>NC_135985.1:14441601-15641601 GCF_053455715.1 Rhinoraja longicauda
GAGAGAGAGAGAGAGAGAGAGAGAGAGAAAGAAGAGAGAAAGAGCAGCAGAGAGAATTAAATTGGTTTGAAGCAGATGGGCAAGGGAAGGGTTTTATGAACTTTACCTGCCTTAGTTTCAACTTGATATCATCCAAGCCTCCGACCTGGTCCCAGGGCACGGGTCTGAAGTCAGTCAGGCCAATGCTGCTCCGCAGAGAGGAGGGAACACGATCTTCAGCGCCTCCTGGAAGTCTGCCAGTGTAATCGGCTGCTTCACCGAGCCCTTCCTCAAAAAAATCAGAAGTTTAATAGCCGGGGAAAATAAGTGATTTCAACAAACAAGCAAGGCTGGAGGATTGGCCAAAGTACCTGGATACTGCTAACAGGGGTTATGGTACAGCATAGGCTAAAGTTTATGGGGGAGGAGGAGGAGGCTGCTTCAGAGAACATTGATCCACAGCAGTTCCCTGGTCTATGTAATGACCAGTAGACAAACTATTCATTGAAACTTTATTGTCACATGTACCAAGGTACAGCGAAAATCTTTGTTTTTGCATACAATGTACAAAGTACGCAAAGAGTCGCCACGTATCTTGGTGCCGACAAAGTTACAAATTACTCATTATAGTCCCAAAGGTCCCTCTTTGCCCCCCCCCCCCCCGTTCTTGGCTCCCACCCCCACCTATCCTTTCTGGTCCTTCAACGAGGGGTGTGCCTCCTTGGACTAGAGAAACCTGCAACGATTTATGTCGTCTCACATGGAATTCAGTTCTTTGGTCCATGTTGGGAACAAGCCTCTGATGAGGTTTGGAGCTCAGTAGGTTTGGTAGATTATTGGGGAGTAAAGTACCATTTGAATGCAGTGTTGGTGATCCCTTCCATCACTTCAATGAGAATAATTAGCTGGATTGGATTTGTCTTTTTTTTTTTCTGAGCAGGGCATAATTTTCTGTATTGCCAGGGAGGTGCCAGTGTTGAACTGTGCACAACCAGCTTACCTAGAGGCTAGTTCTGGTACAATATTCTATTTCCATCGCCTTCACTGAGGCCAGTCCTCTCAGCTATTTGCTCACCACTGAATCTGCAATAGCAAGGATTTGTGGATCATCTACTTAATATTGCGGCTGAACATGGTTGAGAAAGCTTTGGCCTTGTCTTGGCTGAAGCATTCTTGATCTTGGGACCCACATCTATCATGTGTTCCTCGTCATTGTTAAGGAAGGTATTCTTGGAACATCTCCTCCCATTGCCACTTTATTCGTATTACTATTCTGCATCAGACACAACAGAGCTTTGATCTGATCTGTTGATTGTGGCTGGCTTGGCTCTTCACACTGTCTGCTCTGCATGCAGATAGTTCTATTGCATCCCTCTATAAACCGGCATGTTGTTTTCCTGAACATCCCTTGGGCTGACTGTATCGGCGATGTGAGGAATCTGCCTGGTCACGAGGCTGCAGATGATGGTAGCAAACATCTCTCCTGCTACTAATGGGCTAGAGCATCTCATGGCTAACCAGTTCAATTCAACATCACTTTGCACGATTCTATTTGGCTTAAATCTCACACTCACTCCACTGGGAAGTGGGATCAGAGGCTGGCCTCTGCACCCAGCCTCAAGGTTTCAAGGCCTGTTTATTCAAGTCAAGTTTATTTGTCACATACACATACACGATGTGCAGTGAAATGAATTGTCACATGTACCAATTAAGGTGCCTGGGTGTTTCTGGCAGTTTGTTTGTCTCCATACCTGGGAACTGCGCCTGATGACCTGCAGCGCGGCCTCTCGACACAGGGCTGTCAGGTCAGCCCCAACGTAGCCACTTGTTGCTTCTGCCAGCCAGGACACATTAACATCAGTGCTCAGAGGCATCGGGGCGGTGACCGCTTCCAAAATGGATTGGCGTTGCAACATAGTAGGGACCCCGATTGTGACCTGGAGGAAGGAACAGAAGTGGGTCTGATGTCGAGTGCAAAAATGCAATCGTAAAACCAGCAGGATTGGACCAAGAAATGAGGAAGTCAGTGAATGCACTGCTGCAGCCAGGGAAGGGGGCACATTTACTGCTCAAACAGGTTGAATGGATGGAGCATGGTGGCTGGGGCAAGACCCAGTTCTGGTATATAGAAATCCAATTCTCCCCTCATTGTGTCACTAGTGAATGTGGAAACACAGAAAACATGGTTGCGTGAAGGGCAGGACTGGCAGCAATTGTTCCAGGGTGGTGATCAATGGTGTTTCGCAGGTGTTGGAGCCGGGAGCATTGTTGTTTGTGATGTATATAAACAATCTGAATTAAAATGTAAACAGACCGATTAGCAAATTTACTGATGACACACAAACAATGGGAGTTTTAAAAGATTCACGAGGAAATAAAGCTGTTGGCGATGTGGACGAAGAAATGGTAGATGGAGCTTAATACGTAGATTCGAGGTGTTGCACTTTGAAAGGCCAAATGCAAGGAGAAAGTATATAAGATATAGCAGGGCCCTTAGCAGTATTGATTGGATACAAATCCATAGCTCCCTGTAGGTGACAACATAAGCAGACAAGGTGGTAAAGAAGGTGGAAGCATGTTTGCCTTTAGTCGTTGGGGCCATTGGAGTCGTTTAGTATTATAGCCACAAAGTCGAGTTGCTGCTTTGTTTAGGCCACATTTGGAGTATCATGTACAGTTCTGGTCACCCCATTACAGAATGGATATGGAGGCTTTGGAGGACACAGAAGAGGTTCACTAGGATGTTGCCTGGATTAGAGCGTATTAGCTGTAAGGAAATCATATATGACAATAAAATACTCCTGCCTCATGAGAAACTAGCATCGTGTCAAACTACTATACCACATTCGCCGCATCAATCATATGCTGGGAACTTTTCACAGCTATTCAGAGGGAACCTGATCAGTCATAGGGGTAATGAGTTGTATTGCGAAATGTAGTCTTGCTATTTTAGATGGGCAAACATCTCGGGCTGGACTCACTGGGCCAAAGGGCCCATTTGGGTGCTGTACGATTCTAAATAAACAGCATACCAAGTTCCACAGAACATAATTGGTCTAATATTTCTGACAAACGTACAGCTTGAGAAATTGTCTACAATTGCTTTTGCTACATTTGAAATCATGTTCCCCACCTACTGCACCTCTAACTCAATCCATGTACAGGCAACTACTGGTTCCAGGTGAAGCCTGACAGTGGTCTTGAGCGCGATCAACGACTCAAGTAACTAACAGGCTTAGCCCGGAGGGAGTCCAGGGGGAAAGAGGCTCAGTCTCAACCCGGTCCCTACTTCCCTGGGGTGGGCTCGCCCCGGCTATTGCTGCCTCCCCTCCCTCCATACACCGACTCCCGCTGGGCGCAACCCTCACCTCCCGATCAAATCGTCCTGGCCTTCTCAGTGCGGGGTCCAATGCCTCGGGTCTGTCCGTGGCGGCCACTAACACGAACGTCCGGTCCGGGCCGTCGAACAGGCAGAGGAGCTGCGCCAACAGTCGGTGCTCGGCGCCCTGGCTCCGACCCTCCCTGCGGGAAAACACGGCGTCCAACTGGTCGATGAAGAGCAGGCAAGGCCGACGCTCGGCCGCGGCCCGCCCAAAGAGACGCCGGAGACGGCGCTCGCTATCCCCGGGCCGCGGCCCGAGCAAGGTCGAGGCTGAGGCCTCCAGCACCGTGGCGCCCAGCTCCCGGGCCAGGCAGCGCAGCAGACGGGTCTTGCCCACGCCCGATGGCCCGAGCAACAGCACGCCCCGCGGGCAGTCCAGCCCCAGGCGCGCCGAGGCCTTGGGGTAGAGGAGCGGCCATGCCAGCGCCTCCCGCAGGGAGGTAAGAACAGGCTCGGGCGCCGGCCCCAGAGCCTTGGCCGGGGCTCGGCTCTCGGCCCGGTACTGATCCAAACTCAACACCTCGGCCACCTGCACCTCTGCACCTGCCGCCAACAGAGCGGCCCCGGCGGCCGGTGGATCCAGCCAGACGACCTCGAGCTGGAGCAAGGCGCCGGGACAGGCCGAGGCCTCGGGGTCTGCCACCCGCACCACCAGCCCGGCGCTCAGGTAGACGCCCTTCAGCAGGCCGCGGATCAGCGGGAGCGGCGACGGAGGCTCCGGGCCGTTGGGCCGCGCCGCCACCACCGCCCGCACACACACCCGCCTGGCCCTACTGCAGCCGACGGGCTGCAACTGCCCGATGCCCAGGCTTAGGCCTCGGGCCCCACAGTCGGGGAAGCCCGGGCTGGCGCACTTGGTGTCCAGTTGCACGAAGCCGTCGGCGCGGTCAGCCCGGGGCCAGGCGGAGCAGAGGGCCAGGCCGCCGGCCACGCACACCCGTAGCGGGGCGCCGAGGCGCACGGCCAGCGCTGCCAGAGCCCGGGGCCCCAGGCGGCAGCGCTGGGAGCCGCGGTCCCGAGCATCGGGCGGCAGCAGCCGCAGCTCCGGCCCCTCCATGGCGCAGCCGCCGGCACCGTTACCTGGGCGATCGACTAGTTTCCGCCAAAGATACTAGAGGAACAAGATGGACCACTCCGTTGAAATCGCCTATACTGAAGCGTAGCACGCAAAAGAGCGTAACGTCCGCCATTTTAGTAGGCAAAACCTGCCGTCCGTTACGCCTCTCGCAGTGTAATCAGTGTTTTGGGGGAACAATATGTGTGATGATACCATAAAAATACATAATATATCTCATCTATCAGTTCACAGATTTTTGTTACTTTTCTTTAAAAATGTTTCTGCCTACTAAAATGGCGCCATAACATACTACAGTTTTTAGGGTCGAGTGGTTTATCTTGCTCCTCTAGTATCTTTGGTTTCCGCCGGAAGCCTTCCAGTCGGACTATGAGCCGCATCTACAGCGACGAGCGGCTGCGGGTCGGCCCGGTACACCGGCAGCAGCTTCCCGGCTGCTGGGTTCCGGCCGCCGCGACACCGACACCATGGTGAGGCCCCGGGGGACTGCGCGTGACCCCGCCCGCCGCAGGCGGAAGATAGGACTAAAGATGGACACAAAATGTTGGAGTAAGACAACACCTCCTGGAGAGAAGGAGAAGGGTCGAGAACCTTCTTCAGAAACGCCACCTATTCCTTTTCTCCAGAGATGCTGCATATCCCGCTGAGTTACTCCATTATTTTGTGTCTATCTTCAGTGTAAACCAGCATCTTCAGTTCCTTCCTACACAGAAGATAGTACTGCTCGGTGAACCTTTTGTAACTTTGTCAGTGCCAGAAACATGGCGACTCTTGTGTTTTTTTTAACCGGGTTCTATGCAAAACAAAACATTTCATTGTCATACATGTGACAATGAAGTATCATTGAACCACACTAACTCGGTGCTTGTTTACAGTGGTCCCGGGGCGGTGCTGGAAGGGGAACTGCGGCTGGTGACCCGGCATCAGATCGAGGACAAGACCGACAACAAGGTGAGTGGGTCCGTCGGTGTCGGTACTTGGGTGGGGACGGTTCTGGGGTAACGGGTGACAGTGGGTGGGTGGGTGGGGAGGGTGTGATAATGTTGGGGGATTGTACGGTAATTCGGGGCTAGGTGGTGTCGAGTCAGCCCCTCCTGGGTTGTGGGGGAGTTGGTGGGACAGTACTGGCTATGGTATGGAGGGGATTTCGGAGGAAAAGTGCAGCGAGGAGTGGTTAAGATCAAGGAATGAAGCTGCGACCGAAAAGCAATAATCGGAGGCTGGTCCGAGCAGAAGCATGAGTGCTGAGCAGGGGTGGCCTTTAAGCCCCTCACGGCAGTCACCTGGTCATCTTCCATTTCATCTGGAGATCCAAGGTGTGAAATGTAGATGTTCAGAGAAAGCCTACAGAAAGGCACCCGATGTGGATTTCATCCTGAGGGCCACCTTTGCAGGATTGCATCAAGTGTCTCAACCTACTGAATTTTTACATGTTCCTGGTGATTTGTAGGATGGGCCTGGCCTATGTTATAGAACATTCCCTTTAATTCGATGGTGCTAAAGCACCTGACTCGTTTCTGGACAATTTGTACATTCTCCTGGCAGCCAGTGATGTCAATGTGAAGGTCAGAATGCCATGTGGGAAATACACCCATGTTAAAGCCATGATTAGCAGTCTGAAAAATGCAAATGTAATTACCATAATTCTAACTTGTTTGTGTTTCTATTAATATGTAAGTAATCAAATATGTATTACCGTACCATGTTGATTTTTTTGCATCTTTTGCAGTACCGTTACTTCATTCTATATATTCAGCCAACAAAAATCCACAAAAGAAAGTTTGATTCTAATGGAGCGGAGATTGAACCAAACTTCAGTGAAACCAAGAAAGTCAACACTGGATACTTAATGTCATCCTTCAGTGAGTTAGGTTGCAAATGAGACGCTTTTTCATCGAATGGGGTCCACCTCGGGGGGCAAATACCGTTCTGATACTTTGAGTATCAGAGTCATTGGTTCTTTGGGAGAGGTCCCCATTTCCCAATAAATGTCAGTGACTTTCATGTCTCTCACTTCACTCTGCTATATTTCCATATCTCCTTGCAACATCGAGTCCAAGCAAGCTCAATGAGCCATTTCATTCTCCTTATTTGTCTTCCCTGCAACCTATTCTCTCCACATTCCCAAGAATTCTCAGCAGATTCTACCACTTACCAATATACTAGGAGCCACTTAAAGCATTCAATTAATCTATGAACTTGCGTGTTTTTGGGATGTGAGAGCACAGGAGGAAATCCACGTGGTCACAGGCAGATTATGCAAACTAGCACTGAAAGTACCAGAGATGCAGATTGAACTTAGGTTGCTGAAGCTGTGAGGCAGCAGCTCTGCCAGAAGAACTGCATTGCATTTTCCCACTGTTTCCATCTCTAATTCCACATTCCTCGCCACTTCTCCAAAAGTGAGATTGGCTTCCCTGAATCCTAGATGTCCAGTACACCAGCTTTTATATTGTGCTGCACAGTTCTGACACATTTAAACCTGATTTCACTGTCAATTCATGAAAATGGGAATCGAGCTGGTTTTAAATCCACATTTTAGCAGGCTGCTGGCTAGCATTTACACCCACTGACTGTAACGGTACCTTTCCCCATCCTCTCAGATGAACCCACCACCACGTGCCATTCAAGATCTCTTTGTTGCTGCCCTAGAACAGGCCTTTCTGCCTCCTCTCCTCGCTATGCTGTCCTTAGCATTTGCTTACATTTTAATTGTTCGCTGTTATGATGTTATTTACCTGCGAATCCTATTATCTCCACATGATCCTGACCTGCTGAATTTTTATTTCACGTGACAGTTGAGATTGGAGGAGTTCAAACCTAAGAGGCAGGAATGGACAGACTAGTGAACAATCGGTTCCATTGAGAACTTGGAGTTTCAAGGGCATCTGAAGAGGCATTATTTATAACATTTGTAGTTATAGAGGATTGGTTAGAGGACAGAAAACCGCCAATTATTATTTCCGGTTTGGCAGGCTTGTGATGCCACCGTGAAGGGTTCCAAGCTCTCAGCTTTTCCTAGTTTACATTATTGACTGATGAGATGACAATATTACATATCCAAGGGTGGGTGGGAAAATGAGCTGTGAGGATACAATGAGTCTGAAGGATCTGGGCAGGTCAGGTGAGTGGGCAAGAGGTTGGCAGATATATGTAATCTCATATTAAAAACTTTTAACGGAAAGTGGGATTTTTAAATGAAGAGGAATCAAGTACAGGAAGTCTGCAGATTATGACTGAGCTCTGTTCCTGAGATCTGTTTGTAAGTTATAAATGAACAGACACAGCTGTGTAAGGAGAGCGAACAGCCAGCCAGCCAGCCTCACTGACTCAGTGAGTCAAGTGAGTTTATTCAGCATTCCCAGTGCTGCTTGACTCAGTGGGGGATGTTATGTGTGGGGGTGAGGGCGGGGTAAGGGAAGGCACATAAAAATGGCCCATTGCCAACCAGCAGGAGATACCTGTAGTGCCGCGGCAGTCAGCAAGCCCGTCCCACTGGTCTCCAAAAACTCACTCGTATGTATGGGTTGTCCACAATCCAGGTTTTTGTAAACCTGGGGAGACCCTGGATACATTGGTGTACTGAGGGTACTGGTCTATTAGAAGCAGTCAAAAATATCTTTGCACCAATTATGGGAAATGAGCATTGCTGGCAAGATCAGCACTTGCCCTCATTGAGTATCGTACACCTCTGTAGCTAAAGGTGGATGTACTTGCTTTGGAATTAATAGATATACCAGAAGAGGAGATTTCGTTGGAAGAGATGGTCTGGCCCAGCTTGATAGGGTAGATGCTGGGATATGTTCTCTCATTGGAAAGTTACAAACAAGAGGACACAGCTACAAAATGATGGGGTGGTCATTCAAAACTAAGATGTGTAGAAATGACTTCTCCCAGAAGGTGGTGAATCTCTGGAACTCTCAGGTGGTGAAGGCTGGGTCATTAGGTATATTTAAAGTGGAAGTAACATATATGGAGAGAAATAATTGAAAGATCAAGGAAGTGCGGGTTATGTGGAACTGGCACAGAAGTGGAATTGGGCCAGCATGTATCAGCAATGATCATAATGAAGGGAAGGGCAGGTTTGAGGGGGCAAGTGGCTTATTCCTGCTATTTGCTTGTGAAATCTACTGCTAATTCTCTGGTTGTTAAGTGGTAAGAGAATGGTTGTAAACCTGGGGAGGTTAAGGTGTCCATAGAGGACAGTTACCTGAAGCAAAATGTTGAGACTATTTTGGCCTTTGTTTCTCTTTCCCCTTTGTTACACCATGTGACAGAGGTGGAAGCTAAAGGACAGTCGGATAAGATTTCGACAGAAGAGTTGAAGAAGTTGATTTACAAACCAGAGCTGGTGCAGATCTCGGAGAAACACACCCCAGACCAAAGCCTTGCATTTTGGATCACTGAAGAAGAGATGGGAAACATTGAGCTGGAGGTCGGAGCTGCATTGCGTTTGAAAACACAGGGCAACAGCCCATTTATCCGTAAGTACTGCGCTGTGGAATTGGCTGAATGGTAAAACTGGAAATTCTCCAGAACTTCTCACTGTCTACAGATTGTCCCAGACAATTTACTACTGAAATGTAATCGCTATTCACAGAACCTTAATGGTTGGACTTTTGGCCCATTATTTCCGTGCCAGTCAGAAGGAAACCTAATGGCTTCATCCCACTTTCCGCACCAGGTTCACAACCCTGCCAGTCAGAGCTTTTCAAGGACACATCCAGCTGCTAGTTAATTCATCTTGGGGGTATCTGACTGTCCTACATCCCAGGAGGGAGGTTCCAGGAGGGGACTCCCAGGAGGCAACTTCCAGAGTCCCACCAGCTTCTCGGTGAGAAACATCTCCCTATTTCCCCAAAACCTTCATCCAATTATTTTACACCACTCTGTATCCTTGGTCAATAGACAATAGGTGCAGGAGTAGGCCATTCAGCCCTTCGAACCAGCACCGCCATTCAATGCGATCATGGCTGATCACTCTCAATCAGTACCCCGTTCCTGCCTTCTCCCCATACCCCCTCATTCCGCTATCCTTAAGAGCTCTATCCAGCTCTCTCTTGAAAGCATCCAACAAACTGGCCTCCACTGCCTTCTGAGGCAGAGAATTCCACACCTTCACCACTCTCTGACTGAAAAAGTTCTTCCTCATCTCCGTTCTAAATGGCCTACCCCTTATTCTTAAACTGTGGCCCCTTGTTCTGGACACCCCCAACATTGGGAACATGTTTCCTGCCTCTAATGTGTCCAATCCCCTAATTATCTTATATGTTTCAATAAGATCCCCCCTCATCCTTCTAAATTCCAGTGTATACAAGCCCAATCGCTCCCGCCTTTCAACATACGACAGTCCCGCCATTCCGGGAATTAACCTAGTGAACCTACGCTGCACGCCCTCCATAGCAAGAATATCCTTCCTCAAATTTGGAGACCAAAACTGCACACAGTACCCCAGGTGCGGTCTCACCAGGGCCCGGTACAACTGTAGAAGGACCTCTTTGCTCCTATACTCAACTCTTGTTACGAAGGCCAACATTCCATTGGCTTTCTTCACTGCCTGCTGTACCTGCATGCTTCCTTTCATTGACTGATGCACTAGGACACCCAGATCTCGTTGAACTCCCCCTCCTCCTAACTTGACACCATTCAGATAATAATCTGCCTTTCTATTCTTACTTCCAAAGTGAATAACCTCACACTTATCTACATTAAACTGCATCTGCCATGTATCCGCCCACTCACACAACCTGTCCAAGTCATCCTGCAGCCTTATTGCATCTTCCTCACAATTCACACTACCCCCCAGCTTAGTATCATCTGCAAATTTGCTAATGGTACTTTTAATCCCTTCGTCTGTCATTAATGTATATCGTAAATAGCTGGGGTCCCAGCACCGAACCTTGCGGTACCCCACTGGTCACTGCCTCCCATTCCGAAAGGGACCCATTTATCCCCACTCTTTGCTTTCTGTCTGTCAACCAATTTTCTATCCATGTCAGTACCCTACCCCCAATACCATGTGCCCTAATTTTGCCCACTAATCTCCTATGTGGGACCTTGTCGAAGGCTTTCTGAAAGTCGAGGTACACCACATCCACTGACTCTCCCCTGTCAATTTTCCTAGTTACATCCTCAAAAAATTCCAGTAGATTTGTGAAGCATGATTTCCCCTTCGTAAATCCATGCTGACTCGGAATGATCCTGTTACTGCTATCCAAATGCTCAGCAATTTCGTCTTTTATAATTGACCCCAGCATCTTCCCCACCACTGATGTCAGACTAACTGGTCTATAATTACCCGTTTTCTCTCTCCCTCCTTTCTTAAAAAGTGGGATAACATTTGCTATCCTCCAATCCACAGGAACTGATCCTGAATCTATAGAACATTGAAAAATGATCTCCAATGCTTCCATTATTTCTAGAGCCACCTCCTTAAGTACCCTGGGATGCAGACCATCAGGCCCTGGGGATTTATCAGCCTTCAGTCCCATCAGTCTACCCAAAACCATTTCCTGCCTAATGTGGATTTCCTTCAGTTCCTCCATCACCCTAGGTTCTCCGGTCCCTAGAACATTTGGGAGATTGTGTGTATCTTCCTCAGTGAAGACAGATCCAAAGTAACGGTTTAACTCGTCTGCCATTTCTTTGTTCCCCATAATAAATTCCCCTGCTTCTGTCTTCAAGGGACCCACATTTACCTTGACTATTTTTTCCCTCTTCACGTACCTAAAAAAACTTTTGCTATCCTCCTTTATATTATTGGCTAGTTTACCCTCGTACCTCATCTTTTCTCCCCGTATTGCCTTTTTAGTTAACTTTTGTTGCCCTTATTTAAGAAAAAATGCAGGAGCATTGTAGGCTATCCGAAAGACTTTTCCCAGGCTAATTTCTGAGTTGGGACAGTTTCAATGTCACAGAAGTTAGATCAGGTATTCGTTGTCATCAGAAGAATGAGCGATGATTTTATCAAAACACATAAGATAAGTCAAGTCAAGTCAAATTTATTTGTCACATGCACATACACGATGTGCAGTGAAATGAAAGTGGCAATGCCTGCGGGTTGTGCACAAAAAGAATTACAGTTATAGCATATAAATAAAGTTAATAAGTTACTATTAGTGTCGACAAAAATTTAGTCTCTGGGGTTATAAAAGTTGACAGTCCTGATGGCCTGTGGGAAGAAGCTCCGTCTCATCCTCTCCGTTTTCACAGCGTGACAGCGGAGGCGTTTGCCTGATCGTAGCATCTGGAACAGTCCGTTACTGGGGTGGCAGGGGTCCCTCATGATCTTGCTTGCTCTGGATCTGCACCTCCTGATGTATAGGTCCTGCAGGGGGACGAGTGTAGTTCCCATGGTGCGTTCTGCCGAACGCACTACTCTCTGCAGGGCCATCCTGTCCTGGGCAGAGCTGTTCCCAAACCAGACTGTAATGTTGCCGGACAGGATGCTCTCTACAGCCCCAGAGTAGAAGCAATGAAGGATCCTCAGAGACACTCTGAATTTCCTCAGTTGTCTAAGGTGGTAAAGGCGCTGCTTAGCCTTACCCACCAGTGCGGCAATGTGCGTTGCCCACGTCAGATCCTCTGCGATGCGGAGTCCCAAGTATTTAAAACTGCTCACCCTATCCACAATAGACCCATTTATCTCCAGTGGTGTGTACGTCCTTGGATGTTTAGCCCTTCTGAAGTCCACAATCAGCTCCTTTGTTTTAGTAACATTCAAGAGGAGGCTATTGTCCTGACACCAGAGTGCCAGATCAGCCACCTCCTCCCGGTAGGCCTTCTCGTCTTTGTTGGAGATCCGGCCCACCACCACAGTGTCATCAGCAAACTTGATGATGGAGTTTGAGCTGAACCTGGCCCCACAGTCATGTGTGTACAGGGAGTACAGTAGGGGGCTAAGGACGCAGCCCTGGGGGGATCCTATGTTCAGGGTGAGGGAGCTAGATGTTTGTTCCCCCATCCTGACCACTTGAGGCCTGGCAGTGAGAAAGTCCAGGACCCAGGCACACAGAGGGGTGCTAAGCCCCAGTTCCAGCAGCTTCTCAACCAGTCTGCTGGGGACTATTGTGTTGAATGCTGAACTAAAGTCAATGAACAGCATCCTCACATAGCCCCCCTGGCTGTCCAGATGAGAGGGAGCGGTGTGTAGAACCTGGGAGACCGCATCATCCGTGGACCTGTTCGGACGGTATGCGAACTGTAGTGGGTCCATGTTGCAAGGAAGGAGGGCGCAGATGTGCTTCTTGACTAGCCTCTCAAAGCATTTCATGACAACCGAGGTGAGGGCCACCGGTCGGTAGTCATTTAAACACGCTGGAGAGGCATTCTTTGGCACCGGTACAATGATGGATCTTTTGATCCAGAGAGGACTTGGCAGTGCAGATGTTGACGTTACCACAAGGGGCAGAGTCTTGATCGAGGGGACACAGTTAGACAATAGGTGCAGGAGTAGGCCATTCGGCCCTTCGAGCCAGCACCGCTATTCAATGATCATGGCTGATCATTTAGTTATAAGTTCTAAGATATGGGGGTGGTCATTTAAAACTGAGGTGCATGGAACTTTAAATCCCCAGCACTACATCCTTGCTTTTATATTCTAGTCCCTTGAAAATGAATGCTAGCATTGCATATGCCTTCCTTACCACTGACTCATCCTGCAAATTATCCTTTTGGAAATCCTGCATTTCAAGTCCCTTTGCTTCTCTGATTTCTGAATCCTCTCCCCATTTGGAAAGTAGTCTATGCCTTTATTCCTTCTAAGGAATAACTGTAAACTTTGCTGCGCTGTATTCCATTTGCCTCTTCTTTGCCCCCTCTCCCAACCTGTCCACACCCTCTGCAGATTCCCGGCTTCTTCAACTTGCCCTCCGCCTATCTTCGTTTCATCCACAAACCTGGCCACAAAGCCATCAATTCCATCATCAACATGTAACAATTGTTCTTTTGAATGATTGAAATACAGGAAGGTGTGCAGTGCTCTCCAATAATGCAAGTACTTGATTTTCAGTTACAGTAGCCAAATTGGATGCTGGAAACGTGACCAAATGCAACTTTGCAGGTGATAAAAAGGCAGGAAATTCCTGGACCGACAATATATTTGCTACAAAGTCTAAAAACGAGCAAGGGGATAAAGGCAGCAGCCGAGGAGAGGGTGCTGATGAGGATGAGTGGGTAAGTTATGGATGGAAAATGCCCACTTCACAAACTCCTATTAGGAAATGTGTCTGACATTTTGAAGAGGTGAACTTATTGTGACGTTCATTGTCACTTGAATTGAACCACAAGGAAGTTGGCAGAGTGAACCCTCACTACGTGCTGTTGTGAGAAAAAGAGTTGTATCAGAAAGAACATTAAATGCATTTTGTTAAATGAATGATCAGAAAACTTTGCAGTCAGACAATGAACTTTTCTTTAGTCAATTACAATTGGACTAACAAAGTATTAAATGATTCTATAAAATGCTAAGATGAGTAAGTACTTGTAAAAGGAACAAAATAAAGAAATCAAAAACAAAGACATTATCAGAATGCACACAGTATTCCAAATAAGGTCACGGCTTAATGGAGGTGCATGAGTTTGATCTAATAATCTTTACTGGTACGAGCGGCAAGGTTAACAAAACTGGCACTGAATCCTCTGTAGTGCTACGTTTACTAAGGAAAGGTGGAATGGAAGAGATGGGCAGTGCTGAGATATGAATTTTACTCAAAATCAGGAAGAACAATATTTGGGTTGAGAGTAGTCCAAATGCTTTCTAACTGTTTGCCCAAAGACATGGCCACTTTCAGTCAATAAACAGTGGGAACTTGTAACAAGAATAATGCAATAGTTATGGGTGACTTAACTGGCACAGAGTGAGCAAATTAAACTGGTAAGAGTGGTCTCAAGGACAAGTTCAGGGAATACATCCAAAATAATTTCAAAACACAGTGCTTTGTGGATCCTAGCTGGAAGCAGTCTATTTCAGATCTAATTGTATTTTAAGAGACGGGATTAATTAATGATTTCATTGTAAAGGATCCTCTGGAAAAGAGGTTTCTTGCCTTTGTCTGAAACTGGTAACATAAAATCAATTGTATTAGATAAGAAGGGAGAGTAGGCTGAAGTAGATTAAAAGATAAGATGGTACATAAGCAGTGGCTGACAGTGAAAGAAGCATTTGCAGAAATGTTCAGGAACAAAGATTGTGCGGGAAAGGGAATCCATCTGTGGGTATTTAGACCCTGAGGATGACATCGGGCTGAAGGAAATGATTTTGAATGAAAGTTTAAAAAAAGACAGAGTGAAAACTTCTGTAAATGTATTTCGAAGAAGTCAGATATTGGAAGAAACAGAGCAATTCATGACGAGGAATAAAGAGGACCTATTCCTCTTAAATAGGTCAATCCAAGGTAGGCCCTTCACTGTGAATGGCAGGACCCTGGGGAGTGTTGCCGAGCAGAGGAATCTAGATATGCAGGTACCTAGTTACCTGAAAGTGGCGTCACAGGGAGATAGGATGGTCAAGAAGGCTTTTGGTACATTAGATTTGAATATATAATAAAAAAAGACATGCAAGTTCAGGTATTGGTGGAATGTCACAACATTTTCTAAACAGAACCTATAATTAGAGCTAGGGTTTGTTGGAGATGTGTTCCTCGGCTCCCAACCAATTCCCCCCAATTTCTTTTCTCTTTGCATGCACGGCTGATGTCTGTATTGTAGACACGAACACTGTTTTAAATGAGCTATCTGTCTTCGGCAGTTCAAGTTTTATATTTGAGGAGTGATTTGTTTCATTAGTAATTTTAATGTTTTAAAAATTTAGTTTAGAGATACAGCACGGAAACAGGCCCATTGAGACATGCCGACCAGCGATCCCCGGACAATTTTAACAATTGTTTTTGCCTTCCAGGATGATTGAAGGTTCAGGCAGTCAGCGAGACGATGAAATGACCAGCCCTGACTACGCATTATTTTTTACACTCCCTCTCATCTTTTGACTTGTTCTTAAATTGGCACTAAAATGTACTTAGATTCTAAGACCCTTTGGATTTACCAACTGCAGAACACTATTCAAAGAAGCTTGGTGTTTTGCTCGAAGGTTATATCTGAACTTCTATGCTTTTCTTTGCTTTTGAACTAAATCGCATATCTAATGCCTTTCCTGAACCCGAGCACTGTTGCGTGTGTTGAATTACATTCTTCCTTCTTCTTTGGCACTTTATGCTTAGTCCGAGAATATGGGTTACTGATGAGCTGGCAGCAAACCAATGTCTGGGGAAAAGGTTCAATTTTTGCTTTTATTTGAAATGAATTTTAGCACAACTCTGAGGGAATATTGGTCAGCGAGTGCAGTGTTATGTGTCAGTGATTTGTTTGGGTGGGAATTGACCTGCAGTGAACCAAGGTGAGAGTTAGTGATTTACTGAGCTGAAACCAGGTTATCTTCGCATTGCATAGGTTTGAAGTTCATAAGTGAACTCTGGTGAGCACAACATGAGGTTGCAAACAACAGTTTATTTTCAAAGAGAGGATTGGTCAGTCGTCGGGGAATAGAGATTGTGACGGAGTTGAAGATGATGGCTTCATCCTTCACTGTTAATAGGAGGAAATTTCCACTCATCTGTTACTGGATGTTGGACAAGTAGCCTGATGATGCAGTTACAACTGAGGGGCCAATGGAGGTGATAGTGGGGTCAAGCCAGGTGAGATCGAAAAGGGCAGGTGGGATTAATCCTTGACAGATTCTGGAAAGGAAGTGATCCTGTTACAGGAAATATCAAGAGTGTGTGGATAGATAAGAATAGAAGCAAGTGTGTGCTGTCCCTACCAGAAGCTTTTTGGGATCAAGGGTTAACAAGGTCAGCATGTTGAGGAGGGAGAGATGCTGAGGCTGATTTGAGCCACTCGTACAGAGCCAGGACAGAACCTCTCCAACCGGGGCTGGGCCCAGCATTAGCCAACTTTAAACTTTGAGAAATTCTGAGAGATGCAATGGAAAAATATGTGCTTTTTATTAACTGTTTTTAACATCCTTTTGTTAAAGTTTGCTTGCCTGTGAACAATATATTTGTACTTTTTTTACTCTAATGCTTATTAGTTGTTTATTTGAACAAAATTTAAATGTTCTCAATGAATAAAAGTTATCAAATGTATTTTAATAATTTCACTCTTCTTCTGTTAGCGATTCGGAGAACTCTCATCTGTTTTCTGTGCTGCACTGTTGTGTAGATGGCAGGCTTTCTTGGATGGGACAGGTGTAATGGATTCATGGGATCAGGTATTTCACATTACTGATGCCATCTTAATGCAAATGTAGCATTGTGTAGGACAAGATGTTAATACTCTGCAGATAGTGAGAACTGCTACATGTGTATGAAAAGGAATAGACAAGCTAAGGGAAATGTGTGTAGAGGAAATGACATTGATTCTAAATTATTTTGGATCAGTCTTCATAGTAGAAGATACTTTAAACATAATTGACAAATCAAAAAGCTGCAAAGAGAAACCTGGGAACCATAGACCAGTAAGCCTAACATCTATGGGAGGAATGTTACTGGCGAGGATTCTGAGGGATAAGATACACATGCATTTGGAAAGACAAGGGATGACTAGGGATAGTCAGCATGGTTTTGTGCATGGGAGCTAGTGTCTCATGATTTAGAACGTTTTGAAGAAGTAACCAAGACAGTTGATGATGGCAGGGCCATTGACGTCTTCTATATGGGGCTCGTTTGTTTGGATGGGACCGAACGGCTTGTTTCCATGCTGCACGACTATGATGCATTGGGGGCTTTGGAGTAAATTCAAACAATCTTTATGTTACTTGAGGAACTGGACAATAATGAGGCTAAAGGCTGATGTCTACTGGATTATGGTCAACTTCAGGTCTTAAAGGAAGTAATTACAGAGATGGTGGGTGTATTGATTGTAATCCAGCACCAGAACACAAAATAGCAGGAACAGGCCATTGAGCCTTCCCTGCCATTCAGTATGATTAAGGCTGATCTATGCAGGCCACAGCTTCCCTTCTGTATTACAATTGCTCAAGCTATCAAATATTCATCCATCTTCACCGTATATATATCTAGTGATCTGCATCTGCCTTGGAGGCAGAGAATTCCATTCTATTAAATGGAAACACAAAAACTGCAGACGCTCTAATGCTGAACAAAGAAAAAGTGCTTGTATCTTGTGGTCATCACTTCCGTAGAGTCCACCGGAGGCTATACTAGGTGTCCCTGGGTGTAGGGACATTAGGTGCAGGATAAGCCAATTAAACTACAAACCTGTACGTCTTCGTAGTGGGAGGAAACCGAAGATCTCGGAGAAGACCCACGCAGATCACAGGGAGAAGTCGGTACAGATAGCATCCGTAGTCAGGATCGAACCCGGGTCTCCAGCGCTGCATTTGCTGAATGGCAGCAACTCTACCGCTGCACCACCGTGACCGCCCTGGAAGAACTCAGCCACTCAGGCAGCATCTGTGAAGGCAATACAATGCAATACAATACAATATATCGTTATTGTCATTGTACAGGGTACAACGAGATTGGGAATGCGCCTCCCATACGATGCAATAATTTAATTAACTAGTCAGTATTAATTTAAACAACCCAATGAAACAAATTGTAACAGTTATAAATCAAAACAAAATGCAAGTAGATCTGTACCGGATCACTGTGCGATGTGACCATCCGGCTCAGCAGGACTGGTTCATAGCAGCTATGGCCCTGGGGATGAAGCTGTTCCTGAGTCTGGAGGTGCGGGCGTAGAAGGCCTTGTATCGTCTGCCCAATGGTAGAAGTTCGAACAGACTGTTGCAGGGGTGTGAAGAGTCTTTGCGGATGCTGGTGGCTTTTCTGAGGCATCGTGTGTTGTAGATGCCCTCCAAGGCTGCTAGCTGTGTTCCGATGGTCCTCTGAGCTCTATGGACTACCAGCTGTGGAGTCATGCGGACAGACGACGTTTCCGGTCGGGACCCTTCTTCAATCGTCTGTCCATTTTCTCCACGGATACCGCCTGACCACCCGAGTTTCTGACGCTATTAAATCTCGGTTGAAATCCGATTTCTCCGCTGCCAGAGCTCCAGACGCCGTTCTGGGAATCCTGAGTCAATGGTGGTTCGCCTTGCCCAGAGGCCACCACGCACAGGAATACACTCTATCCGCGTTAGTGAGGGGTGCGGCATCAACCCCTGGGGAAGACGGAAGGGGGCAGCACCGCGCCGGCAGGGGGGGCAGCATTGCACCGCACCGCGCCGGCAGGGGGCAGCACGGCGCCGCCGCGCTCGGTCAGGCGCGGTTGTTAACAGAGCCGGAAGCGGTGCAAGCCGTCCGGAAGTGGTGGACGATCGGGAGGATGATCAAGGCGATCTTGGTGTTTAACAATCATGGGAAGCCGCGGCTCAGCCGTTTCTACCAGCACTTCGTGAGTAGGCGATCTCGGGACAGGCCTCCTCCACGGGATACCGCACCCATGGGGCGAGCTCCAGCTTCATGCCTTCCCCTCTGGTCTGGGACTGCCTTGCCTTGGGGAACAGGCTGTGGTTTCTCCATCTTACCTGTGCCCCTCATGATTTTATAAACTCCTCCGAGGTCACAGCTTTGCTCCCTGAAAGACAGTTCCACCCTCTCATTCTGACTCACGCCTCCAGTCCTGGTAACATCCTGGAGAATCTATCCTGCACTATTTCCAGTTTAACTACATCCTTTATATAGCTGGGCGACCGGAACTACACACAATGCTCCAAGTGCTGTCTCATCAATGTCTTGTAATATGTCATCCCAACTTTTGTGCCCAAAACTTGACCGATGAAGGCAAGTGTCCAAACACCTCCTTCGTCACACCTATGCCTCCGCTTTCATGGAACTACATACCTGCACTCCTATGTCTGCTCAACAAACATCCACGGCGCCCTGTCATGCACTGTCTGTGTCCTGGTCTGGTTTAACTTGACAAAATGCATTACCTAGGAGTTAAATTCCATCTGTCATTCCTTTGCCCACTTTCCCAGTTGCTCTAGATAGCCTTATTCACCCTCCATTATACGACTAATTTTGGTCGTACTAATCACACTAATAAAACTTACTAATCACACCACTTAGATATCCAGATAATTAATATACCCAAACAATGGATCCAACACTGATCCCTGTGGCACGCTCTTGGTGACAGGCCTCCAATCTGACTCCTTCCACCTAATCAATTTTGTATCCAATTGGCTAGTTCACCCTGGGTACCATGTAATTTAATCAGGACTGGCATACCATGCAGGACCTTGTCAAAAGGGATTTTGAGGTTGTGACAATCTCAAAGAAAGGGGGGACCATTAATTCGAGCTTTTATTACACAGAGGAGGCAAATCCTTGGAATTCCTTACCCCAGAGGCTGGGTCATTGAGTTTATTCAGA
Source organism: Rhinoraja longicauda (assembly GCF_053455715.1). NCBI lineage: Eukaryota > Metazoa > Chordata > Chondrichthyes > Rajiformes > Arhynchobatidae > Rhinoraja > Rhinoraja longicauda. The sequence continues at coordinate 14,461,436 of NC_135985.1, forward strand.
ACAGAGATTGATAAGTTGTGGACAATTAAAGGGCAGGAAAATAGATGATGAATGACCACATATATAAGGGCTAGAATAATCTCCTCCCTCTCTTCCTTATCTTATTATACACTACCAGTCTAAAAATTAATTGTCCACCCCCACTGTCTGCAGTCTGTCCAGTGATTAATTTTGTACTCAATGTTACCCTTTTAATTCAATTGGTTTTAGTAATAAGTGATTGCTGCTTCATATATTTTTTTAAACAAGGAATGTTGAAGGGAACATGATTGAAGAAATCTTTATGGATAGGTGTTTAATAAAGTTTGGATCAGTTTTCTCATGGAAATGTAAAATACATTGTTATTCAGGGAAAGATGGCAGTTTGGTTCACCAGTTATCAGTTAATTATAAAACTAATTAAGCAATGGTGTTTGTGCTGGAGGTGTTTGTATTGAGGTCTAAACGTGAGTATCAGAAGCTGTGAGGGGAATTCTGATGGAAACTAGTGCCTTTCATAATTTATAAAATTATGAAAGACATAGATAGGTTAGACAGAATCTCCCAGGGTGGAAATGCCAAATGCAACAGGACTTACTTTAGGTGGGGTGGGGGAGAGGAAAATAAACTCACGAGCAGGCCAGGAATGGAGGGTTTTAGACCACATACAGGTGGATGTTTAATTTGGCGTCAAGGTTGGCACAGACATTGTGGGCCGAAGGGCCTGTTCCTGTGCTGAACTGTTCTTATGTACATTTGCTTTTCATGGTTTATTTTAACTATCCACCAATGATTTATGTTTGCAGATGATAAGGGGAAATAGGGGGGAAAATAGTTTAGATATCAGAAAGACATCACTGGAAATGGAATTTATTGGGTAGAAGTGATGCATTTTGGGGTGGCCAAGACATGAGAATGCTGAATAAATTATGGATTTTTTACATTGTAGAGGTACCTTGACTGCATTTCCACAAACCTGAAGGTAGAAGGGCAGGTAATATGAGTGTCATTGGCTAGTTGCCTTTACTGGTTGAAGCATGAGTGAAGAGAAAGGAGGCCGTGCAGGACTGCATAAATCTCTTGTTAGGCCATAGCTAAGATACCGGATAGAGTTCGATAACCAGCCTGAAGACTGGATGTAAAGTACGCGAGGATTTAAAGAGAAATTGTGTAGAAGTGTAATTATGAAGAGAGACTGTGAAGTCTGGGATTGTTTTCTTTGGATTAGAGAGGCTGAGGGGTTATGTGAGTTTTATTACATTTCAGGCAGTCAGGACAGGGCCCTTAGTCAGGATTCCAGCCAGTTGGAAGCAGTAAATATAACATCCCAATGCAAGAAAGGAGTGAATGTCAGAGAGAGAGAGAGTCATTAAGCATGAAAATACAACCCATGTAGCCTAACATCTTTCTGAAAGCTGGCAGAGTGGAGAAATTGTAGCAGGACATTGAGAAAGTCTTAACCAAACTGGCACATTGAACATGGTTTAGTGCAAGAGAAGTCAGATTAGACAAGGTAGATTTTTTTTGAGTTATGGTTCAATATTGCTTTATTTGTCACATATGCAACTGCACAGTAAAAATATTTTCCCATATATTACACGTGCAGGCGCTGCCATGTTTTGGCACCATTATTGGTCCATGCGCTCGATGTACTGGAGCAGTTTCCATGAACAGATTTCCCTCTCTTATCCCGGTCTTCTTTGTGTCCCGGGGATGCCTCCTGTAGCCTACCATTAAGGCCGGTCCACCCTCCGACCGGCCCATGCTCCTCATCACATGTCTCCAGCTCCCTCCCCGTTACACCGTCCAATGAGCCTTCGGCCAGGTTACCGGTCCTGCTGGGTTCGCTGTAACTTGTGTGTGGATTGCCAATCTACTCCATCCACCTCACATCTGTCGTTACTATAGATTGCAAGGGCTGAGGTTCTGCAACGTCTCTGCAGGATGTTGGTGAGGCCATATCTAGGTATGGTATAAAGTGGTGGTCTCCTTTATGTACTTGAGTTGGAAGTGGATCAGATAAGGATCACAAGCTGGTTCTGGGACAAAGGGGTTGAGTAGTTTGGGTTTGTGCTCCTTGCAACTGATTGTGTTTGTTTTATGTCTTCAGTCGGAGGATATGCAACAGCAGATTATCCGTGAAACTTTCCAGCTGGTGTCCAGGAGAGATGAAAATGTTTGCAACTTTCTGGAAGGTGGCAGGTAAGTGGTGCTAGAGAACAGCGAGTTCTAGCAGAGAGCGACGGTTTACGGTGGGCCCCAGTCTTGGCCTGAGACCAGTAACCAGAAGTCGATCACCCAGCCCTTTAAGCCTCCACCGCTGTCATCTAGATCATGGTGATCTTTACACCCTTTCCAGTTTAATTGCATCCATCCTACAGGAGGGAAACAAGAAACATACACAATACTTCAAGTGTGGTGTCATCAACGACTTGTACATTTGTAATATATCCCAACTCCTGTACTCTGTGCCTTGACTAATGATGACAAGTGTGCCAAACACCACCTTCACCACTCTGTCTACCTGTGCACCTATTTTCATAGGACAAATAATAAAGGACAATATATCATTTGCCTTCCAACATGCATGTGTAGTTCCACACCCTGACACTTGGGGGCCCTGGTAGAAACCATCTACAGCAAACATCTATATATCTCTAATGCATTCTGTGGATAAGTGCAGCTCCAGTAACTGCAGAAGCTGAATATCATCCAGGACAAAGCAATTCACTGTATTGGGACACCTTTTACCACTGTAGACCCTCCCTCCCTCCACCACCGGCACAAAACGGCTGCAAAATACACAGCAGCTCCTTGCCCAGCCTACTCCCACAATCCTCCCAAACCTGCAACCTCTGCATCAAGGGCAGCAGGCACGTACACATTCTCTCTAGGGAGGATGGTGAACTGACTTGCAAAATATGTTGCTAGCCTTTCATCTCTGCTGGGCCTGAGTATTAGAACTCCCTCTTTAATGGCACCGTGGGAGCACCTTCACTGTTAATGCCCGTGGCTGGCGGCGTTAGGGAAAGGTGATAAATGCCGTCTTTGTCAGATCCTAAAAATAATAAATAAGCAAGACAAAGGGACATTCCTGGTCAAACTCTGGCTCACGTCTGCATCCAACCCTACTCCCTTCTTTCGGCACCTCAAATGCATATGCAACAATAGACAATAGACAATAGGTGCAGGAGTAGGCCATTCAGCCCTTCGAGCCAGCACCGCCATTCAATGCGATCATGGCTGATCACTCTCAATCAGTACCCCGCTCCTGCCTTCTCCCCATACCCCCTCACTCCGCTATCCTTAAGAGCTCTATCCAGCTCTCTCTTGAAAGCATCCAACGAACTGGCCTCCACTGCCTTCTGAGGCAGAGAATTCCACACCTTCACCACCCTCTGACTGAAAAAGTTCTTCCTCATCTCCGTTCTAAATGGCCTACCCCTTATTCTCAAACTGTGGCCCCTTGTTCTGGACTCCCCCAACATTGGGAACATGTTATCTGCCTCTAATGTGTCCAATCCCCTAATTATCTTATATGTTTCAATAAGATCCCCCCTCATCCTTCTAAATTCCAGTGTATACAGAACCTTCCCTTTTACCTCTATCTCATTATCCAGAGACGCGCCTTTTCCTGTGATTTGTGCACTTCTATATTAGTGCACTGCTTTTGATGTTTATAATAATCACCAGTATAGATTTGCAGAAACCTTTGTTGGCTAATCTTCCAAGGGTAATCTTGAGCTTCCAACTACCTTTCACATCGACCTCTCCACCTTTGGTCGCTGATGTTGCTCCCAGGAAGCTCAATAGAGCCTTGTTTTCCGACTGGCTATATTACAGCCTCCCTGGTTTCAACATAATCAGCTTCTTCACCAGCATCTCCCATTTCCAGCATTTTGCTTTCTCTTTCCTCTTATAACCTCCGATTGCATCCTCCCACTCCTCTTGACCTCTGCCCCAGACACATCCTTCTCTTCTCTGAGCTTTACCAACAGGTTCAGAAACCACCGCGGATGTCAGGCGATCTATCCTCACCTGCTCACATAATTTCTTTTTCGTCTCTCCACCTTCTTTCCTTTCTCTGTAAATGTTTTTCCAGAATACGCTGAAAGGTCCTTGACTATATTTCCCTGTTCTACTCCACCCCCCCCCCCCCCCCCCGCTGTCTGATCTGCGCAGTAATTCCAGCAGTTTCTGTCTGCATTCCCTTTGCTGTTCATCTAGCTTGAACTTTTATCACCTACATCTTTAATGGTGCATTCCAGAATGTTGCCAATAATTGTAGTTAGACTAACTCCAATTTTAAATTACATTTTTTACTTTCTCCCTTCTGGATTTTTTTTTCAAAAACTGGGGAATTTTGGAAGATCACTATTAATTAATCTGCAGTCTCAATAGTGACCTTGTGTGGAACCTTGAGCTGTGGTTTGTGAAGTGTGGAAGATCAGTTGGTTTTACTTCCTGTAGTTGCTTCAGTCCTTTATCTCTAATGCGTTCATTGAACCTATTACAGTTGGGATTTGGGCTCTCCTCTGTTGATATCACAAATGGGGCCAAAATATCTCAATGATGCCTCAGCCGTATCTTACTTTCCATTCATTTTCTCCTGTTAGTGTCTCAATTAAATCATTTAATTCCTTTTTATGCCTGCATCTGACAGCAAGGCATTGCTCCCAACATTTATGAATGCAATCCACCTACTTCCAACAAAGAGATCTTGCTTCCCGTGTTCTTCTCTGAGTTATTGTCGGCAATATTCGTGTACTTGCCCTGTTTTTTTCGTTGGTGTTTGTAATTGCCTCTGATTTGTTACAGTTTGATTGGAGGGTCAGATTACAAGCTGATCTACCGACACTATGCAACCCTCTATTTCTTGTTCTGTTTTTTTTTAAATTTATTATTTTTTTTTAAATATTTTTTTTTAAAAAAAGCATATGTACAAATCGAAATTTAAAAAAAACACATTTGTTACAAAGTTCTTACATAGCTTCAATTTTTAAATTTTTGAAGAGAGAAAGTAAAATAAAAATATAAAACTATGAACTTGGGAAGAGAGAGTAAGAGGGTTAAAAAAAAAAAAAAAGGATCTAACAATAAAAATTAACGGGAGTAGATCCGGGAGACAAAAACCACAGCTGTACATCCAACCCCCAACTCAAGTTTCAACTTTTTATTTAAATTTTTTTATTTTTCTATTTTAGTCCTGTGCCAAACCCATTTACTTTTCTAAAAATTCAATAAATGGAGACCATATTTTTAAAAATAACTCAGGTTTGTTGATTAAGGCAAACCTTATTTTTTCCAAATGCAGGGTCTCTGTCATTTCCATAGTCCACATTTTAATTGTGGGGGTTATTGGTTTTTTCCAAAATTTAAGTATTAGTTTTTATCGCAGTTATTAGACTGTAATCAAGAAAATGTACCTGACTTACTGTAAAATTTGTAGTATGTTCTGATAATCCTAATATAATTAATTTTGGGTCCATATCTAATTTTTTTATTAATAACTTTAGAAACTATTTTAAAAATCTCCAACCAGAAGTTTTGCATTTTTATACAAGTTACGAAAATATGAGTTAAATTAGCTTCTTGAAATTGACATTTATCACACATAGGAGAGATACTAGGAAAAATCCTATTTAATTTTGTCTTCGAATAATGTAATCTATGTATTATTTTAAATTGTATTAAGGAATGTCTAGTATTCAATGAACATTGATGTATATGTTGTAAACTTTCATCCCATATATCTTGCATTATAAATTGATTCAATTCGTCCTCCCATGCTCGTCTATAAGATTCTGATGACGGAATGTCAATGTCAAGGAGAATATTGTAAATAAAAGATATTAATTTATTTGAGTTATAATGTCGATTCAGGCATACATCAAGTGTTTCTGGACCTCTAAACTTATATTCTTGCATGTGTGATTTTACATAATCTCTAAGTTGTAAATATCTAAAATAATTATTAACATGTAATCCGTACTTCTGCTGTAACTCCTGAAACGAAAGAAAAGTTCCCTTATGATAAAGATCTCCCACCCTTTTGATTCCATAACTTTTCCATTGAGCAAAGCCTCTATCTAAGACAGACGGTTTAAAAGAAGGATTTTTCGTTGGTGTTTGTAATTGCCTCTGATTTGTTACAGTTTGATTGGAGGGTCAGATTACAAGCTGATCTACCGACACTATGCAACCCTCTATTTCTTGTTCTGTGTCGACTCTTCGGAGAGCGAGTTGGGGATCCTGGATCTGATACAGGTTGGTGCTGAGTTCCGTTCTTGTGTCTTACCTTCGTTATTCCTTTGGGATTGACTGGGAACGTCCCAGCTTGTCCATGCATTCAGACCGCTAAACATTTTTGAGAAAATAATTTACACCTCATCTGCTGGGTTGTGGAGAGAGGTTGTATCTGCATCTCATGGAGCACCTCACTGGGAAGGACAATCCCACTGGAAGGAAAGAACTGGATAGACTCTTCAAAGAAGGCAGTTCAATGTCTGACTGCACTTGTGTTAGCAAAGTGAAGTTTAATAGGTTGACCTTTTTGGTCATTACTGAAGATTCCTTTGAATTTATTTGGATTGGTAGTATTGACATTGTCACAGTGAGTTTAATTCTCTTGCAAATCATTAATATATATGACGAATAATAAAAGATCCAGCACTGATCCCTGTGGCACACCACTGGTTACGAGCCTCCAATATGAAATATAGTCCTTCACGACCATTCCCTGCCTCCTACCACCAAGCTAATTTTGTATCTAATTGGCTAGCTCACCCAGGATCCAATGTATTCCAACCTTCTGGACCATTTGAAACCTTGTCAAAGGCCTTGCTAAAGTCCACCTCGATAACACCTAGAAACACAATTTCCCACACGCAAAAACATTCTGATTATTCTAATTCTGTTTTTGCCTTTCTAAATACAAATCTCCTTCAATACATTTCTCACCAGAGCCTGTAGTTCCTTGAGTTTTCTTTGCAGCCCTGCTTAATTAAAGGTACTACGTTAATCATCCTCCAATCTTCCAGTACCTCACACGCAGTGGATGAAGGTACAAATCCTCTCACGGTCCCAGCAATTTCTTCCCTCACTTTCCACAATGCCCTGGGATATAGCAGGTCAGGCCCCAGGGATTTCACCACTTCAAGAGCACCAGCATCTCTTCCCATGTAATGCCAGTAAGCTTCAGAATACCACTCTAGTCCTTTTCCAGGCATTCCCGATTTGCTTAATTGGCGAGTTACGTAAACTTGCACTTAAGTATGCAAGTCACAATAGATGGTCCCATTTCCTGAATGACCTGCGTCATTGCAATGGGAGGATGGTAAGGGCTTCCGCGCCCTCGGCTTCATAGACATAAATCATCGTCCGGGTACGCTGCCTTTCCAGTTTCGGCCACCGTCAGTGTGACACTGGGAAGACTAGCGAGAATGGAGAAGATGGTGGAGAGCAATTCCCAGCCAAGTCGCCAACATCTTCCACAAGCTGCAGCAGCGAGCCTTTCTTCACCAGCAGCTGGTGTTATTGTGGCTCACGTTGTAGCCCCTGGATGTCAGCACTTTCTTCAGGCCGCCGCCACTGACAGGAAGCGCTTGGTCACCGTGGGGCTCCCTCCCCTCTTACCACCGATCACTTCTTCCTGTCGGCCGTTGCTTTGTCCACTCCGCTGCTCCCCCTTCACCGCCGCCTCCTTCTCCCTTACAGTCGCTGACACTTTCCATCTTGACCCCGGGAAAAGGAAAGAAGGGAAGTGGACAAAGTGACAGCCGATATGAAGAACCTGCAGCTGGTGAGAGAGGAAGAGAGTCCTATAGCGACCGAGCACGTCCTGTCGGTTGCGGCAGCCTGAAGAGAGTGCTACCGGCCAGAGTTACAACGTGAGCCACAACAACAGCCACATGAAGAAGGGCTTGCTGGTGCAGACCAGCGGCATCAATGCCGAGTTTTAAGGTGAAATGACACAAAGTGCTGGAGAAATTCAGTGATGTGAATCATTCTGAAGAAGGGTCCCAACCTGAAACATCACCTATCCATGTTCTCCAGAAATGCTGTCTGACCTGCTGAGTTACTCTAGCACTTTATGTCATTTTGTGTATTAACCAGCATCTGCAGTTCTTTGTTTCCACCTAGTTTTAAGGTGATTCTGACGTGCGTTCAATGTGATTTACTTGAGGGGTTCCATGTACTTCGCCATGGCAAACACAGATGGGAAATATTCATTTAAGACCACGCCCATCACCTGTGGCTCCACACGAAGATGACCACACTGATCCTTATGGGGACCTACTCTCTCCCAAGTTACCCTTGTGCTTTTAATATACTTAAAGAATCTTTTCCATTCTCCTTTACCTTATTTGTGAGGATTATCTTATGCCACTTTTTGCCCTCCTAATTTACTTAAGTGTTCTACATCCCTATCAAACTATTTCAGAGAAAAGACAAGGTTAGGTTGTGTCTTTAAATGAAATTTAGTGATTTTTACACATGCTCAGAATTATACATACCAGAAAATATCCCCTGAATATCCATTGAATTAATCCGAGGAAGGCAGGAAAGATTTGTAGAGAGGTGTTGACCAAAGTTTTGAATTTAAAAAAGAGCTTTTTGGAATTGAGAGGTAAGACTTGGAGATGTAAGTGTTTTAGAACAAAAGTCTGCAACATGTGTCTCTAAACTGCCAGTGCCAGGACGAAGAGCTGAGATGAGTAATAGAGAACCCTGGATGAGCAGTTGCGAACGACCTTAATTGGCTTAATTAATGAATGAATTAACAGCAATTTCGAGGAGATAAATTCCAACGCATGCCATCTATTACTGCAGTCAGCATTAAAGAAAGGAAATAACCCAGTTTTATTTGTGAACTAAAATATAATAAAATCTTAAATATTACAGTAACCAGGATACATTGTTTTATTAGGCATCATCTATCTTTAGGTATTTTAAGATTTATGGTTCTATGGCTCTGACTATCTGCAAAAACTGCTGAATTTCATTCCAATATGCAATCTAATCATGTCTTTTCTCTCAAATGGTTTGATAAGGGTGTGCATAATAAATTTTCCCTTTTACTGTTTAACGAATCAATGGCCTTATGTTCAGATCTTTAAATTGTTCATATCAGGTGGAATGGTTTTATTGATCAGATACTCCCAGATCAAAGGGGCATTTCTTGAAAGATTGCGGAATGTTATCCAAGACATTGTGGAGTCTAGCTGGGACAGCATTGGTGGAGACATAGAAGATTCTTTACAGTGAGTCCTTCTGATTTTAATAAAAATCAGCCCCCCCACCCCTCCGCTTGTCCTCACCTGCTCACCATTTTAGTCATCCAGTAATCCAGTATTTGGCTCCTTACGGTTCAAAAACAGCAAACATTGAAATTGATCTCTCGGGCCAGATCTGATTTTTATTTTGTCCAACTGCAGGGGGCTGGGCTGGGGATGGATTGCTCCCCACTAATGTACCACACTAAAGACAGCAATTTCAGTAAAACCTTGCCTTGGTATAAACAGCGGCAAAGCTCTCTGTTATTTTCCTGAAGTCCATGTCAGTCATTATTGCCAATAATGACAGACTAGCAGATATTTTCTAAATGCCCAATTCCTTGTTCTCTGTTCACTTGCCAGCAGTTATTTTACAATGCAGTGCAGCTTTGGGTTTAGAATATAGATCATAAAACAATAATGCAGGGGAAGGGCCCATCGTGTTTGTGCTGACTATGATACCAATCTAACTAATTCCATCTGCCTGCACATAGTCCATTTCCCTCTAATCCCTGTTTGTTAATGTGTCTGTAAAAGCTTCTTAAACATTCCTATCGTATCTGCTTCCATCACCTCCCTTTGTAGTGTGTCCCAGAAACCTACAACTATTCCGTGTAAAAAAAAAACTTGACTTCACATCTCCTTTATACTTTCCCCTTTTCCAATAAAGCCGTTTCCTTTAGTTCTTGACATTCCCATAGTAGAAAAAAGATTCTGACAGTCTACTCAATTTATGCCTCTCGTAATATATACTTCTAACAGATAGCTTGTCAGCCTCTGATACTCCAGAGAAAATAATCCAAGTTTGTACAACTTCTCCTTGTAGCTAAGGCTCTCCAATCCAGGCAGCACCCTGGTGAACTTCTTCCGCACCCTTTCCAGAGTCTTCAAGTGCTTCCTATAATGTTTGGCTGCACACAATAATCCAAATGCAACACAATCAAAGTTTTATGCTGAAGCATCACTTGTCATCTTTTATACTCATTGTCCTGACAGATGAAGGCAATCATGCCATACACTTCTTTACCACCCTATTCACCAGTGTTGCCAATTTGTGAAGCAATGAACTTGTACCCCAAGATCCTTCTGTACATTAATGCACCCAAGTGTCCTGTCATTTACTGTATTCATTCCTCTTACATTTGACCCCCTAATATGCATCACCTTGCACTTGTCTGTATTAAATTCCAACTGCCATTTTTCTGCCCACATTCTCAACTGGTCCACATCCTACTGTATCCTTTATCAATTGTCCTCACGATGCACAACTCCCCCAATTTTTGTGTCATCTGCAAACTTAGACCACCTACATTTTCATCCAAAAATATTACTGATCACAGACCTCCTGTCAGAAAAACACCCCTCTTCCACTATGTCTAAGAAACCTTGCCCCGGCTTTGTATGGGTGAACTGTTGCTGACCAAGCTGGTATCACCAATCGCACAATGGTTATTCCTCTTGCTTGGATCAGGAGAGCAACAAAATCATTGAAGCTTGCTGTGCTTGCCTTAGCATGCCCCCCACCTCTCTACAGCTGGGTAGGATCACCATGGTATTAACTTTCCCAGCTTACTCTCTCATCACACCATGTGACCCAGTTCCTCACACCTACAACATCACCCTACAGCACCCCCACCCCCATTATCATGGAATTGTTCTGCTATGGAAGGAGGCAGTTTAACCCAGTGAGTTCATACTCGCTCTCAGCAGAGTATTCCCATTGGTTTCTTTCCTGCCCTCTTTCTCCATTGGCTGGCAAAATATGTTTGCATGTTCCTATCCATTTCCTTTTTGAATGCCTTGATTGATTCCGTCTCCTACATCCACACTGACAGTGAATTCCAGATCCTGTCTGCTTTCTGGTAGAACTAGTTATTCTGCACACCCCCTTATATATTTTGGCCTAAATTTTAAATCAATGCTCCTTTGTTCGTTAGTTTTCTGCTAATGGAAAGAGCTCCCTCTACTTCCCCGATCTAATTTATTCCTGTTCTTGAACACCTCATCAAATCTCTTCTCAATATTCTGTGCTCCAAAGAAAACAATTCCAGCTTTTCCCTGTCTAATTATCCAGCTGAAATCCCTCATCCCGAGATCCATTTGAGTAAATGCTTTCTGCACCCTTTCGGTGTAATAAGAGTTTTTCCTGAACAATCTGTGGCTCATAGTGCTGTGGCTGGTAGCGCTATGTTTAAAGCCTCATAGTGCTGTGGCTGGTAGCGCTATGTTTACAGCCTCATAGTGCTGTAGCTTGTAGCGCTATGTTCAATGGCTGGTTGCGCTATGTTTAAAACTTGCCATGCCAAGCCGATAGCCCTGTGTGTATTGCCTTGCGCGCCAAGTCTGCGGCCAGTAGCGCTTTGTATCCGGGGGGGGGGGGGGGGGGATGCTTTGCTTAGATGCAGGGTCCTGCTATCTGTTGCAATTTGAATTTGGAAGCAGCGCTATTGGCCAGGACAACGGCGGTTATTTTCAACGACTGATTCCTGTCGGGATAAAGGCATTAGTTAGTTCTTGTACGAGAGGGGTTCACCGATGGGCTGGGTCGTGATCGGTGCTGCAGACAGAGGCAGAAATAGAGAGGTGTGCAGCTGTAAAACGGGCCCCGCGCATACCGAGACAAGTATTGTTTTTGTTCTCTCTCTTGCCAATAAATCTGATTTGTAACTAAACAGACGAGTGAGCCTTTCTCTGTTCTACTAGTCAGATCCTTGTAACATTCTGGATTCTTGGTATCTTCCTTAGAGGGTGACCATTGGATGTTAGATACAGTCAAACTAGTAGAGGGGATCAGGTGATTATTTCTGTTTTTGTTGCCAATCTCCCTTTTTTAATTTTTTTTAAAAAAAAATGTTTATTTTTTTAATTTTTAATTTAATTGATTACAGTGCATATAATAACAACAGTAAACCCCATCCCTCCCCTTCCCTACATAATCATGAAAACAAACAAGCAAAAACAAACAAATAAATAAATAAAAATAAATTTTTTAAAAACATAACTACAATGTGACAAAAAAGACAAAAGCACAAAAACATGAGGCAAGGTAATTTTCACAAGTCAAATATTTCAGTATTTTCACTGCTGGATTCAAAGAAGGTACAAAAGCATGTGGCATTGAGGGGATAGTTTTACTTGTCCTTAATATGCTGCAGCACTGGGTTCCATATGTTGAAGAACTTTTGAGGGTTGCCAGACAATTCATATCTCAACCTCTCTACGTGTAATATGCCCATTAATTCTCTTAACCAAGTCTCAAACTGAGGAGCAGAGTCTGATTTCCATAGTTTCAAAATACATCTGTTGGCAATTACCATACCATAAACCAAGATTGTGCGAGCATTATGGTCTAGCTTCTCAAGTGTTGTGGAATACCCGAATAGAGCAGTTTCAGGGTCCGGAGTTAAAGTGGCGTTTAAAACAGTAGAGTACCATTGAAATAAAAGACACCAAAAGTTGTGAAGTTTTGGACAAGTCCAAAAGTGGTGAGCGAGTGTACCCTCAGCGGTCTTGCATCTATTACAGAAAGGTGAGAGATCAGGAAAGATTTTATGCAGCTTAACCTTAGAGTAGTGTAATCTGTGTATAACCTTGAATTGAATCAGTTGTAGCCTAGAATTAATAGAACAGGATTTTATACTTTTCAGTACTACCTTCCAGACATCGTCATCAATTTCAATGTTAAGGTCTTCTTCCCAGGTTTGTTTTATTTTTAAAGTAGATTTATCTAGTTTGTTTGAAAAGATACCTACAAAAGATGAGATTAGGTTCTTTGCTTCCGGGGGACCCAGCAAAATTTTGGACAACGAGTCGTCTTCGGGCAGGGACTCAAAAAGCGAATTGTTTTGTCGAACATAATTTCTCAGCTGTAAATACCTGAAGAATTGAGTTTTGGGCAATGAGAACTTGGATTGTAGCTGATCAAATGATGCAAAGTGTCTATTTATGTAAAGATCTTTTATTGTAACTATCCCTTTACAGCTCCATTCTCTGAATGCTGTGTCTGTAAATGATGGGGGGAAAGCGTGGTTATGCCAGATTGGGGCGTGCATTGACGTATTTGGAAGCTCACAAGCTTTCCTAATTTGGTGCCATATTCTCTGAGCATTGGACAGAGTGAAGTGATCCTCTCTAAGAGAGGTGAGAGATCTGGGTAATGAAAAAAGGAGAGCAGGGAGAGAAATTTTTGGGGTTAAGCTTTTTTCAATCGCCAGCCAAGGGGGCAGGTCATATCCAACTCCCCGTTCATATGCATACTGCCAGTATACCATGACTCTAACATTGGCCGCCCAATAGTAATATAAAAAGCACAGTAACCCCAGTCCCCCATGTTCCCTCGTTTTTTGAAGATAAGCTTTTGAGATCCTGTGTGCTTTATATCCCCAAATAAATGGCATAATGATAGAATCGATTAACTTAAAGTAGGATTTGGGGATAAAAATAGGGACATTCTGAAATAAATACAGAAATCTCGGCAGGGAGACCATCTTTACTGCGTTCACGCGGCCAATCAAGGAAATAGGCAACGTTCTCCATTTCTCTATGTTTTCCTTTAGCTTGTTCAACCTTTCGGTAAAGTTAATTTTAAAAAGGGTCTTGGGGTTTTTAGATATTTTAATGCCCAGATATTTTACACTGTCCGGATTTGTTTTAAACTGCATGTTGGCTAAGAATACAGGGTCTAATTCTGCTGTTATCGATATAAATTCACTCTTCTGCCAGTTTATAGTGTAACCTGAGACCTCGCCAAAGGAATTAATAAGCTGGAATAGGTAAGGGACAGAATGTTCAGGGTCAGATACAAAGATGGCAATATCATCCGCATAAAGCGAAATCTTATGTTCCAGCCCACCCAGTATTATCGGTTTTATAAGCGCATGCCCTCTTATGCCGATTGCCAGCGGCTCAATGGCTAACGCAAAGAGGAGCGGCGAGAGGGGGCAGCCCTGTCGCGTGCCCCTCTGAAGGGCAAAAGGGGGTGACTTATCCTGGTTTGTGAGTATGGAAGCGGTGGGATGAGCATATATAAGACGTACCCAGGAAATAAAAGAGGCACCAAGACCAAACTCTTCCAGCACTCTGAGTAAATATCCCCACTCAACCTGATCGAAAGCTTTTTCTGCGTCTAAACACAGAATGGCTTGTTTGGAAGAACTGTCGAATTTGTGATACATAATATTCATTACTCTTCTAACATTAAAGAAAGAGAATCTATTGGGGATGAACCCGGTCTGATCCGTATGGATAATGGATTCTATACACTTATTTAGTCTAGTCGCCATTATTTTAGTAAAAATTCAAATTAAGCATAGAAATTGGTCGGTATGAGGAGGGATTGGTTTCATCCCTGTCTTGTTTCAATAAGAGAAATATTAGCATTGTACAATGACGGTGGGAGCTTTTTCAACTCGATTGAGTGGGAGAGCATCCTGTGCAGGATCGGAGTTACCTGGTCAGCAAACGTCTTATAAAATTCGACTCCAAAACCGTCTGGCCCAGGGCTCTTGCCGTTTTGCAACGACCTAATTGCAACCATAATTTCTACAGAGGAGGGTTCTGAGTTTAAGGCCTCACAAGAGGCACTATCTAATTTTGGTATGTCCAACTTTTTTAACCATGCATTGATATCACCGTTAGCTTTGGATTTATACAGCTCTTGATAATACTCCTTAAAGCGTTCATTTATTAATTTTGGATCGGTTAAAACAACACCCTTGCCTGATTTTATTATATGTATGGCCCTACTTGCTTGTTGCCCTCTAAGCTGACGGGCTAACAATGTATGCGGTTTGTCCCCTAATTCAAAATATCGCTGTTTCAGTCGCAGTAGCTGGTCACTGACTTGATTTGTTAGAATCGTGTTATACTCATATTTAAGACTGAGCATATTTTGCAGCGTTTGGGGGTTGTTTGTGCTCCTATACAACGTCTCCATTGGAGAAAGCTCCGAATCAATTTCTTGTAGACGTCTCTCTCTGGATTTCTTTAAAGACGCTTCATACGAAATAATATGACCCCTCATAACTGCCTTGAAAGCTTCCCACAAGGTGGAGTCCGAGACATCAGAAGTGTCATTGGTCTCCAAATATTCTGTAAATATCATAACATTTTGATCTCAGATCACGCTCCAACCTCAATTATCTTTGACTTTAAGCTGTCTAAACGATGTGCTAAATGGCGACTACCTTTCCTTGCCAATCTCCCTTTAATCCATGTATGGTATTGGAACACTGCCAGATTTATTAATTAAAAGTGGAGGCCAGCAACTGGAGAACAGTGAGTAAGAGGACATTTAGAGAAAGTAACCTGAGACAAAATTGAACATCTCCTGGAAAAATACAAATTATAAATGAATGGCAGCGCATCTGTTAACAATGGCGAGGGTGGGTCTGGCTATTGCTCTGAATCTGCCCAAAGCTGATGATCTAGCACCTTGTTTTCCTGTAAAGGTGGTTGGTGTATTTAATTTCAGTAACATATGTAGACTTAAAATCAACAGGTAGTGTCGGCAATAGTGACTGTGAAACAACTAAATTCTACTAGTTTCTTAATATCCTTCAGAGAATACAATAAAATAGAAGGAGTGGGCACCAGGCTCTGCTTACTCACTCTGGCCTTTGTAACTCCACTGTGACTGACTCCAGGCAATAACCTTTAGCATAGGCAGTCATGGCCACATCTTGTAAATAAAGCAATAAGATACACAGCTCTATCAATAAGACATTGCAGGATCAGTGGGGCTGAAATGGACGTCATTATATCCTGCAATTCTAATTTAACTTGTTTATCTGAGCTGCTTCATGCTTTACTTCTTTATCACTTTTATCAGCTGTGTGCACTCAGCACATTTGCTTGGTAATAGTTATCAATCTTCCCCAGACCAGAAATTAGTTGCTTATCTTTGTTTCCTTATTGGATGAGTAGTCTATCTAAGGTGAAGTGTTAAGGTGGTTTCTGAAATATTCTGAGATTATTAGGATTTTTTTAACTCAAATTTCATGATGCTGATTCAGTTTGTGTAGCTTTGTAACACAATCCACTGTTCATATTTTCAAATGGAGGAATCCGTACTAAATAGTAAAAGTCAGTGATGCGTGGTACAGGAAACTCTGGGCTGTGGATAATTGTGTGTACACTGTTTTCTCTGTTTTCTCATTTCAATGTTAACCACATAACTGATAAATACTCCCAGTTTTAACAATGATACTGTGGTTGGCCTGACTTTAATGTTTTTAGTCAGACCAACCACTTTTGGCTTTCCTCTTCCCATACTTCTAAATTCTGTCAAAACCCAATGGGCCATGTTACAACAATTGATTGTGGTGATGTGCACATCTATAGCCAGGCCATCGTTCTGAGCAAAATACCATTGTTGTTGGAAATCTAAATAAATACTGGAAATACAGATTAGGCAACGTCTGAGGTAGAGGGACAGTTAACAATCCAGGCTCTAAAAGATTGTCAACCTGCAATGTGAATTGTTTCTCTTCAAATGATATAGCCTGACTTGAGCAAGGTTGAGCAAATTATGCAAAGGCAATGGACATTTTATCCAATTGTGGTGGTCCAGAATCCTGTGTGAGTGCATTGTAGTCAACCAAATTGGATGGTGTTGGCATTGTCTGACCACTGAATAATCTGTTGGTGTTTGCTTAATCTGTTCCTTCAGGTATTTGTGGAAACATTGGACAAGTGTTTTGAAAACGTTTGTGAGCTCGATCTTATATTTCACATGGACAAGGTAAGTCTTCATCTGCTGCTGTTTATCATGTTTTGAATTGTGCATAACTGTTTGGAATTCAGTTATATCGCACCATACATAGCTGATGGAATAAGAATGCTTGATCAATATTACTAAGAGCTTAGAAATATATCTGGTTTGGTAAAATACTGAAGCTGATAACAACTACACACTGTATATGTAGTACTGAGTTGATAAAGTTTAGAGCATTTCAGTGCTAAATGTTTGGATCGGATCAGCTCTGTGAAGGCTGTCAGATTAGCTTGTCTCAGTAACTTGGGATCTGTTCTCACATTGCAGTCCGACATAAAGCCTTCCAACATAAATTGTGCATTGTTTACTTTGGATTAAGATTAAATGGAAGGACTGGAGCCGAGAAGCTATCAGCCAGAACCATGGATATTGTAGATAAACCCATATTTTGTTGAACTCGGCCATGCACAAGACAGCACACTGGGTAACGTGTTGATTCTGTTTGCACTCCCGGAGCTGCACCACAGGGTCATTTTGTTTAAGGAAACCCCTTTCCTCCCCGTTTATCTCTGAGCATTCCTTACCACATCAGGGGTTATGGTTTATCTCATCCAACTGTTTCTTGTTTCTCTTACATTCCAGCAGTGTGTGTGAATCTCTTGGTGTTGTGTTGCTGCAGGCTTGAGAACAGAGGTTAGATTTTAAAAAGTGAAACTTTGTTGGAGATGGTTTTATAATAGAAATGTCCTTGGAAGCTTTGGCTTTGTTTGGGGTTACTTGTATATTATGCTCAGAGTAAACAAGCTCTGTATACTTTTGCAGTCCCCCTGATTGTTAGTGATTGAAGCCTCGATTATAGTAGGATATCTTATGGACTTAGTTCCCATCATTTAGATTATTAGCCTAGATTGTGAGAAATTTGTTTAAACTAATGTTTATTGGATGTTTTGCAGAAAGAATAACAATCACATTTTTGTACTCTGAAATAAAAAGACTTTGCAGAATAAACAGGATTGTTTTGAAATGAATGCCATGAGGAAGCTTGGTGGTCTATTTGTGTTTGAGGATTATATATAACAAGTGCTTGTCAAGTGAGTAAATATCAGTGATGTTGTCATCCATGGCTGATTAATGTTTGGCTTGATAGCCGTAAACAGTAAACAATGGTAAAAGGATCCATTAACCTTAGTGATCAAGGATACGTTCTTGTCTAAGTATTCCATAACATGACTAAGTTAGCAAGACTTGTTTAAAGTCAAATAGGTTAGAAGTAAACAACCGCATAGTTTACTCAACAAAATGTTTTCAAAGAAGTCCGGAACATGTAGGTTGTGTGACTTTATTTGATGTTTGACACTAGCAAAACTAATTGTAAAGTGGGACACACTTTTCAGGGTTAAAGTGACAGAAGCCAGATGGTATTCGGTATGCAAATTAGTCACTGACACTGAATCCCAGATTTCTCCATCAGGACCATGTGTGTACAGACTCATTGCAGCAGACGTTCATGATGACAGAGTCCCTTGGGACTCCTGGCATATCCTCCCCTTCCCACAAATGGAACCATAACCAGAGCTCCCTCAGCTCCCAGAGGTCTTGTTTTGTTGTTGGAAGGTTTTACTTTTGGTGATCCGGCTGCACTAAGCAGCTCCTGTGGGATGGAGTCAAAGGCTCTCTCAGGAACAAGTACAGCACAGTGGTGTAGCTGCCTCACAGAGCCACAGACCCAGGTTTGATCCTGACCTCGAGTGCTGTCTGTGTGGAGTTTGCATGTTCTCCCTGTGATCGCATGGGTTTCCCCCCACATCCTACACATCATAACCAGAGCTCCTTCAACTCCCAATCCTCTTACAATTCCCCTCACACCACAGATTGTGCTCGATCCACTGGATTCCTCCAACTTTGTTTTTTTCTCCAGATACTAAATTATCTGAAGTAGTAGAATTGAGTCCAGAGTATTGAGACCAGAAGGCTGCAACGTGCCCAGATGAAAAAATGGGATGCTTTTCCTCAGCTCACATTCTGCTATTATAAAAGTGCAGAAGGACACGGACCATTGGGTTAGAATGGGACTGGGATGGAGAATTAAGGTGGCAGGCAACAGCTCAGGGTCCCCTGTGCAGACTGAACAGAGGTGCCAGGCAGAGTGTTCATCCAGTCCCTGTTAGATGTCTTCAGTGTGGAAGAGACCACAATATAAGCACCGTGCAGTACATTAGATTGGAAGAAGTCGGTACGGAGTTTGTACATTCTTCCTGTGACAGTAGAGGTTTTCTCCGGGTGCTCCGGTTTCCTCCCACATTCCAAAGATGTGTAGGTTAATTGGCATCTGTAAAATTGTCCCGAGTACATAGGATGGAACTAGTGCACGGGTGATTGCTGGTCGGCGCTGACACTGCGGGCTGAAGTACCTGTTTCCACACTGTATCGCTAAACTAAAAGTGAGTGGAAGTAAATCATAGTTGCACTTGGAAAGGCTTTAGTTCTTGGATGTTGGGAAGAAGAGTAGTGAAAGGGCAGATGTTGCATCAGCCGTCGTTGCTGGGAATGTGCTGTGAGTGGCTGGTGTGGAGAACAGATCAAAAGGCAATTTTTACCAATTGAGAGATGGGTTGAGAGATGGTCATGACTGAGGAGTCTGGAACAACTTGCAGGAGGATAGACACAAAATGCTGGAGCAACTTAGGGGGACAGGCAGCATCTCTGGAGAGAAGGAATGGGTGACGTTTCGGGTCGAGACCCTTCTTCTGACCTGGGGATTTAGAACTGGGGATAATTGCAGGAGGATATTCGTATACTTGAAGAATGGATAACTAATTGGTAAATTCTAATCAGCGCATAAATGTGAGGTAGTCATTTTGGTGGGAAGACTGAAGAGATCACATTACTTGTAAATGGGGCTAGGTGGGTTAGAGGGATAAAGAATTTTGAAATAGAAATGTATCTCAAATTCTCATGGTCATTTAAATAAAAAGCAAGCCAACTCTACGTTATATTTCTCAGAGGAAAAGTAGGAAAGTAATGTTAAATCTGTATTGTACCATGGTTATATCATACGGTGCACTGTATACAATCATGGTGGCTGCATTATAATGATTTATAGGCACGTGAGAGTGCAGAGGAATGTACAAGGGCGATACCGGAAATGCATGGGGACATTTGAAAAAGCGTTCTGATTCCCTTGAGAAATGAAAACCTAATACATATCTTTAAAATTATGAATTCTTGATAAATGGATTGGGAGAGGTTGTTTCCACAAAGGGAAGAATGTAACCACCTCCCCAAGAAATCCAGCAGGAAATTCTGATGAAACTTCTTTCTTTTCCCAAAGAGTGAAAAGTTAAAATGAAAAGCAATTAGTAATGGAAAGCTAGAGAAGCCTACACGGAATCCAGGCGCTGGTAGACAGATTTGGATGTGGAAAGACGAGAGGAGCAGGAGTAAAGTATAAATGGAGGGGCTGAATGACCTGTGTTTGTACTTTTTATCTTTTCTACTGAGCTGAGTTCCACTGAGACTTTCGCAATATTACTGCATATGTAGTAACAACAAATTTATCTGATTCATATTCCGTGGAGGCAATCACAAAATGTTCTTGTCAGCTATCTAGTTCAGACATTTTTTTAAATTTTAGAAGTGATTGTGGAAAGCAGCACATTACAATTGCAAATGTTTTTTTATTGCTAATTATATAGAATTATATTTGCATACCAATTCTTCACAAACCTTTACTCCCAATTATGCCCTTATCATGGTTTTTGATATGAATGGCAATAGATCTCGACTGCATCAGTCAAAATTATATAGATTTTTTAATGTGCTGGAAGGAACTGCAGATGCTGCTTTATACCAACGATAGACACAAAATGCTAGACTAACTCAGCGGCTCAGGCATCATCTCTGGAGAAAGGGAATAGGTGACTTTTCAGGTCAGGGCCCTTCTTTGTACTGGATCTGAAGAAGGATCTCGACCCGAAACATCACCTAATCCTTTTCTCCAGAGATGCCTCTCATGCTGAGTTACTCCAGCAATTTGTGTCTATCTTCAATTTTTAAATATTCCTTCAAAAGATGTGGCCTTCACAGGCTGAGGCAGCATATAATTGCTCTTGGGGAGGCACAGTGATGCAGCAGTAGAGCCGCTGCCTCAACGCCAGAGACCTGGGTTCAATGCTGACTATGTGCTGTATGTGCGGAGTTTGTATGTTCTTCCTGTGACCACATGGATTTTTTCTGGTTGCTCCGGTTTCCTCCCACATTCCAAGGACGTGCAGGTTGTAGGTTAAATGGGCTCTGTAATTTTACCCTAATGTGTAGGATGTGAAAGTGGGATAACATAGAACAAGTGTACAGGTGATCGAATAATGGTGGATAGGTAGAGTTCCACTCTTTTGTCCATGTTTGGCCAAGGCTGTAGTGGTCAACAGTTGAGTGACTTTGGTGCAACCAAAATAAGCAGGTTGTTTCTAAGCAAGTGCTGCTTCACAGCCCCTTCAATTATCCCTGCCTTCACTTTGCTAATGACCGAGAACAGACTAATGGGGTGGTAAGTGGCTGGGTTAGATTAGTTGGACCTACTTGGGCAATTTTCCACATTGTCGATAGGGCGGCACGGTAGCGCAACGGTAGAGTTGCTGCTTTACAGCGAATGCAGCGCCGGAGACTCAGGTTCGATCCTGACTACGGGTGCTGCACTGTAAGGAGTTTGTACGTTCTCCCCGTGACCTGCGTGGGTTTTCTCCGAGATCTTCGGTTTCCTCCCACACTCCAAAGACGTACAGGTATGTAGGTTAATTGGCTGGGTAAATGTAAAAATTGTCCCTAGTGTGTGTAGGATAGTGTTAATGTACGGGGATCGCTGGGCGGCACGGACTTGGTGGGCCGAAAAGGCCTGTTTCCACGCTGTATATATATGATATGATATGATAGATGCCAATGTTGTGCTGTACTGGATCAGCTTGGCCAAGGACGCGGCAAGTTCTGGAGCAGATATTTTCAGTACTATTGCTGGAACGTTGTCAGGCCTCCTGGCCTTTACTGTTCCAATGCCTTGAGCGTTTTTCTTGTTGTCACGTGGAGTGAATCAATTTGGCTGTCGTGCAGAGGCCTGTGAGAGAAGGCCAAGATGGATCATCGGAATTTCTGGCTTAAAATTCATGCACATGCTTCAGTTTTCTGTTTCCAGTTCTGATGTGCTGGGCGTCCCCATCACTGAGAATGGGGATGTTTGTGGAGCGTGCTCCTCTAATATGAGTTGTTTAATTGTTCACCCTATTCACAACTGGATGTGACAGGACTGCAGAGCTTAGATCTGATCTGTTGATTGTGAGGCTGGTTGGCTATGTCTGTTGCATGCTGTTGATGTTCTTTGGCATGCAAGTAGTTCTTTCTTGTAGCCTCACCAGGATCCCTCATTCTGAGGTATGCCTGTGCTACTCTTGGCATGCCCTCCTGCACTCGTCATTGACCCAGGTTTCATCCGCTGGTTTGATGGCAATGGTAGAACTGGGGATATGCCAGGCCTCAAGCTTGCAGAATATGGTTCAGTACAATTCTCCTGCTGCCTTGGGATGTGGAAGGTTTTAAGGGCCTGTCCCAGTTAACAGGACTGGCTGAACATTGGCAGCCGACATAAGTTTGGTTGCACTCCAAAATAATTATTAGCAGAGTTAATGAATTCTGATAGTTATCCAGTAAACATGAAATAGCAGTCTTTTAGAGTTCCTTCAACTTTATAAAGTTAAAGGTTCTCAGTTTGCTGCATGATAAGTCGTGATTGTCAGAGCAGTTGCTGACTGATGAATTCTGATTTACTTTCTTTTTTTATTATCGCATGTACAAGGTACAGTGAGATTTATTTTTTGCATGCAGATCAGTAAGATTATTGCTATGCATAAGGACAATCCCCAATTAAGTACAGAATGCATAGAAACAGCTCACAGAGTCCATATGCAAGTGTTGCCAGGTTTGGTGCTATTTTCACAGTCCAAGCTGTAGCTGGCCAGAATGACGATAAGGGCTTTAGCTACTGTGCTTGCCACTATTCTGGTAGCCGCAGAGAAAGCAATGTTGCTCGCTCAGTGAATCCCCAGCTCAGCTGGGGAACACCCAGATTGGGTGGTGAGCTTTGAAGACCATGTTCATGTGGAAATATTCAGGGCCCATTTTGGTTTTCAGTCTTTGTTCTTTGTAACTTATTGGTGACTTTAAATATTTAACATATTGCACAGTAATCGAGGCGTGGCAGATTTTAATGCAGTCAGCTTTTCCTGGCCTCCATCTGCTCTACGGCCTTCAGCTTCACCTGCAAGCCTCTCCACTGTCTCTCCCAGCAATTCCATCCTCCTGGTCGCAGTCTGACCGCGATTCTCAAGCATAAAGTTTATCCTCTTAAAATTTGGGAATGTCGAGAAGATTTTAGTAATTCTTGTGTTGCTAATCAGTGACTTATTATTGAGAGCCTTCCCCATTTTCATGTTGACCAGTTCTTTATTCACTCCCATTCTCAGGGTTTCACTCCTTGGCTTCTGTGTATATATCTTGATATGCTCCTTGACCGTTGCTGCTCAATGCTGATAAACAGGTCAATTACTAAACAATCTGTGCACCCTGCTGCTCATTGGGTTAGATTCTGTTGTCAAGGTTCAACTTTAACCTTGTGTTCCTTCTCCACGATTGAAATGTACTTATCTGATTTACAACCAAAGATGCTACACGTATGTATCATCTGTAAGATCTTAAATGCACATGCATCAATCATTGAAAGTTGCACAACAGGCTAGGAAAGAGAAGTTTAACAAGCAATCTTTTGTTTATCTCTCGCCATGTAATAGTGGTGGACAAAAATGTCCATATGCATCACTGTTTCTGGTAGTTCTTTGCTCAGGGATGGAAGTGAGTGGACCAGGAAGCCAAGCTGAACCAGTTTGCTGATTCACTTTGCCCTGTGAAGAAGATGGGAAGGGAGAGACTTATACAGTTAAGGAAGGGAACTGATTTGTTCATTGTTTAATTTGGAGTTCTGTATTATCACCATCCTAGAGGTCATCGTTGAACAGCAATTCAAATAAACCAGCCTCATAAATATCATGGCTGCGAGAGTAGGTCAGAGTGACCCACTGTCTCCCACCAGTCAGTCCCAAGGCACGTCCAGAGTGCAATGGGATGCTCTCCACTTACCAAGGAGAGGCTAGATAGGCTGGGTTTGCTTTCCCAGGAGCTGAGAGAGGACCAGAGAGAGGAATAGAAAATTATAGGAGGGTAGGTAGTAAATTCCTCTCTTAAACCAAACCCTAAGTGGAGAGGTAGGAGGTTTAATGGGGATCTCAGGGGGAAATATTTTTCACCCAGAAGTTGGTTGGAGGTGGTAGAGGCAGAGACTCCAATGTTTAAGAAGCATCTAGACAAATATTTGAATCACCATGATATAGAAGGTTAAGGGACAAAGCAGGTAAATGGGACAAGTACAGATAATACAATGATCGGCATGGCCAGGTGGTCTGGAGGGCATGTTTCTGAGCTGCATGGCTCTGTGACTACCTGGTTGTGTCCAGTGCCTACAACTTTCAAAGGCTCAACTTCATCGCGATAAAGTAGCTTAATTGTTGCACCCCATCCACCAACCTAAACATTCACCTCTCCAACACCAGTGCCCTGTGACCGGGGTGTGCACTGTCTACAAATTGCTCTGCGGTTACACACCAAGGCTACTCTGACAGTACCTGCCAAACCTGCCACATCTGCCCCCAAGGAGGACAAGCGCAGAAGATGCAGGGAAACACCACTATCTGCAGGTTCCCGTCCAAGGTGTTAACCATCCGAACTTTGGAATACATCGCTGTTCCTTCATTGTCACTGTGTCTAAATCCTGGAACGCCTTCAGCAAAAGGGCTGCAGCAGTTCAAAAAGGCCGTTCATTGAGGGATGGGCACAGAATGCAAACAGCCTACTGAAGGAACTCAGCAGGACAGACAGCATCTGAGGAAACTAAAACAGAGCTAAGGTTTCAGGTCGAAGATTTGTCTTGTGTTTCCAGTGCTATTACTAAACAACTGTTATTATTCCAGTGTTATTCTTTTGGCAATAAATCCTAGCAGAATAACAAACTGCTGGAGGAACTCAGCAGGTCAAGCAGCATCTGAGGAGGCAAGGGGGTGGTCGATGTATTGGATTGTGACCCTGCATCAGTAAATACTAGCCTTCTCAGCGAAGTTCAGATCCTGAAAATGAATTTTTAAAATCTGAACCTATGTGTCATTGGTTAAAAGATATTCTGAATGTTTAAGATTTGATTATATTAGGGTCATAGAGTTGCACAACACAGAAATGGGATATTTTCCTTCCATGCCTTGCTTATTCAAATGTCTTTCAAAATGCCCTGAAAACGTAGTGATTGTATCTGATTCTACAACCTCTACTGGCAGCGAGTTCCTGATGCCAGCCACTGATTGATCGTCAATAAGCTGGTGTTTATTTGCCAGCCTGTCAGAATTTGTGAAGTAGATCAGATTTCCGAGGGCACTTATTAATTAGTGATTTATCTGGTTATATTTGCTTAGGTCCATTGTATTCTGCAGGAAGTTGTAATGGGAGGAATGGTGTTGGAGACCAACATGAATGAGATCGTGTCACAGGTCGAGGCACAAAGTAAACTGGAAAAGGCAGAGGTAAGAAGTTATCATTGTGCAAGTATATGATGTGAGCGTGTGGGAGTTCAATATTCACTCTATTGCAAGAGCAGTGGATAGAAGGCATACTGTGGGAAAACTGGATGGTATAATAGTAGTAGCGACATACAGGTTTGTAGGTTAATTGGCTTGGTATAAATAAAAATTGTTCCTGGTGTTAATGTGCGGGGCTTGACTGAGAAGGCATTTAAGAGTTATAAATGTTACATTTAAGAAGATACAGAAGGTCTTCCTAAAGCCAAGGAAGAAAACTTAGAGATTTTACAACAATTGGTTGTTTTGTGGTCACCGTTACTTTAACAGGCCATTTATTTCACATTCCTCAATTCGTTTTTTACCTTCACCACTGTGCCACCACTGAGCATCTGAACCATGTATTCCATTCCATTCTTTTGAAACAAGTGAAATGTTCGCCTCCTAATCTATAACTTCATGGCCCAACATATCCTTCAAACTGTTGTTACTAATAAGCCAGATGCTCAACCCTTGTTCACTCAAGTGTATAGAAGGGCTTGCAAGGAGGAACATCACGCCTGGCTAAAAATAAGGTGCTGGCCTAGTGAAACTTTAACACAGGATACATGCGAGCTAAGCTGCAAAAGCAGCAAACAGTAGACACAGCTGAGCAATCTCACAGTGTATCAGATTGAGGTCCTGCAGCCTAACTACATCTGGTTGTGAATGCAGGTGGCCAATTAAGTAGTTAATGGAAGACAAAAGGTCCAATGAAATGAACCACACAGCCCATAAAGGGCTCGACAGGGTGGATACAGGTAGGGTGAAAAGTCAAACCAGCGATCACTATCTCAAAATAAGTGGCGGGCCATTCATCAAATGCTAACTGAATTGCTGAGTGTTTTACATTTTTATACAAAACTAAATTGTAAATTTAAGTACATATTTAACGCTACAGAATATCCTCACTTCCTCCCACTACCTATCTCCTTCTCACTGCCCTCTCCTAGTTTTCTTCCTCCAGTTTTTGTGGAAGAACCTCACATTTGCTTTTGCCAATGCCCTTTTGAACAAGCTTATAAAGTGATTAAGTTCTTTGCAACAGCGGTATTCTGGATATTTTGGTGTTTGTCTATGTGACATTAGTGACTAATCTTTCTATTGCCATTCTAGGCTGGGTTCTCTGCAGCTCCGGCCCGCGCAGTCTCTGCTGTCAAGAACATCAATCTCCCAGAGATCCCACGCAACATCAAAGTTTCCAATCTATCCCCGTTTGTATAAAAGGACATTGCATTAAGTTATCTTTTCGTTCACTGCACTCCCCAGATACAACATGACCAGCACTTCTTTATAGCACGAGAAGATTTGATTGTGTTTGGTCCAGAATCCTCATCCTATAACAGATCTAAAATTAGAGGTACAGAAGCGAACTATTTGTGTTGAGCACCTGTATCAGTCATATTGTATGTGGGATATATCTGAAAATGCTGGAGATACTCGGCAGGTCAGGCAGGATCTATGGAGAGAGAAGCACAGTTAATTTTTAGGTCGATGACCTGTCATTGTCTCACCTAAACAACCTCGGTCTCTACACTGTCAAAACATTCCCTTTGTTCTCTCCTCCTTCAGCTTCAAACACATTTGTTTTCTCACCTAATTTACCGTCCCTCTTCCTGAAGTATTAAATCTAATTATTTATACAATTAGGGAGGTGCAAATATTCTTTAACATTATAATCTCTTCTAACCTAGTTAATATGTTCTGTAACACCTTATTCAAAGCGTGTGAAATAAAGATGAAAGGGTAGAATAGATCTCACAAATCTCCAATTTTGGGTCGGCTTAAGTCTTGTTCTGGAGAGGTTGTTAGCTGCTTCCTTGAGTTTATTACTCATGAATCCTTGGAACAGCCTATCCATGGACTGATCCTGGCACTTAAGTAGTGGTTGAAAGTACAAGCACTAATACATTTTAAAACCCACTTCAACGATATTAAAAATATATAGTTTTGTTCTTATGAGCCATGGAAAAACCCAGCATTTCATTGATGTTAATTTTGAGACCTGTCTTATCACAGAATTTTTCCACGTTCTTGAGATTTTTTGACGTGCCTTGTGAGAATCACGCACAAGTGCAATGTCACCAGCAAAGGCCAACGCAGTACAATATATGTTGTCCATTCTTAAATTAGAACTGCACCCAATTTTATCCAATGAACATAATGAAATGTCCGTCATGATACTAAATCCCACTCACGACAGATGGGGTCCAGTTTTAGCCTTGCTATTCTCAATAAACGTGGTAGGGCTTGACTGCAAGTCATGAAGAGTCATAGAGTGAAACAATGTGGAAACAGGCCCTTTGGCCCAACTCGCCCACACCGGCCAACAATGTCCCAGCTACACTAGTCCCACTTGCCTGCCATATCCCTCCAAACCTGTCTTATCCATGTACCCGTCTAACTGTTTCTTAAACAATGGGATAGTCCCAGCCTCACCTTATTCCATACACCCACCAACCTTTGTGTGAAAACGTTACTGCTCAGATTCCTGTTAAATCTTTTCCCCTTCACCTTGAATCCATGTCAAAGACAAGGTTGATGAAATGGAGGACAAACCCCATCCTGTCCAAAACCTTAATGATAAACCTCTTACTGACAAAGCCAAAGGATCATTACAATGACTGCATGTCCTCCCACTTTTCTTTGCCCCCCCCCCCATAGCTAAATTATTTAAAGTATTTAGATTACACTCAAGGGTTGTTGCTTTAAATCCCTTTTGCCAAAAGTTGAGGGTATTTGCCTCAGCAAGTGGCAGAATCTTTCATAAAACCATCAAAGCCATTGAATATCTCAGTTCCACTAAAATATTTTTAATCATTACTGGCTGACCATCACTTACCTGATACCTTTTTAATTATCTTCAATCTATCAAAACATTAATTTTACCAGAATATATGCCATCTGAAGCCAAGAATAAACAGACATCACCTTCTGTCCAGTTGCAGGCAACCTTCCCTTCCTACTTTGGCAGAAAGACCAATGAACATAATGAAATGTCCGTCATGATACTAAGATTGACACTGAGATTGACACTGTTGTGAGCAGAAAGGGAAGTGCATGTGTTGCCTTGCTGTCCAAAGCCAAGTTCCATGCGAAATGATGCACTACACTTGGAACAACGAAAAGATCTGTTCCCTGGTGTCCGGAGCCAGTCACATCTCTTGTGTCCACTGACTGATTACATTAACTGTGCAGCCTCCATTGCACCCAAATCATTGCCTTACTATGTTAAACATTAAATTGCATTTTAAGTTTATTAAAGACCATAAAGCCTTCATAACACATTCTGTGAAGGATCCTCAAGCTGAAGTATTGACCCCTTTTCCCTCTGACCTCCTAACCGTCTGAACATCTACAGCGTTTTCAGGTTTATTGCATCAAATGTTTATCTGCGGCACTGATTAATCCAGTGCTCTGGCCCAGATAACTTATAACTAACTATTAACTAGCTCTACTATCCAAACGGTGCTGGATATAGAGGATTAGTTGATCTAAACACTGTGACTGCCTGAAAAGAAAGGGAGGTTACAAGCAGTGGATTAACTCATTTTTCTGTGGCCTTGCATGAGCTCACTTCCAAGAAATGCAGTAGTCTGCAAATTAAATTATTTTCCTGTGCCCTATTTATATTTTCTTCCACATATGAATGTTGTTGGAAATTCTCAGTCTCCTCAATATTCAGTTCCAGGATGGGAATGGACTGGAGATGTTTATAGCAATGTGTCTTAACTTTGATTCTGAAAACCCATTCCCTATAAAGTGTGGTGTTCTGAATATCCTCAATAACCCTGGAGTTGTTGCTGCGGGCTGCATGGGCTGAAGGTGTTCCTGGGTCTCCTGCTGGACACTTTCCTTGTCCATTTGGAACGGATGCTTTAATGATCTGATTTCTATTCTGATGTGGAGGTTTGATGCACAGATGGGGTTTATCAGCTCAACCTTGGCCTCGTGTCAAGAGGAGAGGAATCACAAGTGCAAGGACAGGCTAACTGGAGAAACTTGAGGGCAGAGATGGGAGGTAGTTGCAGAGTTTTATCACCAGCACACCCTGGTTGTGCTGAGGCCTGCTCTGTGCTGAGGCCTGCTCTGTGCTGAGGCCTGCTCTGTGCTGAGGCCTGCTCTGTGCTGAGGCCTGCTCTGTGCTGAGGCCTGCTCTGTGCTGAGGCCTGCTCTGTGCTGAGGCCTGCTCTGTGCTGAGGCCTGCTCTGTGCTGAGGCCTGCTCTGTGCTGAGAGGCCTGCTCTGTGCTGAGAGGCCTACTCTGTGCTGAGAGGCCTGCTCTGTGCTGAGAGGCCTGCTCTGTGCTGAGAGGCCTGCTCTGCTGAGGCCTGCTCTGTGCTGAGGCCTGCTCTGTGCTGAGGCCTGCTCTGTGCTGAGGCCTGCTCTGTGCTGAGGCCTGCTCTGTTGTGGGTGAACATCTGTGCTGTACACAGACTTCTTGATGGTGCTGTCAGAAATGCTTTTCCAGCTCAAACTTTTATTTTTCACCAGGATGATGATATCTTGGTTCTTTGTGTTTTAATCTCCCCAGTCCACCTGAATTCCCCTGCCCCAAACCCTCACTGCCCCAAACCCTCACTTAATCTTCAGAGTGTTTCAGGTTTTTCACTCCCTAGCTTTGTCCATGCACCTTCTGAACTCTTGCTGCTTCAGAGACAAAGATTGTGCTGTCAACAGTAAACATGCATCTCAGACTATATTCCTTGTTGAGCAATTTAAATAAATGAGTGTAGGATTAGAGAGGATTTGAACATTATTCTGAGCTCTGTGGTTTGGAAGGGTGTAGGCGGAATCTCAGCATGTCTTTAAAACTACCTTTACGAGTACTTGCTGTGGTGTGGTTGGAAATGATGCTCAAGGTCGAGGGAAAGAATGCTGGCACCTGCTCTGCTCCCTGCATCACTTCAGTCCATTCACCTCACTCCGTGTCTTTTTAGCATCCTTGGTCCATCCACCTGCATTTTGTTGAATCACACTTGCCTTCTCCCTGTGAACATTATGCCTCTCAGCCCATACAAGGTCCCTTCTCCTGACACCAGCATGATTTCTGAGTTGTTCCTTCCCTGTTTAAAGGCTAATGTTTCCACACCAACAGTCCAAACTGAAATTACTAACCCTTAAATTTCTTCAAGCCTCATATAAGTAATTACATTACACATAAAGATTGGACAGATTGTTGAAGCATTAAAAAAAAATTGCAAATGCCAAAAATTATAAAGAATCACGAGGCAAGTTTTCAGTCATGTGACAGCTTGAATAATGTAGTGCAGTTAGTGACTAATACATCCTGTTGGAAGATCCTGGTTACAATCAAGTTTGCAATGGCTGAAGTTAAATACTTAGATTAATCAGTAGTTTAATTCTTTAAAAAAAGGCAACTCTGAGTGGTCAGTCAGTCCGCTATGTGTATGGCGTGTGCTCTCTTGTTCTGGCATAATGTTAAACATGAAGTTTCCATTGGTAAAGTGGGTATAAAAGTTCATTGCCCTGACTCCCAAGACCAATGTTAATCCCAAAACCAACGTTAAATAACATTGTAGAAACAAATAACTGCAGATGCTGATTTATACCAAGATAGACAGAAAAGTGCTGGAGTAACCCAGCAGGTCAGGCAGCATCTCTGGAGAAAAAAGATGGGTGACATTTTGGGTCGAGACCTTTCTTCAGACTGAAAGTAGGGGGGTGCAGAAGGGGAAGAGCTGGAGGCAGAGAAAGACCAGGACAAATCAGGGCCAGCAACAAATGACCTCGGGCAGGGTGGTGCCCTTGTAGGCCAATTGTTGGCAAGGGAAGGTATGATCACAAGAGGGATACAATGTGGTGCACTGTGGATTTGGTTAAACAACTTGTGTGGATCCCTTTCCAGGGCACCCCACCCCACCCTGCCTGAGGACATTTGTTGCTGTCTGTGGAATCCTATATACAAGTTGCTGAGCAATCAATGTATTAAAAGGTGCAATAAAGAAGCAAGCCTTCCCCATTCTGTGTTTGAAATTATTTCAATGTGAAAGTGGCATTCATTGTACAGAAAGTCTTATGTGTTGCCATTAATAGGGGAGTTGGGCATGTCTGCATTGTGCCAATGACTAATCATTGACTAAACAAGCAGATAGAATCACAGTGTTTGAATATGTCAAATTGTGCATTGTATTGAAGGCCGTGCCCAGTAATGTATGACCTGTA
Source organism: Rhinoraja longicauda (assembly GCF_053455715.1). Taxonomy (NCBI): domain Eukaryota; kingdom Metazoa; phylum Chordata; class Chondrichthyes; order Rajiformes; family Arhynchobatidae; genus Rhinoraja; species Rhinoraja longicauda. The sequence continues at coordinate 14,493,288 of NC_135985.1, forward strand.
ATTGTAGTCAACGAGGCACTGGGATCAGACTGGTTTTGCTATTTCACAGTTTGTAAACTAGCAAAGTCAGAAAATCTGATTTGATCATCAAAAATTAATACTGACAAGTTTAATATATTCAGAATATAAAAGATGGGGCTGCTCAGTTAGAGATTCGGCTGTGACACCAAGGCTGGCACGCTGCGATTAATTTCTCTTTACAGAGGCTGATCACTATCCCTCCTCCCTGTGCTAGCTGAACAAGATTGGCTGTTGGTTAAACAACACCTGAATGTTAAAACTGCCCCGTTTTAAACCCTCTCTGCTCTAATCATCCATGTTCCTGGAACTGCTTATAGATCTCAAACCATCCATCCTTGGTCACACGCTATAAATACCTTGGCTACTATTGCCTTGACCATGATGTCTGGAACTATCCATTTGCTGATTTCTCATTTCTCTGTTATGTACTGGACCCAAGTACAGAACGGTGACATTTTTAACAAGAAGGATCATGATATCCAGCAAATCGAAGATGATATTCCATCGACAATGACAATATAGCTCGCCCAGCTTATGAACAGCCAATTTATGTACGGCCTGTCATATGAAGGAACGATTGAGTGATCAGCGGATGGATTTGTCAATTGCTGTGGGGCTGCAGGCAACTGTGCTTATCATTAGCTGGAATTTTGCCACATCAAACCCAGGAATTCTGGTTAAAATGTTCTGCATTTTGCAAATCTTATCTGGAGGAAGACTTTCTTGCATTTGGGGCCCATGGGTTCTGAGGTGACTGCTGAGGCTGGTGTGGGACCCGCAGACCCTCCCGTGGATGGGGCCGGGCATGCTGTTGGTCCGGGCGGGAGGATGGCTTGCTCGGAGAGTAGCCACTGGTTCCTCAGAATCCATGTGCTCTCTATAAAAGGATGCCCAATTCTCAATCCCATCCCAATTCTCCTCCACTTTGGGTAGTTTCACTACATAAACCAGCACACATCCACATTGATGTATTTCCATAAATCCTTGTGTCATATCCTTAATCAGCAACCTTCAGTATGAGACCATCTTGACAACCTTATAGAAATGAAAATCCACCCCAGCAACTAATTTTCCCTTTTCTATTCCACTGGTCGCATCCACAGAAAACTCCAGCAGACCAGTAGAACACGATCTTCCTTTCATTAACCCAAGGTGAGTCGGCTCGAACGAATCATTCTTTTCAAGATAAACACAAAAAGCTGGAGTAATTCAGCTACACAGGCAGCATCTCGAGAGAAGGAATGCGTGACGTTTCAGGTCTAGACCCTTCCGATGTTCAGATCCTTTTCAAGATGTTCTCATATCCTTTGTTATTGATTCCAATGTTTCCTCACAGTGCAGGGACCCCCTGGGTTACCTGTGCCTGAACTATGGAAATCCAACTGCACACAAAGTGTCTTGTTCATTTTAAAAGCATTTTTCAAGCTTGTAGTAATATAAAATGTTTCATGGCGTTCATTAATGACTCGATGAATATGTATTCCAGTTTTCCTTTTAAATTTACTTCAAGCATTTTGTTGCAAAGCAGATTGTTGATTTGGCCTGGATTCTACTCACTGAATATTCTTTAATTGAAAAGAGTTAGAAGGATGAATTGTACCACAATTATTCTGACATTTATGCTTCCCTTGGTTAGGTACACCAGTGAGACAGTTTCTTAGTTTAGTAATATCACATTAAAACTACAGTGAATCTGGGCTTGAAAAAGACGTTCACCACGTTTCCAGGATGTTGACAAAGACCACTGGATGTCTAAGAATGTGTCAGATCCCTGACTTTATCTGGTCCAGCTGCCCCGACAAGTTATCTATTACAATAAACATTCAGAAATAAATATTTAGGTTCAAGACATATTTTTGGTCCATGGCGGATTGGGGGTGGGGAATGAGGTAGGACCAGGGGAGCAGGACGGTCATGCATCATGTTCTCCACACAGCCCTGTCCAACATCAGCAACAATACCTTCTGCTCACCAGTCTCCAGTGAAGTCCAGTGTATGAGCCACTTGCTTGCTGAACTTGTATGTTTACCTTGTGTAATTTCTCATCATTAAAACATCCTCTGCTTTTATATTCTTGCTGCCAAAAAGCATAACCTCATATTTTATTCCATCTACTATCCGTTTGCTCAATAACATAACATGCCAATGTTCGTTTTTGGCAGTTTCCCTTCCAGTGTAAATGTATTACACTTTTTATCTCTTTCATGTGCAGCACAGAAGCAGCCCCCCCCCCCCCCGGCCCATCATGTCCAATAAGTGTCATAAGCGATAGGAGTAGAATTAGGCCAATCGGCCCATCAAGTCTAGTCCGCCATTCAATCATGGCTGATCTATCTCTCCCTCCGATCCCCAATTCCCCTGCCTCCCCATGACCTCAGACACCTGGACTAATCGAGAATCTATCTCTGCCTTAAAAATATCCACTGACTTGGCCTCCACAGCATTCTGTGGCAAAGAATTCCGCAGATTCAGCACCCTCTGACTAAAGACATTTCTCCTCATCTCCTTCTTAAAATAACATCTGATACTTTGACCTCCAGTCGTAGACTCTCCCACTAGTGGAAACATCCTCTCCACATTCACTCTATCCAAGCCTTTCACCATTCTGTATGTTTCAATGAGGCCCACCCCCCCCCCCCCCCCTCATCCTTCTAAACTCCAGCAAGTACAGGCCCAGTGCTGACAAATGCTCATCATAGGTTAGCCTACTCATTCCTGGGATCATTCTTGTTAACCTCTTCTAGATCCTCTCCAGAGCCAGCACATCCTTCCTCGGATATGGTGCCCAAAATTGGTTACAGTATTCTAAATGTGGCCCTGCCAGCGCCTTATAGAGCCATGGCATTACACCCCTGTTTTTGTACACAAGCCCTCTTGAAATAAATGATAGCATTGAGTTTGCTTTCTTTACTACTGATTGGACATGCAGATTAATTTTTTGGCAATCCTGTTCCAACATTCCCAAGTCCCTTTGCACCTCCAATTTCTGGATTATCTCCCCATTTAGGAAATAGTCTACGCCTTTTACCAAAATGCATGACTCCACACTTTGTAACACTAAATTCCATCTGCCACTTCTCTGCCCACTCTCCCAACCTGTCCAAGTCTTTCCTCAGAGTCCCTGCATTCTCGATAATACCTGCCCCTCCATCTATTGTCATATCATCCACAAACTTGGCCACAAAGCCTTCAATCCCCTCGTCCAAATCATTAATATACAACGTGAAGAGTAGCTGCTCCGCTAGTCACTGTCAGCCAACCAGAAAAAGCCTCTTTATTGCCACTCTTTGTCTTTGCCATCCAATCAACCTGCTATCCTTGCTAGTATCTGCCCTTTGATACTGTAGTCTCGCATCTTCCTTAGCAGCCTCACATGTGGTATCTTATCAAAGGCTTCTGCAAATCTAAGTAAACAACATCTACTGACTCTCCTTTGTCCTGCTATTTACTTCTTCAACGAATTCCAGCAAATTTGTCTGGCAAGACCTCCCCTTCACAAAGCCATGCTGACATCGGTCTATTTTATCGTGAACTTCTAAGTACTCTGTAACCTCATCCTTTATAATGGACTCTAAAATCTTACCAACCACCAAAGTCAGACTAACCTGCCTATAGTTCCCACTATTCTGCTTTTCTCCCTTCTTGTGCAGCGGGGTAATATTAGTAATTTTCCAATCATCTGGGACTCTAGTAATTCTTCAAATATCACTGTCAGTGCCTCCACAATCTCTAAAGCCACATCTTTCAGAACCCTAAGGTTCCGTCAATCTGGTCCAGTTGACATCCACCTTCAGCCCTTTCAGCTTCCCAATCACCTTCTCCCTAGTAATAGCCAATCCACTAACTTCCACCCGCTGACTCTTGAATTTCAGGCACGTTGCTGGTGTCTTCCACTGTGAAGACTGATGCAAAAAAGTTATTCAACTCCACTGCCATTTCTTTATTCCCCATGGTAGACATAAAATGCTGGAGCGACTCAGCGGGACATGCAGGCAGCATCTCTGGAGAGAAGGAATGGGTGACGTTTCGGGTCGAGACCCTTCTTCAGACTGATGTCAGGGGAGTGGGCAGGACAAAGATAGAATGTAGTTGGAGATGGAAAGACTGGTGGGAGAACTGGGAAGGGGAGGGGATATAGAGGGAAAGCAAGGGCTATTTGAAGTTAGAGAAGTCAATGTTCATACCACTGGGCTGTAAGCTACCCAAGCTAAATATGAGGTGCTGTCCCTCATTTGTACTGGGCCTCACTCTGACAATGGAGGAGGCCCAGGACAGAAAGGTCAGATTGGGAATTATCACTTCTCCTGCATCATTCTCCAGCGGTCCAACATTCATTCTTGCCTCTTACTCTTTATATAACTGAAGAAACTCTTTTATATTATAATGCTAGCTTACCTTCCGTATTTCATTGTTTCTCCCCATATTGCCTTTTTAGTTTACTTTCTGATGTTCTTTAAAAGCTACCCAATCCTCTGGCTTCCCACTAATCTTTGCTATGTTATATGCCTTCTCTTTTAGTTTTATACTGTCCTTGACTTCCCTTGTCAGCCACAATTGCCTCTTTCTCCCCCTAGAATCTTTCTTCTGTGCTAAATCCGATTTACTGGGACCCAGTCCATAGCCTTCCCCTGCTTTGCCGATACAAATGCTCGTCCAAATGCTTCTTCAATGTTGTGAAAGTATCTTCCTCCACCACTCCCTTAGAAAGTGTGTCCCAGACTCCAGCATCCCCCCTCATGGTCAAAAGATTCTTTCTTACATCACCTCTAGTCTTCTAGTCTTCTTATGCCTCTAGTCTTCTTATGCCTAAACCTAAGCCTTCCAAAGGGGAAAAAGTCTCCACTGCCCCTCATTTTGTACACATCTATTGGTACATCTGCTCAGCCTCTTCCACTCCAAGAAAAGCAGACCCAGGCTACATGGTCTCTCCACATAACTGAAATGTTCCATCTCAGAGAATATCCCAATGAATCTTCTCTGCAACCTCCCCAGTGTAAGATCATCTTTCGTAATGTGTGGTGGCCAGTACTGCGCACAGAAATCCAGCAGTGTCCTAATAACGGTTACATAAAGTTGTGCCATAACCCCCTTGCTCCTATATTCTATGCCCCAGCTAATGAAGGTAAATATCCCACTCATCTTCTTCATCACCTTATCCGCCCCACCACACCCATCCCTTTGTGTGTCCTACCCTTTATTTGCATCACCTTACATTTATCAGGATTAAATTCCATCGGACATTCCTTTACCATACCTTTTTCTAACCAATTGATCGATATCATCTTTTAGCCTACAACTATCTGTATGGAGTTTGTAAGTTCTCCCCGTGACTACATGGGGTTTTTTCCGGGTGCTCCGGTTTCCTCCCATATTCCATAGACGTACAGGTTTTTAGGTTAATTGCACTTGGTAAAATTGTAAATTGTCCCTAGTGTGTGTGGGATAGTGTTAGTGTTTGGGGTTATCACTGGTCAGTGTGGCCTCGATTGACCAAAGGGCCTGTTCCCAATCTATATCTCTAAACTGAACTAAAAACTATCCTCACAATCAGAACATCACCTATCTTTGTGTCAACTGCAAACTTACTATGACACCTCATGCATTCACATTCAAATTGTGAATGTACATAATCCTAATAAGCCCTAAATATTAGGGTTATCATCTAGTTATGGGCTCCAGCTCAGAAACAACCCTCCTCCATCACCCTCTGCCTCCTTTTATCAAGCAGACTTTGTATCCAACTTACACCGGTTTCCATTGGTTCTAACTATATAGACCAACCTTTCACACGAGATCTTGTCAAAGTTATTGAAGTTCATGAAAATAAAAAAAAGTGCAAATACTAGAAACCTAAATAAAAAGAAAAATTGCTGGAAAAACACAGCAGGTCAGGCAGCATATGTGGGGATAATAGCAATTAACTTGTTCCATCTCCTCAGTTATGAAGAATCCCAGACTTGAAGTACGAATGGTTTATCTCCCCACAGATGCTGCCTGGCCTGCTACATTTTCTGTTTATATTATTAATTAAACTGCCGTATAGATTATTTGTCAATATGTTTGATTTACTTTTGAAATACTCTTTAAATAAGGGGTCACCCATTTCAGGCAGAGACAAGGTAATATATTTTCTCAGAGGGCAGTGAATCTTTGGGATATTTGTCCTCAAAGGCTGATGGGAGCAGAATGTTTGATTAATTTTAAAGCAGAAACAAATACACACTGGATATGCAAGGGAACCCGCGGGAATTTATGGGAGTTTGAGGTAACAGTCAAATCATTTACATTGTTATTTCAGCACTGGCATTCTGGGCCGAAGGGACTATTCCTGTGCTTTACTGTTTACTCAGCTATATGGAACATAGAACAGCGGAGACACAAGGAATTGCAGGTGCTGGTTTACAAACAAAAAGGACATAAAGTGCTGGAGTAACTCAGCGGATCTGATAGGTGCTGCCTGGCCCGCAGAGTTACTCCAGCACCTTGTGTCTTCTTTGTTTTGTAAGCCAGCATCTGCAGTTCATTATGTTCTAAATGGCTGACCAGGTTTGAGGGGCCGAGTAAACGTTTCCTACATGAATATCCAGGGCTGAAGCTAAAAAAATATTGATTTTTGTATTGTGTTATTTTTAAGTTCCATAATTCATTCAACAGATAAATATGGGATTCAATCCAGCACCATTATTTAGAAACCTCTATTACAAGACTGATAATTATATATCTTTACACGCTCCACCTCAAAATATTCAAAGATTCCTGAGGAGGCGTCTCACAAGAACGTAGAGTGCTCGAGGAGTAAATTGGACTAAACATGTACTAACTGCATTAAATTATTCCCACATTCCAGTTCTGTCACTCTGCAAGTGAAAATCAACCTCCCAAACAGAAGTTGGTTTTGCTCTCCTCCAAGTACAAATGCTGGGAAGAAGTTTGGAGAGCAGTTCGGATGGTGACTGCGGATCGCGAACATTTATGAAACTGGTTTCCCGTTCGCTGGGTCATTAATTAAAGACACCATTCAAAAAACAAACAAAACCTGCAGATGCTGGAAATCTGAAGGAAAACAAAACGCAACAGAAACACTCAGCAGGTCGGGCAGAGCAAGAAACAAGTTTAGATTCATAGACAGATTCATGGCGGTCACGGTGACGCAGGGGTATGCAGCGCCGGAGACTGTCTGGAGTTTGTATGTTCTCCCCGTGACCTGTGTGGGATTTCTCCGAGATCTTCGGTTTCCTCCCGCATTCCGAACACACACTGGGACAATTTACAATTTTACCAAACCAATTAACTTAGCAACCTGGAGTGCATGTCGGACAGACCAAACTCCGTACACACCACCCGTCAGGATCAAAACCCGGTCTCTGGCACTGTTGGGTAGCAACTCTAATTAATTAACATTAAATGCTATAAACATGTATTGGCTTATATCCTCCTAAAATGTCCGATGCATTTTAAACATCTCGTTCCTCCCAGATTAAATAGTTGAGAAAGATACAATTGTAACATTTCAAATTTACTATCAAAATATACATTTCAAATATATGGAAAACGTTGCCCTCGGGTTCATTTTTATTCTTTCCCTCTCACCTGAAACTTACTTTGAGTTTGTGACTCCCCTCTCCCGGAGAAACAAAGGTGGCTATTAAACCTCATCTATGTCATGACTAAAGGAGGAACAGGACTGGCAGCTTAACATGCCAGGGTATAGGCGAGATAGAGAGGGGAGGGGGGGGGGGGAAGAGGAGGGGGACTTAGATTTTTGATTGAGCAGAACATCGCGGCAGTAGCCACAAACAGCAATGGGCCCAGCACCGATCCTGAGGCACACCACTGGTCGCAAGCTTCCAGTCCAAAAAAACAAACCTTCCACCATCACCCTCTACTAATTTAATTTAATTTCCATTAAGCTAATTAAGCCATTTTTTCCCTATTCAGTCGAAAGTGTGGTTCTATGCAAACTGGAGGAACTGCACCTCATATTCCCCTTGGGTGGCTTCCAACCCAATGGTATGAACATTAAATGTTCTAATTTTAGGTAACCTCTAACAGCCTCCCCTCCCCTCCCACACCCTCCTTTCGCCTCTGTGCACCCCCTGATCGCACACCTATTTCTCCTCCTCCCCTTCCTTCTACATTCCTTCCTCTGGCTTCACAATTCACAACTCTTCAATCCTATCTATGCCTTCTGCTTTAATCTCTGGCCTTTGTTCCAAACATCTACCTATCAAACACCCCCCCCCCCCCCCCGCCCCCTCACCTGTGTCCACCTGTTAACACTGTCCTGTCTCTCCTCTATTCCAGCTTTCTTTCTCCCCACAACAATTAATCTGAGGAAGGGTTCTCCAGAGTTGCTGCCTGACATGCTGAGTTACTCCGGGACTTTGTGTCCTTTAGGTATCCAGTTGGCTAGCTTTTTCCTGGATCCCATGCAATCTAATCTTCCAAAACAGCCTACCATTCGGAACCTTATCAAATGATTTCCTGAAGTCCATATAGACAACATCTCCAACTTTGCCCTCATCAACCTTCTTGGTTCTTCTTCAAAAAACTCAAATCAGATTTGTGAGACACAATCTCTCATGTCCAAATAACATGCTGGCAATCCCTAATCATCCCTGGCTACCAAATGCATATATATCTTATCCCTCAGACTACTCTCCAATAACTTGCCTACCACAGATGTTAGGCTCACTGGTCTACAGTTCCCAGTCAACAGGAATTAGTGGAAAAATATGCAGGGAGATTGTGGTGAGTTGCAATAATAACAGGTTTGCTAGTGGATTTTCACTTTCCTAATATAGACTGGGACGGCCATAGTGCTAAGGATTTAGATGGGTGGAATTTATTGTGTGTTCTGGAATGTTTTTTACTCGGGAAAATGTCTGGAGGGCCGGACAAAAGGAGAGAACAAAGCTTGACCTACTTGTGGAAAAGAAGGCAGGGCAAGTGACGTGTGAATGGGGAAGCACTTTGGGACCATTAACCACAGTTCTATTTGTTTTAAAATAGAAATGGGTGAGATCCTCATGAATATATCTCCTGTTTTTATTGTGGAGAAAAACACTAAGACTAGGGAACTTGGGAAAGTTAATAGGGATGTAGGTAAAACATGTGGTTAGGTTCTGTAAATCTCTTGGGCCTGCTCAGGTATATTGATGGACACTGAGAAGTTATAGAAGAAATATGGGAGCCCTGGCTGTGAAATATGCTTCATCATTAGCGACGGGTGAGGTGCCAGAAGGCTAAGAAGGGAACTGGTAAGACTGGTAAGACCAGTTAGTGTGGTAGATAAGCTATTGGAACAAATTATGAGGGATAAGGTATACATGCATTTGCATACAGTGTAGAATGTTATCAATTATTGCAGTGGGATCTTGATCAGCTGGATAAGTGGGATGAGGAATGGCAAATAGAGTTTAATTCAGATAAACGTGAGGTGTTGCATTTTGGGAAGTGAAATAAAGTTAGAGCTTTCACAGTGAGCGGTTGGGCCAAGGGAAATGTTGTAGAGTCGAGGAACCTAAGAGTACAAGTGTATAATTACCTGAAATTGGCTTCACAGGTAGACAAGGAGGTGAAGAAGGCTTCTGGCATGATGGCCTTCATCAGTTAGTGCATTAAGTTTAGAAGTTGGGATGTCATGTTGCATTTGTACAAGATGTCGATGAGGCTGAACTTGGAGTTTTGTGTTACTTTTCGTTACCCTGCTATCGGGAAGATTCCAATAAGCTGGAGAGAGTGCAGAGAAGATTTACAATGATGTTACTGGGACTTCTGGGACTGAATTGTAGGGAACAGTTGAGCAAGCAAGAAAGGCTGAGGAATGAACTTATAAAGGTGTATGAAATCATGAGGGCATAGTTAGGATGAGTGTGTACTGTCTATTTCCCAGAATTGAGGGATTAAGAATTAGAGGGCATCAGTGTAAGGTGAGAGGGGAAAGATTTAGTAGGAACCTGAAGGGTAGAGATGGTACATACGTGAAAAGAGCTACCATAGGAAGTGTTTGAGGCAAGTACAAACACAGCATTTACAAGACATTTAGACACTTGGATGAATAGGAAAGATTTGGATAGATGAAGGTTAAACAGGAAAATGGGACAAATTCCTCAGGCTCCCGCTCTCCAGGTAAAACAGCCCCAGCCTATCTGGTTAATGATTCGTGGATGTGACCTTTCATCAGAACTAGGAAAAGTGAGAAAACAAGTGTGTTTGAAGTTGCAGAGGGGGGAGGGGTGTAGAGGGCAATGCACATCTGTGATCGGGTGGACAAAGCAATAGTGTTGTCAAGTGGGGGAAGGGGATTGGGGTTCGACAGAGGGTTTTATTAATCTGTCTGGAGCAGGTATGAACAGCAGCAGATCCATGTAAGGGAGTGAACGATGCTGGACTTGCAAGGTGCTGAACACTTTTTCTTGCCATCTACAATAAGGGACATGAAGAGTTATGTATACATATCCACGTTAAAAAGAAGAGGTTCGGATGATTTTAAGGCACAGTAAGGTAGATAAATCGCCAGGGTCTGACCAAGTGCATCCTACAATATTGAGGAAATCCAAGGAAGAAATTGCAGGAGGAATTATATGTAGAAACATAGAAACATAGAAAATAGGTGCAGGAGTAGGCCATTCGGCCCTTCGAGCCTGCACCGCCATTCAATATGATCATGGCTGATCATCCAACTCAGTATCCTGTACCTGCCTTCTCTCCATACCCCCTGATCCCTTTAGCCACAAGGGCCACATCTAACTCCCTCTTAGATATAGCCAATGAACTGGCCTCAACTACCCTCCGTGGCAGAGAATTCCACAGATTCACCACTCTCTGTGTGAAAAAAAACGTTCTCATCTCGGTCCTAAAAGACTTCCCTCTTATCCTTAAACTGTGACCCCTTGTTCTGGACTTCCCCAACACCGGGAACAATCTTCCTGCATCTAGCCTGTCCAACCCTTAAGAATTTTGTAAGTTTCTATAAGATCCCCCCTCAATCTTCTAAATTCCAGCGAGTACAAGCCGAGTCTATCCAGTCTTTCTTCATATGAAAGTCCTGCCATCCCAGGAATCAATCTGGTGAACCTTCTCTGTACTCCCTCTATGGCAAGAATGTCTTTCCTCAGATTAGGAGACCAAAACTGTACGCAATACTCCAGGTGTGGTCTCACCAATGCCCTGTACAACTGCAGCAGAACCTCCCTGCTCCTATACTCAAATCCCCTCGCTATGAATGCCAACATACCATTCGCTTTCTTCACTGCCTGCTGCACCTGCATGCCTACTTTCAATGACTGGTGTACCCACGACACCCAGGTCTCGTTGCATCTCCCCTTCTCCTAATCGGCCACCATTCAGGTAATAGTCTGCTTTCCTGTTCTTGCCACCAAAGTGGATAACCTCACATTTATCCACATTATACTGCATCTGCCATGCATTTGGCCACTCACCTAACCTATCCAAGTCACCTTGCAGCCTCCTAGCATCCTCCTCACAGCTAACACTGCCCCCAGCTTCGTGTCATCCGCAAACTTGGAGATGTTGCATTCAATTCTCTCGTCCAAATCATTAACATACATTGTAAATAGCTGGGGTCCCAGCACTGAGCCTTGCGGTACCCCACTAGTCACTGCCTGCCATTCCGAAAAGGACCCGTTTATTCCTACTCTTTGCTTCCTGTCTGCCAGCCAGTTCTCTATCCACATCAATACTGAACTCATATGTGCATCATCATTACCAACAAGTGAGGAATTGGAATGATGCGGGGTGGCTAATGTTGTGCCTTTATTTAAGAAGGGCTGCAAGGACAAGCCAGTGAACTACAGAATGGAAAGGGTGATATGGGAAAGTCACTGGAGGAGATTCTCTGAGAGCATCTACCAGCAATTGGAAAGACAAGGGCTGATTAGGGATCATCAGCATAACATTATGTGCAGGGATTTGTACCTCATGAATTTTATCAAAAGTTTTTTGAAGAGGTGATGAAGAGGATTGTATATTGTCGACATGGACTTTAGCAAGGCCCCTGACATGGTTCCACATGGTTAACTGGTCTGGAAGGTTGGAGTACATGGGATCCGGGGTGAGTTAGCCATTTGGATTCAAAATTGGCTTGGTGGGAGGAGCCAGAAGGTGGAAGTGGAGGGCTGCTATTCAGATTGGAGGTCTGTGAACAGTCAATGGTGAGACCACATTTGGAGTATTGTGTGTAGTTCTGGTCATTGGAAGGATATCAGTATCCTTGAAAGTGTGCAGAAAAGATTCACACAGATGTTACTGGGACTGAGGGACTTGAGTTATGAGGAGTGGCTGGAGATACTGGGACTTCTTTCCCTGGAGTGTAGGAGGTTGAGGGATGACCTTATTGAGGTTTATATAATCAAGTGTGCATAAGTTCAATGTGAGAGGAAAAAGATTTAAAGGAGAAGTGGGGCCCACCTTTTCACACAGGGATGGTGGATTTATGGACCAACATGCTGGAGGAATTGTCGAGGCACTTGGATTAGTGCATGGACAGAAAAAGTTTAGAGAGATACAGGCCAAACACATGCAGATGGGACTAGCTGAAATGGATGTTTTGTTGTTTTGTTCGGCATGGAGAGATTGGGCCAAAGGGCCCATTTTTGTGGTGTATAATCCTATCTCAAAATGAAAACACTGAAAATATCTAGCAGGTCAGATTGCATCTGTGGAGGGAGAACATGTGAGTTAACATAGTTAACATGGATGTCCTTTCACCAGGACAAACCAGACTGGGTAGGCTGGTTATCTGAAATTGATTAATTTGATGTTTAGAGCTGAGCTGCTATGTGGCCAGACACAAACCACTGGTTATTGGAACAGTGGAGGATATCAGAGACAGGGTTAGAGAGTGGCTGGAAGGGAGAACTGCAGTGACATGCGTCTGCAAGATCAGGGTCAGCCTTACTGACTGCATGGAGGTGCTCTACAAACAATCATCCAATTAGTTCCTCTGATGTAGAATCAGAGAGTCGTAGAGTCATACAACACAGAAACAGTGCCTTCGGCCCAACTTGCCCATTCCAACAAAGATGCCCCATCTGCATGTCCCACCTGCGCTTGTTTGGCCCATAAGCCTCTGAATCTTTCTTATTCATGCATCTGTCCAAATGTACCTATCCAACTATCTCCTCTGGCAGCTCATTCCATATATCCACCCCCTCTCGGTGTGGAAAAGTTATCCCTTAGGTTCCTTTTAAATCTTTCCCCTCTCACCTTAAATCTGTGGTTCTTGATTCCTGCTCTGCATAAAAGATTCTGTACATCTACTCTATCTACCTGTCCGTGGGTGCGGGGGGGGGGGGAAGAGAGTGGAAGTTTTGTTGCCTTCCATCACAGTGAGGGGGTGTTTGGAGTCACTGTGATGGATGTTTGTGTTGGGGTCGTGTGTCCTGTGTTCTTTTCTTGTTTTGCTGTGTTTTGTGACTGCTGAAATTTCGTTCGGTATTTATACCGAATGACAATAAAGTTCTGTTATACTGTTATACTGTTATACTATTCCCCTCATTATCTTATAGATCTCTAGAAGGTCATCTCAGCCTCCCGTCCTCCAAGGAATACTGACCTGGGGGGGGAGGGGGTCAAATTATTTAAAAAAACAATAAGTCACGTCCAGGCAGAACAGCAACAACGACTTGCCAGCTTGCAATTGAAGGATTGGCAACGTATTGGGGTTTGGCACCAGGCGGATTGTTCTTTGAAAGTTGACCAGTTGGTTTCGACCGGCTTAATGTCCTCCTTCAATGGTTGTCAATGGTGGGTGCGGGAGGGGGGGGGGGGGGGGGGGGACCGGATAACTTGTTCAGTTGCCTGTGGGGGTGAAGGGAGAGGTTTGTAAACAAGTACAGCAGCCTTGCGCCGTGCCACTGGGTAAAGATGGGAACTGGGGGAGGGAGGGAGGGGGGTTTACTGGTGTCCGGGGAGGGTGGTCCCACAGCTCCAGGGACCCAGGTTCGATCCTGGCCTGGGTTTCTGCCTGTGTGGAGTTTGCACGTCCCAATCCCACACACTGCGGGTTCCTACAACATCCCGGCGACTGTGGGCGAGGGGTGGGGTCGGTGCTGGACGGGGCAGGAGGGTGACGAGCCGCCTAGTGGGGGGGGGGGGGGTGGGGGTGGGGGTGGGGGTGGGGGTGGGGGGGGGGGGTGGGTCGGTCCTCCGTGGCTGTCCGGGAGCTGAGTCCGCCTGTCAGACTCTGCGCCGACGCCCGGCACCGCGTGGGAAGGTCCTGGCTCTGCGAGTGGCTGCGGATGTTGCAATGCTCGGCCCCCAGGCGAGGCTCGGCCCGTCGGGCCGGCTGCTATAAAGGCGGTCGGGGCCGGCTCCCCGCGCAGACATGGCCAAAGGTTTCTACATCAGCAAGACGCTGGCGGTGGCGGCGGGGGCTTTAGCCTTGGCTGCTGCCGCCACCATCGTGGCACTGGCTGTAGTCTACGCCCAGGAGAGGAATACGAGTGAGGGTCCGGGCAGTCCGGGGACCGAAGGGCCGGGTGGTCCGGGGACCGAAGGGCCGGGTGGTCCGGGGACCACGGTACCGAGCGGTTCACGGACCAGCTCCGCCTCGTTGCCCAAGGAGCCCTGGCAGCGGTACCGGCTGCCCTCCTCCCTGCAGCCCATCCACTACCAGGTGAGCCTCTGGCCACGGCTGGAGCCCGAGGCCGGACTCCCGCCCGACTACTACTTCACGGGCAACTGCTCGGTGCTGTTCCACTGTCTGCAGGCCACCGACCTGATCCTGCTGCACAGTAACCATCTGGAGCTGTCCCAACCACAAGCGCGGGTGTGGGGCCCGGACGGGAAGCTGCTGGCTGTCAAAGACAGCTGGCTGCAGCTGGAAACCCAGTACCTGGCCATCCGCCTGGCAGCCCCGCTCACCGCCGGCAACAACTACAGCCTCTACACACAGTTCCGGGGCCCGCTGGCCGACGACCTGAAGGGCTTCTACCGGAGTCAGTACAAGGACGAGACGGGGCAGACCAGGTCAGTTTCGGCACACTCTCCCCGGGGAGGGTCGGGGGGTAGGGGGGGGGCACCTGCAGCCGAGACCTGTCCCTGGGAGAGAGATAGAGAGAGCGAGAGAGATAGAGAGAGCGAGAGTCCCCCGGGTGGGGAAAGTGATCGCAAAGTTTAAAGGTACTTGCAATAGACAATAGACAATAGATAATAGGTGCAGGAGGAGGCCATTCAGCCCTTCGAGCCAGCACCACCATTCAATGTGGTCATGGCTGATCATTCTCAATCAGTACCCCGTTCCTGCCTTCTCCCCATACCCCCTGACTCCGCTATCCTTAAGAGCTCTATCTAGCTCTCTCTTGAATGCATCCAGAGAATTGGCGTCCACTGCCTTCTGAGGCAGAGAATTCCACAGATTTACAACTTTCTGACTGAAAAGGTTTTTCCTCAGCTCCGTTCTAAATGGCCTACCCCTTACTCTTAAACTGTGGCCCCTTGTTCTGAACTCCCCCAACATTGGGAACATGTTTCCTGCCTCGAACTGTCCAACCCCTTAATAAACTTATACATTTCGATAGGATCCCCTCTCACCCTTCTAAATTTCAGTGTATACAAGCCTTTTGTATACCAAGATCTGGGTTCCATCCCGCCTGCAGGCTGCGCTTTATGTCTGTATGGAGTTTGCATGTTCTCACTGTGGCCGAGTGCGTTTCCCCCGGGGACTTCGGTTCTCTCCCTAGTCTCCAGCGATTAATTAGCCGCAGTGTAAATAGTTGGGAAGAGCGGCTGGAAGGCATTCAGCGAGCGGGAGCAGAAGTTACAGAGAGGGAAATGATGTGTGATGTAAATGGGGTGATGTGATGGGTAATACTACGAGATAGCACAGCTCACAGGCTGATTGGCCTTTCACGGTGTCGGGAAATATGAATTAAGAATGGGATGGAGGTTGTACTATAATCACACAAAGCCCTGTACCTCCACCTGGTGTATAGTGACCAGCTCCGGGGCCGGCACCAGAAACTATGAGATTGTCTTTGGAGTGTGTGCGTTTAAGCGCGAGATCCAAACTCCATGATTCCACAAACTAGGATATATTCCCGGAATGTAGACAGATGATTAAATCTGGATTTTCAAACTATTAAAGGAAACTGATGAGAACACAACGACGTAGAGAACGAGTTTCATCAGGTTGAGGAATCGGGAGGAGGCTACAGTTTGGTGTTTCAAGAATATTGTTTGGAAAAACCTTTGAACACAAATTATAGAGATTTGCGAGAGAGCAGTGGACAAGGATGAAAACATTGAATTTCTAATGCGCTTTCACAGTTCTCTATTCTATTTCTGCGGGGGCGTGGTCATGGGATATATTCAAGGCAGATATACTTGAATCAAGAGTGAAGTGTTTAATTGTTACATGTACCGACTTTGGAACAATGACATTTTACTTGCGGCAGCATAACGGGCCGGTGAACACAATACACATAGATAATATATCATTAACAAAAATATCCATATTTGAATAACCCCAATACAAAAACGCCCAAAGTTTTTAGTGCAACTAAAGGCAGTCCATAGTTCAGGCCAGTGTGGCCAGTGTGGCGTAGTGATCAAGGGTTGTTGGGAAGATGCTATTCTTGAGACTGGTGGTCACAGCTTTCAAACTGCTATACCTTCTTCCCAATGGTTGGAGTGAAATGAAAGGGTGGATATTTGATGATGCTGGCTGCCATTGTGAGGCAGCGCTTCCTATGGATCCCTTTTACGGCGGGGAGGTCAGTACCGGGGATGGTACTGGGGAGAGAGTGCATGGTGGCGCTGTGGCTGAGACTGGATTAGCCAAGATCTTATTGAAATGCCTCTTCTGCTCCTGTTGTTCTTGTGCCACGTCAATAGTTAATGGGTGGGGTCATGGGGTTAGGGTTAGGGTGTTGGGGTTTGGGTTGTGGGGTGGGTAGAGCTTGGTCATAGGACATTATAGTCTCACTGAACAGCACAAACACGCAGGAGCAACGTGAGCTCCCCTTTCAATGTTCTACTGACCGCAGACCTGTTATGTTTCAAGGATGGTATCAGCAAGAAATGGCAGAATAAGTGAGCTTCCCATTTTTGTATGGATTTATTTATTTGCAGTGATAAAACTCATCATAAGAATAAAAGGATCTTTATTTAAGAATAAAAACAATAACATTTATTTATTTTATAATAAAAGTATTTATTTATAATAAAGTGAATACATTGGTTGTTTATGTATAAAATAAGTATTTATTTAGAAATGATAGGTAGACAAAATGCTGGAGTAACTCAGCGGGACAGGCAACATCTCTGGAGAGAAGGAATGGGTGATGTTTTGGGTCGAGAATTTATTTAGAAATTAATACTTTGGCAATTGTTCTTGAAGTGTAATGTGCTATCACAGGGTGCTGTGCATAGCTGTACATGAAATGAATTGTATTTTGACACTTTATTTCCAGTACATAATTAGCATTACATATGAACAAATATGTTCCTGGTGGTTATTTAATTAAAAAAGTTCCTGTGGTTGATCGATATTTGTTCAACTCGATTAGACATAATTGTCATATTTTTTACTGTACATTCACCAGCAACAATCAACCTGAGAGGAACACTCTTGTTTTTCTATTTACATTACACTTGAATTATAAGTCCTAAAAGTGACATGTTATCTCAACGTGTAGGAAAGAAAACTGCAGATGCTGGTTTAAATTAAAGGTAGACACAAAATGCTGGAGTAACTCAGCGAGTCAGGCAGCATCTCTGGAGAGAAGGAATGGGTGACGTTTTGGGTCGAGACCCTTCTTCAGACGTTCGGGTCGAGACCATTCTTCAGAAGAAGGGTCTGAAGAAGGGTCTCGACCTGAAATGTCACCCATTCCTTCTCTCCCGAGATGTTATCTCAATGTCATTGCTTTTCTTAAAAGTTTCTCTTGGGTGAGTGAGGGGCAAAATTACTTTGAGATCAAAGTTATAAGCAAATCTTCTGCAGCAACTATGGGTGTAACTGCTAGTGGCGTGTAGTTTTAGTTAGTTTTCAATGCCAGTAAGGTTGACAAAGGGCAGTCAACACATCGTCAATGGCAGAGTAATTGGACCTGCTTTTACCTGCCTGAACTTACTGAGACATGTATAATCCCTGTATATCGTGCATAAACTGTGAATTTAAGCCATTCGATGACTATCAGTGGAGAGCCAGATGGTGAGATTATTATTTCGTGAAGCTGACTGTCGACCAGTGCAGCTTGAGCATGGTATTTGGATCTGCACATTTAAATTTACATTTGCATTTATTTCACTGAAGTATAAGCACAATATGTACAACATTAACTGTGAGCAATGTTGCTGCCAACAATATTTGACAGTTTATTCTCGACCCAATGCACTATGAAGCACATCACAATAACAACACCACCTGCTTTCATACAGCACCTGTTACACCAAATTGTCCAAAGGAATTTCACAGAAACAGACAAAGTGTGATACCACGTGACAATGGAAAGATGGTCTTATTAAGGAAGGATCAGGAAAACATTTAGAGTCCAGGCTGTTTTTGTTGTGTTGAATTCAGGGATGTGCAAGTGATCGAAGGGGGGAGCAGCATCATCCTTGGGGCAATAGTTTTGGTGAAGATTATGGGAATAGCAAGCGGTAAAATGTAAAACCAAGGGAAGGAATTTTGATATTGGAATATTGGTGAACTGGGTTTCAGAGCAAGTGGTGCAAGTTAAAACAAGGACTGTTTTGGATGTGCAGAGCTGCGATTTATCTACCATTGCAGGAAGAAAAACATAATATATTTTAAATGATGTAATTTGGAAATGGCAACAACAGTTAACCCACAGTTATAGGAAACAAGCGGGAAGAAAATGATATGTTGGTTTTGGTTTTCTAATGTGGTATATTCACGGTGAGAGTGCAGTTTTCTGGTGCGAAATTTGTTTTTAGTTAAATTTATGTACAAATGTAAGACATGGCTTAAAGTCCCAGCTTGTCAAGCCAAGTCTCTGTGCAGGGGTGTGGCGAGTTGGGAAGAGAGGCCAAGTGTGGGACAGAAGTTGGGGAGGGTGTGAGGGGGAAGGTGATGGGAGAAGCACTGGAAGATGGAAAGTATATAATCTCTTGGCCCATGCAGACCGACACAGTAAATTCTCTCAGAACACACACTGTGATGTATACATGCAATGGGATTAAAAGTACCATTAGCAAATTTGCAGATGATACTAAGCTGGGGGGTAGTGTGAATTGTGAGGAAGATGCAATAAGGCTGCAGGGTGACTTGGACAGGTTGTGTGAGTGGGCGGATACATGGCAGATGCAGTTTAATGTAGATAAGTGTGAGGTTATTCACTTTGGAAGTAAGAATAGAAAGGCAGATTATTATCTGAATGGTGTCAAGTTAGGAGGAGGGGGAGTTCAACGAGATCTGGGTGTCCTAGTGCATCAGTCAATGAAAGGAAGCATGCAGGTACAGCAGGCAGTGAAGAAAGCCAATGGAATGATGGCCTTCGTAACAAGAGGAGTTGAGTATAGGAGCAAAGAGGTCCTTCTACAATTGTACCGGGCCCTGGTGAGACCGCACCTGGAGTACTGTGTGCAGTTTTGGTCTCCAAATTTGAGGAAGGATATTCTTGCTATGGAGGGCGTGCAGCGTAGGTTCACTAGGTTAATTCCTGGAATGGCGGGACTGTCGTATGTTGAAAGGCTGGAGCGATTGGGCTTGTATACACTGGAATTTAGAAGGATGAGGGGGGATCTTATTGAAACATATAAGATAATTAGGGGATTGGACACATTAGAGGCAGGAAACATGTTCCCAATGTTGGGGGAGTCCAGAACAAGGGGCCACAGTTTAAGAATAAGGGGTAGGCCATTTAGAACGGAGATGAGGAAGAACTTTTTCAGTCAGAGAGTGGTGAAGGTGTGGAATTCTCTGCCTCAGAAGGCAGTGGAGGCCAGTTCGTTGGATGCTTTCAAGAGAGAGCTGGATAGAGCTCTTAAGGATAGCGGAGTGAGGGGGTATGGGGAGAAGGCAGGAACGGGGTACTGATTGAGAGTGATCAGCCATGATCGCATTGAATGGCGGTGCTGGCTCGAAGGGCTGAATGGCCTACTCCTGCACCTATTGTCTATTGATATGGTAAAGCTGCTATGCGATGTATACATCAACAATATGGTAAAGCTGTGCTTGCGCTGCTGCAAAAATATACAGAGAGTTAAAATGGCGATCTTGTGTCCAGACCTGTGATGTTTTGGTCTCCCACTCAATGCGTGCTTTAGAGAATGATACTGAGTAAAACGTATCACGCACAAAAGCACAGTGGGAGTACCTTCACAGAAGCACTGATGTGGCACACCACCACTTTTTCAGGAACATATAGGGAGGAGTGCTAAACGCGAATCGGTCCAAACCAAGCAAGAGGACATATTAAGAACTGGATAAACTAGTTGAAATGACTAAGATGATAATCAAATAATTATCTATTTAGAGACTCCCTCAAGTGTGTTCAGGAAAATCTCCATCATCAGTACATGTTTGGCCAGACAAGGAAGTTGGCATTCGTGAACTTGGACTGGGAAATGAGCCTGGCCCAAGCAGGGATC
This sequence comes from Rhinoraja longicauda, assembly GCF_053455715.1. Taxonomy (NCBI): domain Eukaryota; kingdom Metazoa; phylum Chordata; class Chondrichthyes; order Rajiformes; family Arhynchobatidae; genus Rhinoraja; species Rhinoraja longicauda. Next base: position 14,513,892 of record NC_135985.1, read on the forward strand.
AATGTTGGCGAGGCTGCATTTGGAGTATTGTGTTTGGCTTTGGTCACCCTGCTAAAGGAAGGATGTCATTAAGTGAAAAGTGTGCGGAGAAGATTTATGAGGATGTTGCCAGGTCTTGAGGTTCTGGGCTATAGTGAGAGATTGGGCAAGTTAGGACTTTATCCCTTGGAGTGCAGAAGGTTGAGGAGTGATCTTATTGAGGTGTACAATAATGGGGGGAATAGATAGAGAATGCACAGAGTAGGGGAACCAAGAACAATAGGATGTAGGTTTAAGGTGAGATGGCCAAGATTTAATAAAAACCCGAGGGTCACCTGTTTCACATAGAGGATGGTGGGTATATGGAACGAGGTGCCAGAGGAGGTATTTGAGGCAGATACTATAACAATATTTAAAATCCATTTGGTTAGCTACATGGATAGAAAAGATTTAGAAGGATATGGACCAAATGCAGACAGGTGGGACTAGTGTAGATGGGGCATCTTGGTTAGCATGGACAAATTGGGCCGATGTGCCTGTTTCTGTGCTATCTGACTTGATCAGTGAGATACTGATCAGTACATCATAAGATTTAGAATAACCACAATAAAGAATGAAGGCAATTCAAGATAAGAATAGTTTATTGGAAAAAAAGCCAATAAGTAGAACATAAACAGATGTCACCTTGGCAAACTGGAAGCACAACTTGGCAAGCAAAATGGGAAGCCTTTGTGGAGATGTTCCAGCTCCAGTAACTCTGCAGACTTTGTGTGCTAGGCAAAGATTGTACTAGGGAGGCCAGTGCCTATTGTCCACCACACTTGCACTTGGGTACATGGCAGTGAACCATTTTCTAGACTACTGCAGTGCATCTGGTTAATAGACACACACAATTCTGCTGAGTTCCAGATTTTGGACCCTGGAAAGGTAAAAGAATGTTAATAAATTTCCAAGTCAGGGTGACGTCTGATTTGGATATGGGATTGAACATTTCAGAACATCAGTACATGATGGAAGAGACAGGAATTGTCAGTGGCAGTGATTTATGGCCAGGACTTCAAATGTTGTGGATGGAATGAAACAATCAAGCTCAGAGTGAACCAGCTTCCTCATAACAACAGTGGACAATGGAACAGGTAATGGGAGTGTTTGAAGATCAAGTGAGAAGTCTTAAAAGTGAAGCAAATCTCCCTCTTCAATGACAAAAAACCCCAAACTGCTGGAGGAACTCAGTGGGTCAGGTAGCATCTGTGGAGGCAGAGGGATGGTTGACATTTTGGTCGAGTCCCTGCCTTATAAGTGAGTGTAGAGGAAAGGTGGTCAGTGGATGAAAGTGAGAGGGAGAAGTGAGGTGAGTTGGTAGGTGATAGGTGAAACCAGATAAAGGGAGAAGGATTAGGTAATTCGAACTGCATTGAAGATGAGAGGGGGGAAGTAGAGATGGAGGCTGGGGGAGGTGTTAGCAATAGTGAAATAAGGGAGGAGCTGATGCAGATAGGTATGTGGGTGATGAGCAGATGGAACCCGGTGGGGAAGGGTGATGGGTCTTGGTAATGAAGTGGGGGAGGGGGTTGAAAAGGTGAACAGAAGGAAAACAAGTCTGGGTGAATTAGGAAAGTAATACGGGAAGTGGGATACCTGCAGTTGGAAGATTCAATGCTCCTTCCGTTGTGTTGTAGACGACCATTGCAGAATAGGAGATGTTGTTCCTCGAGTTTGTGGTGGGCCTCACCCTGTTAGTGGAGGTGAAGAATGAACAAAATGGTGTGGGAATGTGAAAGGGAATGACCGGCAACCAGGAATGTAGGATTGTTGTTGCTCTAAGCCTGTGCTTGGTCTCACCAATGGAGAGGAGGCCACATTGGGAGCACCAAATGCAATAGACCAGTTTGGAGGAAGTACAGGAGAATCTCTGCCTCACAGAGAACTGCTGTGTAGGCCCTTGAATGGTGGTGAGAGAGGTGGTGTAGGAACAAATGTTGTACCTTCAACAGTTGCAGGGGTCAGTGCCAGGGGTCATGAGGGGTGGGTGAGGAGGATGGAGGTTGGTGGTAAAGGTGATAAGACTGTAGTTGTTGATGTAGCAAAGAAAGTGTTGGGAATGGGCACTGTAATAGGCTTGGAACAAGGGTTGTTCTCTCGCCAATACAAAGACAGGCCTAGCTGGACCCACGCGAGTGGCCATGAATTGTAGAAAGGGGGAGGATCGGAAGAAGTTGCCGAGGGCAAGAACAAGTTCTTGGTGGATGACAGATGGAGTCGAGGGAACTGGTTGAGTCTTTGTTCCAGGATGAAACTGAGCCCCAAGGCCTTCCTGATGGGGGTGGGGGGGGGGGGGGGGGGGTGGAGGTGGATAGGGACTCTACATCTGAGATGAACATGAAGTAGGTGGGACCAGGGTGTTGGAAGTTGTCAAATGATGCAGGGCAAGGAGAGGTGAAGTGTCCTGGATGCAGGTGGGAAAAGATTGGTCAATAGGAGACAGAATAGAACGAAGATATGAAGAGAGAAGTTTGGTGGGGCAAGACCAGGCAGAAACAATGGGTCCACCTGGACAGTTGTGTTTGTGGATCTTGGGTGAAGGCACAAGTAATTCTGCCATAATGCGATAGTTGCATTCCTAAGAAACAGCGTGTTAAAGAAAAACGCACTAACAAAAAAAAAAAACAGTTATGTCAATGGGAAAGGAGGGTTAAGGGCTGAAACAAAGTTAGTTCTCTCGCAGGTATTTCACATATATAGGTCTTTTTAATAGTCATTCTTTTTTTTTGTCACGTTACTTTGCATGTTACTTTGTTTCATAGAGTATTATCGCACGTGTCAATAGAAGCGATTCTGGTCAAATTGCATGACCACCCGCGGTGACAGACCGACGGTTCTTTAGACAAGTACTGAGTGATTACTGCAGGGGGGAGGGGGTTTGTTGGAAACAGTTTATTTTCCCGAGGCTGCTATTTTTCCCAAGGCAGCTATCATTTTTTCTGTTCGTCAATTTCCAAAGAAATGTTTGTGATTCCCGAATTCCCGATCGAAATCACGTTACAGTTAATTCAGCCCGTGTAATGCAAAGAGTTCCGTTTGATCAATCACGTTATGTCAGATTTGCAGTAGGCAAATACGCGTTGTAGCCGAACTGGAGGTGGAAGCCAGTTGGGATACCTTCAGATTGTCGACAAACTAGAAGAACACTCATATTCCGCTTGGCTAGCCGACAATCCAATTGTGTGAGCATTGAATGTTGCAATTTCACGTCACCAAGACTTTACCTCCCCCACCCTCATCAACCAATCACAGACATTACTATCCACCTAGTTTTGTCCCTTTGGTTCACCTTTCATATCCCTCCCCTCACTAGTTCCTCCTGCTGACAGTAACTTACCCCCTCCCCCACCCCCATTCCGATTCCACCTAACACCTCCCTCTACCTCTATTCGCTCTGCACTCTTGAGTCCAGATGCAGGCACTCAACCTGAAACATTGACAATCCCTCCACCTGCACAGATGCTGCCCGACCTGCTGAGTTTTTCCAGCATTTTTTTTTTCACTCCCGATTCTGGCATCTGCTCTCTGATTGTTTGAAGACCCGACCCGAAACATCACCCATTCCTTCTGTCCCGAGATGCTGCCTGACCCGCTGAGTTACTCCAGCATTTTGTGATAACTTCGGTTAAGACAGCTGGCATCATTAGCAACATGACCAACAGAGAAAGGCTGCTGCCCCTTGCTGCTGCGAACTTGTAGACAGCTAAGAGGAGGACCGTGACATTTTAGATACTTCTCAGCAAGCTGGGCTAGCCATGTATTCAAAGGAACACTGAGTGATACAAACAAAATGCTGGTCTCACAAAATGCTGGAGTAACTCAGCGGGTCAGGCATCTTTGGAGAAAAGGAATAGGTCTTTGTCAGACTGATGAACTGATGACTGATCATCGGTCTGATGGAGGGTCTCGGCCTGAACCGTCAGCTATTCCTTTTCTCTAGAGCTGCTGCCTGACCCGTAGAGTTACTCCAGCATTTTGGGTCTTACTTCAGTGCAAACCAGCATCTGCAGTTCCTTCTTACACACTGAATGATAAATACTCTTCTTGGTCAAATACTCAACTTGACTTGACTTGCACCCACACGGCAGACTCATTCCAGAGGACAATGTCTTGTCATGTGTTGGGGTCTGAGTAGTTCTTACCTTGGCCTCTGGGAAGCAGGAGCAGAAGGAGAATCCAGAGAAGGAGGTTCCATGATTCCTGAGCAAAAACATAATTGAATCCTTTGCTCCCTCAGAAATAGACTAATTTCTGTAAATATATAAGGTGCAGGATCAGGTGAAGGCTGCAAGTGAATGTCACATTTAACCTGAGCAACTTGTTCAAGGTCTATTTAGCACTTCAATTACTGTGGCCATTTTCTGTCCTGATAAAGGCTGTATTATAAGTTGTACATGAGTTGTTGAATCACAAGACAACCGTGGACGGACGAAGGAGCTGGCTCAAGCAGTTGCTGCTGACTTTAGACAAGCTCATTCCAGTGCAGGATCCAACAACATCCTGACTGCAATTCTGAGAGGACTTACCTTGCGTGTTATGTCACGTAACCTGGATGTGGGATGGGTGACCAACTAGCACTCCATCAAGGAATCTCCCCAAAGCAAAGCAATGATATCCACAACTAGCTCAAGAAAACAGCTGTTAAGGCATAGTTCCACATGGCCTGTACTGTGGGATACTGACCACAAACATCCATATTTTGGGGTTAATCTAGTGGACTACCTAGGATGATCTTGGCCAGATAGTGAATGTTGCATTCTAAGATGCCAGAGCAGAGAGTGCAGTCAGAGTGTGGATGTGCTATGAAAAGCTGACTGCTCCATGAGGCACCAGTTGCCAGTGAGTGTGTTCCTTACAGGAGATCATGGGCAGTACCTCTTCAACAACCCAACAGATTGTTTTTTGTGACTTAATCCTCTTGTAGGTGTACAACCACATCCAGCATGGATCAGAAAGTGTTGCAAGATTACTACAAGAAGAGTTTGAGTTGAATACTTGAAGGGGGTTCTTTGGGGATCTAGTGTTGTTGTTCCACTGGAAGGAAGAGCAGTTATTCTGAAAGATACCAGGTGTATTGCATCATAAGCAAGCTGCCAGAAGGCAGTGGCAAGGATAGACAGCCACTTGGAAGACACAACAAAGAATGTCACTAATCTTGAGCACATCGTGGTCTCTGGCCCTGACTGAACAAACCTCTGTTGAGGTTGCATGAGAGCTTTGGGGAAATGACCCTGATTTCAGCCAGTAAAAATGGATGGAGGCAGTTGCTGGGAATACATCTACATCTCAAACAAAAATCCAAAAGCTGAGATTGATCTTAGCTACACGTGGTCATCCAGAACTGCTTGCTATGGAGAAGGTTAACTGCTTGTGCAGTTTGCTCAGCCTCACAGAAAGAATGGAGTGAACCAGATATGCCCAGCTCCGTGAATTACTCAAATGGTCTGACCGAAAGAACAGTTCAGAATATGAAAGGTGGGCTTGAAAGGTGATGAAAATGTGAAATTTGCATCTTAACTTTCATTTCATCACCTTTCAAGCCCACCTTTCATATTCTGAACTGTTCCTTCGGTCAGACCATTTGAGTAATTCACGGAGCTGGGCATATCTGTTCGAATGCAGCGGAAGGACTGTGCAGAGCGATGGGAGACAAATGTATCAGAATATATTTGCATTTTGCAAAACCATACGTTGGCATGATTATGTGTGCCAAACCAGCAAAGCATCATTGCAACATCAGAACTTCCTACCACTATTTCAAGATAGAACATTGTGTTCTGGAACCAAAAATGTCCACCGTCAAAATAATGAGGTTGCAAACAGTTTGCACTTGACATAGACAAGCCAGGCAAAGGGGATGGACAGGGCAGATGGCAAGCAATGCTGTGTTTCACACTGCCACTACTGCCTCTTGGATGCCCAACCTGTACATCAGAATCAGTGCCTGTGGATTGGAGGGTAGCTAATGTTGTCCCACTTTTTAAGAAAGGAGGGAGAGAGAAAACGGGAAATTATAGACCAGTTAGTCTGACATCAGTGGTGGGGAAGGCGCTGGAGTCAATTATAAAAGACGAAATTGCGGAGCATTTGGATAGCAGTAAAGGATCGTTCTGAGTCAGCATGGATTTACGAAGGGGAAATCATGCTTGACTAATCTTCTGGAATTTTTTGAGGATGTAACTTGGAAAATTGACAGGGGAGAGCCGGTGGATGTGGTATACCTCAACTTTCAGAAAGCCTTCGACAAGGTCACACATAGGAGATTAGTGGGCAAAATTAGAGCACATGGTATTGGAGGTAGGGTACTGACATGGATAGAGAATTGGTTGACAGATAGAAAGCAAAGAGTGGGGAGAAATGGGTCCCTTTCAGAATGGCAGGCAGTGACTAGTGGGGTACCGTAAGGCTCGGTGCTGGGACCGCAGCTATTTACAATATACATTAATGACTTGGATGAAGGGATTAAAAGTACCATTAGCAAATTTGCAGATGATACAAAGCTGGGTGGTAGTGTGAGCTGTGAGGAAGATGCTATGAGGTTGCAGGGTGACTTGGCCAGGTTGTGCGAGTGGGTGGATGCATGGCAGATGCAGTTTAATATGGATAAGTGTGAGGTTATCCACTTTGGTGGTAAGAATAAGAGGGCAGATTATTATCTGAATGGTGTAAAGTTACGAAAAGGGGACGTACAACAAGATCTGGGTTTCCGAGTGCATCAGTCACTGAAAAGAAGCATGCAGGTACAGCAGGCAGTGAAGAAAGCCAATGGGATGTTGGCCTTCATAACAAGAGGAGTTGAGTATAGGAGCAAAGAGGTCCTTCTGCAGTTGTATAGGGCCCTGGTGAGACCGCACCTGGAGTACTGTGTGCAGTTTTGGTCTCCAAATTTGAGGAAGGATATTCTTGCTATTGAGGGCGTGCAGCTTAGGTTTACTAGGTTAATTCCCGGAATGGCGGGACTGTAATATATTGAAAGACTGGAGCGGCTGGGCTTGTATACACTGGAATTTAGAAGGATGAGAGGTGATCTTATCGAAACATATAAGATTATTAAGGGGTTGGACACGTTAGAGGCAGGAAACATGTTCCCAATGTTGGGGGAGTCCAGAACCAGGGGCCACAGTTTAAGAATAAGGGGTAGGCCATTTAGAACGGAGACGAGAAAAAACTTTTTCAGTCAGAGTTGTAAATCTGTGGAATTCACTGCCTCAGAAGGCAGTGGAGGCCAATTCTCTGAATGCATTCAAGAGAAAGCTAGATAGAGCTCTTAAGGATAGCGGAGTCAGGGGGTATGGGGAGAAGGCAGGAACGGGGTACTGATTGAGAATGATCAGCCATGATCCATTGAATGGTGATGCTGGCTCAAAGGGCTGAATGGCCTATTCCTGCACTATTTGTCTATTGTCTATTGACCTGCCCAATGTAAGAGTAGGGAAGATGCTGGAATCTGTTATTGAGGGAAGGCTGACAGAGCACTTGGATGGTGCAGACTGAAGGTCATTCCCGGCTTCAAACCCCATCCCAACTTGGATGGCTGGTGATATTCAACATCTCTTCCTGATTGGTTTTGATCAACATCTCCATCCTGAGTAAATTGTTTTCAGTAGTCAGGAAAGAAAAAAGGGATAGTTTAGAAACAATGGGTGTTTGAAAGGGACCTGGGTGTCCTTGTACACAATCACTGGACATTAACATTATTCAGCAAGCAATAATGAAGGCATTTGTCACAGGAAGGGTTAATTACAAAAGGAAAGATATATTAAAGTCTCCCAGTGAGAGTGCTGCTGGAACATTGGGTCCAGGTCCTGCCTTCTACGCAAGGAAGAATGTGCTTGCAATAGAGGAAATATGATGGAGATGAACTAGATTGTGTTCAGGGGAAATCCAAAGACTGGTCCTGACCGAAAGTATCGATGTTCTCCAGAGATGCTGCCTGACCCACTGAGTTACTCTAGCACTTTGTGCTTTTTTGTGTTCAGGAGGATTGTTCCGTCAGGTGAGATGAAGTAGATTGTGTCAATGCTCTCAACTTTAGAAGAATGAGAGGTGATATATCATTGAAATGGATGAAGATATTCCAGGGCTGCATAAGGTAGATGTACAGACAATGATTCCTTGGAACGTGGTGTCCGGAACAAAGAGTTACAGTGTCAGAACAGATATTAATGACCAGGATGCATAGAGAGTTCTTCACCCAGAGGGTAGTGAACCTCAATAACTGTTCACCGAGGGCTGTGGAGGCTCAGTCCCTGAATATATTCAGTGCAAATATTACCCCTTTGGATATGAAGGGAGTTGAGTGATACAGAGGTAGTACAGGAAAATGGTGCTGAAGTCCAAAATGAGGCAGTTTTGTTGATGGTATGCCCAGCACCTTGGCCCCAAAGCATATTACTGCTTCTGTTTCACATATTCTACCTGATGTAACGCCACATAGATGGTTCTCACACTGGGGACTGAACCTTGTGGAGGTCACTCACCCATCATCTTCGTTGACACATTTACCTCTGGCAGGAGGTGGGAGCGAGATTTACCTCTGGCAGGAGGTGGGAGCGAGGTTTACCCTGGCGTTGTTCACTCACTCCCTGCCAGACCCAGTCTGCCAGCCCTGCCTTCAGGACTTGGCCAGCTCGGTCAGTGATGCTACTGACACAGCCCGGTGATGGACATTGAAGTCTCCACCCAGAGGACACACTGTGTTGTTGCTCCTCAGCGCTACTCCATAGTGCTGCTCCACATGGAGGAGTGAGTTTTGTCACCTGAGGGAGGAATGTGGCTGGTAATCCTGGCCTGCCTTTGACCTGATTCCTTGGGCCTGGAGGCAATGTTGAGGAACCCCAGAGCCATTCTCTCCGGCTCTGGTGGGGCAGATGCCCAGGGACTGAGGTGGGGGAGCATGAGGTGCTGTACATGTCGAATTTAACCACGCCAGGCCATTGCATACCCAGACCATGCTGCAACGGCCACCATCTACAACAGGTAGTCGTGTCGCATCTCGTCCTTGAAGAATGTGCCTGATCCTGAGGTGCAGATGGAAGGAGAATGTTTGGTGGCTGGGTTTGTCTGGTTGGGAGTAGGGTCTGTTGAGGCAGGGTGGACGGTGGGGGCAGCTCCTTAAACGGCCTTGGAGCAGCTGAGAGGAATGATAGTGATCCTGAGGGAAGTGGTGTCTGTCTGATGTCTGCCTGTCTGACGACCAATGTGCCTCTGTTTGTCCGCAGGTTCATTGCCACCACCCAGATGCAGCCGACCGATGCCAGGAAAGCCTTCCCCTGCTTCGACGAGCCAGCGATGAAGGCCACGTTCAGCATCAGCCTGCTCCACCAACTGAGCTACACGGCATTGTCCAACATGCCGATATTGGGTAATCTATCCCAGAGGAGGCGGCAGGGGGGTGGGAGGGTTAGATGGCGGTGATGATTGTTATAAAGGGTTGAGAGACCTGTGACCAATCTCAGACCACAGGTGGCCAATCCTTCTCACTCCAACTGGTTGCTGGGCCCCCGTGCCTAAGTGCCTCCCTCACCCAGTCATATCGACACAGAGTTCCCAACCTTCTCCCATTAATGTAAAGTCCTAAGTGCAACCATGAAAACACAAGCTGTAGGAGGAACTGCAGATGCTGGTTTAAACTGAAGATAGGCACAAAATGCGGGATTATCTCAGCGGGTCAGGCAGAATCTCTGGAGAGAAGAAACATGTGACGTTTCGGGTCGAGACCCTTCCTCAGACTGAGGGTCAGGAGAGTCTCCGAAGTCCTCCGAAACGTCACCTATTCCTTCTCTCCAGGGATGCTGCCTGACCCGCTGAGTTACTCCAGCATTTTGTGTCTATCTCCGGGTCTAGACTGACCCCACTCTGCTTCCCCGCCCTCCCTGTCGCAAAGAGCCTTTCATCCACTGGCTGTCTGCCGGCACCGTAATCCATTCCCAGACTGCTCCACCTCTCTTTGGGGAAGGGAGTTTCAATGACTCACAACCCCCTCAAATTTTAGAGAGAGTCTGAAGATGGATCTCAACCCAAAATGTTACCTACCCATGTTCTCCAGAGATGCTGCCTCGACCCGCTGAATTACTTCAGCACTTTGTGTCCTCGCAAATTTAGTCGCTTCTCAGTTTTAAGTGGGTGGCCCCTAGTTCTAGATTGTTACTGAAGAAGAAACAGCAACTCCCCACCCACCTTGTCCAGACTCCTCAAGATCTTGCATGTTTAAATCAGATTGCCTCTGGCAGGTCTGGGCTCAAACTGGTACAAGCTTGGCATGTCCACAGTAGAATCCACTCATCCCAGATACTAGTCTAGCCAATCTTCACTCAACTGTTTCCAAAGAATAGAAATTATTTCTGGAATAAAGAGATCAACACAGTGCAGATGAGGTCTCACCACGGCACTATATCAGTGAAGCTCGACTCCCTACATTTGATTTCAGTTTCCAGAGCAATAAATATGTATGTGCTAGCTTCTCTAATTACTTGCTGTACCTGAAAAACAGATGAAGTATTAAATAATTGGTGGTGTAAAAAAGGCAAACATAATGTGGTCACTTTGTAATCAATAAAATGGAAATACCAGGGTCCCACCTAAATTTGCACTCATTTCTTCCCTTCAGCCCAGATTCTTCCTCTGGCTTCACAATTTACACCACTGCTATCCTTATCTCACACTCTGTTTTTTTTCATCTCTTGCCTTTATCCAACCATCTGCCTATCAAAAAACCTCTCACAAGTATCCAATTGTAACAGATGAAGGGTCTGAGGAAGGGTCTCGACCCGAAACGTTGCCTATTCCTTTTCTCCAGAGATGCTGTCTCACCCTCTGAGTTACTCCAGCATTTTGTGTCTACCCATCTCTAACTCACCAGGCTTTCTCCAGCTCCCACCTCTCTTCCAGCTTTCTAGACCCCCACCACGATCAGTTTGAACAACAGTCCCGAACGCAAAACATCACCATCTTCTCTGGAGATGCTGCCTGACACGCGGAGTTACTCCAGCATGTTGTGCCTCATTTTGTAATCAGCTGATTAACATTCCCACTTGTAACCCCTCCACCAAAAAGAGAAGATGTTAATCCATCCAGATGTAGGATCTTTCACTTGTTGTGTGGCTAATGGTGGGCGCGTGCACCCATTGCAAAATTATGTACGATGTGTTAAGTAATGTGGAAATGCTCATGATTTGTATAAACAATTGTTCCTCTTTCTCTGCAGAGAATAAAACTGTGATTGTTAATAATGTCAACTGGATTAACGTCACCTTTGAAACAACTCCCAAGATGTCCACATATCTCCTTGCTTTTATTGTTTGTGATTTTGGTTTTGTGGAGCGAAAGACACAGGAACCTTTGGTAAGAGATCAGTTTTTAGTTCAACATGAACAGAATTGGTGCTCCTCCTCGAGGCAGTGGATTGGTTCCACAGGGCCTGGTTGGTTGACCGACCTCTCCGCCTTGACAACTCAGGAGTTCACCTGAAAAGTTTCTAAATATTGTGAGAGTCTCTGCATCCATCATCTCCTTGGGCAGTACACTCTAGATTGCAACCACTCTGGAGTCAAGATAGCTCTTCCTTAGATCCCTTCTAAAATTCTTACCTTCCGCACTAAAGCTATACCATCCAGTTTTAGATTATTCTGCTAATTCCCTGTCATCTTTGACCTTTGTTCCCGCACTGAGTGTGGCTGGAATCTGGGCGGAATATACTGTCCGAGTTGATAGAAGCAGAGGTTCTTGCATAAATATAGCAGCTAGAGAAGTACTATAGATAGCTATGGATCAACTCAAGGTAAATGGGATGAGTAGAGATAAGTACAATGGTTGGCATGGACATGGTGGGCCGAAGAGTGTAGGAAGGAATTGCAGATGCTGGTTTACACCGAAGATAGGCACAAAATGCAGGAGTAACTCAGTGAAATTGCTGGATAGAAGGAATGGGTGACTTTTCAGGTCGAGACTCTTCTTCAGACTGAGAGTCGGGGAGAGGGAGACACAGAGATAAGGAAGTGTAAGGTGTGAGAACGAGACATCAGAGGGGATGTAGGTCAAGGAAAGTGTAGAATAGATCATTGTTAGCTAGGAGAAGATGACAACGAAGCCTTCAGAGATGAGATTTAATCAAGGGAACAGTCAGACTGGTCGGAGATCTCGGAAGGGGGAGGGATGAAGAGAGAGGGAGAGCAAGGATTACTTGTTAGAGAAGTCAACATTCATACCGCTGGGGTGTAAGGTGTCCAAGCAAAATATGAGGTGCTGTTCCTCCAATTTGTGCTGGGCCTCACTCTGACAGTGGAGGAGGCCCAGGACAGAAAGGTTGGTATGGGAATGGGAGGGGGAGATAAAGTGTGTGGCAACAGGGAAATTTGGTAGGTTTAGGCAGACTGAGCGGAGGTATTCAGTGAACGATTGCTGAGCCTGCGCTTGGTCTCGACAATATATAGGTGTCCACACCTGGAACAGCGGATACAATAAATGAGGTAGAAGGAGGTTCGTGAACCTCTGCCTCACCTGAAAATATTGTTGTGATCTTTGAACGGAATCGAGTGAGGATGTATGGGGACAGGTGTTGCATCTCCTGCAGTTGCTGGGGTGTAAGTCCTGGGGAGGCGGTGGTTTGGGTGGAAAGGGACGAGTGATCAAGGGAGTTGTGGAGGGAACGGTCTCTGTGGAAAGTGGAAAGGGGTGGAGATTGGAATATTTTGCTAGTGGTGGCATCCCGTTGGAGATGGCCAGAGCCTGGTTCTGTGCTGAATTACTTGATAACTTTATCTATTGCTTTCCCCTTATCAATTTTGAGTTACAATGTATTTGTCAAACATGATTTCTCTTTCACATGCCCATGTTGATTCCGACAATATTATTATTTTCTATGTGTCTTGTTTCTACTTCTTTAATAATAGATTCTTGTATTTTCCTTCTACTGATTTCAGGCTGAATAGATTATAATTCCCTGTTTTCTCCCTCTCTTCTTTCTTAAATAGTGAGGTTACATGTTCACCCCTCCAATCTGTGGGAACTGTTCTGGTCTCTGTAGCATCTTGGAAGCTGACAGCCAGGGTCAGCACTATCTCTACATTCACTTTCTTCGCCAGCTTGGCATCCAGGTCAGCAGTCTGGAGCATTTCTCCTCTTTCAACCTCATTGATATCTCCACTACTCCTTTTTGTAAATTGATACTAGTATTGTTTTAAAAGATTTGCAAGCATTGTTGACTGATTTTTCTTCGTTTTTGTTTTTTCTAATGGTCTATTGTCCATTTTCTGAACACAGGGAGAGTTATCTGCCATTACATCATGTCTATATCCATTCTGAATCACAAGACTATACTGAGACAGAGCAGGAATGGGCCACCCTCCCCTAAGTCTTTTGCTTTCAACATCTTGGCTGATCTTCAATCATTGCATTGTTTTCCTGCAACTTCTCCTTGTCCCTTTAATACCCACGTCCATGTACCTTTGAACACAATCAGCGTCTGAGACTCCGTCCAGTGTCAGAAATTTTTAATTGTCATATGTAACAACAACAGAACAATAATATTATTTGCAGCAACATAACAGACCTGTAAAGACAATGCACACAAATAATGAAGAAATCAATACATGAATAACCACAATACTTGTGCAGAAAACACACTGTCCTTTGTGTAACCTTTCCCCGCCGTTACACACAGGTTCATAGTTGAGGTTAGTATCGTGTAGTTCAAGAGCCTGATAGTTGTTGGGAAGAAGCTATTCTGGAACCTGGTGGTCATTGTTTTCAGACTCCTATACCTTCTTCCAGACAGGGCAGGGCATTTCAAAGGTTCACATTTCTCTATATTTCAGTCCTAATTAATCTGCCCCTTAACCTGAGACTATGAGCCCCAGTTCCAGCCTCCTCCAGCACAGGAAATCCGTTATTTGTTTCTACAGGAAACATCGACTTGTATCCCTCTGAAAATATTGTATTTTCTATGAGATCACCTCACGCAGAGAGGCATGGCCTTCCTGTCTCCCCTTCACATGGTAAACCCCATCATCTCTCAAAGCAATCTGGTCATCTTCACTGCACTCCCTCTCACCAAGTTTATCGAGCAGCTATTTGCACGTTTAGTTGGGTTCAGACCTGTGTTCATTCAGTGTTTTGGATTTTCTGCTATTTTTGTTGCAGAACACTTAGTGTGAAACAAAATACTTGATTCATTAACGTATTCCTAAACAATTTGATTTTGTCCTAAGATCCGCATATGGGCTCGAAAGCAAGCAATTGCTCAAGGACAGGGAGAATACGCCCTCAATGTCACAAGGCCAATCCTCAATTTTTTTGAACAATATTACAACGTTAGCTATCCGCTTCCAAAATCAGGTAAGATTTTAGTTTCGTTTTTTAGTTTGGTTTAGAGATACAGCATACACCGAGTCCGCACTGACCACACATTAACAAACTCTCCTACACGTACTAGGGACAATTTACACATAAAACGCCAATTAACCTACAAAGCTGTACATCTTTGGAGTGTGGGAGGAAACTGAAGATCTCAGAGAAAACCCACGCAGTCACGGGGAGAACGGACAAACTCCATAGATGCAGCACCCGTAGTTGGGATGGAACCCAGGCATCTGGTGCTGCAAGCAGTGCAAGGCAGCGCCACAGTGCCGCCCACAATGATGTTGAAGTCTTGCCCACCTGTGATTTGTTCTATAAATGTGTGTAATATTAACACAAAGTTTTATACTGGCAATAACATGTTCATTTTTTGAAGTGAAAGAACTGTTGGTTAATTATGGTATTAAGCAGGTAAAAGGTGTCGAGGTAATTGTAGATTTCAATATTTCAGAAGAAGGAGGCAGAGAGAGTAGAGGTAAAGGGAAGGGCTGGAAAAGTTAGAGTGGAGGGGAGATCAGATGACAACGATTTACTTCTTTCAATTTGGGTCACTGTTCAGGATGGGCTCTCTTCCACATTGGAGAGATGAATGCAGACTGGCCGTCTGCCTGGGGAACACTCCTGCCCTTGGACTGGGGGCAAGTTATTCTCAAAGCTGAGCTGAAGACAAAAATGGAAAAAAAAGTTTGGGTTCAGCACAAGTCAGCATTCCTGGAGGCTTAAATAGGTGGATGACAGTCAGTGCTGACTCTGTGGGCTGAAGGGCCTGTTTCTGTGCTGACTTTCCCTAAAATTGTGCTTGATTATCGATTGGATTTGTTGAGGTGGTCAATGAGGTGTTTGTACATGCATTTTAGCAAGGTGTTTAGTAAAGTTCCATGTGTCAGATTGAGCAAGATGGCATTTGTCTACAGATTTGGTTAACAATGGGAGACAAAGTGGTGCTGCGGGTAAATCCTGGTTCAATCCTGACTCCCGTCTGTGTGGTGTTTGAACATTCTCCCTGTGAATGTGAGAGGTTCCCCAGGGTGCCTCAGTTTCTTCTCATGTCCTAAAGATGTGTAGGTTGGTAGGTTAATTGGCTGCTGTAAATTGCCGCTTGTGTATAGGTGAGGGGCAGAGTATGCGGGGAAGTTGATGAGAATGTGAGGAGAACAAAAAATAGGATTAAAGTGGGATCAGTGTAAAATGGGTGATTGATGGTCGATGTGGACTCAGTGGGCTGAAGGGTGTGTTTCCATACTGTATTTCTCTAAAATTGTGATTGATTATTGATTGGATTCGTTGAGGTGGTCAATGAAATGTCATAGACAAGGTTTTTAGCAATGGATTTGACAAAGTTCCGTGTGGCAGATTGAACAAGACAGTAAAAAATCCTTGTATCCATCAGTAGGATGGGAATGAGTTAAATCTTGGCTCAAGAATGGAAATCCTAGAGCATAGGATCTAGAAGTCTCTGGGGATGGGGGTCAGAGAGAGTTCTGCTGACGGGAAATATATAGTTTGTGAGAAAAAACAAAGCAAGTAAGCAGGATATCAAAATGGAGAATAATAAACAGAGTCTGTCATGACAACTTACAAACATGAGAGTGTACCTCCAGTAATGGGAGAAGGTGCAAACAGGGCTCTTTGTCTGAAAGCTCACAGCATTCATAAACAAAAAGGTAAAAATACTGATTGTGAGGGAAGTGGCAAGCCGAGGGGATGGGCAAGGGCAATGCAGCACAATGTGGGAAATGTAAGGTCAGCCACAAAACACAGAGGCAGCATATTTTTTGAGATGGTGAAAGATTGGGTAACATTTATGTTGAAAGGGATTAAGACATTTTTGTAAAAAAATCCCTGTAACCCAACATATGAACCCAACACACCGTTAAGGAGAAAATAATACGTTAGCCTTTATTGCTAAAGGGTTTGAGTGCAAGGGTGAGGGAGTCTGATTACAGCTGTCGACTGCTGCCGGAGAACTGCACACAGCTTTCCTCTCCTGACCCAGGAGAACATTTTCTCTCTCTGCTGAAGGAATGCAGTAATGATTCCCAGGAAAATGGTGCCAAAGCCAAGGTTGGCCATGATGAATGGTAGAGGGAGCTGGAGGGTCCGAGTGGCAACTCTGCTTCTAGTTCTTAAATAGAGACCAGTCGGTGCAATTTACAGGCCACGATGGGGAGTGGTTGCAAAATGGCCAATTGTTCTGGACTCCTCAGCCGTCTGTCACAACCTCTCAGTCAATGTTGAGAATTAAATATTCCAGGGTACTTTTATGAGAGGTTGACAAAATGAATGAAGAATGAGAGTTCAAAAACGGGACAAAGAATATCAGTCAGAACCTCGATGTAGAATCGCTCTGTACGGAGCTAAGAAAGAACTAGGGGTGGAAAATGGTGAAAGTTGGGAATGTGCTCCGAACATTAATGGAAATGCAGAGTATGGTACAAATCAGGAAATCAGGGGTGCATCCAACAAAGGTAATACAATGATATCTGAGTCTCTGTATCCAAGGGCCACAGCTTGAGAGCCTCACCTGTGCGCACAACATTCCACATTTCTCTTCCTCTACTTTGATGTTCTTGCCCTAGAACTGATTGGAGGGTTAACGAAACTCTACCTGAAAGAGCAGATTAACATAGAGTAAATATTAATGGTGTTTGTGGTACTGATAAATGAAGGTTCATTAACTCTCAGGCTGTGGATGTCTGATTACTTTTACACCATTGTTTGCTCTTCAATGTTTAATCTCTTTAATAGACCAGATTGCACTTCCTGACTTTAATGCTGGTGCGATGGAGAATTGGGGGCTGGTCACTTACCGTGAGACGGCACTTTTGTACGACCCAAAACTGTCTTCCAATGGGAACAAGGAAAGAGTGGTCAAGGTCATAGCACATGAGCTGGCTCATCAGGTATGTGTGCATCAACTCTTTGCAGAACACTGCTTGAAGTGAATCTTAGATTGACTCGTGCACAATGCCAACAGATTTGTCTGCAGTAAACATGTCGTGCACATGACTGTTGGTGCTGAGTTTATGGCAAAATAAATGGTCCTGCTGGGAGAGTGCGTTAGTGTCAGAGGGACGGTGTGGGGGATGCTGAACTGAGAGAGCGGCAGTGCAGAGGGAGAGCCTCTCTACCTGAGTTGTCATACTGGGCGAGCACTGCACTGTCAGAGGGACAATACTCTGGCCAAGCGGTCATTAGACCAGATATCAGAAGCAGGGCAAGGCACTTTGGCCCATTGAGCCTGTACTCTACTTTCAATAAGATCGCGGCTGGTCTTCAACCTTGGTGCCACTTTCCCGAACTAACACGATACATGGTCCTGATGCAGGTTCTCAACCCAAAACATGAACCACCTCTTTGGCTTCACAGATGTGGCCTGACCCACTGAGTTTATTCTTAGTTCCACAATGCAGCATCTGCAGTCTCTTGTGTCTCAATTAATCCCTATATCCTTTGATACTCTTAAATTGTGAACATGTATTGGTGAACATCCAAGGCAGAGAACATCTATAATCCAGGACTGAGTCTCCACAGTCCCTCTAGAATAGAATAGAAACCTTTTCAGTCAGAGAGTTGTGAATCTGTGGAATTCTCTGCCTCAGAAGGCAGTGGAGGCCAATTCTCTGAATGCATTCAAGAGAGAGCTAGATAGAGCTCTTAAGGATAGCGGAGTCAGGGGGTATGGGGAGAAGGCAGGAACGGGGTACTGATTGAGAATGATCAGCCATGATCACATTGAATGGCGGTGCTGGCTCGAAGGGCCGAATGGCCGCTCCTGCATCTATTGTCTACTGATACATGATAAGGGATTATTGTAGTTTGTCACCAGAACATACGAAATGACCAGGTCCCTGGTGTAGGTGTCGTTTTGTTGATTCATTCTCATTGTCCATCAAGCTGCATATCAATTGCAAATGTTATTCCATCTGTAATAGTGGAACAAAGATGTAACTAGAAAATTAAGGCAGTGGCAATGAAGAGTCAGCTAAATCCTTTGCCATCGACATGGGTTTGAAGGAGAAGATGGAAGCAATATCACTCTTCTGACTCAAACCTTGTTTTTGAATGAAACTGAATTGATTGCCATTGACTGTAACACTAACAGCAGACTAACATACACCTTAACAGTAAGAGTAGCCACTTTAGAACGGAGATGAGGAAGAACTTTTTCAGTCAGAGAGTGGTGAAGGTGTGG
The DNA here is from genome assembly GCF_053455715.1 of Rhinoraja longicauda. Classification (NCBI taxonomy): domain Eukaryota; kingdom Metazoa; phylum Chordata; class Chondrichthyes; order Rajiformes; family Arhynchobatidae; genus Rhinoraja; species Rhinoraja longicauda. Next base: position 14,532,463 of record NC_135985.1, read on the forward strand.
AATTCTCTGCCTCAGAAGGCAGTGGAGGCCAGTTCGTTGGATGCTTTCAAAAGAGAGCTGGATAGAGCTCTTAAGGATAGCGGAGTGAGGGGGTATGGGGAGAAGGCAGGAACGGGGTACTGATTGAGAGTGATCAGCCATGATCGCATTGAATGGCGGTGCTGGCTCGAAGGGCTGAATGGCCTACTCCTGCACCTATTGTCTATTGTCTATTGTCTATTGGCCCTTCACACCTGCTCCGCCATGTTATAAGGTCATGCCAGACCTTGTTATGGGCTCAGATCCACGTTTCCCTGGGCCCTCTATAACCTTTCACTTCTTTCACTCTTTGCTTATCAAGTAACTATCTACCTCTGCCTTAAAAAGATGTAAAGCCTCCACGTCCATTGTCCTTTGAAGAAAAGGGTTTGAAAGACTCACACTTTAGGAGGGAAGATCCTCTGTCATTAATGGGCACCCCTTTATTTTTTCATTGTGGCTCCAGTTTTGGGTACCTTCGTGATCATATGCTATAATTCTGATCTGTTCAGAAGGACGATAGGCTTGAACTCACTCATTTTACCTATGTTTCAGTGGTTTGGAAACCTTGTAACCGTGAAATGGTGGAATGACCTGTGGCTGAATGAAGGCTTTGCCTCTTATGTTGAATACCTGGGTGCAGATTTTGCAGAACCGACCTGGAATGTGGTAAGATGATTTTGGTCAGGATTGTGAACGAATAATCTGATATAGCAATCTTCATTTAAAATGCATGAAAAGTGCTTCATGCTGGTCAGAACTGTGACAGATTCCTCCATGTTAATCTTTAAATGTGTTATGAAGGAGAGGCGGATGAGTTTGGATGAGTTGGAGGTTGGGAATATGTGGATACAGTTTGCAGCCTACCTTCAGAGGACCAAGAGGGTTGATTCAGCATTAAGGTAGTAAATGCCCAGTTTTCCCAGCAGAATAGGCCACAGATCTAACTGTGACCATTCAAAGGCACCTTTGACCACAATAAGTGTGGTAAACTCTGTGGTGCACCAGTGTAAACTGCACACAGTCAGGATCACAGTCAGGATAAACTGCACCTTGTGGCTCCCCACTGAATGGTACTCAGGGGAAGGGTGTAACCTGGACCCAACATTGGCGCAGTGGAAGAAAGTGGAGGGAAATGATGGATGGGTTGTTGAGAGATTGGGAGTTTCGTGGAGCTCAGCACTGGGGACTTGTCCTTTATCAATACCTGTTCTGAGCATAATACCTGTTCTGAACAAACTACCAGTTGGTTAAAAGTGAAGAAGAAAGCTGTAGTTTACAGAGACATTTCAAGAGACTTGTTTGATCGACATAAAATAATACAAAGAATCAAAAGGCACAGATCATAGAGTCACGGAGTCACACAGCACGGAAACATTCCATTCGGCCCACCACATCCACATTGACCAGTGGGCACCCATCAGTATTAAACCCATCTTCCAACCGATGGCCCACAGCTTTCAATGCCTGAACAATTCAAGTGTTTTCTTCTTCAACCACTCTCTCCAGCAGAGCATTCCAGGTGCTCACCACTCTCTGGATGAAGAAGGACCTCATCAGATGTCCTCTAAATCTCTAACCCCCGTATCTTCATTTTTTTCTCTAGTTTTATCTATCTCTGACATGGGAATAAGTTTCTTGTAGTCCACACTATTGATACCGTTCATAATTTTATGTACCTCAGTAATCCCTCTCTTAATCTCCTCAGCTCATGAGATAAAAGACACATCCTCTCCAGTCTCTGCTCACTCTATCCCAGGCAACATCCTGGCTAATCTCCTTTATATCCTTTCTAGCTTTATCACATACTCCCCATAGTGTGATGACATGACGTGCTTGCAGCACTTCAACTGAGTTTGACCAATGTTTTTATAAAATTGGAGCAAAACCTTCCTGCTTTTGCATTAAATACTTTGACAAATGAAAGCCGGTTTCCCAAATGATTTCTTAAAACCACGTTATCTACCTGCACGGCCACTTTCATGGATCTGTGGACTTGTGCACCTGGGTCCTTCTGTTCCTTAATACTCCCGAGGACCCCACCATTCACGGTAAATGTCAGCCTCATTAGTACTCCCAAAATGCATCACTCAGATTTGTTGCCGTTAAACTCCATTTGCTACTTCACCAACACATTGCTATCGCCCCGTGGCCTGTTGGAAATTTGAACTAAAATTACACAGGAAAGGCCCCATAGCAAATGTAATTTCTCTATTCAAAAAGCAAGGGAGACAGAATGAAGGAAAGTGCTGGGCATATGGCATGGGCTATAAATGACCGAGGCCTTTACACAACGATCCCAATGCTCGCTGCCTTCAATCTTCAATTGTCTTCTATCTTTAACAGAGAGATTTAACCGTCTTGGACGATGTTTACCGAGTGTTCGCCATTGATGCTTTGGCATCATCTCACCCGCTCTCATCCAAAGAGGATGAGATTAACACGCCTGCAGAGATCAATGAGCTCTTTGATGCCATTACATACAGCAAGGTGAGTGTTTCGTTTAACATGCTGTTGTTTTCCGTGTGATTCTGTCCATGATATTCTGACGGATGACTGTTTGGATTTCTTTGCAGGGAGCAGCTGTTCTGCGGATGTTGTCTAACTTCCTGACGGAGACTATCTTCGTTGATGGGCTGAGCGTGAGTCTCTGTTGAATTTATTTCCTGATGGCAATTAGTTTGAAACCTTTTCAGTTTCTGCAGTTCTCTGAATTTCTCTACTTTTTCTTTCCCTACAGAGCTACCTTACTGAATTTTCATATGGGAACACAGTATATAACAATCTCTTTGATCATCTGCAAAAGGTATCTTAAGCAAAATAAAATAAAACGGATAGATTTTAATAATGTTGAAAATTGAAACACCGTTTACTACATTCACTCCAGCTTTAGGCATCAAGTGCAGGAGATAACAGTTTCTTTGTTGGGTGATGTTCTTCCCTGTGTCAGACTGACTCTGTTATCACTTGTTCAACTCAAGAAACATAATCAATTCTCTTTAAACTAGATGCGCTTTGTTGGTGGTTTCAGGTTGGGATTCTACACTCTGCCCAATGAGTTTTCCACTGACAGGTTCTCTAGAATGTGTTCTCAGAATGAATATTGGGTTAGCAATTCACCTGACTAAAACCTCCCCAAGTCGAGTGAGGGGGGGCCACTGGATGTTGAGCAGGTACATGAGGCAGTAGCTGTGTAAGCAGCTTGATTTGAGCTGTCGAGGGATGTCCCTTCCAGCATTGCTGCCGTTGGCAGGTTCTCTGCTTGCCTCCCACGATGCTTCCTGGTCACTTACCATGGCTCCAAAGGCAACAGTAATCAACAGATTCCAGGCCATTGCAGTCTCTGCAGAGACCGAGTGTCGTTTGTACTTATTCCACACGACAGAGCAAGAAGGATAACGCTAACGTGGGCTGCCTTAGCTCAGGTGAGAAATTAAAATGCCCATGATTTAAACACTTCTCCAAATGGACCTGTTTGTTTTTACCACCGCCCATGAACTGGGAAAATGTGGGAGAGATTTGGCAGCTGAGAATTGGCAATCCACAGGGCGCTGTTGGAGAAGTGGTCACCGCTACTCTGTAAGCCGTGGCCTGGGACCAGCATGGCAGAATGGCCCTGATTCAGTGAGAACAGCAGAAGGTAAAAGGGTCAGTGACAGCAGGCCCACTGACGATGGGTCTGAACTTGCAACACCATCCCAACCTACTCAAACATCTCAGAACGAGCGATGCAGAGGGAAGCTCTGTAATCCCGGAACAGTGGAGGATAAATAAACTAGCAAAGATCCACAACAAATATCAGGGTTTGAGTCCTGAGGAGAGGCTGGGTAGGCTGGGACATGTTTACCCTGGAGCAAAGGAAGCTGAGGGGTGACTTTGTAGAAGTTTATAAAACCATGAGGGGTGTTGATAAGGTGGATAGTCACAGTCCTACTTGCAGGGTAGTGGAGTCTAAACTGAAGGACATATGTTTGTGAGAGTGGCAAGATTTAATGGAGACCTGAGGGGAAGTATTTTACACAGAGGGTTAAGGGTATATGGATGTAGCTGCCTGAGGAAATGTGAAATGCCATCATAACATTAAAAAAAACGTTTGGACAGATATGAGGATAGGAATGGTTTCGGCCATAGGCTAAGTGCAGGTAAATGAGACTAGCTCAGCAAGGCACCTTGGTCAGCATGGAATGGGCTGAAGGGCCTATTTCCGTGCTCTGTAACTCTGAATGACCCTGAACTATCGGAGGGGAAGCGGCTATGACAATATCCCCATCATGGGTGATGGTGGGGACAGAACAAGGGATAGTGGGGCCTGCACATGAATGCTCGAGGGAAGACTGAAGTCACATCAGTCAGAGGGGAAGAAGACTCCCTCCTGATGTCCCCATCCTCGCAGAAACCAGTCTTCAATCCACATGATGTAGAACATAGAACATACAACAGTATAGCACAAGAACATGCCCTTCGGCTGACAACGTCTGTGCCGAACATGATGCCAAGACCATCACATATCTCACTGCACATAACCCATATCAATACATACCCTGCATATCCAGATGCCTGACGTACAGTGTCATGAATGTACCTGCTTCAACCACCACCTCTGACAGCACATTTCAGGCACTCACCACCGTCTATGTAAAAACAAAATCTTGCCACACGCATCTCATTTAAACTCTCAACTTAAAGCTACATATTCTATTATTTTGACTTTTCCATCCCGGATAAAGTTTCTGACTGTCTACGCTATCTGTGCCTCTCACAACTTTCTGGAAGGGCCTGAGGGCACTGGATGCAGCAAAGACCAGGGGCTGAGGGAACACCCCAGCTGTAGTACTGGAGACAGGGACCAAGCCACACCTCTGGAGGGGTTCAAGTCCAGTTGTCAACAACGTGGGAAATCACCGAGTGATCATCCCACCCTCAGTCAACACCCAGAGACGGAAGTAGTTGGTGTCAGAACTTTCCAATGGCACTTCCTCATGAAACCTCCTCACCTGCTGGGTTTGGCCAGGACTGGTCTGTCCCAGGCCAAGTGAGGTGGGTGTTGTGGCTCTGACTGAAGTCAAAAGGCATGAGAAGGAAGACACTGTAATGGTAGGTGTCAGACCATGCCGTGTGGAAACCATGTGGTTGGAGAAACCCAGCCCAGTCCCTGGACAGTGAAGGAGTTCCTCAGGACGTTATCCCAGACCCAACTACCACCAGCTACTTCATCAATGACCTTCCTCCCATCAGAGATCATCTTTGTTGATCATTACACAATGCTCAATTTCATGTCCACCCTTGCAGCAGAACTCGCTAATCCTATCTGACTGCAATAATCTTAACGTGATTGAAATTTCCATTCTGTCTGAGGTAGAGAAGAATCCACAGTGTGTTTTAAATTTAAACATGCAAAACTGAGGATGTGAGAGCAGAGTTGGCTGGAACCTGGCTAGAATGAGCTGGTTAAGGAATCGGTGAATCAGGAGGTCTTTCACCATACAGGCTACATGGAGAAAGCAAAACTCTGAGGGAAGAACTAGTCATCCATGGTTAACTAAAAACATATTAGAGGGAAAGCACAGAGACAGACATTAGGTCTGAAAATTAAAACAATTTACATAGTAAACTTTGAGTAAGAAATATTGTAAGCCAGAAATGTAATCACACATGGTAAGAGGTTCTCGAGATATAGAGTTAACAAAGTGAGTTTTGAAGAATAAGTGCAAAACTAAGGAATGACAGGTGAATTTAAGCGGGTATTTTGTGTAATTCCTTACTGCGCATGGTGCATCTAACAACCCAGAAACAGCTGTCAATTGGGAATTGGACGGGAGGGAGGAACTCGGGGAAATCACAGGGCAGTGGGACTGAGCGGCCGGTGGCAGTTGTAGCTGAGTGTCCTCTGGTCCTAACACACTTCACCCCAGGATCTGAAAAGAAGTAGCTGGTGAACGGCTGATCCATGAGTTTCAATTTTCCTAATTCCCACAATCTGAGGAAGGTTCCATTAGGTGAGAAAATAGCAAATACAGCTTCTTTGTTCAAAATAGAAGGGAGAGAGAAAGCAAGAAATGACAGGTCAGTCATTTTAGTTTAGTTTAGAGATACAGCATTGAAATAGGCCATTCAGCCCACCGTGCCCATGCTGACCAGTGATCACACGTTCACACTAGTTCCATGCTACCCACTTTCTCATTCGCTCCCTACACACCAGGGAGCAATTTACAGAGGCCAATTAATCAGAAACATGCACGCCCTTGGGATGTGGAAGGAAATTGGAGCACCCAGAGTAAAACCACATGGTCACAGGGAGAATGTGCAAACTCCGCACAGACAGCACCAGTGGTCAGGTTCAAACCCGGGTCTCTGGTGCTGTGAGGCAACAACTCTACCGCTGCACCTCTTTCCCATCCATGTCACAGAGAAAGGGTTAGAAACTGTTACTGAAGATTTCATAGCAAGACAGTAAGGAAAATTCAAGGTAACCAGCAAAGTCGATCTGGTTTTGTGAAAGGAAAATGCTGTCTGACCAATTTGTTGGGGCTCTGAGGAATTTGGAGAAGTAATGTAAAAGATTTCCTGCTGATAAGAGACCAGGATTCCTGGGATTTACTTTTCACTTGGATCGTGTCGCGCCACTGATTTTAGGCCACTCATTAATTTATTTCGCTTCCAGGCTGCAGTGGGCAAAATCACATTGCCAGGCACAGTTAATGCAATTATGAGTCGATGGACACTGCAAATGGGGTTCCCAGTGGTTACCATTGACACAGAAAAAGGAATCGTCAGCCAGAAACATTTCCTCATTGATCCAAATTCAACCGTGACCCGTCCCTCAGATTTCAAGTAAGTCTGCTCAATTTGGAGCTCGTAATATGAACTTTTATAAGTTTGGGTGTGCACTGTAGAATTCCTAGTCCATAAAACATACCGTCTGATCCGCTGAAGTTCCCCAAGGTCCAAATTGGCCCCAGTGGATGTGAAAACAACAAAATAATCAACTTCATGATAGGAAGGAGAGAGCAAACTGGAATCAGCAGAATCAGCTGTCGCCCATCAGTAGAATGGTGGAACATGCCATGAAGGGAAGAGATAAGAGAGCACTTGGAAAATAAGAGAATTATTAGGCAGAGTCAACAGGGTTTTATAAAAAGCAGGTCTTGCTCAATGAAATTGTTTGAGTTTCTTGTGGGAGTAATTGGAGATAAAGAAGTATTGTAGATAGACCGTCCCATAGTGAGCGGGTTCCGTTTTATAGACGTTATAAATCAGCTGTTGGTAAGCCAGTGACAGACTACCTCTAGAGTTTCAGACAATACCACACCAGAGGTTTTTCCCAGTCAAAGAGCTGTAGGGAGAAGGCAGGAGAATAGTTTTAAGAGGGAGAGATTGATCAGCCATGATTGAATGGCAGAGTAGACTCAATGGGCCGAATGGCCTAATTCTTCTCCTATCACTTATGAGCGTATGATGCAGTGCGTGTAGAACATCAGCGGCGATGGAAGGTCTGGTTGAAGGGCAGAAGCAGGCAGCTGGAAGAAGTGGAGCACTTTCAAATTGTCAACCTGACTAGTGGGATGGCACCAGGAATAGTCCCAGCATCTCAGATATTCATACTCCATGTTCCCCACTTAGATGAGGGACTAACTGAAGCAAGAGGAAGAAGCAAAGGATGTTGGTGGGTTAAGTGAGGGAAGGAAGATGGTAATAGAGCACGATGTGGGAAGAATAGAAAGCTTAGCTAGAGTGGATGTGGAGAGGATGTTTCCAGTAGTGGAGAGTCTAGTACCAGAGGGCACAGCTTCGGAATAAAAGGGCATACCAGAGGGTGGTGAATCTGTGGAATTCATTGCCACAGATGAAGTGAAGCGTTTTACCACAGAATGATAGTTTTTCTTGCTGTCATTACTAAAAACCAGTTGGTATTCTTCCAAAGTATTAACTGAATTCCACACTTGCTGTGATGGGAGGTAAACTGTAAATGAGTTAGTCCAAATCTCTGGTAACCCAACCAGTGCATTCCTGGGCACAGGGATACCACCGCTGGTCAGGGAACCATCTCCTGAGGAGAGGTGGTGGAGGATATCTCGCAGCCAGTGCCTGACCAGTGCACAAACCCTTTCCTTGCGTTTGTCTTTCAGATATGTCTGGTTCGTGCCAATTACGTGGATCAAGGGATTCACAGAGTCGAACTCAACCTGGTTAATGAAAAGTGAAGGTAGGAACTCTGCAAGCTGGGGAAGGCCCTTAAGGGAGACGGTTCCAGTGGTGTAATTGGTGGAGATGTTGTTCCCATCTCCCTCAATCCCTCCATTGCTTCTCCCGTCACTCATTAAAACTCCCAGCTTCCACTCCTAACACCACCCTGACCCCAACCCTCACCTGACCCCACCCCCACAACCCCACCCACTAACCCCATGACTTGCCTGTGGCTGGAGAATTGGGTGGGGGTGGGGCCAGGTGTCGGGTGGGGAGTGGGTGGGGGTGGGGTGAGTCATTGGGGTTGGGGGTCGGGTGAGGTGTTGGGAGGGTGGTGGGGAGTGCGGGTGGGGTGAGTACTTGGGGGTGGGGTGAGGTGTCAGGGGGGTTGAATCTGGGATGTGTTGGGGGAGGAGTGGGATGTCAAGGGGGTGTTGGGAGTGGGGTGTGGTATTGGGTGTGAAGTGTCAAAGGGGTGAGTTTGGGGTTGAGTGCCAGCGGGTGAGGGGGTGGGGAGCCAGGGGGTGGGTCGGGGGTGGGGTGGTGTGCCAGGGGTACAGGGGAGTGAGTTGGGGGTGATTCGGTGTTGGGGGGGAGTCAGGGATGAGAGATTGATTCTGGGACTGAGAAGTTTCCTCCAGGGTTGGCCTCCATGGACAGATGTCATGTGATACGACTTTGTCTATTGGAGAGGTTAAGGATTGGGATTTTGCCAGGAGACTGTTATTCTTTGCCCCGACACAGCAGGTTAGGCTGCCCCTGTGGAAACAGAAACAGAATTGATGTTTCAGGTAGAAGACCCTTTCAGTGTCAAACTTTGTTCAGCCAAATGAATCAGTGTTTTAATCCCCAATGTAGAGACTATGCCAGAGATGAGTTGCACTGGGAAGCAATGGATCTTGGCAAACATTGACGTTGTGGGATATTACCGAGTGAATTATGATGAGAGGAACTGGAACAACCTTGTTGAGCAATTGAAGAATGACCATGAGGTGAGCACACACTTTATCCCTCTGGCAAGAGTGTTGGTTAATGAGCTGGCAGCAGAGTACATGTTTTGCAATGGAATCAATAGGTAGCCCCCTTCATTAGTGTAAGAAACCACGGCTGATGTTACTGCAGGGATATCAAAGTGGCTTCTTGGCATTTTCTCTACCTGAGACATCCGGGAAAATCAGAATCTTTGTTGAATCAGATTACTTAGAATTCTAAGACTTATGAGTTCAAGAGCACAGCTCTCTAAAAGCAGCACGACAGGTGGACAGGCTAATGCAGAAGGCTTTTGGCACATTGGCCTCATCAGTCAGGGAATTGAGTATAGAAGTTGGGATGTTTTGTTGTAATTGTATAGGTTGGCGAGGCTGCACTTGGAATATTGTTCAGTTTTGGTCACCTGCTACAGGAAAGATGCCAGTAAGATAGAATAAGTGCAAAAATGACACGAGGATGCTGCCAGGACTCAAGGGACTAGGATACAGGGAGAGGTTGGGCAGGTTCGGACTTTATCCCTTGGAATGTAGGAGACTGAGTGGTGATCGTATAGAAGTGCAGAGAATTATAAGGGGTGTCTTGGATTGGAAATCAAGTACCTAGAGGACATAGGTATAAGGTAAGAGGGGAACGATTTACTAGGTACCTGTGAGACAACATTTTCAAACAGAGGCTGGTGAGTATATGGAATGATCTGCCAGAGGAGGTAATTGAGGTAATATTTAAAAGACAATATTTAAAAGATATTTGAACAGAGACATGAATGGGAAAAGGTTTAAATGGATATGGGTCAATCACAGACAAATGGCACTAGTGTAGATGAGCATCTTGTTCAGCATGAATAAGTTGGGCCGAAGGGCCTGTTTCTGTGCTGTATGACCTATGATATTGACTGAGGGAGTGCTGGAGGCTGGCACTTTCACAATATTTAAGAAGCATTTAGAAGAGCATTTGAAACATCGTGGTGTACAAGGCTTGCGGCCAAGTGCTAGAAAATGCTAGACATGGATATTTGGGGCACTGCAAGGTCACAATGGGCTGAAGGGACAATTCCCAATGGTATCACTCTGTAGCTCAGCAGTGGAAGTTGTGAAGTGGGCCTCAGTTCTGACTGACAGAGGATGTTGGTGTGGGTGAGTGCTTTGGCCACGTCCAAGGCTGTTGATCTGCTCAGTGGGCGATGGCACTTGAAGATGGTCTCACTGGCCTTGACTAAGTGTGGGGTCATTGAGTGCACTACACCATGGCACTGATCTCAGGACCTTTGGCCCAGTGCCTCTCTTGATCTTTGAGGCAGTGACTGGAGGTTCTCTGATGGACAGAAGATACTGCAGGCCATTTGTCCTCTCCACTCCTCTGTCAAGGACTCAGGAACAACTTCAGAAACTCTCTCAGCCTCCTGCTGCTGCCCAGCTATTCCAGCAAACTCTATATTCTGCAATCACACTGTACCTTCCCTTTGAGAAGTGGGTTCTGCTTTTAGCATTGGTGCTGCCTTCTGACAACCACACTGGACTCTGGGGCTTGACAGTGGCTTTGACACGTTATGGTCCAGAACTCAGTGGTCAGATTTTTGCATGGAGGTCATTACATTCCTGCATTAATGTGAAGTGTTAGGTGAAAATGGTTTATATAGACTACATTTCTCCACTCATAGAATATAGAACATGGAATATGAACAGACCCTTCTGCCTGCACATGATCCATGTCCCTCCATTTTCATATGCCTATATAAAAGCCTCTTAAATGCCACTATTGTACCTGCATCCACCACTACTCCTAACAATCGCACTCTCTGTCTAAAAAGACTAGGCTCGCGCATCTCCTTTAAACTGTTCCCCTCTCAATGCCATCTAGTATTGGACAATTCCCATGGAAAAATATTCTAATCATCTACCCTATCTGTGCCTCTCATAATTTTATATGCTTCTATCAGGTCGCCCCTTAGTAATTCAGTGGGTCAGGCAGCATTTCTGGAGAAAATAGATAGGTACCTAAAATTGAAAATAAATACCTACCTATTTTTTTTAGAAATGCTGCCTGGCCCACTAAATTACTCCAGCATTTTGTGTCTATCTTTGGTGCAAACCAGCATTTGCAGTTCCTTTTTATTACATTGTAATTTAAAGTGCAGCCTCTTCTCTGGGGAATCAGTGCAGCTTTCAAAAGAGTGTGATATTTATTTTATAGGTTATACCGGTCATAAACAGAGCCCAGATAATTGCTGACTCCTTCAATCTCGCAAGGTAAGATGCTGCCAGGTTGATTACTTGATATCAGAACACAGGAAATAAAATAATATGGCAACAAAAAAAAAGAGCTAAATATTGCAGATCCAGTAAACAAGATGAGGGTTCTTTTTGTGAAATGAGTTCTGAGAATGCAGGAAGCAGGGAAGTGTACAGAGCTTGTGGAATGCAGCCAGACCTGGATAATGCTTGGACAGAGGCTGATAGCAGAGACTCTGCAACAGAGGAGTCCGGCCAAATATGCTTAATGTTCAGTCTTCCTGCCATCACTGAGTCAGGGGCTTCTTGTTTGAAGAGAATATAACTGGACCAACCACATAAATAATCAGAGGCTGATTCAGTCTGAAGAAGGGTCACGACCCGAAACGTTACCCATTCCTTCTCTCCTGAGATGCTGCCTGACCTGCTGAGTTACTCCAGCATTTTGTGAATAAATACCTTCGATTTGTACCAGCATCTGCAGTGATTTTCTTACACTATCAGAGGCTTGGTGGCCTTCTTGGACAAAGCAGCCTGCTTGATTGGCATCATAACCTATTATCTCTCTCCACCAGCAGACTCAGTCACTCACCAAAGCTACTTCATTGCACCATGCAAACCCATGGCCTCTACCTCCACAAAGGACGAGGGTGGTGTGCGCATAAGAACGCTGCCACTACAGGTTCAAGGCACAAACCACCTTGATCTGGAATTATTTTTATCTATCTTGATTATCACTGGGTCTAGATTCTGCAACTCCCCCCTCCAGCAGCTGTGGGGAACAGCTCCACCAGGAGTGACTGCAGTGGTCCAAGCGCACTGTGAATCACCACCTTTTCAAAGGCAATTATTGCTGACTTTGCCATGAGAATGGACAAAATAAATGGATCTTCTACTATAAATGGAATGCCATTCTACTGGCAGAGAATGTACTCTTTATACAGAGGTAATCAGCAATCACTGGTTTGGGAGATAATGTTTGGTGAAAGTGATAAGATGTCCCACGATGATCTTCAGATTCCTAGATAATGCATATACCTGTGATGATCGAAACTAATCATCACACTGAAGTTAATCATGTTTGTGAAAAACTGCTACCATGTCGGGCTTCGGGAGCAGCTCTCCGTAACGTAACTGCTGACAAACACATGTAGTCTTTTTTTTAAATCCTTCTCTGGCTCAACCCCCTCCCATCTTCACAAACTCATGCCCTGTGTCCTTTCAATCCATATTTCTCCTCCAACTACTGGCTTCCACTATGGAGGTCTGAGCCTAAATCCTTCAACTTCTTGACTGACTTTTGCAGTCTTTCTAGTCCAGCTCAGCGACCAAGCCTTTGATTGTTCCTCCAAACCTTGCTTCCCTGACCTTGCATGTGTCTTTCTGAGGTTCTGCAAAACACCCTGGACGTTTTTGTACCTTAAAGATGCTATTTAAATGCATTTTTATGCACAATTTAGATTGTGTTCAGTCGGCCCTTCCCAGTATCCCAGTAAAGAATCACTAGTTCCTACATCAGAAGAACATGGCTGGTTTGGGTACACATCTTTGGTCACTGCAGTGGGGAACTGGCCAAAGAAGACTGTAATATTTAGAAGGCACTTGTTTCCAAACACAATGGACTAATGTTCTTTGCCAATTCTAGAGCTCAGTACCGTACAACCACAGCAGCACTGGACACAACCAGGTACCTGAACAATGAGCGGCAATATATTCCATGGCAGGCAGCGCTGGATAACCTGGCTTACATTAAGATCATGTTTGACCGCAGCGAAGTGTTTGGAAACATGAAGGTAAGGAATAATGAAAATTCATTTAACGAGTTCAAAGAGCACTATGTGGCAGTGATCTCCAGTAAATTAAATACGGGCGCATTTGTCCCTTTTACCATTATATGAAATGGACACACTAACAGTGATGTCCTTGTGGTGGACTGATTGCATCCCACCCTCATCGGTAGATTTGTTTGACCAACTGCCCCTGTCCCTCACCTAGGTGATCCTGTCCCTCACCTGGTGAAACCCCCTTCCCCCTCCTTCCCCAAGTCCCCAGGCCCTCACCTGAAGATCTTAGTCGCACTCCTTGTCTGCAGCTCAAAGAAGCAGTAGGCCAACTGATGAAAACTATAGAGAGCAGCTGAAGAACCTCAGAAGGAACTCTGGTAGCATCTGTGGAGCAAAATGGTCAGATGATGTTTTGGTTTGGTATCCTTTGTATGGACCACATTCGAGTCTAGTCTAGATGAAGGGTCCCAACTGAAATGTCAACTCCCTCCATTCCCTCCACAGAAGCTGCCTAAACTGCTGAGTTCTTCCAACTGTTCTCTTGCTTCACTGCAAATTCCAGCATCTTCAGTCTCTTGTGAAAACCAAACATGGCTAATTAATGTTGATTACATAACTAAGAATTCATGTCTTCCTCATCATGAGGAAGTCAAATTAGAGAGACATTGGTTGATATCTGAGGTTGATCATCTCATTTCCTTCTTTTGGAGCCCAGTGAATGTGGGTTTGTCTAGATAACAGAGATCTTTTGTTCTATTGGTGAATATCCAGCTGTGGTTTGTGAGAAATGGTTCATGAGGTGGAGACTGGCTTCACCTGATTTGTAATGGCCGTGGAAGGAGTTGCCATCTCTGGGGTAAGAAGTATATCTTGTGACTGACACTTTGTTTTTTATTATATACAGAAATACATGCATCAGCAGGTGTCCCCATTGTACAACCACTTTAAAAATATTACTGCAAACTGGACAAAACCTCCTGATAGCCACATGGATCAGTGAGTATCTGCAGTTCTGGTGATTTAAAGACGGATATATTTGCCTTGGAGACTGTTCACTATTTGATTCCAGGAAAAGAGGGACTATATTTGAAGGAAAAGTAGAAGAGTAGAATCTGGATGAAGTTGAATGGAAATGTGAGAAGAACAAAATGGGATTAAAGAGGATTAGGAAAGTTTTGGAATTCAGTACAGGATTATGATGAAATTGATTTTAAAAGGGGGAATGCATTGATGTTCAAAAGGACTGGATATTGTTGTATAGAAGTCACATGAAGCCAACATTGAACTAAAACAAGCAATTGGGAAAGCAAAATGTATGCAGGCCTATATTGCTTGGGGATTTGAGTACAAAGGTAAGGTGGTCTTGCTACAATTATATGGGTGAGACCACATCTGATGTATTCCATGTAATATTGATCTCTTTACCTAATAGTGCTGTTGAGAAAATGCAGAAAGATTTGGCAGGTTGTTCCCTGGCGTGGGATGGCGAGGAGTGACTGCATGGGCTCAGCCTCTGTTCTCCAGCGTTTAGAAGAAAGACCGTTGTCCTTTTAGAGATGTCGAACATTTTTGGTGGACATGCCAGATATTACTTGCAGATTTGCTCTCATAATCAATTTTCTCCCTCTTTGTTAGTATTCTAGTCTTCTGGTGCTGATTCTTGAAACAAACACAGTTCTCTGGTTTGCCACCACCCTGTGGCCTGATTGATCCACTTTGTTAACCATGTTAATCATTCATACTTTTCCCAGGATCACTCTTTCCAATTGAAATAAATTTCTGTTGAGCGATATGAAAAACTAGCTGTTTCTATAATCTGCTACTGACCTATCCTGATTGACCAGGTCACTCCACCTTCATATCTTTGTAACTACCCTTGTTTAGCTGAAAACACTGTTTTAGGGCTGGGGCGTTCATTCTTAAACTGCCTCTGAAATTCTACCATGTTGTGATCAAGGCTCCGTCGGTATCCTTAATATGAAGGGAAGAGCAAATTGGAATTCCAACGAATAGCATTATGTCAGACTGTGGTTACTTTACGATTCACAGCGCTGCAGTTACTCCTCTATGAAAGTGAATCCCTTCTTGCTCTTTTCAGGTACAATGAGGTTGTTGCCATGAGTGTGGCCTGTCGTTATGGGCACCAAGAGTGTCATAACAAAGCACAGGAGCTTTTCAATAAATGGATGAGCAACAACAGCAGTAATCCGTAAGTATTTTGGATGAAAAGGAAATATATATGGAGACCAATAACTTGTAATAATGGGATGTTTGAAATCTACATTGCATTTTATTTTGAAAATAAAATGGTGATAAGTAGGCCTGAAACTGCTCTCTTGGTTGTTTTGGTGTTAAAATGGCATTCCCTCTCCCAATACTTATTTCTGCAATGAGCAAGGACTATAACTGGGAGATTTCCAGAGCAATGAGCAAGGACTACAACTGGGAGATTTCCAGTGTGGGTCAGATTGCCTGTGCAACAACATACCATTGCTGATTGTTGGTTTCAGTGCAGCATTCCATTGTGTTGTAAGTCCCTGCAGTTGTCAGCAGGTGAAATCTCTTCAAGCCAGGTGGCACTCTTCCAGTCACAGGGAAGTGTTGCCACTGAATTGAATGGATACTGTCAGGATTGGAGACTCCCAGAGATTTGGAAAACCTGGATGGTTAGTGAAGAATAGTGTCCATAGGAACAGGTTGTTTATGCACCAGAATGCACAGGGATTCCCCAGGGCTGCAGACAGTACTGGAGGGTGGAGGTTGTCAGGGAGATGTCCAGGGATATCCTGAACTAATGGAAGTCTACAATGTTGGTTGAGCCCTGTGCCCATTCTACCAGCTGCAATGGGCTGAATCAAATAGATTTTTAACTACATTCCCAGGGTAAAAATGTCAAATAATAGAGGGTATAGGTTTAAGGTAAGAGGGGGAATGTTTAAAGGAGAAATGCATGATTTTTTTTTACAGAGAGTGGTAGGTGCCAGAAACAACTGCCAGAGGAGATGATAGCAGATATGGTGGAAACATTCAAAAGGTGTTTAAACAGACACATGAATGGGCATGGGATGGACAGATATAGACCACATGCAGGCAGATGGGATGAGCTTAAATTGGCATAGGGTTGACACAGATATCGCAGGTTGAAGCCCTTTTCCTGTGCTGTACTCTTCTGTAGTCTGTGTTCCACTTGTGTATGGTTCTTCACACACGGAACACAGTCTTTCAAATGCTGAGGACCAATTATGCTAAACTCGATTCACATCCTCAGTGCTGCATTCCTCTGCACGTTTGCAGGCTCAGTCTGCACACTGCTTATTGCTCAGATAATGCTTCTGAAAGCTGTGGTAAAGCTGAAAGAGCCAGACAATTTGTGGGTGATAAAATGGTGTGAAGTGTTGTGATTCTATTAGAACTTTTAAAATTTGCACTTGGAAATGCATAGTACTCTTTTAAAATTGGAAAAGGGGGCAAATGCACTTGTAGAACTCAATTGCTGAAAAGTTGCTTTCTTCAGGTTAGCTGACTGTCAACAGCACAGTGATGTTTACTTCAGAGTTGTGTGAATTACTATCTTGCTCCACTTGATAAATATCATTTATTCTCTTCTCTGCTGATTTTGCGATATTATTTCTGATTAAAAGGATCCCACTGAACCTGAAGTCAACAGTTTATTGCAATGCAATAGCATTGGGGGGAGAAGAGCAGTGGAACTTTGCATGGAAAATGTTCGAGAGTGCCACAATCGCCACGGAGTCGGACAAGCTGCGATACGCTCTGGCGTGCACCAACCTTCCATGGCTGCTGAATCGGTGAGAGCATCAGGCGGCAATTTGCTGCCCGGATATGGATACTCACAGGCTGACAACTGTGGACGCTTGTTCACCAAAGGCAGGGGCTGTCATAGTCCACTGTGTCAAAGCCCAGGGTGGCACGGTGGCACAGCGGTAGAACTGCTGCCTTACAGTGCCAGAGACTGGGTTAGACCCTGACAACAGGTGTTGTCTGTACGGAGATTGTACTTTCTCCCTGTGACCGCGCGGGTTTTCTTTGGAATCTCTGGTTTCTTCCCAAACTCCAAAGACGTACAGGTTTGTAGGTTAATTGGCTTTGGTAAAATTGTAAATTGTCCCTAGTATGTGTAGGAAAATGTTAGTGTGTGGGGATCGCTGGTCGTCGCGGACTTGGTGGGCCGAATGGCCAGTTTCCGCGCTGTATCTCTAAACTAAACTAAACGAAACTATTGTAGGACTCTCACTCTGAAAGCCTACAGCTTGAAATGTCTCTGCCCCATTCCCAGGTGTACACACGGCCACTGAGTTTGGAACACCAGCAAGCATACTCAACAATCTGGAAATCCAGGAATTTTCACTGATTAAGAAATTATCTCAGAACCATCTCACCAGCTCTTTCCCCCACATTTTCCCGTGATCCGTTTTTGCTTTCCTGCTCATCAACTCCACCCTGATTCTCCTGCCATCCGTCTACATGAAGGGTAACTAGGGGTAAACTGGAGCACCCAGTGGAAACTCTCTCGGCCACGTGCAAATGCCATGCAGCCAGAAGCTGTAGTCGGGATTGAACCTGGGCCTGGGAGCTCTGGAATAGCAATGATTACTGTGTGCCAACAGGGAGGACCTGCAATGAAGCTTGCCCTCACTCCTGTTTGCACCAGCTGTAATAATGTCCCACACTCCCACAGCAACATGGCAGGAGGGACCAGTGTTGCTTTAAGTGATTAGTTCTCACAACATTTGGTGGTCTTCTCCTCATCTATCTCCACTCCCTTCCAACCACCAACTCCACTGCCAGAGGTTCCCACCCCCACCACTCCACTTCCCCATGTCTCCTCCCCAATGTAGGCTTACTCCCCTGCCCTCTGACACATTCCTCACCCCTCTGCCACACGAGATTATCCTTCTGCTGCATTGGCACCATGCCCTCTGCCACACCCCCTCCACCCCCATTTTGATGTTTTAACTGCTCTGATTCTGGGGGCGGGAAAGGCACCCTGGTGTTGGGGTAGTGAGGTGAATCTCCACCAGGTGCTCCAGTGGGCAAATTCCATCTCGCCCCCATCCCAAGCTGAAGGAAGGCATCTCTCTCTCCCCACAGGGCTTAGCACTCTCTTCCACCCCTTGCTGGTGGAAGGGAACTCTTTACCCTCCCCTATCCTATTACTGGGGTATCTCTATGGCCCGCTAGCCCAATGGTCAGGAGGGAATCTCTCCCCTCTAGCACTCTAATACTGGAGGGAAAAATGGAGGTAATATTCTCACTTTGAGTAATTGCCTCCAGAATTCGATTTATTAATTTATTTTTTTAACTTCCATCAAGCTACCTTGAATATACGTTGGATCCGTTAAAGATCAGGAAGCAGGATGCCACCTCCACCATTTCCACCATTGCTCGTAACGTGGTTGGCCAGCCCTTGGCATGGGACTTTATAAGAGCAAGGTGGTCAGTCATCTTTGAGCAGTGAGTACCTGAACATTGTGAGCGGGAGTCCGGAACAATTTGGGATTGTATCTGTGGGGAGTTGCAGGGTCTAGTGGCTTGGGTGGTTGCATTCTCCATGCACCCAGGGATTAATGGCTGCTGTTCCTTTGTTCAGGTATGGTGGAGGCTCCTTTTCATTCTCCTCGCTGATATCCAGTGTGACAGAAAGATTTTCAACAGAGTTTGAGCTCAACCAGGTTGGTGCTTCTTTTTGACCTTGTCGTGTTCTGGTCCATTTCTACTTTTCCCTAGGTACAAGTTGATTTGAATGCAGCAGACTGAAGCAGGTGTAAACCATTCAGCCTGCGTGTTTACCGCATGACAGCAGCTCACTGCTGAACTTTAATTCAGCACCACCTTCCTGCACTGAAGCAGAACATGCTGGAAGCACTCAGCAACATCTCCGGCAGCATTTACGGTGAAACAGTCAACATTTCCAGTCAAGGACTGGAAAAGTGTGTTTTAAATTGCAGAGAGGAGTGTTGAACAAAGTTGTTGATATGACAATAAATGTAAAGACCAACAGAGAAAAACAATCACGATGAAATAGAAAGATAATTACATCTGGGTTGGGAGAGCGAGACCAGCAGAGACGTATCAGAGAGAGATAGAAGGGGCAAAGAGAGTGAGAGAGACAGAGACAGACAGAGGCAGAGATGGGCAGGGGGCAGAGAAGGGCAGGGGGCAGAGACGGGCAGGGGGCAGAGACGGGCAGGGGGCAGAGACGGGCAGGGGGCAGAGACGGGCAGGGGGCAGAGACAGGCAGGGAGAACACGTGGTTACTTGAAATTATGAAATTGAATATCGTCCTGAGAGCCGAAACAAACACAAAACACAAAGAGGAATCAAAGCTGCCACGGAAAGGTACTCTGGGAAGCTGAGGAGCAAGTTCTCAGCTAATGACGCTTCTTCAGTTTGGAAGGGCTTGCAGGTACAAGAGGAAAACCCCACGCTCCTTGGACAATCATCAGCTGACCAACGACCTGAACGAGTTTTATTGCAGGTTCGAGAAACAGAATCATAACCCTGGGACCCCCTCCCCCTATCCCCAATCACCACTTCACACGAACTCAAAGACTGACTCCAGTTTGCAAAGACTGGCACTTCCCCCCCCCCCCCCACCCCCATGCAATCACCAATTTGCACATCCTCACAGAATGACTCCAGTTTAACAATAGAAATTGCGGAGGTGGAGAGGCTATTCAGAAAATCTCCAGGACCGGACAATGTTTCCCCCTCTACCCTCAAGCTCTGTGCCGAACAACTGGCACCACGGTAACTACACAGACATTTTCAACCAGTCCCTGCAAACCTGCACTGTCCCTGCCTGCTTCAAGGTCTCCACTATTGTCCCTGTACCCGAAAAGACAAGGATCATTGGTCTTAATGACTACAGGCCTGTTGCACTGACCTCTGTAGTCATGAAGACCTTTGAAAGACTTGTGCTGGCCCAGCTGAAAAACATCACAAACCCCCTGCTGGACCCCCTGCAGTTTGCATATAGGGCCAATAGATCAGTGGACGACGCAGTCAATCTAGGCCTGCACTTCATCCTCCAGCACCTAGACCACAAGGGGACCTATGCCAGGATCCTATTTGTGGACTTTAGCTCTGCTTTTAACACCATTGTGCCAGAGCTACTACACTACAAACTCTCCCAGCTGACTGTGCCTGAACCCCTCTGTCAGTGGATCATCAACTTCCTGACGGACAGGAAGCAGCATGTGAGGCTAGGAAAGCACATCTCAGACACGCAGACCCTCAGCATAGGAGCACCGCAAGGCTGCGTACTCTCCCCTCTCCTTTACTCTCTCTACACCAACGACTGCACCTCCAGACTCCTCTGTCAAGCTCCTCAAGTTTGCAGATGACACTACCCTGATTGGGCTGATCCAGGATGGGGAGGAATCTGCCTACAGAGGGGAAGTGACACAGCTGGCGTCCTGGTGCCATCGCAACAACCTGGAGCTCAATGCTCTCAAGACAGTGGAACTAATTGTAGACTTTTGAAGAGATCCCCCTCCCCTCCCCCCACTCACCATCAACAACAACATAGTCACATCTGTGGAGTCATTTAAGTTCCTTGGATCCATCATCTCCAGGGACCTTAAATGGGGGGCCACCATCAACTCCACAGTCAAAAAGGCCCAACAGAGGATGTACTTCCTGCGGCAACTGAAAAAACACAATCTGCCTCAGGCAATGATCGTCCAATTCTATACTGCTATCATTGAGTCCGTCCTCACCTTCTCCATCATGGCCTGGTTTGGCTCAGCCACCAAGCACGACATCCGGAGGCTGCAACGGATCGTTCGCACAGCTGAGAAGGTTGTTGGCTGCAACCTTCCCCCCATTGACAAACTGTACACTGCAAGGGCCAGGAAACGAGCGGGCAAGATCATCTCTGACCCCTTTCACCCTGGCCACAAACTCTTTGAAGCACTTCCCTCTGGAAGGTGACTGTCAAAACAGCCACAGCCAGACATAAAAACAGCTTTTTTTTCCACGAGTGATAGTTCTACTCAATAACCAAAGTCTGTAGTCTCTTTTTTGCTCTGGTTTATTTTCACCCACATGTCACCCAAATGTTGTATCCTTATTGTTTTGATGTGGCTATGCTTTATTCTTAATTGTTAACTGTATGTTTGTGTTGTCATCTGTGAGCGGAGCACCAAGGCACATTCCTTGTATATGCATACTTGGCCAATAAATTTAAACTTAAAAAACTTAACTTAAACAAACAGAAGACGAGATCCCGTCATTAAAGTTTACGCTGAGCACCTTTGAAGCATCGACAGAGATCAGAGTGGGCTGGAGAATTAAAGTGACGGGAATGTGGACGCTTGGGTTTACAATATTTCTCAAGTTTACCAATCATGCTAATTGTTAGAGATTAAAGTTTGCTCGGGAAGTACTACTGTTGGTACTAAGAATATAAACAGTTAAACATTGTACTGTGCTGGTTTAATCAACAGCTCAAACAGTTCCAACAGGACAACGAGCACATTGGATTTGGTTCTGGAACTCGGGCGATTGAACAAGCCTTGGAGAAAACAATGGCCAATATCAAATGGGTGGCAGAAAACAAGGATTCTGTCAATAACTGGTTTATCAATGCCGTGCATTAAAGTCCTTAACTGAAAGGCAATTCGGAAATGTAAATATGAGCTGAGGGTGACAAGCACTGGAAGGATTACACGATCTGTTCTCCAGTAGAGAATGTTTTGTATATAAAATGACACGAAACTTTGGAGTTGGAGGCCAAGCCATATCTGAGTAATGATCTATGAAATAGTGAACTCAGTCTGTGACAACCACTGAAATGATGTGTACCCTGCCCTCCAGGTCACAAGACTACTATGCCAAGATATTGGTTTGATTCAACTTTATGGTACAGGTGCTAAGACCTGGTGAATCAATTATGCCTTAATTAATCCAAATAATTATTTTCATTCTGGGTTGAGTGTGATTACATTTGTCACTCTACCTTCAGGGAGTGCGAAAATATATTATTTCTATGTTGTTTCTGAATTTAAAAAAAATCTGTTTACTCAATTCAAAACGTGATTATTGAAAGAGGAAATACCTCTGGCAATTCTGTTATCAGGACGAATCTATAAGGAAAAGATGCATAACGTCTGTAGGAATTCAGTGGGTTAGGCAGCATTTGTGGAATTAGGATAGACACAAAATGCTGGAGTAACTCAGCGGGACAGGCAGCATCTCTGGAGAAAAGGAATGGGTGATGGTTCGGGTTGAGACTCTTCTTCAGCCTCAAATTCAGAATTAAATTGAACAACGGATGTTATGAGTCAGGTTCAACAGGTTCAACAGAGCTTTTTATTTGTCATTCGGTACCAAGGTACCGAACGAAACTACATAGCAGTCACACACAAAAAAGAACACAAGACACATGACCCCAACACAAACGTCCATCACAGTGACTCCAAACACCCCCTCACTGTGATGGAGGCAACAAAACTTCCACTCTCTTCCCCACGCCCACGGACAGACAGCTCGTCCGCGACCGACCCGCACAGTCCCCGCAAGGGGTTGGAAGTCCCCGCGGCCGAGTCGCACCGGGCGCTGAGACGTCTCGCGGCCGAACCGGGCGGTGGAAGGCCCCGTGACCGAGCCGTGCGCAGCTAAGTCCCGCGGAGTCTACTACAGAATGAAATCATAGTCTGGTCCAAATCCAAAATGTTGTCAGCCATTTCCTTCCACAGTTGCTGCCTGACCCACTGAGTTCCTCCAGAATTTTGTGTTTTGCTCAAGATTCCAGCATCTGTGGTCTCATGTGAAACGATCAAGTCTATGCACTGTCCACTGCAACAGCACGCAGTGTTAAAACCACAACTGCAAGTGAAAGCAACATCCCAAGTAACATTCATTCCTGAAAATCTGCCACACGTGTTTTAAAGATTTGCTTCATCCTGTGTGCCAATTGCATTACCTCTGTCCCGACTTGTTTACTATGCTACGCAGTGCGGAATTAAGGGAAGAAATAAAAGCCATTCTTTGTTTTTACTGCAACAGTCAGAGTACCTGTGGGGAAACTACAGCGAGAATAGAATCTGCATCCGCAGCAACGTCATCAATGTTCGTTGTGTTTTTTTTCTCAATAAAAGTTGACATTCAAAATTCCTCAAAAGCATTGATATCATGAAGTGCTATTTATTGCCGAGTCTGATTCAGATTAGTCAAATACACCAGGGTGAAATTAAATTTCTTGTTCACATGAAGCTCACAGTAAAAATATATTAAAAGCTATGACAATTGCAATTGTTACTGGATTGAAGTGCAATGCAATATACTGAAAAACAAATATTAAAGAACAATAATGGAATAACCAAATAAGTAGAGTTAAGAATATGTGAGTGGTTCAGGAGTCCGGGAAGAGGTGTTAAAGTTCTATCCGCGCTGTCAGACAACAAAACACACTAGTCACCTTAAATATGTAACAATACCTTTTTATTATGCTTATGGGAGTGGGAGAGCAACCCCGAGTATGGTTACATACTCGTTGTCCCTCGTAGTCCCACTCAAAGGTCCGATACAAAAGCCGTACCTATATACCCGTCTTCTTAGGCCCCCTTGGTCATGGCTGACCATGGGTCCTAGTTGGCTGCTTGCTCCACACCTCGGCTAGAGCAGCGTCGCTTGTGGCTGAAGAGACCAATGCAGGAGTGACAGTCTCTGTCGCAAAGGTCACATTTGTGTGTGGACTCTGGTCTGTTGAAGTTGCTGGCTCCTTTCTGCATGCCCGCTCATTGCCGCTGCGTTCATCAGTTTCCATGCCTATTTCATCATCAGCACATTTAAAGTAACGGGGTCTTCTCGTGCCTGGAACAGACTTGTTTTTCTCTGCAGTTTTACTTGGTAATTGGGCATCTTATCTTGTTTCCACATATTTCTTGCATGAGCTGCTCCCCTGCACGTACATCCTTAACCCTTTCAGTTCTAAAACTCTCAAGGGTGTGAAAGATGTGATTGGTTCAGGAGTCTGCTAGCAATGAGGAGGAAGCTGTTCTTAAGCCTGTACATCTGCGTTTTCATGGTCATACAGCATGGAAGAGGGAGTATGTATATGAATATATATATATATATGGTGTGGGTCTCTGATGATGCTGGCTGCCTTTTTGAGGCAGCGACTCCTGTAAATCCCTTCGATAGTGGGTAGGTCAGAACCCGTGATGGACTGGGCAGTGTTTACCACATTTTGCAGTCTTCTTCGCTCCTGGGTGAACCAGGCCATGATGCAACCAGCCAATATGTTCTCTACTTTACACCTGTAGAAGTTCAAGAGGGTCCTCTCTGACGTACCAAATTTCCACAATCTTCTCAGGAAGTAGAGGCGTTGATGGGCTTTCTTTATAATAAGCGAGTTCGGTATCTCGACTGAGCATGCGCAGGTCATAGGTCGGAAGGGCTAAACATTCTCGCCGGCTGATCTACTGCGTGTATACAGACCTCCGTTTCATACGTATTTTCCAGTTTTGGTTCGTAGAGGTAAGAAAATGCTGCTTTAAAAAATATTAATTATGTGTATTTATGGTTAATTTGTACTCCGGTAGACACAAAATGCTGGAGTAACTTACCGGGACAGGCAGCATCTCTGGAGAGAAGGAATGGCTGACGATTCAAGTTACACTCTAGGAGCTCGACCTGAAATGTCAGCCATTTCTTCTCTCCAGAGATGTTGCCTGCCCCGCTGAGTTACTCCAGAGTTTTGTGCCTATCTTCGGTGTAAACCAGTGTCCACAGCTCATTCTTACACGTTTAAAAATCCCCATGCTTGGTGCTTCATTGCGGGTTATAGAGCTCCCTCCCACCCCAGGCAATGTCATTTGTGCAGCCTCCCTCAGTAGACACAGGCGCTGCACAAACTCACCCTCATTCCACACAAACCTCGCTCCTCTTCAGCCCTACGCCGCTCCCGGGGATGGTGGTGCCAGCAGAGGCTGTGTTTACCAGCGCTGGCTCCCGGTAGCCGGTTGTCTGGGTCTTGCTCCCTCGATCACACCCCCGCTGCGCGTTTCCGATCGCAACACCTGTAACCTGACGGAGCGGCACCCGACAGGCTCAATCCTCACAGCCAGCGCTGGCGAACACGGCCTCTGCTGGCACCGCCATCGCCGGCAGCGGCATTGGGGTGACGAGGAGCGAGGTTTGTGTGGAATAGGGGGATTGCACGGCAGGCAACAACCCCTGACCCGTACTGTTGCCACATAACGCCTTCTGGGGGGCAAGCCGTGTACTGCAGGCAATCACTATGGCTTTGCTTAGTCTTTCTCTTCTATTTTATGTTTGGAATGACTTCTGTTGTGGAACAATTCGTCAGTCTTAATTTGAGAGGGTATTGCAGTTGAATTTTGCGGCTGCACTTTGCTGCAGCTCGGCTTCACCCATCGTCTCCCATCAATGCATCTCCGGCTCCCTCCCGGCGCTCCGGGTGTCCCGACACCTCTCCCCGTTCCTGCGCTCCACACTCCTCCAGGCTCGGCGCCTCGCTTCCTGTGGCTCTTCGGCCCCCCGGCCGCTCCTGCTGGCCCTCCAGCCCTTCTCCCCACTCACCATCTCCATCAGCCGGGCTGCCGGGCTCCGTTTCTATGTGGCTGATGCTCAACACCTCGAGGCTGGGGCCACCGAGCAGAGCCGTGGCCTGGTCCTCCTCGGCTCTCAGCGCCCAGCCCAGCTCTCGCTGCTGCTCTGCCTCCGCTGCCGATTGGCCTCCCCCCGGCTCCTCTTCGTCCTCCTCCTCTTCGGGCTCGACACTCCGCTCCTCCCTCTCTTCCACTGCCTCCTCCTCCAAGGCCGTCGAGCAAGGTCTGGGCCCTTCACCCTCAGATGGGTTGCCGACCTCCAGCACTCGCTGCTTCTGCCCCTGTAGACCCTCCAGGGCCTCGGCTCGGGTTCTTCCCGCTGCTCCTCTCCCAGCCCGCTCAACCCCGTCCTTTCCTCCTCCTCCTCCTCTTCTTCTCCCCCCGGTCGGCAGCCCTCTGCTTCTCGGCCTTGCTCTCCTGCCTCCCTTCCCGGTCGCGTTCCCCTTCTCCCGCCGGCTGGCCAGACGTCTTCCCAGCTGCTTCTTGCATCCGTGGGCTTGGCAGCCCTTCTCCCGGTTCCTCTTCCTCCACCGGATCCTCCAGCTTCTTCCCCATTTTTTCCAGCACAAAAATGGACCATTTTGGTGTTTTTTTCAAGGTAAGAACGTACCTGTTGCATGTCTTACAAGTGTATGCCGGAAGCTGCCATATCCTCCAGATGGCTTGAACGACTCTGTGCGTCAGGCCCTCTGACCGTACGACCTTATGTGCAATCCCCCTATGAGGGTGAGTTTGTGCAGCGCCCGTGTCTACTCAGGGCGGCGGCACAAATGACATTGCCTGGGGTGGGAGGGAGCTCTGTAACCCGCAATGAAGCACCAAGCGTGGGGACTTTTTAACGTGTAAGCAGGAGCTGTGGACGCTGGTTTACACTGAAGATAGACACAAAATACTGGAGTAACTCAGCGGGACTGACAGCATCTCTGGAGAGAAGGAATGGCTGATGTTTCATGTCGAGATCCTTCCTGTACAAATTAACCATAAATACACCTAATTGATATTTTTTAAAGCAGTATTTTCTTACCACTACGAAGCAAAACTGGAAAATACGGTTGAAACGCAGGTCTGTATACACGCAGCAGATCAGCCGACGAGAATGTTTAGCCCTTGCGACCTATGACCTGCGCATGCTCAGTCGTGATACCAAACTCGCTTATTGCATCAGTGTGCTGGGTCCAGGAAAGATCTTCAGAAATATGCACACCCAGGAATCTCCACCATCATCCCGTCGATACAGAGAGGTTTGTGGGTCCACATCCTTCCTCTTCCAAAGTCCACAATCAGTACCTTGGTCTTACTTACATTGAGATACAGGTTGTTGTGCTGGCACCATTTGGTCAGTCGATTGATCACACTTCTATACTCTGACTCATCACCATCTGTAATTCGTTCAACAATGATTGTGTCATCGGTGAACTTGAAGATGGAGTTCGCACTGTACCCAGCTACACAGTTGTATAGAGTGGGCTGAGCACACAGCCTTGAGGTGTTCCCGTACTGATGGTTATTGTGGAAGAAGCGTTACTGCCAACTCGAACAGACTGTGATCTGTTGATGAGGAAATCAAGGATCCAGTTGCAGAGGGATGCGCAGAGACCAAGATGTTGATAAGTAGCTTGGTGGGGACGATAGTATTGGACGCCGAGCTGTGGTTTATAAACATCAGCCTGACGTATGTGTTTCTATTGTCCAAGTGGTTCAGTGCAGAGTGGAGAGCCAGTGAGAACACATCCTCCGTTGACCTGTTGTGGTGGTAGGCAAATTGTAATCGGTCAAGGTTCTTGTTGAAGTAGTTAATATGCACCATGACCAACCTCTCAAAGCACTTCATCACCACAGATGATAGTCATTGAGGCATGTCACCCTGGTCTTCTTGGGCACCGGTATTATTGATGGCCTCTTAAAGCAGGTGGGAACCTAAGACCTTGGTAATGAGAGGTTGAAGATGTCTGCAAAAACTCCAGCATCTTGGTCTGCACAGGTTTTAAAAACACGATTTGGTATATCATCAGGTCCAGACGTATTCTGAGGCTTAACCCCCCCCCGAAGTATCCTCTGACGTTGGCCTCTGTAACTGTGACTGCAATACCATCACGGGGCTATGGGGCTTGGGAAGGCACAACAGTGTTCTCCCTATCAAAACATGCATAGAATGCATTGATCTCATCTGGGAGTGATGCTTCGCTGTCATTTGAGCTGCCCCTTTTTCGCCTTGAAGGAAGTGATGGCATTTGGAAAGTTAAAATCCCCCGCTATTACAACCCTATCATTCTTGCAGCTCCTTATTTGTGATTCTCCCCCAACATTTCCTCCTCTAGCCACCTTGATTATCAGAGGTGATCACACTCTTTTCATTTCTCAGTTTTCCCTCTTGCCTCACAGGAAGATCTACAAGGATGTATTTTCTCAGTACTGCAGTGATGTTTACCCCAATCAAAAAAGCAACAATTTTTTCTAATCCTCCTGTTGTACCAGCCTCCAACCATGACCAATCCCTGATTGCTGGAGCCACAATGAACTACAAATGGTAGAATCGTGCCTAGAACACAAATTGCTGGAGTAACTCAGTAAGTCAGGCAGCATCTCAAGAGGACATTGATAAACGATGTTTCGGGCTGGAATCTTTCTCCAGACTGGTAGACACAAAATGCTGGAGTAACTCAGTAAGTCAGGCAGCATCTCAAGAGGACATTGATAAACGATGTTTCGGGCAGGAATCTTTCTCCAGACTGGTAGACACAAAATGCTGGAGTAACTCAGCGGGTCAGGCAGCATCTCAGGAGAGAAGGAATGGGTGATGTTTCGGGTCGAAACACCGATGCGCTATACAGAAAAGGCCAGAGCAGACTTTATCTGCTAAGGAGACTCAGGTCCTTTGGAGTGCAGGGGCCACTCCTAAGGACCTTCTACAACACGGTGGTGGCATCGGCCATTTTCTATGGAGTGATCTGCTGGAGCAGCAGCATCTCAGCGGCAGAAGGGAAGAGACTCGACAAGCTGGTCAGAAAGGCCAGCTCTGTCCTGGGTTGCCCCCTCGACTCAGTGCAGGTGGTGGGAGAAAGGAGGATGATGGCAAAACTAACATCGCTGCTGGACAACGACTCCCACCCCATGCAGGACACTGTCACTGCACTGAGTAGCTCCTTCAGTGACAGACTCCTTCACCCCAAGTGCGTGAAGGAGAGATATAGGAGGTCCTTCCTTCCCGCTGCTGTGAGACTGCACAACCAGCACTGCTCCCAGCAGACGAGTCAACAATAACAGCTAAGAAGACGCAGAAAACTGATGACAATTTATGTATCTTTTATTTACAATGAATGATCTCTTGCTCTCTTGCTATCCACTTTGCTGCTGTAACACTGTAAATTTCCCTGGTGTGGGACGAATAAAGGAATATATTATTATTATTATTCCTTCTCTCCTGAGATGCTGCCTGACCGGCTGAGTTACTCCAGCATTTTGTGTCTACCTTCGATTTAAACCAGCATCTGTGCAGTTATTTTCCTGGACATTTCTCCAGACTGGGATCATCTTGGGAAGCCTGCCCCCTCTCCCTCCCCCTCAGTCTCTGGGTTACGGCATGGAGCTGGGAACTGACCACCGAACTCCTTCTCAGGGAGTGACACCTCGGCGGCTTTGCTGCACCGCCGCTCACCGCCCCGCGTCCCCAGGCGGAACCTTTCACTTCGGGGGCAGAAAACAGACGGGACCGGAAGTTTCCTGCACCAAGATGGCGGCGCCCAGGGGTTGATGGAGCAGGGCTTTCTGCACCCGGCATGTGGAATGCGAGGGCCGGCCGGGCCTGGGCCGCAGCCCCAAGCTTTCCTCGCGTTAGATGGGCAGTGAAGCGCTTGCTCTCCGTGGGCAGCTCGGTCGATGGGCGGCGGATCCGGGCCGCGCCGCCCTGGAGGATTCTCTTCTTCGGAACCGATGCGTTTGCGCAACGGACGCTGCAGAAACTGCACGGGTGCAGGTAGCGGGCGCAGGTACCCGGGACGGGCGCGGGGGAGGGGAATGGGGACGGGGGCGGGTAGCAGGAGCAAACCAGGGGGTGAGGGACTCCTCCCTGACCTTACCGGCAGGGTCAGTTAGGGCCCAAGGCGATGCTTGTCCTTTAGGAAATTCACTTTATTCATATCTGGAAATAATAAACGTCGGTCACATACATCATGTTCCACACCTACCATCCCCTCTCCACACAGGCTGCAGGGATCTCTGTAAATTGATGTTGATTTGTCCAAGGATTTCTGTCTGGTTGCTTCTAACATTGCTACTTTCTGCAGTAATAATGGAAAATAATGACACATCTGGTTAATTTTTTCCCCTTATAGATCCTTGGATGATGGAAAGCTGCTCATAGAACAGCTGGAGGTTGTTACTTTGCCAACCACTACATCTGACAAGCTCCCCGTTCGAAAATACGCTAAGCTGAATCAAATTTCCATTCACAATTGGCCTTGCCTCACAGAGTGCAATCATTTTGATGTTGGAATTGTTGTATCGTTTGGTGCACTGCTCAGTGATGCCCTCATTCAGCAATTTCCATAGTGAGTATATCTTCTGCCTATTGCAGATCCTGAGGTCTCTGTGGACTAGGGACGTTTTAATGATGTACTACTATAGTGAGAGAAATCTGAAGTAGACAGGACATTAGATTTGGGTTTCTGTTCTCAACAAGTTACTGTCCTTGTCTCGTGTTTCCAAACATAAGAGGCCATTCAGTCCCTCGCACCCACTGTGCCATTAAGTAAAATTATAGCAGATCTTTAATCAAAAAGGATATGGGGATGATATTTAATCAAAAGGGATATGGAGATTTAAAAAAAAGTACTGTTGGGATTCAAGTCAACAATGAAAAGGCGTTGTGAACCACTCTCCAATTTATTGTTGACTATGCCTCCTTTTTGCACCTCTTTCTTTCTTTCCTTTGTAGCTTACTTAATCCTCCAGAGAGCGAGTTAGAACATGTGGAATACACTTTCTTGATTCATGCCCTCCTGTATCTTTCTTTCATGCTGCCTACAATATCAGATCTAATCTTTTTCTTGTCTCTAGTGGAATATTGAACCTCCATCCCAGTCTGCTTCCAAGGTGGAGAGGTCCTGCTCCAATTTTTCACACACTGATCCATGGTGATCGAATGGCTGGTGTCACCATCATGCAGATTCGACCAAAAAGGTACGTTGACATAAAGAAACTTGTGGAACTGGGAGAAATCCAATGATATCAACAAAATAGGTCATTTCACAGGACTTTGCTTAGGTGGCGTTTGGAGTATTGTATTCAGTTCTGGTTGCCCCATTACAGAAAGGATGTAGAGGCATTGGAGAGGGTGCAGAAGACTTTTACCAAATTGTTGCTTGGAATTATAGGGTATTAGCTATAAGGAGAGGTTGGACAAACTTGCATTGTTTTCTCTGGAGCATTGGAGATTGAGAGGAGACTGAAAAAGTACATAAAATGATGAGAAGCATTGGTAAAGTAGACAGAACCTTTTTCCAGGGGGGAAATGTCAAATATTGGAGAACATAAGTTTAAGGTAAGACGGGCAAAGATTAAAAGAGATGTGCAGGGTACATTTTTACACGGAGAGTGGTGGGTGCCTGGAACGCATTGCCAAAGGTGGTTGTGGAGGCAATTACAATAGTGGCAGGCAGAGGCGATTAGACTTGGCATCACTTATCTGATCACTTTCTCGATGATTAACTGCATTCAAACAGAACTATTGTGAAGAAACGTGTTGGATGACTGCAAGGACATGTAGGTGACTGTTTGATGTTTGATTTTTGTAGGTTTGACGTTGGCCCCATTCTAATGCAGCAAGAGTGTCCTGTTCCTCCACGATGCACGTCTGGTGAACTGGGAGTGATACTGGCAGAAAAAGGTGCTGAAATGGTAAAATATTCAAACTTGCACTAGCTGTAATTTTCACTTAAAACAGTCCGTGGGTCGACATTGATGCCAAGATCAGCATTTATTGTCCACCCCTGACTGGCTTTGAGTGGATGGTAATGAGGAAGATGTTGACCTGCCATGGTCCATGATGGTGAAGGCCTGTTTCCTCCATCGTAGAAAAAAATCAAACATCAAACAGTCACCTACATGGCCTTGCAGTCATGCAACAAGTTTCTTCACAATAGTTTTGTTTGAATTGTGACTGGGTCAGAATCCAGGAATTCCTCCAAGATGAGGAATTCCTGGATTCTGACCCAGTCAGGATGAGGTCACACAGCTGGGATCCAGGCCCTTTAGCCTAACTGGTAAATGCCGACCAAGATGCCCTAAGCGAGTCCCATTGCTCGTATTTGCCCATTTCCTATCCATGAATTCACAATTTAAAATGTGTTGAAAAAGGGGAATGGGGAAAAAGGTGTTGGCTTCATGATCTCTCGAAGACAGCACTAAAGAGAGGATGTCCTTGAGAGGTGAAAACTCACATCCATTTGGTTTCAATTAAGCAAGAAGAGCTCTCTGGGGTTATTTTAGAGGCCAACAAATGGGCAAAGTGAGATAGGGCAGAATTTTAGGAGAGAGAGAGAGAACTGTCCTAAGTACTGGCAATGGAACAATGACATTCTTACTTGTTGTATAACAGACCAGTAAGCACAATAACACACAGATAAATATAAATATATAATAATCAATAATATAATACATTAATAATACTAGATAACCATAAGTACAAAACTGAAGTCCGCAGTGCAACCAGATATGGAGTCGATAGAAGATCATGAAGACAGTTGTCACAGATCTGCCCTCACTTGGCTCTGCCAAAGATGACGTATTACTGATGCTGCAAGTAAGAAATTAATTCCGTTTCGGGACATATGATAATGAAAACAACTCTTGACTCTCTTGGTGCTGAAAGTCTGAAAATCTTAAACTGCTGGAATTCCCAACAGTGTTGCTGTAGAGGGAATTCCTGAATTTTGCCACAAAAACAATGACAGAAATAAATGTGGAAGTTTGAAATAAATGGAGGGGACTACTGAATAAGGAAGATGTAGTCTGATAGAGGATGCTAGCTTTAATTGCAAGAAGATTTGAGTCGCAAACCAAAATTCCTTAATGGAATTCTACATTGCCCTGATGAAACAGCCACTTGGAATGTTTTACACTATACTTTAGAGATACAGCATGGAAACAGGCCCTTCAGCCCATTGAGTCCACGCCGACCAGCGATCACTTGCACTATCCTATGCACTAGGGGCAATATTTTACAATTTTACCAAAGCCAATTAACCTACAAACCTGTACGTCGTTGGAGTATCGGAAGAAACTCATGGAGCATCCAGAGAAAACTAATGCGGTCACAGGGAGAACGTTCAAACTCCATACAGAATATTGTGTACTGAGGTCTCAACTCTTTGCAAAATTCTTAGGGTTCAGAGAGAAGTCCCTTTGAGCACAGTGGAAACAAAATTAATCAATGCTTTCAAAGGAAATTGGACAGACACCTGTGTAACTTGCCTGGCGTGCTGATTATTTCCAGAATCTACAGATTTGCAGCATCAGTAAAACTTCATTTTTGGCGGAGCTGGACAAAGATGTGACTATTGTTGTTCCATCTTTTTCATTGGGTCAGAGATGGAAATGAGAACATCACAAATATATGTAAGTGGGAAATCTCCTGGTGCTGACTGGAAAAATTGTAAAAGTAAAATTAAAAATGGCTACGGAAGTGAGTGTGGGAAAAGTGGAGAGGTCTTCAGAGAAAGGACAGATGTTGGGGCCACTGATGGATCTGCACTGCAAAGTAAAGTTGATTTTTGTGCTGAGGTGATTCAAACTAGAGTATTGAGGAAGGACAGTGTAATTCTGATACATCGCAGTCCAGCTGTTAGGAAATTCTGATGGCCCAGCATCTAGCTCACAAGTGACGGCTCCCATTCTCCTTTGAAACTCATCGGCACCTTGCTTCCTGAGCACTCTTTAGGGTTCACTGGTAATTGTATTATAGCCACCATGTAACAGCTTTAAAACAAAGTGAATTTAAAGTGTATTGGGATATTAGCAACAGTAACACCCATTAGGCTGTAAAACCTGCCAGTCAGACAGTATTAAAGTCCTGGCCAGGCCGGGTCATTCACTGTAGGAGCAGCACATGTGGGATGTCAGTGTTTTCCAGCAGTTAGCTTGGCTTTGTGCTGGGAAATCATGTCTGAGGCATTCATTGGAATTTTTTGAGCAAGTCTCAAAAGCGGATGGAAGGGAACCTGTTGTTGCTTCCAGAATATGTTTGACAAAGTGGTCACAAAAAGTTAAATCACAGGATAAAACCCAATGGTGTTGGAAGTAATCTATTGTCATGTGTGGTAATTGGCTGAGAGCAGGAAGCGGCGAGTGGGGATAAGGGGAGATATTTTCAGGCGGATATAAACAATTCACAGAGAGATTGTTAAGTGAGTGGGGGGGAAAAATGGGCAAATGGGGTATAATGTGGGGAAAGCGTGAACTTTGTTTTGGAAGAAAAAACAAAAGCACAGTATTTAAGTGGAGAAAGACGGCAAAAAGGTGCAGCGCAAAGGAATGTGGGAATGAAATACAGAAACCCAGCACGCAGATGAAGCGGGTAATGGCGAAGGCCAATGGAACGTCCGCCATTATTTCGAGGAGGTCAGAGTGTAAAAGTAGGGAAGTCTCTGCACCTGTACAAGGCCCCAGTGAGACCACATATAGCACACCACAAATGGGTTGGCTCCCCTCTTTAAGGTGGAGTAATATGCTATTGGAGGCAGCTCAGGGGAGGTTTACTTGATGATACTGGATACAGAGGGATTGAAAGTTAAACAGGCTGGCATTCTACTCACTGCAGTTTAGAAGAATGAAAGGTGATCAGTAAAAGATAGTTTTTTTGGGGGGGGGGGGGGCTAGACAAGTTAAATGCTGATTGGATGTTTCCTCTCGTGTGACACTAGAAGCAGAGAGAATGATTTCAGAATAAGGAGACTCCTATTTAAGACGGAGATGATGTTGAATTTTTTTTATGAGGATTGTGGAACTCGTTGCTGCAGAGAAATATGGTCTTTGACTATATCTACAACTGAGAAAGATAGATTTCTAACCAGTAAGAGAATTGAGGATAATGGGTGAAAGACAGGAAGGTAGGTGAGGAATGTTGGATCAGCCATGTTCCTATTCAATGCTGGAGCAGGCTCGAGGGGCTGAGTAGCCTCCTGTTCCTACTGATTTTTTGCAATCTGGCTGAATCAATCATTTTTAAACCTACTGATTTATTTGTTCCAGCTCTTGTCAGTTTTGAAAAGTCTGCCCGAACATATAGAGAATAAATGGGAACAAAGCAAAGATGGAATCACGTTTGGTGAGTGCCAGAGAATTCTCTGCACTGATACTGGCCCTTTGACATGTTACATCTATTTCATTCATTCTCAACACATCTGAAATGTTTTACATCAAATAATATGATATTATCAAACAAATCATCCCAGATATTTATATCATTGAATGTCAAGGACCTCGGGTGGGGAATGGGTGTTTTACGCAAAGGGACTTCAATAATTTTTTTTGTAATGTTTGTATTTGCAGCTCCCAAAATCACTGTTGCTGACAGTTGGGTGAATTGGGAGGAACAAACAGTGGAGGAGCTTGATCGGTTAAACCGGGCAATCGGGTCCAGGGTAAGTGCATGAGGCGGTGACTGGGCATTGCCCTTCATGTGTTCATTGGATGTGGTCTTCACTGGCAAAGCTGGGACCTATCGTACATCCCTCACTGCTCCTGTTACAATGGTGTTGAACTATCTCAGTGAGCCACAGCAGTCATTCCAGAGTCGGGGCTCAATGCCTGGGGTTGAAGGAGTTTCCAGCAGTTAACGACTATGAAAAGCAAGTCAGTGTTTCTGCACCTCATGTCCCTGCACTCGCTTCACTGAGCCAAGGAGGAAGAATGGCAGAATTGGAGTGCCCGTTCACTTCGTGAGCCTCCTGTGTTCCACGGATTGCATGAGGATAGGTAAATGGAACATAAAGATGGGGAGAGAAATAATATTGCTGGTGAACTAACATGATGCTGCTGATTATGTGGAAGGGCATGGAATTATTTGACATCAATGCTGTTGTCGCAGGTACTGTTACGGACACTGTGGATGGGCAAGACCGTGAAGCTGATGGATTTCGTGGATATAGAAGAAATTCCTGACTTCCAGGGTAGGTTGTTTCAGATTGTGCAATGGGGTTAGGCTGTGGCTGAAACTGAGCATGGCTCCCCGCTCTGCCTTCTGACTGTGGAAGCTCAGACTATCCTGCAACCTTTCAGGAAATGAACCTTGGGGTAGTGCATGATTCACTGGGCTGTCATGAGTTTTTAAACCACCAGAAATATGACCTTGGAATCAAGGCTGACACTCGGGATCAGTCCTGATTTCGAGCACCGTGTGAAGTGCAGCACTTCAGATAGGAGATTGAACTGAGGTACCATCTGTCTTGTCCACAAGAGTGTGTTGCACTCTGAGGATTCCCTGACTACTGGTCAGCCTTCCTTCCTCTGCCTGGTGATCATCCTTTATTTTCCTGACCACAGTTGTGCTGTTCTCTATGTAGCTCTTCATCTGGCAGATGCTCTGTAGTGTCAGAAGAAACTGCAGATACTGATTTATTCCGAAGATAGACACAAAGTGCTGGAGTAACTCAGTGGGTCGAGCAGCATCTCTGGAGAAAAAGGATGGATGAAATTTCGGGTTGGGGTCTGAAGAAGTGTTCTCATAAGATCATAAATAATAGGAGTAGAATTAGGCCATTCGGCCCATCAAGTCTACTCAGACATTCAATCATGGCTGATCTATCTCTCCCTCCTAACCCCATTCTCCTGCCTTCTCCCCATAACTTCTGACCACCTGTATTAATCAAGTATCCATCCATCCCTCCCTCCCTCCCTCCCTCCACAGCCTTCTTTGGCAAAGAATTCCACAGATTCACCACCCTCTGACTAAAGAAATTTCTCCTCATCTCCTTCCTAAAATTCTGAGGTTATGACCTTTAATTCTGAGGTTATGACCTCTGGTCCCAGACTCACCCACTAGTGGAAAAATCCTCTCCACATCCACTCTATCCAAGACTTTCACTATTCTGTGTTTCAATGAGGTCCCCCCTCATTCTTCTAAACTCCAGCGAGTACAGGCCCAGTGCCGACAAACGCTTATCATAGGTTAACCTGACCCGAAATGTCACCCATCCTTTTTCTTCAGAGATGCTGCCTGACCCACTGAGTTACTCCAGC
Organism: Rhinoraja longicauda; assembly: GCF_053455715.1. Classification (NCBI taxonomy): domain Eukaryota; kingdom Metazoa; phylum Chordata; class Chondrichthyes; order Rajiformes; family Arhynchobatidae; genus Rhinoraja; species Rhinoraja longicauda. Next base: position 14,569,501 of record NC_135985.1, read on the forward strand.
ACTTTGTGGCTAGGCTGTATAATGTTGCCGGTTGGCACTCGAGCTGGCCGGACCAAGACCAATCCCACAGATGTAGTCATCCTGACTTCCAGGAGCGCTGGGAATTCCCTCGGCTGCCAGCAGCACCACCCATGGGATTGAGCTCCCCTCCCAAACATCTCATTTAGAAAGAGCTCCTTTGGGGTGGGGGTGAGGGTGCAGGACAAGTAACCACACAAACTCTCACCAACTTCTGCAGATGCACCATAGAAGGCATAACATCGGGATGCATCACAACATGGTTTGGGAACAGCTCCATCCAAGACTGCAGGAAATTGCAGAGAATTGTGGACACTACCTACACCATCATATAAACCAACCTCCCTTCCGGACTCCATTTACACTTCACGCTGCCTCGGCAAGGCCAGCAGCATAATCAAGAACGAGTCTCACCTCTTCTGCCCTCTCCCATCAGGCAAGAGGTACAGAAGTGTGAAAACGCATCCCTCCAGATTCAGGGACAGATTCTTCCCAGCTGTTATCAGGCAACTGAACCATCCTAACACCAACTAGAGAGCAGTTCTGAGCTACCATCTACCTCATGCGATACACTCAGACTAACTTTAATTGGACTTTGCTGGGCTTTATCTTGCACTAAACATTATTCCCTTTATCCTCTATATCTGTACACAGGCTCGATTGTAATCATGTTTTTTTCGCTGACTGGATAGCACGCAACAAAATGCTTTTCACTGTACCTCGGTACAGGTGACAATAAACTAAATTAAATATTCCTCTGCAGGGGCTTGAGATTTGCACAATGCTGCTAAAACACCAAATCACCACATACAAAACTACCAGCACCACAGCAGGCCTGAGGACTGTAAGCAATTTTGTAAAAGGGAAAGCCCTGTGGGACCTGGTGCCCTTGTACATCGGTAGCTGAAAGCTCAGTGCAGCAGGTAGTCCGGCTCTCCTGGTATGGAACAGATTTGGCAGAAGCAGGATGTCTTGCTGCAGATGTACACGGCCTTGGTGTGACCTCATCTGGAGTTTTGCGTGCAGTTTTTGGTGACTAAAGCCATGTTGACAGATGCTCTCTGCATGGATTTCCGGAAGGCATTTGCTAAAATCTTTTGTGGGTTTTATAGTTAGGGTTCATGGAAATGTATCGGCCCAGATATCGCTAATAGACGTTCTTGGCCAGCAGTTGCAGTCTGTGGTTTACCCAAGTCCAAACAAACGTGATCCACATGTGCTCGGCCTTCCTCACCGGCCAGAGGATCCAAGCTCCAGCCAAGGCTCGACTAGTCGAAGGGAAAAGCCCGGCCAACAAAACCCTCGGATCTTAAGCAATTTTCAGTGTTTTGGAATGTTGATTTTTCGATAGTTTATTATCTTTTTAACCCAAATCATCTGAAAACATTTAACACTTCTAATTTAAAAGATCATAACCAATTTGACAAAAGCAAACAGCACTTGTCACTTGTGCTGGCACTTAAAAAGCCCCATCCTTTTCCTGAATAGTCTTAAAATAAAACTGCTGGTGATCTCAGCTGGTCAGGAAGCATTAGTGGAGAGAGAATTAGAGGTTACATTTCTGGATCTGCTGGCCTGCATCTGCAGAGTTATTGTATTTGAACTTGCATCGCCTCCATTACTGTAGGTGCTTGGATGCTGATTGAGCGGAATCAAGGGATATGGGGAAAAGGCTGGCATGGGTTACTGATTGTGGATGATCAGCCATGATCGCAATGAATGGCGGTGCTGGCTCGAAGGGCCAAATGGCCTCCTCCTGCACCTGTTTTCTATGTTTCTATAAGAAACCATCCTTCCTAGCTGGTCTGATGGCTGCCTTCAGTGTTGGCAGCCATTATATTTGTATTATTTGCGAATTCTGAAGATTCTAGAAATGTACCCACTTTCTTGCACTTTGAATTTCTGTAAGTGGCATGAACCATTTTCACAGTAACGCTGAGAAACTTTGCAGAATTGCATCTCTTGAGTTTTTTAACGTTTGTTTCTGTAGCAGCCACACAAGAACAGTTAATCCCTGGAACTGCCCACTTCCATAAGGAATCGAACATTCTTCTGATACGCTGCAAGGTAACATTTTGACATCGCATTCTGGCTTAATTTCGGTGCATGTGAGGTTTTTGAACTTTCCTTTACTGTGTTAACAGCCATGTTTGCTGCGGTACAGTTCACAGGATCTGGCGAATTGCCTATCCCTCTCTCTAATTCCATTCTGCAGATGGTCCCTGTGTCTGCTCAGCTAATTCCATTTTTTCTGTGACCCCAAAAGGGGATTTGTAATTCTGTGAATCGCCCAGAGTGAAAGAGTGAAGTAAGGGTTGGAGGTGTGAGGGGGGGGGGGGTGTGAATTCATGGACCCAGGGATGTGTGTGCGTCAGTCAAAGGACTAAAATAGCCATCACAGAACAGAAGAATTACATTGTTTACAGCCTTTGGTGCGTGCCACATACCGTCATGGTTAAAGGTCTGTGAGGCTCTTCAAGAATGTTAGGAAAAATATCAAGATTGATAATGACTGAATGGAAGAAGTGAATATTAAGGAGTGATTAACCAGCTGATGAACATTCAATGTTAGAATAGAGTCAATACTGAATTGTAACCTCTCTCAGATTCACTAAACAACAGCCAAAAATTGAAAGTTTGGCATGTTTAAGACCAAGGTCTCAGAAGTAATAAATCTGAAGCACAAGACAGTGGCCATCCGGTAGGAATGAGAGAAGAGACTTGTCTTGGAGTGGACCCTTTGTCTCTTATCTCACTCCTACCAGAAGGCCACTGTCTTGTTCCTTCCGATTTATTATGTCTGAGACCTTGGCCTTAAGCATTGGGATTTAGGGCCTCATTGGCAAGCAGACGAGCTGACTGTTACTGTGGTAACGAGCAAGTGAGACCTCTGTAATGACGGGAACTATCTACATGATGCATTTTGAGAAGTCAAATAGGGGTAGAACATATACAGTAAATGGTAGGGTGCCAAGGAATGTAATGAACAGACCGAGGGCTCTATTGTTCCTTCAAAGTGGTAGCACAGATGGATAGGATGGTGAGGCAGGCACGCATGGATTCATAGGTCAGGACACTCAGTACAAGGGTCAGTAGGTTTTGTAACAACTCTGCAAAACACTGGCTGGCTTGCACTTGCAATGTTGTATATCGTTCTGGTTGCCGCACTGCAGGAAGGATGTGACTGCACTGGAGAGAGTGCAGAGGAGATTTACAAGGATGGTGCCAGATAAATGACTTTAGTTATGGAGAGAAAGTTGATGTTTTCCTTGGATTGAAGGAGGCCAAGGGGTGACCTGCTAGAAGCATTTAACATTTTGAGAGCCATAGATAAGGTAGATAGTCAGAATGTTTCCCCCATAGTATAAATGTCAAAAACAGGAGGGCATAGGTTTAAATTGAGTGGAAGGTGTTTTATAGGCGATCTGAGGGGAAAATCCTTCTTGCAGATAGTGGTTGACATCTGAAATTTATGGCCAGAAGAGCTGGTGGAATCACCAAGTTGAAGAGGCATTTAAACCGATATTTAAATAGGTACACAGACCTAATGGGGCAAATGGGAGTAGCGTGGATGGGCAAAAACGCTGGCATGGGTCAATGAGCTTATTTCTGTGCTGTACCACATGATGGTGAGATCTGGATATCAGACTCCTGTGGCGAGAGAATATTATTGGAGAGTTGAAATTTATGTTTATAATTTTTGGCACTCTGATGTTGATATTGAATGCAATTTATGATGCTCATTTGATTTTGTTCTTGCATACCTAAGAGGATTGGCAGAGAAGAAACCGCCAAGCTGATCAACTCCACAGCTTGTGCACATGAACTCTCACTAATGTTTCACCCGTGTTTCTCTCTAGAATGGCTGGACTGGCTTCAAGCGAGTGGTATTGAAGAAGTTGCTCTTGGCTGCAGATTTTTATAATGGATACCTCCATCCATACTTTCAGAGCCCAGTTCATCAAAATTTAGCCAGGTTTCAAACACACACACCTAAAACAAGGATCAATAAAATGTCAAAATAAACTGGATTGTGACTCGATGATAAAGATGTAAGTGATTCTGTAATTAAAGTTCAATTATTTTTACATTATTGAGGCTTGTGATGAATGTGCAGATGACATCTTGCGGGTAAAGGGAAAATTGCCTGTGACAGAAATCAGGAGAGAAGCACTGGATATTCACCAGGATGTTGCCTGGATTGGACCGTTTAGATACAAGGGGACAGCAGGAAACTTTCCCCCGCAGCAGAGAGGTATAAAACTATAGGGCAGAGGTTGAAGGGGAATCTGAAGAAGAGTTTTTTTTCACCCAGAGGGAATTTGGAATGCACATACAGATTGTTAGTGAGCAGAATCACATGTAGCAGCACAATGTCGATGTAAAACGTGAGCTATTTATTTTTACAAACATTCCATGATACTAACTACAAGCAGAGTATGCAATAATTATATCAAAGGTTGTAGTAAGATCAAGCTGGCACTTAGAGAAAGCTGTTTAATGCCAGTTCCAATACAGAATTGCTTGAATGCATGGCACCTGGTGCAATCTGGAAAGCACTGTTTTGAAACAGTATCAGAAATAAATAGAATAGCAAATTGATATCACAGTTCGTAGAATATTTGGAACTAATTTCCTTAAGGAAGGCTTGACCCTGTAAAACTATGCAGTTTGGAGCAAAGTGCCGCTTTGACCATGTCACTAAACCACAGGCTGTAATGCCTTCCTTCTCGGTACCTCTCTATGTCTTCTCAGTTTTTTGGCCAGGCGAAGTCCTCGCAGTTTAACGCCCTTTCCCCGGCCTCGCTTACCTCTCCCCATCCTCTGATTATATACAGGCTGCTGTCCTGGGAAGTTCTGCAGGGTCTGGAAGACATTCTGGTGACTCACCGGCTTGTCCTCACAATTGAAGGCCAATGCTACACCTACATTAGACTTCATGACTCTAGAGACACTGTCTGAACTTCCATCGAAACATCTCCCCAGTGCCATCTCTTTGGCTGTGACTGGATCCTGGTCAGTCACGGTGTAGATGCCATAATTGTGGCCAAGAGGATCCAGTGGAGCCAACATGGTAAACTCACTGGTGTCATTATTGACAGCGAGTGGCAGATGGTTGACCAGGTATTCCCGTAGCATATTGTTTATACTTTCCATGCGGCAGTGACCTTGAGGGATGATCTTCACCATTGTGCGGTCAACTCTCTCTTGGTCGTAGAGCATGCCACTGCATTTGAACTCCAGACAAACAGCGGAAACGCCAGGCTGGGTCGCATCACGGGTACTCCGCACATCCCGGAGTCCGTACATCTGACCCACTGTCTGAGGGTGAGTTCCTCCCATGTTGCGAGATCTCACTGTAATTTCATGCATCCCACTGAGCTTCAACTTTATATAACAAGCCCGAAATTCCATTGGCCGTGGCCACCACGCCAAGTAGTCTTCTGTCCAACTCATTGGGTCATTTTCATTGAAAGCTACGGTGTTGTACTCGTATTTGTCCCCCTCTACTCTATAAAATCGGAAATGGCCGGCGCTAAAATGAGCTATTTCACACTCTCTTAATTTCTCATATGGATAAATAGGACCATTTATTTCTGCTGGTAAGTTGGCATTAGGTTTGGCCACATTTATCCTGAAAGCTGTCTTTTTATCTCTGGGATCCTCATGATCTGATCTTCTGTACTGGAGCTTGTGCAGAAATGGTTGTTGAACACCCACTGTGTTGGAATTCACAGTGGGGGAGGAAGCCACAGCCTCCAGCTCCTCTCCTCCAAGGGTCGCCGTTACATAAGCAGAGTAAGCGTGTGGTTGCTGGTCATCACAGAAAGCGGGCACACAAGCCCCATTGGCACCAGTAACTGCGCTATCAAAGCGACCCCACGCCCGGGGGTTGGAGGCAAATCCTGGCATGGGCTCCAGGTTGATGAGCGATACAACCACTCCCTCTAACTGATCTCCAGACGTAAATCGATCACCTCGAAAGGATCGGACTTTCACATAGCACCTTCTGCTTTCTGGGACATCCAGGTTAAAAAGCCTTCTCTCCCGAATCTCCATGTTGCCCACCAGGAAGGTTCGCTCTTCACGTTTGCCTCGACGACTTCTAACAAAAGTGAAGAAACCCTCTTCTTCCCAGAAGCCAGTTTCAGGATTGAGTGACCACAGCTTCATTTGCTCCAAGTGTTCTGGTATATTGACTTGGGCAGTGTCCAAAAATAGCTTCACCTGTCCTGCATTGAGTCTATCGTTTGCTACTTCATCTCTAAAATCCAGAGAAAACATGCCGTATGTCCTCAAAGGTAGAACATCACCTTCTTCGTTAATAAAGTTGAGATCACTTTGTGCTGCTGAGGCCAGTGAGATATCCCTTGGATCCAGGAAGGTAACACTGGCTTTCACCAACCCCCTGTATATTTCCCCATTCTCCCTGTAGAAAGAGTTGGGTGGGATCTCCAGTTCAGCTACTGGGTCTTCGTTTTCCTTTGACCCGAGGCTGATTGTGTTGCTGATGGAACAATCCAACATTATCTCTGGCTTCTTTCTGAGAAGTTTAACCTCATGAAACACAGAACCTCCTTTTCTGTTGAAGGGAAGTACCTTTGTGGTATTAACAAACTTCTGATAGCGATCCACAAAAGTGAGGACGAACCTGTCAATGTCTGCAGGAACCATAATGGAGAAGGTACCTTTGTACCCAGTCATGCTGATTTTTTTTCCACCCATAAAAATCTGTCCAAATCGCATGGGTTCCCCATCGTCGGCAGCCACTGCACGACCGCGGACAATTGCTTTGGTATGGACGCATCTCTGGCATCCACATCTATTCACCACTCGAATGGGAAGTGTGTACATGGAGCAGGAAATCACACTATCTTCTAGTTTCACAGCTCCACAGCAATAGGTTGTTGCATCTCTGCACTGCCCCTCTGGTTCCTGGGTGCTGGCACATGCAGTTACTGGACATTTACCCACATCGTAGTAAAAAGACTGGCTCAGGTTTTGATAACAGTCAGAAGGAAGTCGTATGAAGTAGCTCTGAGGAGTCGGGTTACATGAAGGAGCGCTCCGCACTGTGAAAACAAGATCAGAGCTTCAAATACACACACAGGCACGCACGCATATCATCTCAAAGAACAAAACAATTGGGAGTTCTGTTGGAAGCAAAATGCAAGTACATTCCGGTGGCAAAAGCAGAAAATGTCAGAACCACCCATCAGGCCAGACTCTTGCCTAGCGAGGGAGAGCCAGGGGTATCTGCAGCTGCGTGTTTCTGAGTCTTCACAAAGAGACCTGTGCTGGTTTTCAATAGAATGCAGCCACAATGTATGAGAAGATGCAGAGAATTGTTGAAATGCATGCACTTTTTACATCAGAACATAGCAAGCATGAGAAAGGAGATGGCACTGACTTTAGTGAGGGAGCACTTTGGAAGCATGAGGAATGGTTTCACATAAGTGGACGAGAACCAGTTACTCAAAGGTAAATAGCGTCGAAGACATGAAGGATTTGATAAGCAGGGCTTAGACTGCATGGAAACAGCACCTTCACAGGTTTCCCCAACATCACACCCTGACTGTATATCATCGTTACTTCACCGTCACTGGGTCTAAGTCCTGGAACACCATCCCAAGCAGCCCAGTGGGAGCATATTCAAGCGGATGCAGAAGTTCAGGAATGCTGCTCGGCAATCGCTTCGCTCAACACCTGCACTCGGTCCGCGTTAACCAATCTGATCTCCCGGTGGCTGAGCACTTCAACTCCCCCTCCCATTCCCAGTCTGACCTTTCTGTCATGGGCCTCCTCCAGTGCCATAGTGAGGCCCAACGGAAATTGGAGGAACAGCACCTCATATTTCGCCTGGGCAGCTTGCAGCCCAGTGGTATGAACATTGACTTCTCCAACTTTAGATAGTTCCTCTGTCCCTCTCTTCCCCTCCCCCTTCCCAGATCTCCCTCTATCTTCCTGTCTCCACCTATATCCTTCCTTTGTCCCGCCCCCCTGACATCAGTCTGAAGAAGGGTCTCGACCCAAAAAGTCGCCCATTCCTTTTCTCCTGAGATGCTGCCTGACCTGCTGAGTTACTCCAGCATTTTGTGAATAAATACCATCTAAAAGATGTTAAGTGATGAGATACAATGCTGCCTTGCCAACAATTCTCACACCTTGAGAAATAAATAATATTCCTGCAAAGATATTTCTGGCTCCTGATGGATGTTGAGTAACGCAAACCTTTGCACTTTAAAATTGCTGGAGCAGTTTAGAAGGTGCAGGATTGAATTAGGAAAACAAATGAGATAACATTGACAAGTAAAACCAAGGAAAGCCCCAGAATGCTCTGAAAATGTTTATTTAAAACGAAAAGGCAAGTCCTATTAAAGTGTGGAGAAAATGCACAAAAATGTAGTGTCAGTTAAAGCCCCAAATGCTGCAGGAAGTCTTTTTCTCAAGACTGGTTTGCACAAAGACTAAATGTTATTCAATGGAACCTTTGTTCAATCCAGGAAAACCCCATTCAAATCCCCTGGAAGGAATGTGCGCTCACAGGAAATTTCGGAGAGTAATCCCACTTGAACATATCTATACAGGCAAGGCACCTGGACACACAATCCAAGACAAACACCAAAGATAGACACAAAATGCTGGAGTAACTCAGTGGGTCAGGCAGCATCTCTGGAGAGAAGGAATGGGTGACATTTCTGGTCAAGAGGGTTTCGGGTCGGGTCTGAAGAAGGGTCTCAATCCAAAATGTCATCCATTCCTTTCCCCCAAGAGATGCTGCCTGTCCCGCTGAGTTACTCCAGCATTTTGTGTCTATCTCCACTGAGGAGGTGCTGTGTCAGCACTAGGTGGAGCTAAATTATCATATGGATGGAAAATATTTCTTGAAACTAGTTCAGAGTTCTTCCATCCACTCTGGGTCAACATGTATGCCTCAATAAATACGTCTGAACTGTTTCCGATTGCCCATAAACATTGAATACTCATCACTGTAGGAGACCTGCAATGGCAAAATGCACTGGAGAAGTAATCCTACTTAAACGTACCCAACCTGCACACGAGTTTGAACTTCTTCAGTCTGATTATTTCCTTGAATGTTAGCCCTGGTGTAGTGAAGAGAGGACTGACCTGTTACTGTGAGTGTGGCGGGCTTGGATTTGATGGAGCCCAGCGAGTTGCTGGCATGACACATGTATTGCCCAGCCTGCTGTGGCTGCAACTGGTGTAACACCAGCACGCTGCCAGATCCTGCTGTCCTCACATCCAACAAAGAACCATTGTGGTACCTGCACCAAATGTCAACAGAAGAAATAGTACAAAACCATGAGCCAAAACATATGATTAGATAGCATATTTCGGCCTTTTAGCCCAACTAAATCAGATCAAATGGCTTCCTTCTTTGCTATAACCTTACTATGATTCTATGATCTTGACAAAGGGTGGAGCAGACTCAATGGGCCATGCAGCCTTCACAGGACACAGTAAGGATGGTGGTGCCTATAAATGTCCATTAGGGGAGAACATTAGATTCTGAGGGCATTGGAATCAGTTGGGATGACTTGCATTTCACCAGGGCTGGACCCAGGTGATTGTGAACGTTTTGTTGCTGCCCTCAGGGAGGTTTTGGAATGGTTTGGCAGAGGGATGAAGGAGGAAAGAATTTACTAAACATCTAGGAAGAGGAGGAACAAAACAACAGCAGAGGAACCCAAACTGGGAAAAAGTGCTGTGTTCTGGAATAAAGATGAGGAACCCAGGGCGCATTTAGATGTGTGGGTGTACGACGTGGTTGGTTGGGTGGGGTACAGGAACCTGGGGTGCAGCAAGTTTAGCTTTATGAAACAATGTTAGTTGTACTCTTCCACTGTCTCCGATAGTCTCTAGTCTCTGACTACCAACCCCAACCTGACAACTGAACAACGTCCAAATACCAGTCCTACTCCCCCCTTCGGAGGGACTCCAGCCCAGTTACTGAAGCCACCCTTAGTACCAAAACAAATGTTCTGCCCACTCTAGATCCAACATTCCAACTAATTATTCCATCCCAATATGCAGTCATCCCATCCCAATGCAGATCCCAGCATTTAAACCAATGATCCCATCCCAATACAGACTGCAACATTTCAACTAGTTAGTATCAGCCCCAACACCTCATGGCTCCAGATCGCAGCCCTCAATGTTAATCTCACCATCTGGCACCAACTCCAGCCCTCAACAACAGATTCTATCCTCTCCGACCAGCAGTTCCAGCTCCGACCATTGAACCAAGTTGCTGGTGACCAATCCAACCTTGGACCATTGATTTAATCACCATTGGCCCTGACCCCACAGAGGTATCAGGGACTGCAAGGGACAAAGACAAAGATAGAGGAGCACAAACGAAACTGAGAGGTTCTCACCAAAGGTACTTGTTAGCGGGAGGATTGCACACAACCTGGCAGCAGAAGGTGACACCTTGCCCCTCGCGCCTGACCTTGCTCTGAGGTTGTTTCTTGATGAATGGCTTCTCTGCAGAAAGAAGATTGAACAAAAACAGTGAGTCCAGGGCACTGAGTGTTTTTTTTCCCTCATGCTACTGGTTGTATTGGTTGTTACAACTGTTTTTTATTTATATTGGTTGGTTACTGGTTGCGTAGCTGTGATCAGTTGCATCATTGCAACTATCAGGTGTCTCAGATGGTCTGTGTGTTTTGATGATTTATTTATCACCCAAGTGATATAAAAGATGTACAAAGGTGGTTTCATATTGAAGGGAAATGCATAGTAACTAATAATAGTTGTAAGATTTGAGAAGTTTTCCCTCATTCTGCAATCAACACCAAACCAAAGAGCTGCAGTTTGGACATTTTACACGGGAGACTGGGGCTGATAGCGGAGAAAGGCTGCGGTCAGTTTAACAAGGGATGTCACAATCCGTGGGTCCTAAGATGGCCGCAGGACCTCGTGACCAGCCACAAAAGCAAAAAACCTTGCAGCCCAATCTCTAGGTTTCCGCAAAGCCACGGCCAGAACAATGGATGAATATTGGCCATGCAGAAACCTGCGAAACCAGGTCGAAGTCCAGACACTGAGGCGCTGACATCAGCATACTCACAATGCCCCAAGCCGACCTACACAGTTAATCTCGTTAAGGGGGCACAATAGCCCATAGAAACATACCTGGCAGGAGATGGGAAACCAGTTAAACCCATCACCTCTCAACGAGAAACAGATTAACAGACCGTCTGAACTGTGCGTTTATAATTCAGAGACAAAAGTATTCATATGTCTTGTAGAACTGTGCGTTTTATGATTCAGAGTCAAAAGTATTCATGTAATTCGGTATGTGTCTTATCGATATGTCTTATAGAACTGTGAAGAGCATTCATGTTCAATAGTCCCGAGTGCTCAATAAAAGCCTTTTCCGTTTAAACCCTGGTCTTCAAATCTGGTCTGGTTGAATTTTTCTGCACTATCAACGCTCCTGCATCTAAGTCCAGTGTCTAGAACCGTAGGGGGTGAGTGGGTCGAACCACTCACGGGGAACCAGTGTGCGCGGCCTGGTCAAGGGATCAGAGCAAGGCACGGGGACCTTAGGTCGGGCGAAAGCTCGGCGCAGAAACCCCTTACATAGTTATGTTAAAGTGAAGCATTTGTGACGTGCATGAGGTGCAAGAGTGAGGTTGTGAAGGTTGTGTGATCATGTGCCATATATTAGGGGCATCCCTTTCTCCCCACAAATGCTGCTCGATCCGCTGATTACAATAGACAATAGACAATAGGTGCAGAAGGAGGCCATTCGGCCCTTCGAGCCAGCACCGCCATTCAATGTGATCATGGCTGATCATTCTCAATCAGTACCCCGTTCCTGCCTTCTCCCCATACCCCCTGACTCCGCTATCCTTAAGAGCTCTATTCAGCTCTCTTGAATGCATTCAGAGAATTGGCCTCCACTGCCTTCTGAGGCAGAGAATTCCACAGATTCACAACTCTCTGACTGAAAAGGTTTTTCCTCATCTCAGTTCTAAATGGCCTACCCCTTATTCTTATTCTATTACCTCCAGCAAATTGTTTGCCAGTCAAGAATCCAGTCTCTTGTGTCACTGTATTATTGTGCGTTAGTGAAAGGCGTGTAACACAACAGGAAAATGTGAAACAATTTCTGTGTAACAATGACATGACAGTGTGTTGTTGTGCCTCCTGTTAGGTGCTGTGTACATGCGGAGGTGTAGTGTATTTCCTTACCGGATCTCTTGAGCTTTATGTTGATGGTGGAGACTTTGCTGGTGTTTTGGTGCAGTGTGACAACAGCAATTCCATAATAAGGCTTTCTGATCTCCAAGGCAGTCTTTCCATCTGGACAGAGGCCAGGTATCCTGAACTTGCCGTTATTGTCACAGACTGTCAAGGCTTTGTTGGAGCTTCCCCTCAGGTGAACAGTTGCCTCGGACGCAGGAGCCCCATCCTGGAGTCGCACTGAGCCATAGAGGGAATGATCCTCACACATGCACTGGGTGCACGCTGCATTCACACGGCCCATTGCACACCTTAGCTCACAACCTGCAACACACCACATTCAAGCTCAGTCAGAATTAATTCAAGGACCAAAGCATTTCCTTACATAATCCAGATCTATTCTTCCTGCTCCCAGGCTGAGCGGAATTATTTTTGTTCTCAACTTTCATGCAAGGGATCATCCTGCATAATTCCCATACACAGCCAGGTGCAATTCCCAATTCTTCCCCTTTATGCAACAAGAGAGTGTTCTTGTTGCATAATTCAGTTTCACTCTCATCTCCAGCAACCCCCACTCCCCATCTCATGGCAACTTGCTGTGCACCTACAACACCAGCCATTTCACCTCCTTTCTTCCCACTGTCCAGAAACCCAAACGTTCATTCCCATATCATATCATATCATATCATATATATACAGCCGGAAACAGACCTTTTCGGCCCTCCAAGTCCGTGCCGCCCAGTGATCCCCGTACATTAACACTATCCTACACCCACTAGGGACAATTTTTACATTTACCCAGCCAATTAACCTACATACCTGTACGTCTTTGGAGTGTGGGAGGAAACCGAAGATCTCGGAGAAAACCCACGCAGGTCACGGGGAGAACGTACAAACTCCTTACAGTGCAGCACCCGTAGTCAGGATCGAACCTGTCTCCGGCGCTGCATTCGCTGTAAAGCAGCAACTCTACCGCTGCGCTACCGTGCCGCCATGAAGCAGTGATTTACTTTGTTCAGTTAAATTTGCTGCACTGTTCACAGCATGGTTTCCTCTGCATGCAGATGACTGGAGATTGGGTGACTGTTCACCCATTACTGCCATCCTCAGCTCCTACTCACCTATCGCCTGTATTCTCCACCCTTCTACTCTCACTGCTTTGTGGCCTCCTCTAATTAAGTAACACAATATTTGCTGATTATGGTCTTTCAGACACAACATCAAGTTCAATAATCCCGTACAATCGTATTCCAGAATTTAAATTTTGGATTTCCAGTATTCACTCTACACATCATCATGCCTTGTATTCTTCCTGCATTTCATGGATCTTCTCTACTTCCACTTTCTCTGCATCTTAAAACCTGCGTATCTCTGACATTTCCCCACATCTAATGAAGTCTGAAACTTGAACTTGGTTTCTTGTTCCATAGAATCTGTTTAATTGGCCAAGTGACCCAGTATTTTCTGTTCTTAATTTACAATCATAGGGAATTAGGAACAGAATGTTCTGTCTGTATCGAGGATGAGAATGAAACATTGCATTGAAGAACAAATAGATTTCCAACCTCTGGTTGAACTCTGGCTGTTGCTAAAGGGAAATGGAGACTTTATTGTTACTGCTCAGGAAAGTCCCTCTGGGGTACAGGATGCAGGACTGGAAGTTGTACAAGGAATGAGGGGAAGGTCACTATACTGGAGTGCTACTGGGTATCTCCACAGCTCAAGGGCATCCAGGAAGGAGGTGGAGGAAGAGCACTTTGTAATTGTGCTATCACTTGACTCTCTAAATCTTAACAAGAATATTTTTCACACTTAATGACTTAGAATTTGATCAGAATAAGTTGTCCCTTTAAAAAATTAACCCCAACCTAGTTTCAGATCAAAGTGGAAGTGTGAATATCATTGAACCTAGGCACATGTGACAATAAGGTACCATTGAGGTATCCCTGCAAATAATTTTGATTTGTTCACAGATGATAAAGGTATTTCCTTTGAAGATGATGTCAAGGGATGGGATTTATTTTACAACCACTTTACAATGAAGAACAGATCAGATAATACCGGCAGTCTGCTGTTCCCCACCACTCTTCGCTGGAACACTCTGCAGTCTCAAGTCTGTTGAGGGAGTCACTGTGAGTAGAGCACAAAAGCAAAACCACCATTACTCATAACTGGAATGACCAATAATGATGGGCAGTCAGTAACTATTGTTTAGTTTAGTTTTAGTTCAGAGATATAGCAGGGAAATAGGCCCCATTCATCCACAGAAGCTACGCTGACCATTGATCACCTGTTCAGTTCTATGTTATCCCACTTTCTCACTCACTGTCTACACATTAGGTTCAATTTTACAATGGCCAATTAGCCTACAAACCTGCACATCTTTGTGATGTGGGAAGAAACTGGAGTTCGCAGAGGAAATCCCTGCAAGCACAGGGAGAATGTGCAAACCCCACATAAACTGCACCCGAGGTCAGGATCGAATCTGGGCCTCCTTCCAGAGCAGCCTGTCATGGAGAACCTTATCAAAGGCCTTGCTGATAGACAATGTACATGGCCTTGTACATCAACCTTTTAAAAAAACACAACCAAATTCATAAGGCACTGTCTCCCAAGTATAAAACCTGACTGACTATCCTTAATCAGCCTTTTCTATCCAAATACACATATATCTTATCCCTCAGCATCTTGTCTAATAATTTACCTGCCACAGATGTTAGGCTTGCTGGTCTATAGTTTCCAGGCTTTTCCTTGCAGCTTTTCTTAACTGGAGACGCAATATTAGCCACCTTCCATTCATCCAGGACCTCACCTGTGTCTAACGATGATTCATATATCTCAGCTAGGGCTCCCTCTAGCTTTCCACAACATCCTCGGATATATCTGCTCAGACACAGGAGATTTATTGACCTTTATATACCTTATGATGTCCAGCATCTCCTTGACCATGATACGGACTGTCCTCAAGATATCTCCATTAACTGTTACAACTTTTCTAGCTTTCATGCTTTTCTCCACGGTAAATACTGCTTGAGGATCTTGCCCATCTCCTGATGCTCCACACATACATGAATAAATTGTGAGCAATTTTGAGCACCATATCTGAGGAAAAATGTGCTGGCTCTGGAGAGGGTCCAGAGGAAGTTTACAAGAATGATTCCAGGAATGAGTAGGTTAACCTATGATGAGCGTTTGTCGGCACTGGGCCTGTACTTGCTGGAGTTTAGAAGAATGAGGGGGGGGACCTCATTGAAACAGACAGAATAGTGAAAGGCTTGGATAGAGTGGATGTGGAGAGCATGTTTCCACTAGTGGGAGAGTCTAGGACTAGAGGTCATATCCTCAGAATTAAAGGACTTTCTTTTAGAAAGGTGACAAGGAGAAATTTCTTTAGTCAGAGGGTGGTGAATCTGTGGAATTCTTGGCCTCCACAGAAGGCTGTGGAGGCCATGTCAGTGGATATTTTTAAGGCAGAGATGGATAGATTCTTGATTACTACAGGTGTCAAAGGTTATTGGGAGAAGGCAGGAGAATGGGGTTAGGAGGGAGAGATAGATCAGCCATCATTGAATGGCGGAATAGATGATGGGCCAAATGGCCTAATTCTACTCCTATCCCTTTTGACGTTATGACCCATAAGAGGGGCAGTGCTGAGGGGAGACTGCACCGTGGGAGGGGCAGTGTCTTACTGTGGGAGGGGCAGTGTCATACTGTGGGAGGGGCAGTGTCATACTGTGGGAGGGGCAGTGTCATACTGTGGGAGGGGCGGTGTCGTACTGTGGAAGGGGCGGTGTCGTACTGTGGGAAGGGCAGTGTCATACTGTGGGAGGGGCAGTGTCGTACTGTGGGAGGGGCAGTGTCATACTGTGGGAGGGACAGTGTCTTGCTGTGGGAGGGGCAGTGTCATACTGTGGGGGGGCTGTGTCATACTGTGGGAGGGGCAGTATCATACTGTGGGAGGGGCAGTGTCGTACTGTGGGAGGGGCAGTGTCGTACTGTGGGAGGAGTGGTGTCGTACTGTGGGAGGGGCAGTGTCGTACTGTGGGAGGAGTGGTGTCGTACTGTGGGAGGAGTGGTGTCGTACTGTGGGAGGGGCAGTACTGTGTTGCCTATGGTGTAGTTTGTTGGCTGTCACACTCTTTAGTTAATCCTGTATTTTGGAAATGCACTGTAGAAAATCTTGTAGTATCTTTAAAGCATCCAAATTCTGGACTAGAGATCAGGGTGAGGAGATGACACCTTGACTCATTGTTGCTTGGAAGCCTGCCCACTGACCAGAATTAAAATAGCATTCCTTCCTTGTTAATGCAGTAAATATTGTTGCGTATATCACATGACAGTGGTATAACTACATGAGGGGGGAGTGATGTGTGGGAGAAGATTCATCTCTGATTCGATTCTTCACGAAGGAAGGGAACGTTAGAATCGAGCGATCAGCTGAAGTTAGGATTGCTGCACCAACCTTTGATTTCACATGAGCTCTGAGGTAACTTGCTCATTACTGTCACTCCTGCAGTCAAGCCTGGAACATGAGCAATGTGTTTCCACGTACCTGTGCAAGGTTGGCCTTGGCACATCCGCCCCTCCTGCAGGGGGCCGGGGCAGTGCTGCTGCCAGTCTGGCAGTTGTGCTGAGGAGCAGGCACGGCTCCTTGTCTGCACTCCAGTCCGCTCACAGCCTGCGCTGCAGGACCCCCACTCTGACCACGGGGACCATGAGCTCAAAGCCACCCTAGAAGCAGATCCTGAAGAAAGAAACTCTGGTTTGTTTTGTGTTAAATTGCTCCAAAATATAAAGTGATTTTTCACTCCGTTTATCATTTATCACTTATTTATTTTCTTCACCTTGAAGAAAATTCTGATTTTGAATTCTGCGCCTCTACTCCTGTTACACTATTTCTGCATGAGTTAAAGTTGGGATAACTACAAATGCCCAGTTACCACTGGCCAGACAGTTACGGTGCAGCTCAGAAATCTGCCTCTGTGTTTGCTGCTCTGTGCTCTTGGAGAATCGTGTTCCTGTGCATTATAATAATAATAATAATAATAATAATAATAATAATAATAATGCATTACATTTATATAGCGCTTTTCATATACTCAAAGACGCTTTACAGGGATTTAAAGAACATAGGGGAGTGAATAAATAGATAAATAAGTAAACGAACAGAGAAAGGAGACAGAAGGTGAGGTGACCTTCAGTGGTTGAAGGCAGTACTGAACAGGTGAGACTTCAGTGATGTTTTGAATGTGGTGAGTGAGGAGGAGTCTCTGAGGGTTTGGGGTAGTGAGTTCCATAGGGTGGGAGCAGCGATGGAGAAAGCCCTGTCCCCCCAGGATCTGAGTTTGGTCCGGATGGGGGGGGATAGGAGATTGGCAGCAGCAGAGCGGAGGGTGCAGGTGGGAGTGTGCCTGTGGAGGAGGTCAGTCAGGTAGGATCGGGCCAGGTTATGGAGGGCTTTGTAGGTCATGAGGAGGATTTTGTACTGGATTCTCTGGGGGATGGGGAGCCAGTGGAGTTTGTAAAGGACGGGGGTGATATGGTCACGGATCGGGGTGTGGGTGAGTAGACGGGCAGCGGAGTTTTGAATGTATTGAAGTTTACTGATGATTTTTGAGGGTGCGCCATAGAGGAGACTGTTGCAGTAGTCCAGACGGGAGGTGATGAAAGCGTGGATGAGGGTTTCTGCATGCTGTGGAGGAGAGGGATGGATGGAGACGGGCAATGTTTTTGAGGTGGAAGAAGGCTGTCTTTGTGATGTGTTTGATGTGTTTGTCGAAGGAGAGGGTTTGATCAAAGATGATTCCAAGATTCCGGATGTGAGGGGAGGTGGATACTGGGAGACCATCAATATTGAGGATGAAGTTTTGGGTGGATTTGGTGAGCGTTTTTGGACCAATGATGATGATTTCAGATTTGTTGCAGTTGAGTTTGAGGAAATTTGATTGAAGCCAAGATTTTATTTCAGTGATGCAGTTTGTCAGTGTAGAGTGTGTGGTGGTGGAGATTGACTTGGTGGAGATGAGGAGCTGGATATCATCGGCGAAGCAGTGGAAGTTGAGACCATGACGGCGGATTAATTGACCAAGGGGGAACAGGTAGAGGATGAAGAGGAGGGGGACAAGGACTGAGCCTTGGGGGACACCTTGGGGGAGGGGAGCGGTGGGGGATTTACAGTTGTTAATGGAGATGAACTGGTGCCTGTCAGAGAGGTAAGATTTGAACCAGGATAGGGCTGTGCCGGTGATGTTAAAGGAGGTTTCAAGTCGGGTGAGGAGAATGGAGTGATTTATGGTGTCAAAGGCGGCGCTGAGGTCAAGTAGGATGAGGATGTTGAGGTTGCCAGCGTCGGAGGAGAGGAAAAGGTCGTTTGTGATTTTGAGGAGCGCAGTTTCAGTACAGTGGTTGGAGCGGAATCCGGATTGGAAAGTTTCATACAGGTTATTGGTAGAGGATTATCACCATTCTCACAGCTTTTGTGATCACAGTACAACCCAAATAGCCTCATCTTTCTAGTATATCATCTCTCCTGGGAGGAGTTATCATTTCTTTCACTATCATTCTGACACACACCACCCTCACCCCTACTTTGGCCATCTGAAAGTCCTGGTGCAAAGATGGTGAATTCTCATTCCAGCCTTGGTTCAATAATATTTGAAACTGGGTCCCTGATGGAATCAGTGCTTTAAATTAGAGACTACTGTATGCCACTGTAGTATCCGTTTCCACCACCTCACCTGGCCACACGTTTCAGGCACCCATCTGACTAAAGAAATTGTGCGGCACAACTCCTTTAAATTTCCCCACTGAGCTTAAAGTTATGCCTGCCAATCTTTAACGTTTAAACTAAAACAAAAACATTTAAATCTCACCTATCTATGCCTCTCATTTTATAAACTTCTACCAGTTCACAGCTAAACCTTCAATGCTCCAGAAAAAACATTCAAAGTTTGTCCAATCTCTCCTCATATCCAATTCCCTCTAATCCAGGCAGCATTCTGGTGAACCTGCACCCTCTCCAAAGCCTCCACATTCCTCCTGTCGTGGGGCAACAACAACTGCACACAATATTCCAAATGCATTTATCCTTTATCTGTACACAGTGGACAGCTTGATTGTAATCATGTAGAGTCTTTTCTTTGACTGATAGCATGCAAACAAAAGCTTTTCACTGCACCTCGTAACACGTGGCAACAATAATAAGCTAAACTAAAATGCAGCTTAACCAAAGTTTTATAAAGCTGCATCATGACTTCCTGACTCTTACAGAAGGTGGGAATGGGGCAGTGGGGATGAGTCGGTGGGAGAGGGGTGATGGGAGTTGGGAGTCGGGGGGATGGGAGTCGGGAGATGGGAGTCTGGGGATGGATCGGTGGGGGAGGGGCAGTAGGAATAGGTTGGTGGGAGAGAGTTGGAAGGACCCTGATGGAAATCTTCGAGTGCTCCAGTGGACTGGGAAAAAATAAAGCAGAACTTGGCAGGAAGGTAAGTTGACCAATGGACAGTGATAAGATTGTTTCCCCTCTTCTGAGTTAATGACAACTTAAAGAAAAAATTAAAAAGCACATGAACAGAATATATTGCATCTATATTAATGCTGGAAGCTCCTCAAATCTAGTAATGATAACCCAGTAGTGCTTGTGGATCAGTAGACAGGAACGGTCCCTGCTTCCCCTGGCTGACTCTGACTCTGAGCTGCCTCAGTGATCAGCCCCTCGTGAATTAAACAAGGCTTGGTCCCTCGTCACCATGTTATCTGACCAACATCCTACTTGCCCGCTCCAGCTTCATTCTGCTTGCTGTTGATCGACTGACTGCTGGGCAGGGAATAAGTTGGGACCACAAGAGCACGCACTGTGGCCAAAGGCACACATCATGTGGGGGAGTCCCACACACCAGGCTTCTCCTTCAAAACTTGCCTCCCTCAACTGTCCCTCACCCACCCCACACAAAAATCAGCATATGCTTCCTCTAATAACAACCTGCCCATTAACCTACTTCTCCTCTGCAGACAGATGGAGAAATATGGAACTATGCTGGTTTACTTTTGTACTCAAATCCTCTCAAAATAAAGGCCAACATGCTGCTTACTTTCTTAACTACTTATTGCCCTTGTATGTCACCATTTGTGTTCAATGACACTCAATTTCCGTAGAACATCAGACCGAAGGAGGGTCCCAACCCGAAACATCACTTATTCATGTTCTCCAGAGATTCTGCCTGACCTGTTGAGTTACCCCAGCACTTTGCGACTTTTTTCTCCTCTGCAGATGCCACCTGCACTTCAGATTTTCAGTATTTTTTATCCATCTGATCTTAGTGACAACTCCTGCTTTATTTTACATCGGAATCAGCCTCACAGATTTATCCTGAATGTCCTCCCAAAATTAGACCTCAGAAAATGCGTTGTCACACTTGTCAGCGTTAAATTACAAATGCCAAACTTTCCCGCTCATCTGCCTCCCACTGAGATAAAGTACAAGAACAGCTGCAGGGAGAATGCCGAGTGGG
Source organism: Rhinoraja longicauda (assembly GCF_053455715.1). Lineage (NCBI taxonomy): Eukaryota > Metazoa > Chordata > Chondrichthyes > Rajiformes > Arhynchobatidae > Rhinoraja > Rhinoraja longicauda. Next base: position 14,590,246 of record NC_135985.1, read on the forward strand.
TTTCTGTCTCACCCGAGGGCGGCACCTACCTGTGGGACATCGGAACCTCACCGCGTAGTTGGAGCAGTGTTTCCGCGGGGGCTGCTCTTCATTGACGCACCAGAACCCATGCTGGTGACTGAGGTGCACTGCCTCTCCCGTCAGCGCAGCGGGGACACCCTGCATGGTGCGAGCTTCAACCCCGAGTGGCGTTGGGCAGAGTTTGTCCGGGTAGTATCGCTGGATGGCGTCAAGTCGCTCGTGGTCACCACTCCCCCCAGGGTGGTCAATATTAAACCAGGGCGTCCACTGCCAATGCCCTGAAAGAAGGAGGTGTTATTGCATCCCTTTCCTTGGCAAAGATTGATGGAAGGGAACTGTACAATTGTTCACCTACTCCCTTCCTGCTTCCAATTTCTTCCACAGATCAGTCTGATACTGATCTCAACTGCAGTGAATGTGTCCAAGGAAACCACCTTCAGCCAACCACCAAACCTCAACAGCAACAAATTTCCTCCTTGCCACGGTATAATTCAGTCTCATATCATGCTTTGCCTTGTCAATCCAAGGAGCTCTCAATGAACTGTAGAATTCAACGACCAGAGGAGACGGTCTGTGCCACCTTGGAGAAAGCTCAGAGTGCAACACTGGAAAGCACGTTGGAATCTGCGTGTCTGGAGATCAAAGCTGAATAATTTTAAGTGGTAGGTGAGAGATTGGGTAACGTTGGATGATCCAAGGGACTTGAGTGTCCTTGTACACAAACGGTGACACGCAGGGACAGTAAGTGATTAAGAAGGCAGATAGTATATTGGCTTTTTACTTTGAAAGGATTTGAGTTCAGAAGTAAAGATATCTTACTGTAATCATATGGGCTCTGATAAGAGTGGGTACTGGGTACGAGATTTTGTTCCCTTATGTTAATTATATAATTACTGCAGAGGAGTAGTAACAAATATTCTCTAGACTGGGGCCAGAGATGGTGGAGAGTTTGAGCTTTCTCCAACGAGAGGAGATCATGGTCAAAGGCAGAAAGTCATTGGGCTCAACTGGGTGATGCCAGGAACCACAGTGACGGGCTGAGAGCATGTGGTAGCCCAGTACAATTGGGGGGCAGAGAAGGTGACCAGTCTGTGGAATGCTCCACCCTGGAGGCTGTGGAGAGTCAGTCACCGAGTTCATTCAACATTGAAATACATGGATTTCTAAATGTTGAGAAAATATGAGGAATGAGGATCTGCAGAAAAATGGTGCTAATGTATTTGAGGATTAACAAACTCATCAGGAAGGCTGGCTCCTTCATGGGGGCGGAGTTGGATTCATGGGAGGTGGTCTCGGAGGGGAGGATGCTCCTCAAACTGTGGAGCTTCCTGGACAATACAGCTCACCCCTTCCATGACACACTGGTCAACCTGAGGGGTACCTTCAGCAACCGACTGGTTCCACCAAGATGCAGGCCAGAACGCCATAGGAGATCCTTCTTCCCAGTGGCTATCAAACTGTACAACCCCTCCCCCTTCTGTCATGGGGTAGAATGAGACTGACTCCCCCCCCCCCCCCCCACACAATCTTTGCACATCCCCAATCCATTCCACTCATCACTTTAATTTCATGTTTCATGTATTTTTAGTTTTTATGTCTGTTGGCAAATCAATTTCCCCTCCTGGGATAAATAACGTTTTATCGTATCGTACTGCAGATCAGACGTGATCTCGAAGAATGGCAGGGCAGCATAGTTAAAACTGTGAGTTATACTGAGGTAAGAGGGAAATGTTAGACCTTGCTGCTGATGTCTTGTGGTTGACTGGGGATGGTTTCCATTGGCACATGCATTATTCTTGCTTAAATGTCTCCTTAGCTTTAAGTGCTTGCAAAGATCAAAAAATTAAGTATACCGTTTCATTCATAGATTTAAACAAGGCACCATCAATTTGAAGAATACCATCACACTTTGCATTTGTTCTCATACCAAGTCAGAGACGCATACCTCAAAACTAGGCCCATCTGCTCAACTCATCCAGGCCATCAAGATGCCCCATCTAAGCTAGTCCCATTTACCTGCATTTCACCCACATCCCTCTATACCTTTCCTATCTATGTACCTGCCCAAATATCTTGCAATACTGTTCTTGTACCTACCTCAACTACTTCCACACTGGCAGCCTGCTCCATATACATGTCATCCCCATTGAATGAAGTCACCCCTCAGGTTCCTATTAAATCTTTCCCCTCTCATCTCAAACCCCAGCGCTCTAATGGTTCAATGGTTCTTTATTATCACATGTGCCAAGGTATAGTGAAATCCTTATTTTTGCATATAGTTCAGTAAATTATTACTCTTGATAAATAAAATCCCAGATCAAATACAAAATGTATAAAAATAGCCCACTGAGACCATGTACAAGAGTGGCCAGGTTTGGTGCCATTTTCAAAGTCCGTGCTGCAGCAAGCCATAAAGGCCCATTGCAGCCATCGCCTCCATCTGGAGTTCTTAATTCTTCAACACTGGCAAAAAGACAAAGTGCTGGAGGAATTCAGCAGGTCAAGCAGCATCAGATTGAAGAAATGTCCTGAGCCGAAACATCAACTGTCCATTTCCCTCCACACATGCGGCCTGACCCATTTCCCTCCACACATGCGGCCTGACCCATTGAGTTCCTCCAGCACTTTGTTTTTTGCTCAGGATTCCAGCAGCTGCAGTCTCTCGTGTCTTCATTGTTTAGACTGAAAACCAAGAAAACCTTTCTTTTTATGGGCCAAAGATGATCGAAAGAACTGATAATATAGAACCAAGGAAAATATTCCCCTCAACAATCTAAATTCTAAAAATGGCATTTGGTTTCTTTGCCTCTTTTTGTGAAGTTTTTAGTTGCTGAGTGGTTGCACACATGCCATTTACAATGTCACTTGCACTCAGAACTTCCAGTCCAGAAAATAAAATAATCTTTCACAAGCAACTCTAAAATACACCACTCGGCAGAATAAAACCTGCAGTTAATAATGTCCCAGTGCTTTAAGAAATAAATGTTTTGTATCATGTAAAAGGACATCTGTAAAATAAATTCATTACAACTCTGTCACAGACAGAAGAATAACAACCCACAATCCCAAAATATAAATTCACTTCCCAGAACTGAAAGTTCACTGAGGAAGCATCCACAATCTATCTGGAATAGTATTTAAAAGCACGATTTGTTTGAACATTTTGTTTCTCAGGGGTTTGCATGAGCTTCCCAAAACCTGTCATTGTTGCTGACAAATTATATGCCGTTTTCCTAATTGATAAAACAGATTTTCTCGTTCAGCTTCACTGAAGATTTCTGCGGTTGGGAGATAAAATTTCCAAAGCTTTGGTCTGTCAAATTTCTCAAGGGGGATTGAAATCTTTTCAGTAAATACGGGAAGAATATATTATTCTCTGGAAATATCATACCAGACAAATGAGCAAAAAAAAAAAAGAGGCTTGAAATGACACCTGGAAGGATTTTGCCTTCTGATGCTTCACTGCTCCTCACTAGGTCTCTCTCACCCCCTCACCAGTTTATTCCTAAGCAGTTTCCCCAACCTCACCCAAAAACTTGGCATATCACACTTGATCCCCTCTTCCAAGTTCAAGATATAAATTAAGAAAAAATGAGGCCATCGCCAATCCTGTTTGTCTCAGTTTCCAAAATTCTGTTTTCTCAATCCACACCAGAATAAACTACAAATAACTAGTTTTGTTTAATAATATCTCAATCACACATCAAAGGCTTCTAAACAATCCACATGTACCATAGCAATTAATTTTCAACCTTGCTATTTACAACCTCGAAAAATTTAAACAGAACTGCCATATTTTCATCAAACTAGGCTGTGTCTGCCCATCCCTATTATTACTGTTTTAGTGTCCTATTACTCTACCTTAATAATACTCCCAATAATCTAGAACTAGAGGTCATAGTTTCAGATTGAGAATTGCCTATTTGGGACTGAAAAGAAGAGTTCACTTACTCAGAGTCAAGTCAAGTCAAGTCAATTTTATTTGTATAGCACATTTAAAAACAACCCACGTTGACCAAAGTGCTGCACATCTGATAAATCTTCAGAAACTTTATCCCAAAGAGCTATAGATACAGATTTAGTGAGTACAGTCAAGCTTGAGATAGAACGTAGAGCATAGAGCAGTATGGCATAGGCCCACAACGTCCAAGACGACATACCACATAAACATTGGGGAAAGAGAAAGCTTTGGAAATGGGGGTGGGGGTGGGGGGGGGGATCATGTTTATGGGTTTGGGAAGGAGAGTGTTTATCAGTAGATAAACTGTGATCTATTTGATGGCAAGCCACCACGCGACCAACCTCCTCCTGAACTTCATGTGATCCATAACCCTCCATTCCCTGCACATTCATCTGCCTAACTAAATGCCTCTTAAATGTCATAAATCGTGTCTGCTTCCATCACCTACCCTGGCAGCAGGTTCTATGTACCGTTCATTCTTTGTATAACAAGCATGCAATGTACATTTCCTTTAAACTTTCCCCCTCTTACCATTAAAGCCTCGCACTTGAGTATTTGACATTCCGACTCTGTGTAACTGACTGACTATGCACCATATCTATGCCCCTCACCATTTTATATGCATTTACAGATCGCCCTTCTAAAACTGAAGAACAATATTGGCTACATTGGGGAAAGAGAAAGCTTTGGAAATGGGGGGGGGGGGTGGGGGGGGGGGATCATGTTTATGGGTTTGGGAAGGAGAGTGTTTATCAGTAGATAAACTGTGATCTATTTGATGGCAAGCTACCATGCGACCAACCTCCTCCTGAACTTCATGTTCTTTAATTCATGAAGATTCTTAAGATTCTAAGAATTTGAAGAATAGTCCGGCTTAAATGCGAGCTAGATATTCACAGATTAGGTCATTGTCTAATTAAATTCAAAGGCTCACGACAGCATAAAATATAAGAGCATTTCCAGCAAACCAAAAGATTTGAAGTCAGGAAATTCCTGAGAGAGCACAACACCCACCTCGTGCTGCGTCACAGACCATCGCGAACAGGAGCACGGTGGTGGCCCAGTTTAAATCCATCTCTTTAATTCTGTTCCTACAGCTGCGGTGAGTTTTGTAGACCACTGATCTTCAGATATCAACACCTAATCTCATTTAATACCATCAAGAGCAGATCCCTAAAAAACAAAATTAAAACAGAATACTGTACGAGCAGTACATGCCCCCACTGACATGGGGGATGCTGGAAATAGTCACCATCAGGGGGAGAGAGAGGGGCAAAGAGATGGGAGGTAAGGAAGAGAAGTGAGGGGCAGGGAGGGAGAAGGGAAGGGAAGGGGAGGGAGGGGGAGGGGAAGGGAGGGGGAGGGGAGGGGCAGGGAGGGAGAGGGGAAGGGAAGGGGAGGGGAAGGGAGGGGGAGGGGAAGGGAGGTAGAGAGGAAGGGAGGGGGAGAGGAAGGGAGGGAGAGAGGGGTAAATATCTAGGGCCAAAGGACCTGTTCCTATCCTGTACTCTTTGTATTCTATGCTCTAAAATTGTGGTAAATGGGAGGAAAATGAGTTGGTGCAGGGAATTAGATAGTATTCAGGGAGGACTGGGCAATGAATACAATAATTCAAACTAGGGGAGGGTCATAGTTTAGTTTAAGTGCAGCCCTTAAAGTTTCACAAATTTACTGCACATAAAGGACGATTATCCCATGGTGTTCATATCTGCTGAAAGAAGGATCTGTTGAAGATGTGGGAATGGGTCTGTGAATGAAGCAGAAGTTTTATTTTGTTATGACATGGAAGGAGGCTATTCAGCCCATTGAGTCTATACCAGCTCCCAGAACATTCCCATCAATTCCATACCCCCATGTGTCCCAGCAATCCAGTCTCTCTCACATACACACCAGTGCCTCAATTCTCCCGCCATTCACTCCACTGGGGACAACTAACCCACCTGCACAACTTTGGGACGTGGGAGGAAACTGGAACATCTGTGGAAATCCACACAGTCGCAGGCAGCACTCGGGGTAATGATTGAACCTGGTTCATTTGTGCAGTGAGGCAGTGGGTCTAGTTATTGTGGCAGTGTGCCAGCAGGTAGTGTGAGAGAGTGCTGATGGAGTTTAATGATGGCTTACTGCTTCACACTAACCAATCCCCAGAGTGGACTGGCTTTCCTGCTTTGGCTGCTGTATTAAATCCTGGCTTATATTGAGCGGAGGTCCTGTTTCAGAATTTTAACTTCTAACCCACCAACAACCACAAGGGTTAGTACAAACCTACATAAAAACTGTGACATTTTTACATTGTTTACATGAAAGCTACGAGGAGTGAGTTAACTTTTATACTTGAAGGCAATGCTGTTGCTCTCATTAGTTTTAATTTCTCACTGGGTGGCTGTGATGTTTTGGTGCATAACCCAGGGAGTATTGAGACATTGCCAAGTGCAATATGGTTTTGATCTTAGATGACCCCTCATGTTATACCGTTTACTGCACTGTTACTTGTTCTATGTTCTAAACCCCAGCTCCTCGCTTTTGGAATCTAACATTATGCCTCTGTGCTTGGGCTGAAAAATGTTAGTGATTTAAAGAACCCATCCTTCACACACTGTTGGTCATCCTCACACACTGTGAACTTTCTCCTTTCTTTGCACGAAATGTCATCAATCATTTAATCACTCGTTCTATTCCTGTCCTCCTGGGTCTCCTCGATGTGACCTTTGTTCTCTATTTGGATCCGCTGTAGGTTTTGATCAGGAAAAACAGAAGGTCAGTGACATTACTGCGTCTGCAGACCAAGTGGACATCTCCTTTGACCTCTCCTCCCCCCCCCCCCCCCCCCCCCCCGCTCCCCGTCCAGGAGACCATCACATTCCTTGTGAAATCATGACCAGCATCACTGCTCACAAGGCGCGGAGACCAGTCATCCACTTTGTTTAAGAGTCAAGTGTTTTATGGTCAAATGTCCCAGAAAGACAGTGAAATACTTACTTGCAGCAGCACAAAATATGTAAACATAATACACAGTAAATAATATAAAAAACGAGAAAATTGTTGTGTGTGTGTATATACATAAATACACACACACACACACACACACACACACACACACACACACACACTTACACATAAAAAACAAATAAACAATAATAATGCATAAAGGCAAAACCAATGCCCCAAGTCGCTGTTGTTTAGAGTTTATTTGGAAGTTGTAGCGTTTAATCGCCAGATGGCTGTTGGGAAGATTGACTTGAGCCAGTCCCATGTCCGAAGCTCAGCTCAGATGAAGGGTTCAGCCCCAGAGGGTGCACCCTCCTCTCTGGTGCCATCTCCACCCTTATTGTTTAATCTCTCAAGCCTCCCACCTAAACAAGGAGGACATTTGGCCCATCTATTCTAGGCCAGCTCTCAGAGCATTTCTCTCCTTACTCCATTCTCTCACACATGGGGCCAGGGAATTCCCACATAATTCGCAGACACCACCGACCTGCTTCCAAGGGGCAGGCCCTTCGGGCCATCGAGTTCATGCCGACCAACACTAAAGCTACACGAATCCCAATTTGCATTCGCCCACATTAATTCCCCCAGATTCTACCCCTCACTCACATCTCACCCCATGGACCCGCTCGTCTTTGAGACATGGGCGGACGTGCAAACTCCACACAGGCAGCGCCGGAGGTGGGGATCGAACCCGTGTCGCTGAATGTGCGAAGCAATGGCTTTACCGCGGCACATCAGTCTGCAGCATTGAAGCTTGGCTTGGTTGCGACTGGGTTGCACTCGCCGATATCCCAAGCGCTTTTACCCGTTGCACCGGTGTCCCGGCTACACTCACCCGTTCCATTAGACAGTAGACAGTAGACAGTGGTCCCGCACCGGCCGCTCCAGTCTGAAGTCAGACGCTGCAGAAAGGTAGGCGACGTCTCGCTGATCGGCGAGGACATCTGCTAGACTGTTCCGGGGAACGCTCGGCGTGGTTTTATACAAGGTCTAGGAGCTGTAAACCTGGTCCTTTGATCAAAAGCTGAGCCGAGCCAACAGCTGTGGGAGCTCGGCATCAGTAAGGCAGCAACGCCCGACTGACAGAGAGCAGAAACAGGGGGAGATCGTCTGCTAAGTCTGCTGCCCCATTCAATGAGATGGTGACTCTACTGTTTTAAGCCTCAGCTCCACTTCCTTGCCCGAGGCCCACATCTTATCAGTTATGTTTCCTACAATCTGTGACCCCTAAACTAATTCAACAATTCTAGTCTGAAGAAGGGTCTCGACCCGAAACGTCAACCATTCCTTCCCTCCAGAGATGCTGCCTGAGTTACTCCAGCTTTTTGCGTCTATCTTCGGTTTAAACCTGCATCTGCAGTTCCTTCCTACACATTCTAACCACCACCTTCTGAGAGAAGATATTTCTCTTCACTAGCAGGTGGAGTACATAAAGATGCCAGATCCAGCAGCGTTGTCTTGGTGCAGAAACGTGGAACCGCAGATGCTGATTTACAAAATAAAACTGAGTGCTGGAGTAGCTCAAAAGATCAGGCAGCATCTCAGGAGAACTGTGACGGCTAATTGTAAGGGTTGTCTTCGTGGGTGACTTTAATTTCCCCAGTAGTTTCTCAGTGCCAAAGGGTGAGAGGGAGCAGGATTTGTGAAGTGTAACCAAGAGAGTTTCTATCAACAGTCAGTGGATGACCCGAAATGAGCCTGGCCAGGTGATTGGTGGTGCAGTGGAAGATCATTTTGGGGATAATGATCACAACTCCATAAGTTTTAAGATTATTTTGTATAGGGAGAAGGCTGGACCTTGCAATTGACTTGCCACCACTCACATTCAGTAGGTGGAACAGGTCGTTATGGTGACAAAGTGTATGTTGGTCTTCATGGTGAATGTACTTGAGCATAGAAGCACTGGTGTTGTGCTGCAGTTATTCAACATCTTAAATGTTGTGTGCAACTATGGTCTCTATATCTGAGGAAAGATGCCATTTCTAAGGAGAAAGTTCAGCAAAGTTTCACCAGTCTGATTCCTGGGAAAACAGGTCTGATGTATTAGGAGATTTGGGACGATTAGATTCATTGTCAGTCAAGTTTAAAAGAGTCAGGTAGAGGCAGGGAGGATGTTGCAAAAGGCCAGGGAGTTCATGGCCTGGGGTCTATTTATATCAAGATAGTGAATCCCAGGATAATATTTAATCTGTCATTATGAATCATGATATAATCTATCTCCAGTATTTATTCTCAGAATAGGATTCCATAAGAGATTCATCCCAGGATAATAAATAAATCCCACGGTGATTAACTTGAGTTATTTCTTCCCCTTTCAAGTTATCCCAGGATAAATTATCTCAGAATAATCTATCCATGTATTTTTTTTCTCCAGGTTAATGGATTCCAGAATAATGAATCCCAGGAAAACGAATCTTGGAATAACAAATCCTAGGGTGACATTAGCCCAGGTTAATAGCAATGAAACCAGGAAATTGAATTCCTAGGAAAATAAATCTCCAGGTAAATGAATCCCCAGAGTAATTTACTGGAAGGTAATTCTGCACGGGTTATTCGATCCTACAGTCATGACTTTCAGGTTTTGCATCTTAGCATAATTAAAGGAATTTCTCTAAAGTATTTTTTCCCATGGCAATTTATGCCAAGGTGTAAAATCCCTGCATTATGAATCCAGTGAGTAATGAATCCTAGGATAATTTATCACAGGATAATTTGTCCCAGTGTAATGGACAGAGTTGCATCCTTGTGGGACATCGTTGTTGGGAATTATTGTGGAGGAGTAATATTGTGGATATGTTGTCACTTATCCTCACTGATTACAATTTACACTGCCTTGACAAAGCAGCCTTGAAAGACGTCCCATCCCGGTCATTCCATTTTCTTCCTGCTCCCGTCTGCCAGAGGATACAAAAGCTTATAAGCGCACACTACCAGACTCAGGAACAGCTTCTTCCCCTTTGTTATCAAGCTTCTAAATGGCCCTTCCATGAGCTGGAGCACTGTCCATTGCACCTCTACTCCATTGTGGAGATCAGACCTTTATTTCTGGAACTGATATGCTAAAACGCTGAGAACTATATTTTCCACCTGTATTTTTTCCTTTTCTCTATCTATACCTTTACTTGAGTTTGACTTGATTGTATTTATGTATAGTACTATTTGATCTGATTGGATAGCATGCAAAACAAAGCTTTTCACTGTATTCATGACAATAATAATCCTAACCTAATCCAGGGATATTAAATACAGTGTAATTTATTGCTGGTTAATATAACCTGGAGGAATATTTGCCATTGTAAAGATGAATTCCCAAGATCATGTATATCCCAGGATAAATTTTCCCTGGGTAAAGCATTCTATGGTAAATTACTCAAGAGTATTTTATCTTCAGAATATTTTATTGCAGGTTGATGAATGCCCAGGAATTGCAACCCAGGGTAATTAATTACAGGGTTATGAAATCCAGAGTCATTTATGTTAATTTTTCCTAGGGGGATTTAGACAAAGGTAAATGATCCCAGAATAAATCTTGGGATAATTTAAACAAGGATTATGGATCCCAAGGCAATGAACATGTTCCCAATGTTGGGGGAGTCCAGAACAAGGGGCCACAGTTTAAGAATAAGGGGTAGGTCATTTAGAACGGAGATGAGGAAGAACTTTTTCAGTCAGAGAGTGGTGAAGGTGTGGAATTCTCTGCCTCAGAAGGCAGTGGAGGCCAGTTCGTTGGATGCTTTCAAGAGAGAGCTGGATAGAGCTCTTAAGGATAGCGGAGTGAGGGGGTATGGGGAGAAGGCAGGAACGGGGTACTGATTGAGAGTGATCAGCCATGATCGCATTGAATGGCGGTGCTGGCTCGAAGGGCTGAATGGGCTACTCCTGCACCTATTGTCTATTGTCTATTGTCTATTGAACGCTAGGATAATGACTCCCAGGTTGTGGTCTCCCAATGCTAGCAAGCCCAGGATTGCTATCTCAGCGTAATAGATCCCAAGGCAATGAATCCCACAGATATTAAGCCCCAAGTCATTGACCCCAGAGTAACATATTGCTGACAATGAATCTCTGGATAATTTATCGCACCATATTTTATCCTGGTATAATTATATAAATGTAACATCCGGGGTCATTTTTATCAGGTCATTTTTTCCCCTAAAACACACAAAATCAAACTTCTGGAGGAACTCAGCAGATCAAGTAGCATCTCTGCAGAGTAATGGACACTGAAAAAGGATCCAATTTGAATGTCGTCTGTTCATTTCCCTCCACAGATGCTGCCTGACCTGCTGAATTCCTGCCGCAGTCTGTTTTTTGCTCATGATTCCAGTATCTGCAGCCTCTTGTGTCTCCATTATTCTGGAACATCTTTATTACAGAGTAATTTACCCCAGAGTATATTAGCACAGGTTAATTCATCTTGAACTATATTAGATGCACACGGCATTCTCGGCTGTGGCCTAATTTCTGCTATAGGTGGCTGCGCCATAACGTCCAAGCTCCTTTCGTCTATGACTTTGCTAATGAAGATAAGCATTCCGTGTGCCTTGTTCATCACTTTCTCTACTGTGCTGTGACTTCTAGGGATCTGTGGATAGGTACACCAACGTCCGTCTATTGCTCAATACCTCCAAGGGCTTTACTCCCACAATGTCTGGAGATAAATGCATCTACTGTGGATAGAGTGAGCAGTTTTCAATACTTGGGAGTCCACATCACAGAGGATCTTACATGGGCAACGCACATTGTCGCACTGGTGGGTAAGGCAAAGCAGCGCCTTTACCACCTTAGACAGCTGAGGAAATTCAGAGTGTCTCTGAGGATCCTTCATTGCTTCTACTCTGGGGTAGAGAGCATCCTGTCCAGCAACATTACAGTCTGTTTTGGGAACAGCTCTGCCCAGGACAGGATGGCCCTGCAGAGAGTAGTGCGTTCGGCAGAATGCACCATGGGAACTACACTCGCCCCCCTGCAGGACCTATACATCAGGAGGTGCAGATCCAGAGCAAGCAAGATTATGAGGGACCCCTGCCACCCCAGCAACGGACTGTTCCAGATGCTACGGTCAGGCAAACACCTCCGCTGTCACACTGTGAAAATGGAGAGGATGAGACGGAGTTTCTTCCCACAGGCCATCAGGACTGTCAACTTTTATAACTTCAAGGACTAAATTTTGTCTTCTCTATATTAACTTTATTAACTTTATTTATATGCTGTAACTGTAATTCTTTTTTGTGCACAATCCGCAGGCATTGCCACTTTCATTTCACTGCACATCGTGTATGTGTATGTGACAAATAAACTTGACTTGACTTGACTTACTCTTATTGAACCCAAAATGCAGCAATTCCCATTTATCTGGATTGAATTCAATCGGATTTGCTCTGTCCAATGTACAGCTGAACAATATTGTTTTAATATACTACAAGAAGCCTACGACTATTCCCCTTACTATCTCCTTTCCCACCACGTGTTATTCAGCAATCACTGCCTCAGTACCAACTTACTTTCTCAATCATGACGTCAGTTCCAGCTCTAAAGCTGGTCTCTCAGACTGGTGTAAACTCAGGTTATACACTCATCCCACTGCTCTCTCCCAGGTCCCCTTTGCTTACTGCTGCTGCAATCCTTGGGTGACAGTGTGAAGTTTGCAATATCAGTTTGCCATTCCATCTCTGCCCATATTATTTTTTTTCGAACTATGTTTTGTGGGTCAGTATTTCACCCTGTCATCTGCATCTTTCTCATTCTGGGACGCATCAGTAATGCTGTTATTTTCCCTGCCAAATATGGATAAACAACTAGTAGGCAAATATTATTAATTCCTTCATGAAATACAAGATGGAGAAACCTCCCCAGATGTGAACCACTGTTACCATGGATTAGGCGCCAGTGGCGAGGATGGTGGAAGATCAGCCTTAATGTTCAGAATCTTCTCCATTTCCCACATTAGAGAGGTCACTCTGCTCCATGAACCAGGAGAAGGCATCTTGGTGAAGAACTTGCTGGCCTTCCAGCAGTGCAGGCTGTTGCAATGATATGGCCATCGCAATCACAGGGTATAGAATCCTCCAAGAACTGAAGGGTATCTGCTCACTCAGTGTACGTTCAGTGTTCAGCTTTCAATACCATAATCCCCATCAGACTGGCTGAGAAGATGCTGGAACTGGGGCTTAGCACTCCTCTGTGTGCCTGGGTCCTGGACTTTCTCACCGCCAGGTCCCAAGTGGTCAGGATGGGGAACACACATCTAGCCCCCTCACCCTGAACATCGGATCCCCCCAGGGTTGCATCCTTAGCCCCCTACTGTACTCCCTGTACACACATGACTGTGTGGCCAGGTTCAGCTCAACTCCATCATCAAATTTGCCGATGACACTGTGGTGGTGGGTCAGATCTCCGACAACGATGAGAAGGCCTACCGGGAGGAGGTAGCTGATCTGGCACTCTGGTGTCAGGACAATAGCCTCCTCTTGAATGTCAAAAAAACTAAGGAGCTGATTGTGGACTTTCGAAGGGCTCAACATCCAAGGACGTACACGCCACTGGAAATAAATGGGTCTACTGTGGATAGGGTGAGCAATTTTAAATACCTGGGAGTCCACATCAAAGAGGATCTGACATGGGCAATGCACATTGCCGCACTGGTGGGTAAGGCAAAGCAGCGCCTTTACCACCTTAGACAGCTGAGGAAATTCAGAGTGTCTCTGAGGATCCTTCAATGCTTCTACTCTGGGGCTGTAGAGAGCATCCTGTCCGGCAACATCACAGTCTGGTTTGGGAACAACTCTGCCCAGGACAGGAAGGCCCTGCAGATAGTAGTGCGTTCGGCAGAACGCACCATGGGAACTACACTCGTCCCCCTGCAGGACCTATACATCAGGAGGTGTAGATCGAGAGCAAGCAAGATTATGAGGGACCCCTGCCACCCCAGCAACGGACTGTTCCAGCTGCTACGTTCAGGCAAGTGCCTCCGCTGTCAAGCTGTGAAAACAGAGAGGATGAGACGGAGTTTCTTCCCACAGGCCATCAGGACTGTTAACTATTATAACTCCAGGGACTAAATTTTGTGTTTTCTGTATTAACTTTAATTTATATGCTGTAACTGTAATTCTTTTTTTGCACAATCCGCAGGCATTGCCACTTTCATTTCACTGCACATCGTGTATGTGTATGTGATAAATAAACTTGACTTGACTTGACTTGACTTGACGACTTGACGTGACTTGACTTGACTTGACTTGACGTTATCACTGATCAAAGGGGGTGATTTATCACAGGCACGCCATACATCCTGAAGCTCCCCAACCCCATGTTAAATTAGTTTACTTTGCCACAATGCTAGTGGACAACACAACCATTATTTCCACAAGGGAAATATTGCAGATGTCATAAACCCAAAACTAAATCAGAACATATATTTGAAATACTCAGCAGGTCAGCCAACGTCTGTGGATGAAGAAACAATAAATGTTTTAGGTCAATTTGTTTTAAATGGGAACTTTGTGGAAAGGTGGTGCTTTAAATTTTTTAAATAAATTTTAAAAAATTTGATTTAGTAATCTGATAAAAGGTCTTTTTAAATTGGTTTGATTTAAATTCAAATAATTCTTTAAAATATATAAATCTGATGAAAGGTCATTGACCAGAATCATTAGCTTTGCTTTTCTCTTTGCAGGACTTTCCTGACAATATTCACAACTTCCATGGATTCTGGAGCATGTATGCAGTATATTCCAGGCACTCATTTTGTAAACCAATACAATGAAGGCCACTGCATATCCAAAACCCTAGACAGAACCATACATTTTCCACAGTCTGCACAAGTGTGGGGGAGTGCTGGCTAATACTCCAAAATAACCCAGACACTTTGTCATCAAGAACTAAATCTTCCCAAGTACAATTGATTGAGTTAGCAGCCAGGATTTCTAAGCACCAAGCTCAGATGAAAGGTGACATAAAAAAAGGCACAAAGACCCTTTAATAGTAGATCTGCAGCAGCTGTTACAATGGAACTCTTTAATCTATGGAGCTACAGTTTCCAAAGGATAAGTTGCAACAATGATGGGTGTATTCCATCATTACACCAGTTCAATCAGCTGTGAAAGCCCACGTGGGAATCAGGCTGAGCACTTAAAAGCTACGATCACATGCTTCTCATTATAAAGGAGTAATAAGATCTGCTTCAAGTAACCTCTCACATTCAAGTGTATAATTGGAACCAACTGATGTGTTTCCAATTCCAGCCTTATTAATGTTTCTTCTTAACAAATCGAATGGATCACCAGGCTGAGAAGGATTTCTGAGAAATTGATCCCTCTGGACAATTCCATTTCGATTACTGCCTTCGACACGGCACAAATGGAGCTGTCAAATTCTCTCTGTCCATTGCAAGAGCAGCGATGCTCATGAAAACCTTTTAAAATTATATTTCGTCTCCACACTTCTGGAGCTAGGAGTCAGAACTCTCTCTGCAATAGGATCCTCAACTTCCTGACCCATGGACCACAATCAGTAAGGTTAGGTGACAAAACATCCTCCAAGATCCTTCTCAACACTGGCACCCAACATCTCAGTCACTTACTATACTCCTTTTACACTCAGATTGTGCGGACAAATTCTGCACCGACTCCATTTACAGGTTTGCTGATGATACCACTGCAGGTGGGCCGACCTCATACAATGACGAGACAGAGTACAGAGAGGAGACTGAAAATTTAGTAACATAGTGTCACGACAACAATCTCTCCTTCAATGTAAACAGAACGATCGAACTGGTGAGGTGGTGTACCTGCCTCAGTCCGCATCAATAGTGCTGAAGTGGAGATAGTCAAGAGTTGCAAGTTACTTGGCGTAAATATCACCAACACTTTGACCTGGACCAACCACAATGGCACGATGACCAAGAAAACACACCAGCTTCCACTTCCTCAGAGGAGAAAAGAAAGTTGCCCTGTCTGAAATCACTCATCATTTCTACAGATGCACCATAGAAAGCATTCCCGAGACGATAAGAAATTCCAAAGAGTTGTGGATGCGGCTCAGGCAATCACACAGGGCACCTGCGTCCGCATTGACTCCATTTATACTTCAGGCTGCCTCGGGAAAGCAGCCAACATACTCAAGGACCACTCAGACCACACACTTTGTCTTCTTCCCTCTCCCGTCAGGCAGAAGATAAAAAAGCCTGAGAGCACAAACAACCAGATTCAAGGACAGCTTCTTCCCCATTATCAGATTACTGAACAGACCTCTCGTGGGCTAAGCATGAACTCCCTATTTTCCAATCTACCTCGTTGTGGTCCATGCACATATTTTTATTGCATTTTCTCTGTAGCTGTAACACTATAGTAAATCCTTGTTGTTATGAACCTCTTTATAATGGATTTCAGTTATAGTGGACAGAGTAATCAGACATCACTGTCTCTTTAAGAACATGGGCTGCTAGTTACAGCTAGCAGTAGCCCAATTACTCAGTAATCCCTGACAGATGGCACCCAACTTGGTGGTGTAGTCGACAGTGAAGAAGATTGTCTAAAGTTGCCACAGAATCTGTATCAACTGGGGAAGTTATAAAATAAATTGCAGGTTGAATTTAACTCCGAGAAGTGCAGTTTGGTATTTTGGTAAATTAAACCAGGGCAGGATTTACACAGCAAATGCCAAAGCTCTGTGGAGTGCTGTAGAACAGAGAACTAGGGTGCAAGTACTTGGTTCTCTGAAAGTAGCAACATAGGTGGACAAGGTGGAGAAGAAGGTATAACATTCTTGTCTTCATCATTCAGGGCATTGAGTACAAGTGTTTGGCCATAATGTAACAATTGCATAAAAAGTTGATGAGACCGTACCTGGAGCTTTGTCTGCAGTTCTGGTTGCCCTTGTATAAGAATTATGTAATTAAGATAGAGGGGGTGCAGAAAATATACACAAAAATATTGCCAGGAATGAGCAGTTTGAGCTATAAGAAGAGACTGGATAGGCTCTGGCTGTTTTCCCTGGAGCAAAAGATTTTGAGGGGTGACCTTATAGAGCTTTATAAAACCATGTGGGACAGAGTTAAGGTGGGTGGTCACAGATTTTTTTCTCAGAGGATTCTAAAATTAGAGAGCATAGATTTAAGGTGAAGCAAGTTTTTCACTCAGAGGATGGTGCTAGAGGAAGCTGCAGAGGTGGGTACAAATACAAAACTTAAATGACATATGGACAGGTTCATGGATACAAAAGGTTTAGATGGATATGGACCAAATGCTAATGAAATGTTGGCCTTCATAACAAGAGGATTTCAGTATAGGAGTAAAGAGGTTCTTCTGCAGTTGTATAGGGCCCTGGTAAGACCACATCTGGAGTACTGTACACAGTTTTGGTCTTCTAATTTGAGGGAAGGACATCCTTGTAATTGAGGCAGTGCATCATAGGTTCACGAGATTGATCCCTGGGATGGCGGGACTGACATATGAGGAAAGATTGAAAAGACCAGGCTTGTATTCACTGGAGTTTAGAAGGATGAGAGGGGATCTTGTAGAAATATATAATAATAATAATAATAATAATAATGCATTACATTTATATAGCGCTTTTCAAATTATAAAAGGACTGGACAAGCTAGATGCAGGAAAAATGTTCCCAATGTTGGGCGAATCCAGAACCAGGGGCCACAGTCTTAGAATAAAGGGGAGGCCATTTAAAACTGAGGTGAGAAAAAACTTTTTCACCCAGAATTGTGAATTTGTGGAATTCTCTACCACAGAGGGCAGTGGAAGCCAAATCACTGGATGGATTTAAGAGAGATATAGTTCTAGGGGCTAGTGGAATCAAGGGATATGGGGAGAAGGTATTGATTGGGGACGATCAGCCATGATCACAATTAATGGCAGTGCTGGCTCGAAGGGCCGAATGGCCTCCTCCTGCACCTATTTTCTATGTTTCTATGTTTCTAAATGAAGGCAAATAAGACTGGCTCAGGTTGAGGGTGTATGGAACCCACCATGAGGGTGGTGGGTGTATGGAACAAACTGCTAGATGAGATAGTTGAGGCTGGGACTATCCCAACGTTTAAGAAACAGACAGGTACATGGATAGGGATATAGACCAAACGCAGGCAGGTGGGACTAGTGTAGCTGGGACATGTTGGCTGGTCTGGGCAAGTTGGGCTGAAAGGCCTGTTTCCACACTATATCACTCTATGACTCTAGGTGGGCTGAATGGCATATTTCCATGCTGTGTGACTGTATGAGTGAACTGCAAACAGTATCGTTTAATTTTTTAACATTGAAACTGTAAATGTGTATGAGAAATATAAAAAACATATGGGAGGAAATGATTAAACTTTTCCAACAAACAGACATGACTGGACTGGACTGTCAAACTAACCATATGTTTTTAAAGACAGGCTCTTGTTAAAAATGTGCAAAAGCACAATACAACACAGAAAAGCCACAACAGCTTTGTATATAATCATAAACTGCTGTGTTGTGTGGACGTAAAAACATCTGACTCCATTAGATAATTACAATGTGTGATTAGTTGCCTGGTCTCACCAAGGTTGTGGTGACTAAGATTTATTTTTGTACATAATTGGAGCAAGACTGTCCATTAATGTTCATGTGGGCAAAGCAGCAAATACTAGACATTAGTTCAGCTTATCTATTGGATTATCTACAACAACAAAAAAAATCTTCTTGAAGAGTGATCTGAATGATGGCACAGAATCCTTCTGGGAACTGTAGTACCAAGCCTTGCCACCTCAGAATTACTCATATCAAAACCATACTTACCAAGTCCCAATTGATGCAGGAGATGTGTGGGGCAAGTTTTGTTTTAACACAGAGGGTGGTGAGTGCCTGGAACACTAGCAGGATTGGTGGTTGAGGTTGGTATGATTATGGCATTTCAGAGACTTTGGGCTAGGCATTTTAGATATGGATTATGTGCAGATATATAAGGGATGGCCTTGGTATCATATTTGGCACAGACATTGTGGGCCAAAGGGCCTGTTTATGTTCTGTTCTACGTATGTTCCTACTATTTGACATGTATTCCTATTGTTCTGTGTTCTTTATTGTGGTTCAATGGTGCTTTCACAATGGTTTAACATGAGTCAATCTCTCATGTTCAACAATTATTTCTGTTGAAATAATTTACCGGCAATTCTCCTAAACTAAATTTACAAACAAGACCTAAGCAAAGAAGATGGAAGCTACATTGGCTGCAATCTTGAAGCAGCTGTAAGAGGAATGTTTAATTAGGATGTGGGAGGAAAATCCCATGACACAGGCTCGTCCAACACCCACTATGTACTTTGTGTTATAGGAAATGCATGCTCATGCATCATACGGTCTGCATCATACGGTTATGATCTGCAAATGATTAGCAGAGGAACAGTCCAGGTTTGGTCCAATGCCTGCATTCTGTGGCTGTGCAAATTAGATGGCACAATGAGTCTCTTTCATATTGACGGCTCCACTTTGGCTCAGAGGCCCCTTCAGCCCCAACAACTGCAAACATTAATAAGGGCTACAGAAACAGGCTACCAGATATTTAAATGGAAATGGGAGGAGACAGGTCAGGAGTGTGGAGCACGAGTGTGGAGACATGAGTGTGGTGATCAGATAGGAGATGGGACAGGAGATGAGGGTTTGGAGACTGGACTTTGAGGGCCGTGGGTCAGAATTTTCTGGCTCAGGGCTGTTTCCCTTAGTAGTATTCTTATTGTGTCTCACTGAGGTTTCCCTTTGTGTCGCTTCATAGATGGCCAGTCAGTTTAGTGCAGTGTTCTCTATTGTTTGGACAAGAAACTGTCTATCTAAAGATGCTGCCTGACCCATTGAGTTCCTCCAGCACTTTGTGTTTTGCTCAAGATGCTGAAATCTTGAGCAAAACACAAAGTGATGGAGGAACTCAATGGGTCAGGCAGCATCTTTGGAGGGAATGGACAGACAATATTTTAGGTGCGGACCCTCCTTAAGAAGGAAGAGAGTGCTGACCTAAAATGTCATCTGTCCATTCCGTTCACAGATTCTCCCTGATCCACTGAGTTCCTCCAGCACTTTGTGGGGTTTTTCCCATTGTTTAATTGCCAGTGTGTTTCCAGCAAGTACAGTTTCCTGCCCATGATGACCACACTGCTGCCTTTGTCTGCTGGCTTAACGATGATGTCTGAGTTTTTATTTTAAATGTGTGGGGTTACCCTTTTCTTCCCTGATGAGTCTGACTTGTCATTTAAAGTGCACATTGTTTCCATGACTGATCCAGTTTCTCCATTTAAGCTTAAAGCCATTGTAGGTAGCTCCACATCTTGAGATGTCTATCCTGTGAGTGGGATAAGATGTCTGAGTAGATTCTGCATTGCTGAGGTGGGGCGATGATTTAAATTTTCCTTAAAACCAAGCTGAGTCCATCTGCATCTGTTCTTGATGGAGCTTTGCAGCTAATGTAAAGTCGATACATTTGTTTAAGATGGTGTCGTGCATTCTGTGGGGATGAAAGTTTAAAAAAGATCAACAATTGTTCTCCAGCTAGAACTCACTTCGCCAGCCCAGAGGTCCCTTTCAGTTTAACGACCGTTAAGAAGGAAGAGGGTGCTGACCTAATAATGTCATCTGTGCATTCATTCACTCTCAGTCTGCTGGATGTGACCTGGAGACACTAACAAAGATTTAGCAACTACTGCTGGTTTGGGAATTAGATTTCTTACATTTGTTTTATTTCCTGAAGGTTTCTCTTGCTGCCTGTGAAGGAACTTGGCTGGAGTAGCTTTCAGGTGCCCACATGCTTTGCATTTAGGTATTTAATTTTAGTAATTTTCAATGGTGCCTGCAGCAGTTTAGTATCAGGCAGTGGTTGGTCTCTGTGAAAAAATATGTACTGCATGTGATTTAAAGTATTTTTTCCTTTCGTGACAGGGTTATAATTTGTCTACAGTGCCAATGGCGTGGGCGAATTTGTAGTTTCTGGAAGCTGCCCAATCCACATGTTTGAGATGGGACCTTTTTTAATCTGGGAGAGGTTAGAATCGACAGTTCTTAAAATGGGATCAGACATAAGGAATTGCAGATCCTCATTTTACAAAAGACACAAAGTGCAAGAGTATCTCAGCGGATCAGGCAGCATCTCTGGAGAACATGGATAGATGATGTTTCGGTTGGACCCTTCTTCAAGCTGATTGTCGTGGGGGAGGGGGGGCTGGGGTTGGGGTTCTCTAACATTTCCACCACCTTCAACATGATTCCACTACCAGTCACATCTTCCCATTCCCACCCATTTCTGCCTTCCACAGAGACCGCTCCCTCCGCAACTCCTGGGTTCACTCATCTCTAGCCACCCAAGTCATCCCTCCCCAGATACTTTCCCCTGCAACTGCAGATGTAAACCTGTCCCTATACCTCCTCCTTCACATCCACCCAGAGACCCCAGCAGTCCTTCCAGGTGAGACAGAGGTTCACATGCGTCTCCTCTAACCTCATCTACTGCATTCTGTGTTCCGGATATGGCCTCCTAAACATCGACGAGACCAAGCGAGAACTCGACAATTCTTGCACTTGGTCTGCCAAGGCCTGCTGGATCTTCTGGTTGCTAACTATTTTAACTCCTCTTCCCATTCCCAACCTGCCATTCTATCCTGGGCCTCCTCCATCACCAGAGAGGGAGGCCACACACAAACTGGAGGAACAGTACCTCATAGTCCACTTGGATAGCTTACTGTTGTATATAAATATACCCCGGCCCACCTGGACTTGTACCTACTTCCTCCCATTTACTTCCATCCTCCAGCTTCACAATTCACAACTGTTCCATCCTCATCTCACATCTTTGCTCTTTTCCTCTCTGACCTTCGATCATCCCCTCACCCATATCCACCTATCACTCGACAGGCTTTATCCTGCTCCCATCTATCTTCCACCTTTCTAGGTGAAGTACGTGTTTGCATTTTGCCTGTGACATTGAAACCATACTGATTTAAGGATCAACACTATCTTTGAGAATACTCAAAAATGTTCATTGTCATGATTCACTCATGGATAAAAAATGAATAAAGATAAACAGCATTAAACAATTTAACTTGGAGTAATGTACACTTCACACTGCGAACAACCTACATTTTTTTAAATGAAGCCAATTAACGTACAAACCTATACGTCTTTGGAGTGTGGTAGGAAACCGGACCACCTGAAGAAAGCCCACGCGGTCACGGGCAGAACGTACAAACTTTATACTGACAGCACCCGTAGTCAGGATGGAATCCGGGTCTCCGGCGTTGTAAGACAACAATTCTACCACTGTGTTGCCCTAATTGAAGATTAAATGGGGCCAATGCTGTTGCCTAGGTGGCTGGACTATTTCTTTCCCGTGTTTACATTTTAAATGTATTGTGCTTGTCTTTATCCACAGTCTGTAATAGGAACCGCAGATGCCGAGTCATAGAAAAGTGCTTGAGTAACTCAGTGGGTCAGGTAGGTCCCTGGAGAACATGCATAGGTGCTGTTTCAGGTCTGAAAAGGGTTCTGACCCGAAACGTCACCCATCCTTTTTCTCCAGAGATGCTACCCGACCCGCTGAGTTGCTCCAGCACTTTGAGTCTATCTTTACACACATTCTGCTTGCGTCAGCCGAGATTTCGGAGCGCGTTGTATTCCCCGCGCAACGCCACCGCCCTCTCCCGGCCATCCTGCTCTCTGCAGCCGAACCTGGGCTCCATGAAGCCGAGGGGTGAACTTCCAGCTCAGCTAAACTCTCCCGCGTCTGTGCCCGACGCTCCTTCTATCCATCAGCTTCACCACAAAATGTGTTATTCTTCTGTGCAACATCTAAAGAAACAATAGTGAATTCAATATGTAATGGAGCACTAATACAAAACACCCGTTTGTCCGGCAACACTAATGCTCCGAATTAAAGGAGTTTTACCTGTTCACTCTCGTCTCCAGGCTGCTGTTTTACAATAAAACTCCTTTAATTCTGTACACTCGTAACACCTGGTATCGGACTCGCTATCGAGTGTGAGATGCCGAGCAATACTTAATTCCGATTTTTTAAATGTAAACGTTACACGGTAGAATGCTAATTATTACTATCAACCCTAAGTTTAAAGAAAACGTGGGGAACTAGAGGGGTTACGTAACCCTGATTCTCAAATACCAGAGGGCATAGGGTTAAGATGCGAGACGGGGGGTTAAACCTGTAGGACAAGTGTTTTCCACACGTTGGGGTGGGCGTCTGGATTCTACTGCCAGGCAATATCAACTTTTAAGAGGCATTTACACCAACACATGGATGTGCAGGCAGGGAGTAGAAGGATACGGCTCATGTGCAGGCAGGTAACTAGTAGAGTGGATAAGGGAGAACCAGTGGATGTGTTATATCTGGACTTCCAGAAGGCTTTCGACAAGGTCCCACATAAGAGATTAGTATGCAAACTTAAAGCACACGGTATTGTGGGTTCAGTATTGATGTGGATAGAGAACTGGCTGGCAGACAGGAAGCAAAGAGTAGGAATAAACGGGCCCTTTTCAGAATGGCAGGCAGTGACTAGTGGGGTACCGCAAGGCTCAGTGCTGGGACCCCAGCTATTTACAATATATATAAATGATTTGGACGAGGGAATTGAATGCAACATCTCCAAGTTTGCGGATGACACGAAGCTGGGGGGCAGTGTTAGCTGTGAGGAGGATGCTAGGAGGCTGCAACGTGACTTGGATAGGTTAGGTGAGTGGGCAAATGCATGGCAGATGCAGTATAATGTGGATAAATGTGAGGTTATCCACTTTGGTGGCAAGAACAGGAAAGCAGACTATTATCTGAATGGTGGCCGATTAGGAGAAGGGGAGATGCAGCGAGACCTGGGTGTCGTGGTGCACCAGTCATTGAAAGTAGGCATGCAGGTGCAGCAGGCAGTGAAGAAAGCGAATGGTATGTTGGCATTCATAGCGAGGGGATTTGAGTATAGGAGCAGGGAGGTTCTGCTGCAGTTGTACAGGGCATTGGTGAGATCACACCTGGAGTATTGCGGACAGTTTTGGTCTCCTAATCTGAGGAAATACATTCTTGCCATAGAGGGAGTACAGAGAAGGTTCACCAGATTGATTCCTGGGATGGCAGGACTTTCATATGAAGAAAGATTGGATAGACTCGGCTTGTACTCGCTGGAATTTAGAAGATTGAGAGGGGATCTTATAGAAACTTACAAAATTCTTAAGGGGTTGGACAGGCTAGATGCAGGAAGATTGTTCCCGATGTTGGGGAAGTCCAGAACAAGGGGTCACAGTTTAAGGATAAGGGGGAAGTCTTTTAGGACCGAGATGAGAAAGCTTTTTTTCACACAGAGAGTGGTGAATCTGTGGAATTCTCTGCCACAGAAGGTAGTTGAGGCCAGTTCATTGGCTATATTTAAGAGGGAGTTAGATGTGGCCCTTGTGGCTAAAGGGATCGGGGGTATTGTGAGAAGGCAGGTACGGGATACTGAGTTGGATGATCAGCCATGATCATATTGAATGGCGGTGCAGGCTCGAAGGGCCTACTCCTGCACCTATTTTCTATGTTTCTATGTTTCTAGGTAGGATACATTTAGATTGGCATCATAATCGGCACAGACATTGTGGGCCGAAAGGTCTCTTTCTGTGCTGTACTGTTCTTTGGAATAAGGCCCCGGTAAATGTAAAAAGAGTGCGGGACACGGATCCAGGTGAATGTCTAGAGCAGGAACGGGTGCCCCAGCGAGTAGGAAGGGGACGCAGGGACGGGGCCCGGCGTGTGGTCAGGGTAGTCTTCCGCTGGGAGCCACAGGTGCTGCCTTCCAAATGGCATTAGTTTGCAAAACACGTGTATCCGTTTGCCTCGTCTCCTTCTTTCAACAGAGTCCGATGGAGAACCATCAAGATATCCAGATAGTCAGATCGTGGATTACCAGAATTTCACAAATCCCTAAAGGCAGGTATCTGTGATCGAACATTAGAAGACAGCGGCACCCACGAAAGATCACGGCATCGCAGTCTGCATTGCAAGGACCAGAGCAAACGTATCACCTTTACCTTTCAAGTTGGACTTTAAAAACGAGTACAACCGCTTAATTCACCAGTTAGAGTTGAGACCAACCTTAAAATAAGCAACCCATGCACCGGAAGGATAGTTCACTGAAAGAACACCTCCTCCCATCCACTGACATTAACCCCTGCCACGTTATTCCCAATAGCTTCAAGACGTTTATTACGTGTCCTACCATTATGGCCCTTGACATACTTCAGTTCCACCAGTTCCCTAACTCTACCTAACTCTAGAAATATTACTCTCGCATATCTATAAAGGACATAAGGTCTTTTTTTTTAACGCTGACTTTTTTTTTTGTCCGGGTCCGCGCCGCCCAGCGATCCCCGCACTATCCTACACCCACTAGGGACAATTTTTACATTTGCCCAGCCAATTAACCTACATACCTGTACGTCTTTGGAGTGTGGGAGGAAACCGAAGTTCTCGGAGAAAACCCACGCAGGTCACGGGGAGAACGTACAAACTCCGTACATACGGCGCCCGTAGTCAGGATCGAACCTCCGGCGCTGCATTCGCTGTAAGGCAGCAACTCTACCGCTGCGCCACCGTAATGAGGAACAATTTAGGGATATTAAGGAAAGGCCCCTTTGCGAAGCCTGCAATAGAAAAGACCATCACCAACACTAATTGGGAGATATAATATATTTTTGGCAAACTTTCTGGAAACGTCATCCAACCTTGACGACGTGTTTTGCGAAACATCGTCCAAGATTAAAGGATAAAATAAAGATATCACGAACTCTTTAGCAAGCTTGGGTTTCTGAGTAGGTTTAAGCCTGGTCTTGTCTAACCAGATGGCTAATGGCTAATATCCACATATTCTTCAAAGGATCGCACTCTATGAACGCTAAATCTAATTTATGGATTTCCCAACGACTAATCCTATTATCGGTAAAGGTTTTATGTTTGGCAGACAAAAACAATTCAGCAGACTTACTCACATTTATTTGGAGAGTCTTAGCATAGAATTCCTCCACAATCTTGAGGTTGCGACGCATCCCCTTAAAGGTCCCACTGGCCACAGCCACATCATCTACGCACCCGGTGCAAAGCCGCACCAGAGGTATCACAACCACTTAGTTCCAAACCACTACTCGCTCTAAGGAACACGACACCATGTCCATAACACAATGACAAGGAATAGAGGAGAGAGTTAACTTTGTTTCACTCCCTCCTAATAGGCCTCTACTCTTCCTATCCTCAACAACCGTGATGAAATTGTGCAGAGATCTCTTGGATTTGGACTCCAGGACACCTCGTGGGGATTGGAAGGTTAATTGGCGTCGTGAATTGCCTGTAGTGTGCAGGTGAGTGGTTGAAACTGGGGGAGTTGATGGAAATATTTGGAGAATGAAACATGGGTTGGTGTCAATGGGTGGTTGGTGATCGGCACCAACTCGGCGAGCCGCGCTGTATCGCTCTGTGATTGGAGCATTTACATGGATCCAGTCATACCGATTCTTACTCCGGGTTTCCCAGAGGCTGCCTGGACTGTGGATAACAACAATCCTATCTCTTTTATTCAAGAAAAGTTATTGCCAGCCATCCGTCATTGAGTGAACTCTAGTCTCTGGTTCCGGCCGGACACAGCCACTAGCCAGCCATCAATCAACTGGAGAGAAGGATGCGGCCTCTCCTTACCCCCGTCTCCCCTCCATTCGCGGTCCCCTGCGCGGTACCAACCCGCAGTCCCGGACCCATGCTCTGGGTCGGCTGGAGCCGGGTCTCTGTCCGAGGTGCTGAAACTCGGTTCCGAAGAGACAGTCCCGCAATAAAACGCAGTGGAAAGAAGCGCGGCGTCTGAACAACCCTCGGCGCGTCCTACAGCTATCATCCGGGGGAAAGTCTCCCGGGACTGTAATGAGTCTCCCGGGACTACACTGCTTCGCACCTGGCCTGTAATGCTCCACAGCCCCCTGGCTCAGCACCGTCTTTTCCGGAGTCTGTTAAATAAGTAATAATGATTGATCACAATAATAACAAAGGAAATCTGTGAACAGGAGGCCATATAGTTCCCGGGGATCCACAAGATCATGGCTGACCCCGGCACCATTCTCCCGCCCTGTCCCCAAATCTCTTGATTTCTTTAATGCCAGAGTATCGATAGAAGATCTATGAATTTCAACGTTGAATGAATCCAAGGTCCGAGGGTCCACAGCTCTTCTGGGTTGGGAATTTCATAATATATTCAGTGTCCGATGAAGAAATGTTCCTCTCATTGGTTCTAAACTGTTTAACCCTTGGGTTAGGTTTATTATTATCACACATAGCGAGGCACGGTTAAAAGCTTCAGTTTGAATGCTATCTCAACATACCTAACATAGTTGTAATCAGTTTAAACTCGTGCGAAAGATAGAGCAACGGGCGAGATACAGAGTGCAGAATATCGTTTTCAGCATCAGTTCCCTACATAAAATCCAATGTCCTCAATGGTGAATCGAACGGTATCTTAGCTTTAGAGAAGGACCGTTCAGATAACGAAGAAGCTGTTCCTGTGTCTGGCGTTGCGTGCTTTCAAGCTTCTCTACCTTCTGCAGGACGGGTGCAGGGAGAAGGAATGACCAGGGTGAGACGATTATCGGCCCTTATTCTGATTCGAGACTCTTCAGCCAAGTGAAACACCCCCCATCATCAACTCTGTCCAGGCCTCGAAGGATTGTGTTAAATTGAAATGAAATCACCTCAAATTCTTCCAAACTCCGGAAAGTGCAGTCTGAGACCGCGAAATCTCTCCTGGATCAACCTGGTGAATCTTCGCTGCATTCCACCTATTGCTAGTACGTCCTTTTGTTCAGATGAGTAACATTCATGCCAGGCTGATCCGAGGTGGAAGGCACATGGGACACCCCCACGGTGCCATGATATACTGAATTCAAAATTGGTTTTGTCACAGAACACAGGGGTTATTTGGAGGGGGGGTGATGTGCTATGGAAGTGAGGAATGTTGTCAAAGAATGCAACAGGATACACACCAGTTGGAAATATTGGTGGAGGATTGGCAGATGATGTTTAAGCCAAAAAAGTGAAAAGTGTTGCATTTTGAAAGATGACATGTAAGAAGGAAATGTACAGTAAAGGGCACAACACAGTAAGGACATTGAACAGGGGGGTCTTGAAAACGGCTGAACAGGTAGATAGCGTGGGAATGAAGGCACCACATTCTTGCCTTCAATAGTGGGGGCATTATGTGAAAAAGCCGGAGGGTAACGTTGCAGATGTACAAAACGTTTTTTGGGCCACATTTGGAGTATTGCGGGCAGTTCTGGTTTCACTTCACAGGAAGGTTGTGGAGATTCTGGAGAGGGGACAGAAGTGGTTCGCCAGGACGATGCCTGCATTAGAGACTATTTGCAATCAGGAAAAGTTGGACAGACTTTCATTGTTTTCGCTTGGGTTTATATAAAGATGAGAGGCATAGGTAGGTCAGGCAGCATCACAGGAGAGAAGGAATGGGTGACGGTTCGGGACCCGAAACGTTACCCATTCCTTCTCTCCTGAGATGCTGCCTGACCTGCTGAGTTACTCCAGCATTTTGTGAATAAATACCTTCGATTTGTACCAGCATCTGCAGTTATTTTCTTACACTACCAGAGGCATCGAGGTCAATCTACCAGAGGTCGATTGTCAAAGTCACTAACGTTAGGGCGGAAGTGGCAAATACCAGAGGACGTAGCCTTAAGGCAAGATTTAAGGAGTTTTGATGGCAAGTTATTTTCCTACAGGTGCGTGAAATATGCTGCCGGGGAAATACTGGCAGTCCACGCTAGTGCATGAATATTCCCAACCCCTTGTTGATCAATTTCCCGCTTGGGACCCGACCGAAAGACCCTCTCAAAATAAAAAAAACCCCACATTCATTGGATCCCCTTATCCGTTCCACAAGTCACGCCACCAGAACACCATTAGGCGTGATTCCTCTTCATAAATCCTCGCCCATCCCGCTCCACTATTTCCCATTTTTTTGGGATTTAAGGGCGCTGCGGGACCCTTACGTACTGAAAACAATGGTCATTGTCGCCGAACTCAGATCGAAGTTCGGAGTTGGAACGATCCCCCTCTCCCCGAAGCTCCAAGCCACGACCTTGTCCCGGTGCGACAGAGCGTGTGCCTAGCCCGGCCCAGGACGGGCCAGTGTGAACGGAAAGGACCGGTCGTTCGGGATCCTTAATCAGATTCAACGAATATTTAATGACCTGATTAGAATTGCTTGAGTATTCAGAGAGTAAATTATTTCAGTTTCCATAGACACCGGTCCCCGAGTTGTTCTTTCTTCTGCAGAAATGGGTCAAGATTGTGCAGGTCGGGAGCCTGATTAACATCGGCTTGGCGCCCTGGTTAGTCGGTGCTCGGCTCTGTCCCCGTCCGCCCGCCCGCCGGAGGATCAGGCTCAGGTTCAGGTTCAGGGCGGGCGAGCTGCGCAGATCTGATTACAGATCCCGGCTTAAAGCTGCCGCGCTCACCTTCTCCCAAATCTCTTTAGAACGAGAAGCCCAGGGTTGGACGACGGAGTGTCCCTGGAAATGAGTCCGTGATCCAGGAGCAGGGACCACCTCCCCATTCATCGCGGGGACAGAGGCTGGTGGCCGGGGCACCGTTGATGGGCCTGGTCTAAATTTGCAACATTGGACATTGGAGCGTTGAGGAGCGGAGGCGAGATGTTTCCGGGGCGCAGGAAGAGACTGAGCCGGAGCCGGGTAGTCTTCCTGTTCGCAGCGCTGATCATTTGCTCTCTCTCGCGGTTCCCCATCGGATCCTGGCCGGGATCAACGCAGTGGGGAGCGGGAGCCGGAGGCGCCTCCTTCCCTTACAGCAGAAGACTACTGCAAGTCACATCTGGCAGCGCGCACAGCGAGCTCTCCAGCACCCAGGACCCGCACCCCGGACTCTCCGGGACTAGAAGTACCGACCCCGGGCTTCCCACGACCAGCAGTCCCGACCCCGGTCTAGCGGAGACCAGAAGCGTTCACCCCGGGCTCTCCCAGACCCCGAATTCCCATCCCGGCCCCGACGGGACTAGCACCCCCAACCCTGGTCTCACCCGGACCAGGAGCCCTGGGCCAGAGATCCTCGGCTCCAACAACCCGTTAACCAGAGACTCTACCAAATGGCCCCCATCACCCCTGGCTCCTCCCAACCAGACCATCAGCAGCGGCAGCGAGAGTGAAGCGGCGGCGTCGGAGAAGCCCAGACTGAAGGGATGTATCCTGGTGGGCAACGAGATCGTGCCGGCGCCCACGGCCCTGGCACCGGGCGGCAGCGGAGGGGTGGACCACAGCGGGGGGGTGGACCACAGCGGGGAGCCGCCGCTCAGGCACACCAAGGGCGAGTACCCGATGGATTTGTTCAGCGTGGAGGAGCGCCGGCAGGGCTGGGTGTTTCTCCATGTGATGGGCATGGGTTACATGTTCATCGCGCTGGCGCTGGTTTGCGACGAGTTCTTCGTGCCGTCCCTGGGCGCGATCATTGAGAAGATGGAGATCTCGGACGACGTGGCGGGGGCGACCTTCATGGCCGCCGGGGGCTCGGCGCCAGAACTCTTCACCTCCCTCATCGGGATCTTCATCTCGCACAGCAACGTGGGCATCGGCACCATCGTGGGCTCGGCCGTCTTCAACATCCTCTTCGTGATCGGCATGTGCGCCATCGTCTCCCGGGAGATCCTGCACCTGACCTGGTGGCCGCTCTTCCGCGACGTCTCCTTCTACATCATCGACCTGCTGATGCTGATCGTCTTCTTCCTGGACAACATGATCCGCTGGTGGGAGAGTCTGTGCCTGCTGTTCGGATACCTGGCCTACGTCAGCTTCATGAAGTTCAACGCCGAGATCGAGCAGTGGTTCAAACGCAAGGTCACCAAAAACAGCAACGTGGTGAAAGTCATGTCCATGCTCAAGGTGAGGCCGCATCGGCTCCGGGCGCCTCCTCGCAGCAGCGGGTCCCGGCGGCTTCTTCCTTCCCTCCCCGTCCAAGGTCCCTGTGGCAGACTGACTGGTAACTACAAGCAGACGGCTTCCAATGCCCCGGCCGCCTGGAAGTGTCAGTGTGAGTGAGATTGAGCGTGGGTCAGTGAGACTGTGTATCAGTGAGACTGAATGTGTATCAGTGAGTGTGAGTCAGTGAGACTGAGTGTGTTTCAGTGAGACGGTCTGTGTGTGGGTGAGACTGAGTGTGTACCAATGAGACGACGTGGGGGTGTCAGAGACTGTGTGTGTGTGTCTTAGTGAGACAGAGTGTGTATCAGGAGACTGTGTATCAGTGAGACTGAGTGCGTATTAGTGAGACTGTGAGTGTGTGTCAGAGTGACTGAGTGTGTATTAGTGAGACTGAGTGTTTTCTCAGTGAGACTGTGTGTGTGTGAGACTGAGTGTGTATCAATCAGTGTAACTGGTGTGTATTAGTGAAACTGTGCGTGCAGAGACCACAGAGTGAAGTGGAATGAAGAATTTCAGTGGCATGGAACAGTATGCTCAGGTCCGCCCCTGCAGTCTGAGCGTTAGTTCTCCACTGGTACACTCATATGCGAGAAGTGCAAGAATCGCTGTCTTATCTAAAAAAACTGATAGGGTCCCTGGATGTTGGGAAGTGAAAATACGAAATGACGGGGGCGGGGAAAGGTAGACGGGGGTGGAAGAGCAGATCAGAGTCACAACGGGAGGGCTGAAAAGAGAGGGGTGGAGAATATGTGTGGTAATGGGATCTTGTTGGAACTGACAGAAGTTGCAAACAAAGTAAGCCACACCACTGCATTAGAATAAGAGTGCAGACCAAAATAGGACTGAAACAAGGACTGCTCCTTGTCTCCCACAAGTAGCTCAGGCAGTACAAGTTCACATCACTTCACCTTTAATTTGGAGATAGTGAGTGGAGTTGAAGGAGAAGTAGTTAATTGTGGGGACAGATTCAGAAGGCTCTCAGGCCCTTCAGGTCTGTGATGGAGACAAAGAGTGATTGGACATCCATGGTGAAGATGGGCCAGTTGGCAAAATGGTGGAGGACATTAGAAGTCTCACAGATGCCAAATACAGAGCACCATAGGGGTGACTCTGGGCTTCTAGTTCCCTGTCACCAGCATTCTCCATCCAGATTGTTCAATCTCTGGCCCAAGCTTGAGGAACAACACCTCACCTTCCACCTGGGCATGTTGCAGCTCTTGGGACTCAACGAAGAATTTAATTATCTTAAAAAACTTGCTTTTCTTCTGTATCAGGACTGGCCAGCTCTGCTGTAAGGTTTCAGCTGTAATATCAGCATGTTCACTGTTCAAGTAGCTGGCCAGTTCCAGCATTCTTCCGCAAAGGGAAATGTAAAAAATCAGAACATGCTGGAAACACACCGCAGCTCAGGCAGAATCTATGGAAGAGAAAAGCGAGTTAATGAGTCAAGGTCAAAGAACTTGGTCAGAAATGGGAAAGTGAGGATTTGGGTTGTTGACTTGGTCTCCCTCTTTCCCAGTTAGAACAAAGAGCTTCAACCTGAACACACAACTCTGTTTCTTTTTCCACAGATATTGCTTGACCTGCTGGCTATGTTCAGCACTTATTTCATACAGTTAATATGTTGCTTCATCACTCTACAAATCTGCTCAAGGACCTCCCTTTTCCAGCTACATGCATTGTTCATTTCCTGCAAAGGTGTGGGGTACTTTTGTTAAGCAGGCATAAATCCCATGCCCAAGGAGTCAATTATTCTTCCTCTACCCTTTGTTCTTTCAAACTACTTTATGTCTAAAGGTTGGAATTACACATTGTTATGTTGGAGAGAAGTTGAGCTGGAACCCTGGCTGTTCCAACAGATGGCTTTGGTGACCTCGCTTCCAACTCAATCTCCACGACAATGTGTTTGATAAATTCCAACAATGAACTCCTGATCTGAGTATACTTGCAAATTGTTTCTCAACAGCACACACACTTTAGAGCAACCAGAAAATTTGTATGCCATTGAAATTATTTTGCAACCTCCATGCACACTGCTCATTCAATTCAGTCAATAACCACAGTCTGCTGACAGTCTCAGTTATTAGTAAATTACCTTTTCTTTCAAATAGTTCCCTTGTCATGGTAATGACATGAGTTGCAGACAGGAAGTGTCCCAGGCTGTGACAGGGTTTGTCTGCTATCTTTCCTTGAGTAACCTCCAGCGGTAGCTCATCTCACAGGGACTGTTCATAATTCACTCTGATTAATCCTGTGTTACCTTGACCCATTTTAAACTTATTGCTGTGGAGCTTTGCACGAGCCTGTGAAAAAGGGAGAGATTAAATATTGTGGATACACACGGGCTTAATTTTACGTATTTAGTTCACCATACCAGTTATTCACATTTTGTGTAAAATACCACCCTTCCATTTACCTAAAAAAAGAAAGCATGACCATTGTGACCACTCAACCATCTGGAAATTGTCCACCCATTTAACAGCTTGTAGTGATGTGCAGAAAACTTCCCCAACTAAAGATTGCAAAGACAGAACCCACTGCATCCAGGAAACAGCCTGGAATCTGGAGCCAAGAACAGACTGGGGGAAGTACACAGCAAAGGGATGGTCAACCGTTTGGGTCAAGACATTGCATTAAGACTGACAATGTAGAGGGGAGATGGCTGATATAAAGTGGTCAGATAGACGATAGGCGGAACCAGTTAAGGGATGATGATGGCCAAATGGAACCAGGAGGGGGAGAGAGATGAATCTTGGTAATGAGGGAGGAGAGGGGGAGGGATGAAAAAAGTGAACAAAGGGAGAGAGACCCTGTGTGGACTGGAAAGAGTGAGAAAGAAACAAAGTAGGGTCAGGGATCCTTAAATTGAAAAATCAACATTCATACCATTGGGCTGTAGGCTCCCCAAGTGGAATATCAGGTGTTGTTCTTCTTGTTTGCATTTGTCCTCATCCTGGGTGTGAAGAAATGTGGGTGTGGAAAACTGAGGAAAGGTGGGTGTGGAAATGGGAAAGGAAGTTGAAATGAGATGTAACTGGAAGCTCAAGATGTCAGCCGTCAGGTCAGGTCCACCGTGTCCAGTCTGCACTTGGTCTCACCAGTGTAGATGAGGTCACCAAATGTAATCGGCCAGATTAGAGGAAGTCCACTTGAATCTGCCTCACCTGGAAGGACTTCATTTTCTTTGGATGGAGGTTGGAGAGGAGATAAGGAGACAGGTGTTGGACCTTTTACCAGGTGAATTTGAGGGTAGGGTTGGTGGAAAAGAGGGTAAAATCCTAACGAGTACAGGAAGCAGCAACAATGCAGCAGAGAACATCAGTGTAGCAGAGAACGAGTTGGGGAAAGGTACCAGAGTAAATTTGGAACAAGGACTATTCCCTGTAGCCACTATAAAGACTGGTGCAGCTGGGGGCCATGCAAGTGCTCATGACTATTCCTTTGATTTGTGGAAAGTGGGATTAATTGAAAGAGGTTGTTGAGGGTGAGAGCGAGTTGTGCCAGATGAATTAGAGTGTTGGCGGAGTGTTAGTGTTCTCTCATGTGTCTCCATGACCTGCAATCATTGCTTGCCATCCCAACCCCACATTCGTTGGGCCAGCAGAAGAGGGCTGGGCTCACTAACGGCCTGCCCCTCCATTCACACAGCCAGGTCTGAATATCTGTATCATGGGTGGAGTCATAGAAAGGCCCCATCCCCGAAACACAGGTGGTCTTTGACAGGCAGCAAAGATGGGGGTGGAGCTTTGTTTGTAAGTGATTTCAACTACTTTGAAAATGTAATTAAATACTGAAAAAGATTAAGAATTACTTTCTTTTCTGATAAAAATCTAAAATTAATTAAAACACATAAAACACCTGGAAGTAGCTAAAATCATTAAACTAAAACAACATGGTAAAAAATAACTGACCTTCTTCTCTCCAATTAACCAGCAGACGTGACTCAAATCCATCAGTTTGAAGTGGTTTCTGGTTTTCTGCGTGAGAGTTTTGTGCAGATTGGAAAGGGAGACAGTTATGTGGAAAGATTGAAAATAAACACGAAGAAAGGTCCCAAAGAGAAATGTCATCTGTACATTAACCTACACACATCGAACACATGTTCCTCCAGCACTTCAATTTTGTTTTGGCTCCAGATTCTAGCAACAGCAGTTTTTTTGTGTCTCCTGAAAACGATCTTATTATCAAACGTAACTGGAACACTTCCCAAACTGCTCTAGCTTGGTCTCCTACTTTAAGAGTGTCCTCGGAAGCTTCCTCATTGACCAAGTCAATGAGCATCAAGTCAATGAGTCATGATATCCCAGTGTTTAGCTCCCTATTGTTTCTCAACGTTGAAGAACTAAATGATAATAACAGGCTCAAGGTAAAAGTCCAACTAGGCAGATTCCAGTAATTAATACATAGAAACACCATGCAACGTTTTTGGGTTCCTGTAATAAATGGCTTTAGAAAATTTACAAAAGAATTGTGGTTTCATGGACTAAAAGTTGTCTCTACAATCCATCAAGGTCACATTTCCCTATTGATAAGATGAGAAAGGAAATAAATTCTCAGTTTGAATCAACCAGGTTGTTATTCCAATCTAACAGAGTATTTTTAAGCCTTGGACTCCAAATGTCCTCAGCTATGGGGTGTTAGGACACAATGCCCCAATCTCCATGAGTGCTTGTTGGGAACGATTGTAGGAGAAGCAAAGAGAATGAAGACATTGCCTCAGAGATTGACAAATTACAAGCAGGAAGCAATCTGTCTCTCAGACCTCTTCACTAGTCACTAAAATCACGGCTGATCTAATTATAACATCCGCTTTGCATGCCATCTATCAGTGGCAACCTTTTAACCCTTTGCTTATTAGAACCATTTCAGTCTTAAAAATATTCAAAGATTCTCCACCACCCTTTGAGAACAAGAATTCCAAACACACCTGATGCTCTGAGAGAAAAATATTCACCTCCTCTCTATCTTAAATGGGTCCCCCTTTACTTGTAAACAGTGACCCCAAGTTCAAGATGGGCTGGTATCCGTTTGTATACTCTTCATTTTTTGTATAAAAAGTGAGTTTCATTAGCAATTGAGATTGCCATTTCGCACATATAACATATAACATATAACAACTACAGCATGGAAACAGGCCTGTCCGGCCCTACCAGTCCACGCCGACCATTCTCCCTGACCTAGTCTCATCTACCTGCACTCAGACCATAACCCTCCAATCCCCTCCTATCCATATACCTATCCAATTTACTCTTAAATAATAAAATCGAGCCAGCCTCCACCACTTCCACCGGAAGCCCATTCCATACAGCCACAACCCTCTGAGTAAAGAAGTTCCCCCTCATGTTACCCCTAAACCTTTGTCCCTCAATTCTGAAGCTATGTCCCCTTGTTGGAATCTTCCCCACTCTCAAAGGGAAAAGCCTACCCACGTCAACTCTGTCCGTCCCTCTCAAAATTTTAAAAACCTCTATCAAGTCCCCCCTCAACCTTCTACGCTCCAAAGAATAAAGACCCAACCTATTCAACCTCTCTCTGTAGCCTAAGTGCTGAAACCCAGGCAACATTCTAGTAAATCTCCTCTGTACCCTCTCCATTTTGTCGACATCCTTCCTATAATTTGGCGACCAGAACTGCACACCATACTCCAGATTCGGCCTCACCAATGCCCTGTACAATTTCAACATTACATCCCAACTTCTATACTCGATGCTCTGATTTATAAAGGCAAGCATACCAAACGCCTTCTTCACCACCCTATCCACATGAGATTCCACCTTCAGGGAACAATGCACAGTTATTCCCAGATCCCTCTGTTCCACTGCATTCCTCAATTCCCTACCATTTACCCTGTACGTCCTATTTTGATTTGTCCTACCAAAATGCAGCACCTCACACTTATCAGCATTAAACTCCATCTGCCATCTTTCAGCCCACCCTTCCAAAAGGCCCAAGTCTCTCTGTAGACTTTGAAAATCTACCTCACTATCAACTACTCCACCTATCTTAGAATCATCTGCATATTTACTAATCCAATTTGCCACACCATCATCCAGATCATTAATGTAAATGACAAACAACAGTGGACCCAACACAGATCCTTGGGGCATTCCACTAGACACTGGCCTCCAACCTGACATACAATTGTCAACCATTACCCTCTGGTATCTCCCATTCAGCCATTGTTGAATCCATCTTGCAACCTCACTATTAATACCCAACGATTTAACCTTCTTAATCAACCTTTCATGTGGAACCTTGTCAAATGCCTTACTGAAGTCCATATAGACAACATCCACAGCCTTGCCCTTATCAATTTCCCTGGTAACCTCTTCAAAAAATTTAAGAAGATTAGTCAAACTTTCCAAAATGTATTTAACATGAAGGGAATCAAAATCAGGATTTGCCCTATCAGAGTTAATAAGATGAGCATCATTTGTTACAATACATTAAAAATCTATTTGCATTTTGTATCACATTGTTATGGTAATGCCAGCTTGTAATGTCAGTTTAAATATTTTGAGATTTTGTATTGGCAGATTAGACCCAGATTTTACCTGAAAAACCCCCAAAAGAATTGGAAATCTGAAATAAGAATAGAAAATGCAGAAAACCATCAGTATATTATGTGACATCTGTGGCAGAGAAGCAGAACTTGCATTTTAGATTAACACCCTGATGAGCCCTCAGTCTCCCTCTGTTCCCATCTAAACAAAGTCACAGCTGACATGATGGTGAACTCGTCTTCCGCAGACATTTCTTTGACCAAATCTTCACCCCAGACTTTACCTACCAATTTGTAATTGTTGCCTAGGAGTCCCATCGTGATTTCCAGAGCTGTCCATACTAGCCTGTCTCACACCCCATCCTTTGGTATCGCCTGCAGGCATGCTCCCAGCTTGGGTGGAGGCTAATCTGTCTGAATCTTCATAGCTCTCTTCATCCAAAGATGATGCTTCAGGATCCTGCTCTCCTGTCATGGGGGCATTATCTCTCTCTGAATAATATCCCTAAAAATAAATTAAGCAAATTAAGTTTGTACATATTAGAGATTATGTATTCCTCCCATGGAGAACACTTACTAGAATGTATTTGCATACAGAAAACCCCCTGCGTTTGATAATCAAAGAATTGGAAATACAACGTTGAAAACAAATATTGGAAATGCTCAACGAGTCAGGCTGCAGGTGTGGAGAAAGAAACTAGAGTTAATTTTTCAGGTTGCAGACCCTTCCTCAGAATAGGATTCCTTCTCAGTTCTAATGAATGGTCTTTGAGCTGAAACGTTAACCGGTTTTCTTTTCCCAGATGCTGTCTGACCTGCTGAGTTTTTCCAGCATTTTTCAATCATTTACTGAATTCTATATCTGGATCTTATAGAAATATATAAAATTATAAAAGGATTGGACAAGCTAGATGCAGGAAAAATGTTCCCAATGTTGGGCGAGTCCAGAACCAGGGGCCACAGTCTTAGAATAAAGGGGCGGCCATTTAAAACTGAGGTGAGAAGGAACTTTTTCACCCAGAGGGTTGTGAATTTGTGGAATTCTCTGCCACAGAGGGCAGTGGAGGCCAAATCACTGGATGGATTTAAGAGAGAGTTAGATAGAGCTCTGGGGGCTAGTGGACTCAAGGGATATGGGGAGAAGGCAGGCACGGGTTATTGATTGTGGACGATCAGCCATGATCAAAAGGAATGGCGGTGCTGGCTCGAAGGGCCGAATGGCCTCCTCCTGCACCTATTTTCTATGTTTCTATATGTTAGACCACAAACGGAAGCTCCTTTTCAATTCATTCTACGTGATTAAGGAGCTTAATCAGAGGGAGTGAATGTGGTTCATTGTGCCCGAGCTGGCTCTTTTAAAGAGCTTTGCTATTTATTCAAGGAAACAAGAACAATTGCTCCCCCATTAAAAAGTTTCCTAACTTGCCATTTTCCTTGATAGGTACAGCATATGTTGTCAGTTTCGTGTACGAAAGAAAGTGCTAATTTAAAAACAAAATGTAAAGGCCATAGCAATATACTGGTTCTGTCTGTGTAGGAAAGAACTGCAGATGCTGGTTTAAATCGAAGGTAGACACAAAATGCTGGAGTAACTCAGCGGGACAGGCAGCATCTCTGGAGAGAAGGAATGGGTGACGTTTCGGGTCTGAAGAAGGGTCTTGACTTGAAATGTCACCCATTCCTTCTCTCCAGAGATGCTGTCCCGCTGAGTTACTCCAGCATTTTGTGTCTGCCCTCTGGATCTTGTATGTTTCCATTGACTTCCCTCTCACTCTTCTAAAGTCCAACAAATACGAAAGTCATCTGTCTAACCCCTCCTTAAGACAACATTCCAGGCACTGCTTCGTAAATCTTCTCTGAAATGATTCCAAAGCATGAAGTTATTTTAAGATTAGGAAGCCAAAACTGTGCACAGTACTCTCAACTGGTCTTGCCAATGCCCTACATAAGTGAACATGACTTCCCTACATTGTATTCAATTTCTCTTCCCTCTTTTAGCTAGCCTAATTACTTGCTGTGCATGAATTCGAGCTTTCTGCAAATCAAGCACTAGGAAATCAGACCCCCCCTGCATCTCGGGCCACAGGAACCTCTCATCGGCTGAGTAATATGTTCCTCTTTTGGTATTCCTGCTATAATAGCCTCTTTATGTCATTTTTACTTTTACACTTTTTGTCATCAGAAAATTTCACACAATAATTCCACCTGTTATTTATCTAAATTATGAAATGTTGTGGGCTCTGCACTGGTCCCTAGGGCACACCATTCCTTACACCTTGACAACCAGGAAAAAACGAATTTATTCTACCCTGTGCTTCTCTTCACCAACCGATCTTCATGCGATTATGTTACCTCCTACATCATGAGCTTTT
Source organism: Rhinoraja longicauda (assembly GCF_053455715.1). Lineage (NCBI taxonomy): Eukaryota > Metazoa > Chordata > Chondrichthyes > Rajiformes > Arhynchobatidae > Rhinoraja > Rhinoraja longicauda. Next base: position 14,630,056 of record NC_135985.1, read on the forward strand.
ATTTTTGATCATAACCTATAATGCAGCCTTCTGGATAGTACATCGCCGGTTTCCCATTAATCCACAGCACCAGTTATTTTTTTCAAACAATTCTAATAACTCAGTCAAACTCAATTTCCCTTCCTCAAATCATTGCCCAATGACCCGGAATTGATTTAAATGCCCAGCTTTAACATATTTAACACCAGGTTCCACATTTTCCAAATGATAGACATTAAACTAACCAGGCTGTAATTTTTGAATAAAAGATTTATATTTTCCATTTCCAATTCAATGGAGCCTTCTCAGTGACCAGCTTATATTGGAACATTTAAAAAAGAGTGCATCAACTATCTCAACAATCACTTTAAAATCCCAGAATAAAGTCTGTCAGGATCAAGAAGCTGATCAGTTTATTGCTCCAACAGATTGTTAAAGCCACAGGCCTGATGATTGTAATTTCCCTCAGTTCCTTGCCTTTTATTTCCCAATATAGAGCTACTTCTGGTATTATTTCTTGTATTTTCTATCATAAAGACTGATCCAATATACTTGTTTCATTCATCCTCCATTTCATTTCAATTACTTATTCCGCAGACTCACTTTTTTATGGGAGCAATTTGTTAACACTTTATTTATTCTCCTCCACCTCCTTGCTAATTAGCCCAAACTCTGGAATTCTCTTCCTGATCATTTACCTCTATTTCCTCCTTAAATGGACCAATTAGCCAAGCTTATGGACTCAAATTTTGCTTGATAACACTCCTGTGAAACAGATTGTGGCACTTTGACACGTGAATGTTCTGTAGCAGGGCATCCCTTGGTTACAGTGGCAGCTCTCACACTTCCATCAGATACATTTTGCGAACTGTTAATAAGAAACAATTAGAATAGAGAGAGGGAGAATTTGAAATATATGTTGCCAAGGGCGCTTGTCAGATGTGGAGAGGATGTTTCCTCCGATGGGAGAATCTGGAATGAGGTGGTTACTGTTTAACTCAAGAGTTCATCCATTTAAGACCAAGATAAGGTGAACATTGTTCATTCAGAGCCTCTGGAACTCTCTTCCATGGATGAGAGAGAACCAGGGATAGATGCAAATGTGATTTGAGGATTTCGTCAATTCAGTGGTTTTATTCCTTCTCCTAATTTCCATTTTGGTATATATTTGCTTCAATTACTGTTGAAAGTTCTTGTTTAATCCCTGACATAAATAATTTGAAATATGTTGGTGTGATTTCTTTATTTAATGTTTAGAAGAAGGAGGGTCTATCACGCGGAGGCAGCACACCCTCTCTACACAACAGCAACCTGCGAAACACCATATTCCAGCTCATGATCAACACACTGGACCCCTTAACTGAAGGTGAGCCATGAGCATCTTGTCACTCATACTGAACAGGTCAGGTCAGGTCAGGTCCCCGTAATGAGATGCAATCTTGTTGTTTGCCGTTACTTATAACCAAGGAGTTATGATTAAAAATTCAGAGCGGCTAAACTTCCCATCAAAAGATTAAGCTAAAAAAAAATCTTTGGTGTAACAGCAAAGTTAGTTCAATGTTAACAAAAAACAATTTATTGTTTTTTCCACAAAGTTCAATGTGCCAAGTGGTCAGCCAGGCTGACTTTGTGAAGGACTCACACTGCACTGGAAAGAGGTTTAACTGAAATTTCAGTGGAGGTTTAACACACCATTAATAAATAGCAATAAATTGTAAAAGATTTTAAGATCATTCCTCACTTCCAGTCTTGTTCTTTCCCATTCCTTAGATCTTGACGGGCTTTGCCAGGGTGGAGAGACTGTTTCCTCTTGTGGGGAATCTGGAACCTGGGGTTAGTGTTTAAACATGAGGGGTTGCCTATTTAAAACAGAGATGAGGTGCATTTTTTATTTACTCACAGAATTGAGAGTCTTTGGAACTCTCTTCCTCAAAGGGAGATGGAAGTTTGGTCATTGAATATTATCAAGGCAGAAGTAGACAGACCTAGATAAGCAAAGAGCAGAAACATTGTTGAGGGGACATCGACCGTGAATTGTTGAATGTTGGCATAGGCTCGTGAGATGGAATGGGCTCCAGCTCTGAATTCATATACTTGCATGTTCAAGAAGATGGTCAAGGAGTCTGGTCTCTGATCCTGTTAGCGTGTTTCTGTCCAGACAGGAGTGATTACATGGAAGGATGACTCTCCATCTGTCTGACCCCTTCCCATGTCACAGAGTAACCTAATAAACAGCTTCATATTATCAATCAAGGGCCTTTTAACTCAGCGAAGAGACAGTCTCCTTTCTCAATCGTCCCCGACACCTAAGCTGCAGGATTACCAACTCTGCTTTACAAAAATAGATAGAGATTGGAGGCTAATCAGATAAAGTGGGAGCTGCAGCTGGTGCCCTGTTCCCATAAGCAGTGCCCTGCTCTTTCCCTTTCCACTGGGACACTGGGCTCAAGAGGAGGCACCATGTTATCAAATTGCTAATCATAGAGGGAGGCTACTTCAGAATACTTAGTACAGAAATTATAAACAATATGCTGCAGGAACTCAGGGGTTGAGCAGCATCTATGGGGTGAAAGAAATGTCAGGTTTAAGAGTGGAAAGGGATGATAACCAATACAAAATGAAGAGGGATTTCTTCCTTAGCAAAGACCTTTCTCTATTCCCCCGAGTTCGATAAATGCTCAGAGTTGTCAATACCAGCTGGACATATCACTGATAGTTTCACCAAATTACCTCAGTTTTCTATTGCATTCACTCACAAGCCCTGTGTATTGGTTGTTCGTCATCTCTCTCATGGCCAGTTGGATGAATAAATGATTCTTGGCCTGCAATCAAACACTGCTAAGGACCCTGGCAGGACTGCTTAGACAGTATGCCATTCAGAGTCTCAGGAGCTCCTCATATGGAAGCTGGACATTTGACTTCCAAAGTATTCTGCTTTATCAAGGAAGCATAAGAGACGATATTAAAGAGGGACCCGTTTCCTTATTTCACCGCCAATGTTTGATGCAGTGATGATCCATGTGTTGTTGCAGGTGCAATATGCTTAACATAAAATGTCATTAGTTTCAGTGTCAGGAAAGCTGAGGTAGTCACAGACCTGAATCTTTTTCAAATCTCAACTCGCAAAGTTATAGTTCAATGGAAGGCTGAAATGAATTGATTTTGTTGATTGGAATTTGCTAATTACTGGGAGTTTTGCTCCCTCTGCAAATTCCAAGTTTGACCTTCCCGGTAACCTGGCTTTGCTCAGGCAGTCAGTCCCTGCTACTGGATGCGTGGGAGATGAAGGAAAGTTCTTGGGTTGTAATCAGATTTGTTGAGAGCTGAAGGAAAGCTGGATCAAAGCGGGAGCCAATCAGCTTAACACCAAACGATGAGTTAGCGCTCAGTGAGTCCTGTCCATTCCATTGCAGCGGGTGCTGCCTGCAGAGTGACTCCACCTCACTGTCACTCACTGACCAAGGGCAGCATCTGCACAGATACAGGACGGTTACTACAGGAATATGCCATTCGGCTCTCCAGCCTATACTGGGTTTGTCCAAGAGCTTTCTTGCTCGTTCGACCTAGACGCCATCCTCTCTCCATGATTCTGCAAATCATATCCATTCAACTACTTATTCAGCTTATTTCTGAAAGCGAGTTTGAATTTACCCTCACCACGTCTCCAGCTTTGCGTTTCTGGCCTTAATTACTTGCTATGTAAATAATTATTTCCTCATGTCATTTTTGGCTATTTTGCCAATTAACTTTCTCCCCTCGGCCCCTCCATCAATGGGAACAGTTTCCCTCTCTCTTCACTATGTTTACATCCTTCATGAATTTAAATCCCTCCATCCAATCTTCTTGCGTACAGCCCTGTACCAAGGAGGCAAAGTCTAGCTCCTCGAATCTATCCACAGAACTAAACTCAATCTTGAGATAATTTCAGCGAGTCTCTTCAGCACCCTCTCTAAACCCGATAGACCTTGAGGCCGTCAGTGTTGAAAGTTTTCTCAAAACTTCCTTCCTGCGCTCATTTTTAACAAAGCCCCATATCCTGTGTTTTAACCTCTTCCTTGATGTGCCCAAACATTTTCAGTGAGCTCTGCACATATACTCTAGATCACAATTCTTATATCCCTATGAGAAATGCGCTCTCTAGATTATATTGACCTGTTCATTCTTCCGAGCACAAAATAATACTCAACATTTCTTATCACTACATTACATCTGCCATCTGTCCACCCATCACCTCCTGCCCATTCCTGGCTCCTTGAAGCCCATTCCCATTATCCTCATGGCTCTCTGTGTCCCCAAGCCTCGTGTCACCTGTAAAATTGGAAAATGCACCCCTAATTCAAGTCACCAACATATATTAAGAAAAGCAGAGTTCCCAGTCCCTTCCCTTCATGTCAAGATACAAACTTTTACTGCTCTCCTTTATTTTCCGTCAATTTACTAATTTCCATGCTGCTGCAGACTCTTTAATCCCTGGTCTCCAATCTCTACAAGAATGCTTTTTAGGAATCATAACCTACATCATCCACCTTTCCTTCATCAATCCCCTTTATTCCTTATCAAAAGGTCTGTCCAGTAATTTAGACAAAATTAATCTTTTATAGATCCATAAAATCAGGGGGTATGGAGAGAAGGCAGGTACAGGCTACTGAGCTGGATGATCAGCCATGATCATATTGAATGGCGGTGCAGGCTCGAAGGGCCGAATGGCCTACTCCTGCACCTATTTTCTATGTTTCTATGTTTCTATAATGCCTTTCTTTAATCAATTATCTTGTTTCTCAGTTAGTACAAATTCTGTCCAAGACGATCCAAGGACTTGTTCCATCACCATGGTTAAACTGTCTGGGGTGTAGTTTTAGGGTTGATCCCTATACTTTGATCAAGGGGAACGTGTGCAATTTTCCATTCTTCAGGCACCATCTCTGATGGTGGTTGCATGTAGAGAACCCATCCCCTGGGATTGGCAACACAGGTGTAGAGCATCTTCTGTTAGGAGTCATGCCACTGTAGAGGAACTTGGAGTGGGAGTTTAATGCAAGATAGTGAAATGGATACATTAATACAATACAATACAATACAATATATCTTTATTGTCATTGTACCCAGGGGTACAACGAGATTGGGAATGCGCCTCCCATACGATGCAATAGTGGTCAGGAAGGGACAGAGCACACAAGCATAAGAGCAAACCTCTGACTGGAGTCAGACCTGGGAAATGTGGGAAATGTGGTAATGGACAAAAGCTAAAAGCTGTTTATGTTACTGCACAGAGCATTTATAACAAGGACGAATGAAAGGGCATGGCTGCAATGTGACCAGGAGTGGAAACTAAATTTTGTAGGATTGTTAACTTTTAGAAGATAAGAGAAAGTGAAGAGGAGGGGAGAGGTGGCCCCGATTTTAAACAAAAGGTTAAAGACAGCAGAGAGGAAGCTGCAGAGCTCAGGAGAACAAGACGTCAGATCCATGGGTTTTGAAGGAGTCAAAAATGTCCCCAGGTTGTTGAATAGATCCCACAGATTAGAATGTGTCTAATGTAATCTCACCATTTAGGAAGAGATGGAATTGAGAACATGATGAACTGCAGACCAGTTCACATTCCGACAGTAGGGGGAGGTACCGGAATGTTTTTTTAAAGTAGTATTGCCAGTAATGGGATTGGACCAGGATCAGTAGGGATTGATGAAAGGGAAATCTTGTTCAAGAAATCTTTTGATGTCGAACCTTTGATAATTAACCACACAAGGGATTACTAACATAACTAGAATGCACAGCATTAGTTGGGGATTAGTTGGTGTGGACAGAGGATTGGTATTGGATTGAAAATAAGGGCTTGGAATATATAGACTGTTTGTAGGCTGAGGATCTGTGACCAGTTGTGTACATCAGAGACGGATATGAGAACCCCAGCCATTCACAATCTGTATCCACAACTCTGAAGCTGATGCTCTCACAATGCAAAGAACCACAAACCTTCACATGTGTGGACTGCACACTAGTGAACCAACAAATGCTGAAACCTGGCACCTGGCTGGCCATGGAAGTGGCATAGCCAGGAAGTCAGAGCTGCTGAGGTTTGTGATGTCAGCCCGCCAAGATTGGTATGGTCCTGGGCCAGGTTTGAATTCATTCTCAGACGGGCACCATCCTGAGCTCAAGTCCAATGAAGCTTGGGAATTTTACAGACCAATGTCCTGCACAACGTCCCACTGCAGAGACCTGATGTCCAGATGGACATGCACATGACCACTGTCTTGACAGATGTTCATAGGTCTGGAGGTAATGATCTTAGGGTGGAAGGCCCATTCTAGGTTGGATGCAGAGGGTGGTGTCCGAGCTCCAGCAGGCTCACAGATGGAGGTTGAGTGTAATCCCATCCCCATGTCTGATCTCCACCACCTGCAGATGTTCACAAGGAAGTTGCGTGTTCCTGCTTTTGCTGCCCATTCTCTCAAAGAAACAGATCCTTTCCTCTGCTGCTCTAAATGAGAGCTTAATGCAGAATAGGCATAAAGCCAGTTTATCACAGAATGAGCATAAAGTATTCTGTATTCTGGAAGGAGAAAGGTAAGTGTGGAAACTTCAGAAGCACAGAGCAATGATGAACACAATCCGTCCCCCATCAACCACGCATCATCCCTCTACCATCAACCACTACCTCTTCCCCCCCCATTACCTCTCCCCCATCAAAACCCGTCATCCCTCAAACAGCCACCCATCAAAGCTCCAACGCCCCATCAGCATCAAGCATCTCTCACCCCCTCCACCAATAACCATACCTCACCCTTCCCCATCAGCCAGTCATCACTCCTTCTCCAGCAGAACCCCATCACCCTCTCCCCATCAACCATACTTCATTCTTCCCCATCAAAGCCTTATCACACCAACTCACCTATCATCCTCCACATCAACCACCCATTATCCTCTCCCCATCAACCATACTTCACTCTTCCACTTTAACCAAACATTACCCCACTCGCATCAAAGCTCCCTTCCCCCAGCCTCAGCGTTTCATCACATGCCCCCACATACACCCCACTTCTGCACAAAGCTCTTTATCAGCTGAACACCCAGCTCATATTCCCACATTTCCCTTAAAAACCTGTTCAACTGCTGTCCTACCACCTCTTCCTCTCCTTTTATTCAGGGTCCCAAACTCTCTCCGCAGGCAAGCAGTGATTCATTTGCACCTCTTCCAGTCTCGTGAACTGTGTGCAATGTTCACAACAAGGTCTCTTCTACACTGGAGAAACCAAACGCTGATTGGATGATCGCTTGGTGGAAAATGGGTTCAGTCTTAGGTGGCGACCCTGAGCCTCCTGTGTCCTGCCTCTGTCACTCCCCATCCCACTCCCACTCTGACCTCTCTGACTTTAGGCTCCTGCACGGTTGCAACAAGACCCAATGTAAGCTTTAGGAGAGTGCTGCAATTTCCACGTTGCATTCGGCAGGATCTGAGATCAAATACTGCAGCTTCAGTTATGGGGAGAGTCTGTGATTTGTCATTGTGGACACACACACAACTGTACCCAGTGCTTGAGGTATGTTTTGGTAGATATTCACTGGCATCGCTGTTGACTAGATGCAGAAATTATTAAACGTCTAACAGTGAGTTTTATACACAGTGTGAAATGCTCTGAATATCCTGTGGAAGATGGGATTCTGCTTGATCCCATTTCTTTCACCTGTAAGAACAGGTTGGAAACAATATTGAGTCAGCAAGCATTCATTCTGCTGTTAGATCATTGCTCGTCGTTGGGCTAAAATCTTGTTCAAAGGGGCTTATCTTCATCTTTAGATCTCTGTTGAAATGCTTAACAGGTATGGCCAGGAGGATATATTCTGTTATTTTTGCATTTTCACCTCATGAAACCCCCTCCTCCTCCCATCTCATATCCTCATCCAACAAAGAAATCAGGGCTCAGTTTACATCAATGGCTGAACCACAGAATGATACACAATTGAAAGAGGCTATTTGCTCCATCATTTGTCTTGACATCTGCCCTGAATTAGCTTGTCACCATCTTTAGTCTAGGCTCACCAGGGTTGCTTCCCTCAATTTAGTTTCCAAAACCCTTTTAACCAGTTCAGTGCCATCCCCGAGTATACTCAGGTCATGGCCAATAGTGATTTTTTTGTTCTCACTATTTTCTTTGTGAACAGGTTAAAACTCTTGTTGATAAGAAGACTCTCACAGTGGCTTCTGATCGCTATCAGTTCCACTTTCATTTAATCCACACGTGTGTTTTAGCAGATGATTGTTTGAAAAATCGGATCGCCGGAAACGTGAAGTATCCATCTTCCACAGGAGTTCAGGGTGGTCTTTCAGTGTTAGCCCAGTCACTCATCGTGATTTCAGAACCTTCTCCATCTGTAACATCTCTTTTGTTTGCAGTGAAGTTTAAGCAGAAGGCTGAAGTAATGAACAGTATGGCCAAGGGAAAGGGAAGCTCAAAAGATGAACGACAAACCGAAATGAAAGGTGAGACCCAGAGATGCCAGTGACTGGATAACAAGACAGGAGAGAAAGGAATGATGCCACCATCAGTGGGTCAAAGCACTGCCTCCTTGCTTGGCCAAATCTGAGTTTCAGTCGAGGAACGAATGGAAGGGTTACATTGCAGATATCCCAGGAAAGTCAGCAGTTTCTTATTGACCATACACTAGGGTCATCATCCTCCTCACTCTGCCACCTGAACCATAGTACAACCAAGAGTCTGCTTCCATTTGGTCCACTAATCTGGCTTGGGAAAAGCTGAGTTCTGCTATCTAGTGATGTTATGTCCTGGCCTAAACTTGCCGACCGCTTTGCCCAACATGTGTTCTGTCTGGTAGGGCCAGATGGAGAACCCAGTTGCTATTCACTTGAATTTGGCTTCCCAGTCCCATATCAACCTGTTGCGGTCTCCATTGCCAGAATGAGGCCACATCCAAACTGCAAGAACACCAGCCCACAACTCCCATGCCATTGAATTCTCCAGTTTTGAAGAATTGCCCATGTCTTTGCCCATCATCCCTCCCTCTGGTTGTACATTTTACTCTCCATCTTCCTTTCTTATCAAACCCTACCATTTCAACCCATCCTTCCTGGATCCACCTATCACTTGCTAGCGCTTGCTCCACCCCTCCCCTTCCCTCTTTCTACCAGTTTAAAGAAGGGGCCTGACTCAAAACGTCATCTGTCCAATCCCTCCACAAATGCTGCCTGACCCTCCGAGTTCCTCCAGCACTTTGTTGTTATGCTCAATATTCCAGCATCTGCAGCCTCGCGTGTCTTTTTTATTTTTTGGTCTGTTGCCCAGGCACTTTGCCTGGGTATTTATGCGTGCAAAAGTGCAGTGTGGGTGCAAGATTAAAAGATCATCTGACAGATACAGGCAGACAATGTGGGCAGGTCACTGCGGGGAATCCTGCCCAAGGAGACAGATAATTAGAATTCATGCCAGACCACTGAGGGTGAAACTCAGACATATTTTCTTATTTCTCTTTAGCTGGTTCAACATGTTGAAGTTTGAGTTCAGATCAGCCATGAGTTTATTGAATGAAGAGCAGCTCAAGGTCGACAAACCTCTGCCTGATACCACATTGTCCTTTTCCAGTAGACTGTCTGACCGGAGCAGGGCTTTGCAATAGTCGAACACTAAGTGAGTAGTACAGCAATGGATGGAGCCTTGCATTTGATGCCCCTTCCGAAAGATTACTTTCATATTTGGGCTTGCCTGCACTGCAGAAGATGTTCTGATCTAAGTGATCACCTTCTTCTACTGTCAACACTTGAAATGAACCTGCTGGGTTGCCCACTCAACTCCTTCAGCTGGTGTAGAGCCAAGGAATCTCTTGTAGAATGGACAGAAGGTAGTGCTTGAATCATTAAAAATTTGTAGCACAAAGACCATTTGGCCCATTGTATTGTGCTGGTCGAGAACTAGTTATGCAACCTATTCTCACCTCCAGCACTGGGTCAACAGTGCGGCAGGTGAAGGCTCTTCGAATATGCACCCAAGTACTCTTCAAACGTGTTGAAGATTTCTATTCTTACTATCCATTCACACAGCAAGTTCCAGACCCCACCAGCCTCAGGGTGAAAACACTTTCCTTCATTTCTAATCCTTCAGCCAATGACCTTTAACCCACACGCCAAGGGCTTTGACCCCTTTGCCTGTATTTTGTTGAAAAAAAGATGAGGCCTATTTAGCTTTAAGGAATTGAAATCACAAATACATTGACTGTTTGGTCTTTGAGTTTATGTTCGTACCTCAACTCATTGCATGCTTATTCTTGTAACTTAGTAATGTCTAAATCTGTGGTATCTGTTTCTGCACTGTAGCTGTGGAAGGAATGCATCAGTTCGGCCAGCATTTTGGCAGTGATTGCACTGGGCGATGCCTCTTACTGTGGAATAATCACTCTGATCTCAGAGTTCATCAGGTTCTCCCTCTAACCTCTGGTGTTACTGCAGTTTAACTGTTGATGTAGAATATTGGGGTGATTCAACAGAAGAGCAGCAAACTTAGTCAATATTGCTTAACGATTAGACACAACTTGCTGGAGTAACTCAGCGGGTCAGCAGCCCCCTCGCCTGTGCCCAGCTATTACCTGCTACGTTTTGTCCTGCCTCTCCCCTCTTCCAGCTTTCTTCTACTCCCCACCCCACCCCTAAAATCAGTCTGAAGCAGGGTCTTGACCCAAAACATCACCCAATCCATGTTCTCCAGAGGTGCTGCCTAATCTGCTGAGCTACTCCAGCTCTTTGTGTCTTTTTGTATATTAACCAGCATCTGTAGTTCCTTGTTTCTGCTGTTTGACAATTGTTTAAAATGAGTTCCAATCACAATTCAGTTACTGGTTACTGAATGCTCAGGACACAAAACTGCAAGGATCGTGACAAAGACTGAGGGAGAACAACCGAAGGCAATGGTAGAAATGGGAATGCCATCATGACCATTTGGCAGTTTGGAGACCAGAGGAAACTTTTCACAGTGGACTGTGTGCTTCAGGGGGTTCCTGGTCAGGTACAACACAGGCTAAGCACTGAGGAAAGCTTCCTCTGCTTTGTCCAACAAATGCCACAGCCTCAGTCCCACCAGTGAAATTGGTATTCTGCAAACTGACAGTCTCTGGGAGACTGCTATTTAACACCAAATTAACAATTCTGGAGTGTATGCACAAACAAAGGCATATGGAAGATGTAGGGGGGTATTCATCAAGGCAATTAGGAGGGGAGAGAGGGGGCATGAAATGGCTTTGGTGCGTGTGCAAAATTAAGGTAAATCCTAAGGCAATTTTTCAGTATGTTAGGAGCAAGAGGATTCTAGGGAAAAAATGTGACCTGTCAGGGACCAGGGGCCAATCTGTGCAGGGAACTAAAGGACATAACATGGATAGATAGCAAGGAAACAGGCCCTTCAGTTCAACTCATCTATGCAGACCATGTTGCCTACCCAAGCTAGTTCCACTTGCCTGTGCCTGCCCCATATCCCTCCAAATCTTCCATATACCAGTCCAAGTCCTTTTAACTGTTGTAATAGGTAAGGTCATAAATTAATACTTCTCATCTACATTTACTCAGGATAACACTGATGGAGAATTCAGGGAGAGCGTTAGTTGAATTCTACAACATGTTATCATTGAAAATAAATTTTAGATGTCTGAAAGTGGAAAAATCCCATAACCTGATGAGATCTATCCCAGGATGTCGTGGGACGCAAGGGAGGAGATTGCTAGGGCTTTGTTGAAATTTTCCTTGGCCACACGTGTGGCACCAGAGGACTGGTGGACACCAAATGTGGTTCCCGTGTTCAAGAAGGCAGGAGGGATAATTACAGACCAGTGGTCAAGTAATTACTGGTAACAATTCTGATGGGCAGAGTAATCTGCACCAGGAGAGCTAGGGATTAATCAGAGATAGCCAGGTTAGCTATGACGAAAGATTCTGTCTGACTAGTTTGTTTTATTTTGAAGGAGTTGACTAAGTATGTTGATGTGGTGCAATTTGTGTAGCCTTCATTCTGTAGGTCACTGGCCTGTAATTATAAGGCGAGCCCCTGCTGTTCTTCATGAATATAGATACCACATTTGCTGTCTTCTAATCATCTGGCATCCCATTTATAGCCAGTGTAGATTTGATTATCTCTGTCAGGGCCCCAACAATCTCCTCCATTGTCTCCCACAACAGTCTGGGCTAGATATCGTCAGGATCTGGAGATGGATCCACCTTTAGGCCCTTGAGTAACTCTTTTTTCATATCACGTTCTACAATTCTACCATCCCTCTCCCTAAATTCTTCAACTAGAAGGTTTTTCTTCTTGCAGATAAGATTTAAGACTTCACCTAGGCCCTCCTATTCCCGGTTCAGATTTCCACTTTAGAACCTAATGGGCCCCACTCTTTTCCATGTTACCTTCTTGTCCTCAATATATGCACAAAATGTTTTGGATGTTCCTTAATCTTTCCTGTCAGTGCTATTTGGCAGAAACATTTTAAGTAACCCACTACACATCCATCTGTTGGACTTCTGTTTTAATTTCTCTAAACCCAATATAAACTACCATCTTTTCTTTATCACAATTAGCTAAAGATCTAATAATCTAATGATAAGGAAATATTTATACTTACACATTCCTAAATCCAGTAGGAGCCGGCTATGTTATATCTGTATAAGGTAATGAGTTGGGAATGCCATTCAGTTCAGTCACCACCTACCTCTCGTCCTGTCGCTGTTGGAGTGAATCACTTCTTCAGTAACTGGGGTTCTTTCAGCATGAGGTGAGGATGTTTCCCAGCTCGTTTCATGGAAGCTCTTGAAGTTGCCACGTTGCAAGTCTCAGAGGTAGTGTATTGTCAGCATGGATTTACGAAGGGGAAATCGTGCTTGACTAATCTACTGGAATTTTTTGAGGATGTAACTAGTACAACGTGATCTGGGTGTCTTAGTGTATCAGTCACTGAAAGGAAGCATGCAGGTACAGCAGGCAGTGAAGAAAGCCAATGGAATGTTGGCCTTCATAACAAGAGGAGTTGCATGTAGGAGCAAAGAGGTCCTTCTGCAGTTGTACAGGGCCCTAGAGAGACCGCACCTGGAGTACTGTGTGCAGTTTTGGCCTCCAAATTTGAGGAAGGATAGTCTTGCTATTGAGGGCGTGCAGCGTAGGTTTACTAGGTTAATTCCCGGAATGGCAGGACTGTCATATGTTGAAAGACTGGAGCGACTAGGTTTGTATACACTGGAATTTAGAAGGATGAGAGGGGATCTTATCGAAACGTATAAAATTATTAAGGGGTTGGACACGTTAGAGGCAGGAAACATGTTCCCAATGTTGGGGGAGTCCAGAACCAGGGGCCACAGTTTAAGAATAAGGGGTAGGCCATTTAGAACAGAGATGAGGAAAAACTTTTTTAGTCAGAGAGTTGTGAATCTGTGGAATTCTCTGCCTCAGAGGGCAGTGGAGGCCAATTCTCTGAATACATTCAAGAGAGAACTAGATAGAGCTCTTAAGGTAGCGGAGTTATGGGGTATGGGGAGAAGGCAGGAACGGGGTACTGATTGAGAATGATCAGCCATGATCACATTGAATGGCGGTGCTGGCTCGAAGGGCCAAATGGCCTTCTCCTGCACCTATTTTCTATTGTCTATTGTCTATTGACCTACTGCACAATGCAATTTCTGAGCACAATATAATGCTGGTAGATTGAATCTCAAGAGCAAATGAATATGCAGCAGACTCACATTAATCATTTTGAGGTACGAGAAGAATTTTTTAATTCTTGAGAACTTCTGTCCTGTAATTGGAGATATTGATCTGGGTTTCCCCCTTTTGGTGCATTTAGATGGCACTCTTGGGGGAGCCTCAAATGTCATGGTCAGGCATCTCCATGGGGAGATGTCTGACCGTGACATTTGAGGCACCCCCCAAAAGTACAAAGCAAGAGTGTTGTTATAAACAGTCAACAGAAATAGGAAACTCCTGTCACCAGTTTAAGGCTGCGTGATTTTGAGAGGGACGCATCCTTTCCTTTCGCTGGTGAGCTGTCTAGCAACACCGATATCAGGCTGGTGTCAAGTCCGTAAACTTACTTCAACACCAACTGAACAATAAAGGTCACATTGCTGAACCTTAGTACAGGAACCTTAGTAGGGTTGGTGATATTTGAAAATGTCCCACTTAGGAATCCTCTGGAAACCAAGTTAAAGCAGAATTACAAACCAGGAGGTCAGCTCCAACACAATAATCAACGGAGAAAGATTATACACCTGATTCTTTAGGCTACTAACCTCATCAATGATAATTTCTGAATGATAATTTCTATTAATTAAGACTGCCATTATGGTTAAATTTAAATGATTTTTTCTGAGATTGAAGAAAAAATTCATTCTGAAGTAAAATTATTGTTGGGAATGTTGGTATTTGCTGCCCATTGGTTGTTCAGATGAGTTGGTAAACGATGTAAAGGAAAGTATTACAGGGACTCTTCTTCAGAGTACACTAAAGAGTCAATCAAATGGGCAAGAGACTGGAGTTTCATTTGGCCCAGTACATGACAGGATATTAGGGCACCTCCTTAAGTTGGTGAATCAGTTTCATGGAAACTTTCACTGAAATAAACTTTTCATTTTTAGGAGCACAACAAACTGCAGATGCTGGAACATGTAGCAAAAAAACGAGAGCAGCTGGAGAAATTCTGGAGGTCAGGCAGCATCTGTAGAGGGAATGGACAGTCTTTTCATTTTTAGTTTTTATTTATTGAATTTCAATGTTGCAAGTAGTGAACCAGAATAGAACTTTCCACCTGAAATAAGGTTCCATTTCATAACACGCAGAGGGCTGCAGGCTTGAAGTTCCCACACTTTCTGTTTCAGATGGAGAGACAGAAGAGAAGACAGATCTCCCAAACACGGTGAATGTTCAAGTGACCCCAACTGACTCACCAGCCACATCACCACCCGAAATGAAGGATGATGCCAATAGTAACCAGGACCCAGTACGTGACCCCAAAGGTTCCACTTAGATGCTTGTTCCTTTTCTCTGTTGGGTTCAATGGCTCGCAGGGAGGAGGGTGAGGGTGGTACTACCGGGACAGGTTCAGTGTTAATTGGGTACTGTATCCTCTGAGATGCAGGCTCTGAAGCTTCAGTCTAGAACCAAAACTCTTTCAGTGTTGGCTTTGCTTGAGCTGACACTATACTCTGGGAGAAGTTTTACAATTTTTAAAGGGGATTATGTAAAGCTGAATGAGGATCTTACAAGGGTAAATCAGATGGAAAACAACATTGGGATGATTTGATTGAGAGGCAAGTAGCATTCTATGGATGCTGCTAACTGGAAATCAGGGATATATTGACAATTCATCTCAACTTCCACTTGTCTAGCATGGATTCCATCTGATGGAAGAGTTTGTTGAAGAAATTACAGACTCACATGGGTTGAAGTTGGTGATATGTCTCTGAGCACTTTCAGAAATGTTTTGATTAAATGCCACATCATAACAAAAATGAATCTTGAGAGATTGAAGGAGCTTTGGCTGTGTGGAACTACATAATGTCTTTTGGACAGAAAGCAGAGAGCAATGGTGAAATGTTATTTCTCAGGATGAAGGGAAGATTGTGGTGTCATTTCCCAGGATGGGGATGCTGAACCACTGTTCTCTGTGACACGTTAGCAACCCAGAGTTTGGTACATCAGTCTTCATTTCAAATTGTGCAGAGAAGCTATAAACACTAAAGCTATTGAAACTTCAAGAGTCACAATTGGTTGATGTAGATGCACTATAATGCATAGAATTGTAAAGGCCACTCAGCTGTCCCATATGGATGTGGAGTTTTAGCTTGTTTCTGAATAACATGGGGTTGGCCTTATTAAGAACAATATAGCTTTGAACAGTAAATTCAGCTCTTGGCTTGGGAGGACCATACTCTTTCAGAACATTTTTGCACTGCAAAATGTTAAACTATTTCTGATGTTAAATCATGGCATATTTCACAGCAGTTTCAATGGGCAGTGAATGCCTTGAATGAATTTCTGTAATTCTGATGTTCAGTCATTTCCCATTAGGAAGAATTAGACAGAAAGGGTGAAGATGATGGAGGTGGAGGTGGTGACAAAAGTTCTGATGGTAATGATGACGATGAGAGCGATGAAGATTCTGATGACGAAGATGAGGATGAGGAGGAGGAGGAGGAGGATGAGGAGCTAATCAATGATGACGAACCTTTAAGTCTTGAATGGCCAGATACACGACGGAAACAGGTCACATACCTGTGTCTTCTCCCCATTGTGTTTCCACTCTGGCTCACAGTGCCTGACGTCAGAAACCCAGTAAGTAAGGCAGTATTGTGAAAAGATTAGTTATTAGCAATGAACATGTGTCATGCTCGAAATCTGATAATTTCTTCACCAGGAATCTATGGACATGAACAACATGATCACTCTGTGCCTTCTATGCATATGAATTCCTTTGCTTTGTTCGCCTGCCTCAAAGGTTTAGGTTATATTTTTTATAATGATTGTAAAAGAGATATTGTTGACATGTTTTTAATTTTTGTTTACAGGCTTCAAAGAAGTACTACATTGGTACTTTCTTGGGATCAATTCTGTGGATCGGCGCATTTTCATACTTGATGGTGTGGTGGGCTCACCAGGTAGGTACGTGTTCCTGATCCCACATGGGCTCAATCCATGTCTGTGTCAACTGCAGAAAGAATATTAAATCCAGGATGCACAGCTTTAAGCCATGAAACACTTAAATCTATCTAAGAAGCATGAATCTGACACTTCAGAAAGAATTCCAATAAACAACAGCTCAAGACAGTCATCCACCACCTAGTGGATTACTGAGCATTTAAAATGATAAAACTGACACAACTTCATACATATTAAACAGTTTATATGAATACAAATAGATTTTGAAACCACTGATCTCATTGTGGGATGTAAAGGGCGGCCTGTCCCACATTAGGTGATTTTAAGGCGACTGCCGGCGACTGTCAAAGTCGTAGCAGATCGCTGAACTTTTCTTTTACCTGACGACAATGACCACGACAATGCCGAGTCAGGTCGAGATTACAGCGTCACCGGAAACATCGCGAAATTCCCAAGCTATCAATGCTTCTCCGGCAGCCTAATTTCCGCTGAAATCACTGACAAGTCGGTAAGTACTTGAGAGCTTTGAACAATAACATTTTGTATGGGTTACGTAAAAACCAAGCATCACTGTAACAAGGCATAAACTAGATTTACTTCCAGTTTACTAATACCTGTATTAAAAAAAAAAAAATTAAAAAGTGGTCAAGTGGATTTTTGTGAAAAGTGTGTGGGCATTCTTTGAAAATGTACGGGAGATGCATATCTGGTTTCTGGGTTGCATATCTGGGTTGGGAGCCCACTTTAAATGTAATGGCTGATGGCCATTAACATCGTGAAATTCCCACGCTTACCTGGCCAAACTGTTGCCTCCAATCTACCTGTCAAATGTCCTGACGGTAAATAAATTGGTTAAACACAAGCATTTTATGGTATTTTGAAATGAATTTACTTATTTTAATATAATGTGCATCTAAGAGAAGCTAGCAATCCTGGGGACAGCAGGCGACAGCGCCCGCAATAAGCAACGATACCTGGCGACAAGCCAGCTGTCGCCGAGAAATTTCACCGGATGATTTCTCAGCGACGCGCTGAAGTCCACTACGATTCTTGGAAGACTCCTCACGATCATGCCCGCGACACCTGGCGAACTGTCAGCGACAGCCTAGTCGCCGGCAGTCGCCTTAAAATTGCCTAAAGTGGGACAGGCCCTTAACACTGCTGCAATTTAGCTTGAAGTAGCATCAAAACTAACTACATTTTGTAGATGTGTGTGTGACTAAATGGTCAATGTGGATCTGCAGCAGGCAAACACCATGTTCAAGTGGCTATTTCTGTGATGAGCCCCAGACATATTGAATGTTGAAGGCATACTTTATGACCCACTTCCTGCAGTCGGTAAATATGGTTGTGTCGATATATCTTCCAAAGGCAAACAAAGGAACATTTAATGGCCATTTTCTAGCATCACCCAGTGGCAGAAAAATCATGTTTTATTGTCTAACCGCTGTTCACCTGCAAGTAGCCAATTCAAATCCAGGGTCCAGCAGGCAGCCTCTTTCTATAGCCAGCTAGGTGAAACTGTTCACCTGATCAGTGATCTAACAGCAAACACTCAGCAGTTCAGGCAGCATCCATTTGTAGAAACAGTTAACTTTTCAGATCGATATTTCATGAGTTCTGGGATCCCGTTATTTTAAAAGACTTTTGGAGCATTGGTATCACAACTATTTCCTTTCTCACTCAGGTTGGTGAAACAATTGGCATTTCCGAAGAGATAATGGGTTTAACTATCCTTGCCGCAGGCACCTCGATCCCTGACCTCATCACTAGTGTTATAGTCGCTCGAAAAGGTCTTGGGGACATGGCAGTGTCCAGCTCAGTGGGAAGCAACATCTTTGACATCACAGTTGGGTAAGAATCACTCTCAAGCCTTGGCGAAGGTGAATTTCAGCTGAAGGATGTTGCTCACATTTCTTGATTTCTGCAGACCATATGGAGAAATTCAGACCCACACTGCCAGAGCATAACTTTCAAAATTTCCTTCTAACTTCAGAGTAGCTTACCTTCCTGACAGATTGTGGGCGCTAACGAATGAAGCCAAATAGGCAGATCCTTTTGTGGTGTACCGAGGGAGAGCTTCACATTTGATGGTACTGTTTTCTGATGAGAAGTTTTCGTTGAAGAACTCACCCACATTCTCAACTCCATGCACAACTTGCCCCTTTAGTTTCAAACAGATTTAATTTTTCACTGGTTATCCTCTTGCCTTTAAAATAATAAAAAATGCGTTGGGTCTTTCCCGAAGCTTTATCCAACTATCAATATCTCTTAGGTAGACATAAAATGCTGGAGTAACTCAGCGTGACAGGCAGCATCTCTGGAGAGAATGAATGGGTGATGTTTCGGGTCGAGACCCTTCAGATATCTTTCAATATTTCTTGACATCGATGATTCCCTGGGAATGGCGTTCGGACCTTTCATCCTCATGGAAACATATTAGCCATGAAATCTCTCACTTGTTGGAAGTAGTCTAAGCTGCAAGGAGCTGCTCCTAGTCTACCTTGGCCAGGTCCTACAATATGTTATTAAAATGTTTGACTACTATAATCTTATTCCTGTTACACCTTTTTATGATTTGTCTATTTACCTGTTCCTCTATGTCCTGGTGACTATTAGACCTGTTGCATACCCCATCAAAGTGATCAGATCCTTTTTGTTTTTTTAAAGCTCTACCGCTGTGGCCTCATTTGAAGAGCCTTCCTAGGACATCCTCCCTCATCACAACAGTAATCGATTCCTCAATCTTGCATCCTCTTTTACATCCTCCTTTGTCATGCCTGAAGATTCTATATCCTGGAACATTGAGCTGCTATTCCCCGTTTTCAACCATAACCCATTCAACTGTGTAGGCCTTACCTTCCCCAGAAATGGCCCCAGTAATCTGGAATTTTCCTTTGTATCGTATTTAGCTACTCATGCATCTGACCTATCCTCACAATTATGTGGCACCAATGGTAGGTTAAAAAGATTGGTGTTGATCAAGTGAATAGATATGCAGAATCGGGTATTCTCAGAGAAATGAGAGTACTGAGGCAATGGAACAAGAGGATGAGAATGCTAAATTCCAACCATTTTGCCTCCTCTGTCATACTCCTCCTCTTTCTCCAACACTCCAAGAATTGGGAAATGTTATTTTGCCTGGGCACTTATATCAGTGAGTAACCAGTCTGGGAAAGCAGGTCAAACTCAGCCAAATGGCTGCCTGTCCTTGCCTCCAGTTATCTTCATTCGTTGTCTCCAACCATGTCCACTGGGCACTCGCCAATCAGTACTGGTCGGTAGAAGTGACCAAACGTACTTATTAACTTCCTTTGATTTTCTCTGTTACAGGCTTCCAGTGCCCTGGTTATTGTATGCGACCTTCAACCAATTACAGCCAGTTCCAGTCAGCAGCAATGGCCTGTTCTGTGCCATCGTACTTCTCTTTCTGATGCTGCTGTTTGTGATCATTTCCATTGGCCTCTCCAAGTGGAAGATGAACAAAGTGTTGGGCTTCACCATGTTTTGCCTCTACTTCTCATTCTTAATTATCAGTGTAATGCTAGAGGACAGGATTATTGTGTGCCCAGTGTCCATATAAACTCTACGCAGACGTGGCAGAGGGGATTACTGAGGAGTGGATCTGCTGCAACGTAACTGGTTGTCAACGTGAAGATCACAAGTTACGGAGACATTTAAAAGCACCAACCTCAACTGTACGCAGAATCTACATTTTACTATTCTTGCTCTTGACATTCACAAATTTAGACCACTATTGAGGGAGTTTGCTGAACATGGAGGCTGTTGGCAACAATTGTAAACATGAGGAGAAAGATAACAAGTTATCAATCCCTGTTGTCTTGTACTAGGAGCTACAGAGCAGTTTCATCACTTTCCAAACTAAATGTGATTAATGGTTATGAGATGTTCATTATGACATAACCTTAATGTACATTCTCACACTATAATTTATTTATATGCCAGGAGTAAGACACAGAATCAACATAAAAATCAGACTGTTCAGGCACTGTGAATTGTGCCGGACTAAATTAAGTAACAATTTGAAAAAAATGCTGTAAAAACATCATGGAAAAGATTGAACCAGCTATGGCTGTTTCATGAAGCAAACCAGAACCCCCCCCCCCCCCCAAGTGGGACAACATATTATACATTTTCCAAGGGTTTTTAGTAAATGCAATATTTTTTTAAACAAATCAATATTGTTTTAGAAAGGGGAGATTCAAAGACATCACGAGAGGTGATGGACATGCATTAACTATTGAGTGTGTACTCCAATAACCTCACCTTTGAATAGTTATAAAGGCAGGATTGAGGTAAACTTATAGATTCTAGGATCTTCATTCCAATACCGGCCGCCTGCAAAGCACCTCTTACACAGCCGTTTCAATATTTCATGCCACTATCTGCATCGTACAAAATTATCAATGTGTAGCAATAAACACAGCATAGAAGCAAATATTTTTGCCAGCCAACTAAGTTGGTTATTGATGTGAAAGTTATTTGGATTTTGTCACTTGAGATAGGTGTCCCTGAGTCTCATTTAGTATTTTAAACCAGAATGCAGGGTGTCAAAGATGAAAATAGTGTGTTGCAATGGAGGTGATGACAACAGACTGTTGAGGTGAAGGAGGAGCTCCCTCCATTCTCCCAAATCTGATTAAAGAGAAATATTTTCTTATACCAGGTGCCAAAGGCCTATTCCCTGATGGGAATCACTTTTGCTAAATGCCCTCCAAATTGGATCTCTAATTATACAATTTCCTCTAAAAAGTTCCATCAAGCAAATAAAAGTAATTGAACAGAGCTCATCTCATTTTACAAGGACTCACAAGTTCCTTTGAAATTTAAACAAAAACTATTTTCATATGGAAAATTGTTTAAAATTATCTAATTCCTGACGGCACCTCATTTTCATTTGGATAAATTAAACACTGATCTATATTACTGTAGAATGCTTCAGATATCATATTGGTCTGTTTCACAGTATGCCTCACATAAACTAGAACATAGGAACAGAATCAATTCAGCCCCTCAAGAGCATTCTGCCATTTAATAGCCGATGACGAACGATACTCAAATCCATGTACCTTTCTGTGCTTCAACATCCATTGACACCATGAGCAACAACCCGTCTTTGGGGAATTCCATACTTTCCCTTTCACATGAGGGGAAAGAGATTTGTCATCTCACTGCTAAGTTCTAATTTTTATTTGATTTATGCACTTGAAATGGCTTGTTTTGAATTCTTCTGATATAATTGCAATGGAGATGAGACCATTGATAATGCTTATTGCTGCAGAGGATAAATTTACCCTGGCATTCTGAGCAACAATATGTTAAATTAATTAGGTGGGTGTGCAATGAGAAATATTGAGCTTCCCATGGATTCTAGGAGGGGGGAAAACTTCCTCAAATTTGCTCCATGCTTTTAACAGCAGAAAGGTAACAGAAAAAAGTCAATGCTCTCTGTAGATACAGAAATTGCAGAAATATTCTGAAATGTAACATGTTTATTTACACTCTAAACTAAAGGTCATTGCAGTCTTGTCGATTTGGTGAGGGGACGGTGGTAGTCAGGGCTATACAGTTCTTCCAGACTGTATTATGTTGGGAGAGCCAAGAGGGAATATAAATAAGAATATAAGTATACTGAAGTAGGCACTTTGAGTTACTGAGCAAAAGAAAATCTCAGAACTTTTAGATGCTGGAATCTTGAGCAAAAAAACAGTGCTGGAGGAACTCAGCGGGTCAGGCAGCATCTGTGGAGGGACTGGATAGATGGCATTTTGGGTTGGGGAAAAAAAAAGAAAAAAAGCAGTGACCCGACCACTTGATCTGTTTCATGAAACAGAAGAAGCTGGATTTTTAAATTTATATGTGTTTAATAATTCAGCTCAATTACAGCTTTTTCTAAGATTTCACTCGCATTTAAAACGCTACACATACTGAATTGTGTAGAAGATGGTTAGGTGGTTTGAAGGAGATTGCCTGAATGACTGGGATATATTCTTGGAATAAAACATTTAATATATGAAAAAGATTGATATACCATTGATAACATCTATGGCAATATCAGATAATAAATGTATTTTTAAATAAGTGGTGATGGTTGCCTCAAAACACCATCTTGTGATTACTCAGTGAACATATGACAGTTGTCATAAAATTATATACATATATATATTTCTGCTGGATGCAATAGTTGTGTTACTAAAAAATAATAATGTTTTATAGAAACAAGTTTTAAAGACAATTGTGTCAAAGGAGGAAAGGCTAGCCTATTGTCAGGCTCACAAAATAACAGTTATTTTTTCTGCAGGATTTTCACCAATAAAGATCTCTTCAATAGTAATAAGGGTTTATTTTTGTAACTGCAAGCTCAAAATAGGTAACTGCAAGCTCGAACGGGGTACTGATTGAGAATGATCAGCCATGATCACATTGAATGGCGGTGCTGGCTCGAGGGGCCAAATGGCCTACTCTTGCACCTATTGTCTATTGTGACATTTTTTAATCAGGGCATTGCACAAGTGTCAATAGAAGTGATTGCCTGTCAATTTCAAAGGCCTTCCACAGTTAACGAGGCAGTTATGTTCTTGAGAGAATGGTGTCTGGTTACTGCGGGGTGATTACATGTAAACAGCTTATTTATCCCTATACTTTTTAAATCCAAGGCAACATTTTCATGCTAGTTGAATTCCAAAGTAACTTTTAAATGGCTCTCTAGTTCCCAATTGAAGTTACGTTATAACCAATTCAGCCCCCTGCAACGCAAATACTTTCCCTAATTCATCACTCGTTATATCCAATTTGTTTTATGGAAAAGCGCTTTACAACAGACCTACCTGTACTCAACAGTCAGGCATCATCTGTGGGAAAAGAGACCGAGTTAATGTTTCAGGTTGATGATTTACATCAGTACCAGAAGTACCACCTAGCTAATGCCATTTCTGACTGATAGGATGGAGTGCACTTGCACTCTCCATGGAGGTAGCCCTGACCTGACAATCATCTCGAGCAATCTGTTTCTATTTCAGTTTTCCCCACATTTGAAGGTTCCAACTTTCAAACACGCATGGATCTCCAATAATGTTCCATATTGGGGAGATACATTTGAGAACTCACTTAAACAGATTTGACTTTAGAATGGGAACTGAATTATATTCACACTTATACCAGAACTATTCCACATGAACATGTCATACCATTCAGTTCTTCCTAAAGATTTGAAACGACAACAACTTAACTTTGGGTGAAGTGCAATTCATCTCGTTTGTTTTCAACATAAATGGACATAGGAATTTAAAACAGGAAGGCTCGTGGCATGTGTGTACAAAGGATATTTAATGCAAAGATAAACTTTAGTAAACTCCACATTCTCAAAAAATGTTGATTTTTATTACACCTCTTCTTTTGTCCCAGTTAAATGGGTAGTAAGTACCTACAATCCCAAAAAGTTTCTCTGGAGCACATTTAGCCCTGAGCAATCTTTGGAAAGGGAAAGAGAGTTAAAGTTGCAGGTTGATCTGAAATGTTAGCTTTGTTTTTTCTTCCCACGTCTAACTGGCTGATTATTTCCAGAATTGTCTTCATTTTAGAGTTCCAGCATTTGAGTTTTATTTAATTTTATGAGCAATCTTCACTTGTACCTTTGACTAATTCGTTTTTTTCTTGTTTGGACCTCTTCCAGTCCATTAGTGCCACATCCATATCATCAGTCAGCACCTTGAGTACATTTATCAGCTCTATACTCTGCTACTGCAATGCTTTTCAAGCAGGGCTTGCGGCCTCAGCGGGCACACGTAGAACTGAAAACATCAGTTCAATTAAACAGTTTCAAGTCTAATGCATCTTGGAATCATTGGACTGTGGTCTTTATCTTACATTACATAAAAATAATTTAAATTTCCAGCCGCAGAAAGGATTACTTATTCCTTTATACTTATTTTATCAAAGCATCAGCATAGCAACGATGGGTAAAATAATTTAAATGAAGGTCCTTCATGGATTGAATAGTATTCTACAGATTTAAAAAAAGTAAACTTAAAACTACGCGAGAAGCTGATGTGTTTTAAAAAAAAGGATGATTTAACAATATCAGAAATGAAGCAATGCCAAGAAGCTCGCAGTCATTGAGAGTCACTGAGATTTTATAAGTCACTGGAACATGGAAAATATTAATCAGATTCTTGAACTGCCAACAATGAGATTCTCATTAATATCTAACATTTTGGCTACTGTGGTAATATTTACTTTCATGAGAGGCCCCTTGAGTCTGCCCTGCCATACAACAAGATCATGATTGGGGCTACTACCCAACAACTCCATTAGTGCTGCACTGATCAGGATAATGGTGGACGGACTTTCGTTATCTTGCAATTTAAACAAGCACCAATCAAATATTTAATGCATTTAAAAAGTTTCAGCACTCAATTTGTACAAGTGATGCACTGGCCTTGTATCTATTAAGGTCCATTTTACCAAATGTGCTGACTCCAGTTGCTTCAGCCACTGCCTGGAATTTATGCTCAATCCTCTGGGGTGGGTCGTGGTCACTGGTAACTTTGAGCCAAAATTAATATTAAATGAAGTAGGATCAGATGATAGAAAAACATCTTTTGGAGCAGTGCTGCACACAAATCCTGACTCTCATCCATAGATTACAGCTGTTGAATGGTGTGAGATCAAGTTTGGACAAGCTTGGCTGTTTGATTTAGATTGTTTGTAATAACAATAAGACTCATCTAAGGTAGCTTGGCTGTATTTTATCAATTTATTTTTCAAAGGGACAGGTTTAGAAAACTTTTTATACACAAGTTTTCTTCTTAAAGAAACTACAGGGTTGAACTGCCTTTAGCTTCCTGAACTAGAATATATAAAACTGTATTGTGTAACAAAGCGTTGCTGTTAGACAAGAACATTGCAGCATAAAAAATATTCTATTAGACATCACTTTTGGTGGATTTTCATATTCACATCCGATAGTAATATCATCCAAAAGTGTTATTTAATAAGCTAATAAATACAGTAACTTTCCCCCATAGGAAATTGACTTTAAACATAAAAAGAGATTGCATGTTTGCTCTGATATCAAAGTCCTTTGAACTTAGCCCTGACAAATATAGTTTATACAGGCAGCATACTGCTCTGACCCTTCAGTAACACAGCTGCACGTCCTTCTCATGCTGTTACTTCTTCCTTTCCTTCGCAGATAAGAATTCAGTCGGTCGAAGTGAGTTTTCTCAGATGGCCAGCTACCGCAAAAACTGCAAAACATATTCTAACTGGAACATATCGCACCACATTATTATATATATTATATCAACCATACTTAGAACTATATAATATAGGATTATATAAAGATTGATATCAGCAAAAGATCTTGTTATTTAAATATACAAATACTGAAAAGTACTTTGTAATAACGTGAAAGCCTTGTCACTTTTACACAGTGCCTCTAGTTCACATTTCTCTTATGAACATTTTTACAATTTAGACCAAAAGTACTCCTAAAAACCATGTGGGTAACAGACAATGAGATGCAACAGTAGCCAGGGCTATTATGTACATAGTAGCTTACTTTCGAGAGACGAGCCCTCGAACATCAATGCAATATTTTTTGTTAACCTGACCAATAGCACTACAATACAAAGATATTTAAATGACCATCAATTATATTTACAATGCTTTCCATTTGATCTTATTTTCTGTATAATTCCCAGTCTTAAAATTACAAAGCATTCATCATAATTTAACAGTGTTAACTTTAGAGACTCCAAGAACTGAAATTCCAATGCACACGAGCAGTGCAGAGGACGAACACAAACTTATGTGCGCCTTAATTGAGGGTAATATCAACAGGACTCCTAGAGGTAGGGTTCCCCAAAGATCTTGCGACACTCCATAACACCAGAGCTGGGAGGCCGGTCGCAATTCTGGGTCAGTTTCACCTGGCTGGGAGTTAGCTGATCATATGCCTTCTTATACTCTCGGTCAAAAGCATCTGTTTAGAAAAACAGCAAATAGACAGAGAAACAACATTACATTAACGTTAAGAAAGGTTGAACTAAAAATGAGGCAAAAAGTATTTAAATCAAATGGCATTCCTTTCACCTTACACAGTAGTCTGGAGATGCACATTGCACATCTTCCTCTCACATTAAAACATTAAAGCCACGTAAAATTGTTAAAGAACAGAGCAGATTGATTAAGCCATCATGAGGCTTACCTTTCCAGTGTATAATTAGAACTGGTTCTCTGTTCATCCCTATGTAATTATTCCTTGATTTCCTCATCGGCAGATCAATATCATTATGAATTGTCCTCCTCTCTGACCACCAAGCAAACTGACCCAAGGCTGCATACTCAGTCCGTTGTCTACTTGCTCCATACCCATGACTCTGTAGCCAGACGCAGTTCCAATGCCATTTTTAAAAATACCCTGACAATACCTCTGTTGGTGGATGAATAACCGAAAATGATGTCGGCCGCCATTGTTGGGGCGGGAGCACGTGGCCGTGTATATGGGGGGTGGGGGATTTAGATAATTTGATTGAATGGTGCCAGAACAACAATCTTTATCTTAATATTAGCAAGATCAAAGAGCAGATGTTGACTTCAAGAAGAGAATAGACAGGATTCATGAACCTGTGTTCATCGATGGGATGGCAGTGGAAAGCGCCATCACGTTCAAGTTCTTGGGCGTGCACATCCCTTAAGATCTATCCTGGGCCCAACACATTGATGCAATCACAAATCATCACGCCTCCACTTCTTCATGTGGCATGTTGCTGAAAACTCTAACAAACTTCGTCATGTGTAAAGTAGAAAGTTTATTGAACGGGTTGCATCTTGGCCTGGTTCAGTAACTCAATAGCCCAAGAAAGGAGGAGGTTGCATAAAGTGGTGGATGATGCTTGGTCCAACACAGGTTTTGATCTTCCCAACATTGAAGGGATCTACAAGAAACATTGCCTCAATAAGGCAGCTAATATCATCAAAGATCTACACCGCCCTGGCCACGCTCTCATCTCATTAGTACCATCAGGAAGAAGGTATAGGAGCCTGAGAAGCGTGACCTCCAAAACAGCTCCTTCAGGAACTTCTCCAACCATCAGGTTCTTAAACCACAACGCACAACCCCAACTACATCCCTATCTCAGCAATGAACGACTATGGACTTTGCATAGGTTGCACTATATAATTCGGACCACTCTATTCATGTCTGGTTACCTAGTAGACAATAGACAATAGACAATAGGTGCAGGAGTAGGCCATTCAGCCCTTCGAGCCAGCACCGCCATTCAATGCGATCATGGCTGATCACTCTCAATCAGTACCCCGTTCCTGCCTTCTCCCCATACCCCCTCACTCCGCTATCCTTAAGAGTTCTATCCAGCTCTCTCTTGAAAGCATCCAACGAACTGGCCTCCACTGCCTTCTGAGGCAGAGAATTCCACACCTTCACCACTCTCTGACTGAAAAAGTTCTTCCTCATCTCCGTTCTAAATGGCCTACCCCTTATTCTTAAACTGTGGCCCCTTGTTCTGGACTCCCCCAACATTGGGAACATGTTTCCTGCCTCTAATGTGTCCTGATAACTTATTGAATTATTGCTTATTGCATATCTACTTGTTCTGCTGCTGGGTTAATGTGTCTGTAAAGTTGTAGCATGAAATAAATTTATCGTTCTATTCCTGCTGTACATGATAATTAAACAAACTTGTTCCTTAACTTTATCTTTGAGTTGAGGCTTCGTTTTCACTGATGCAGTAAGTTATACTGGCTAACATCCCTTTCAGGTCAAAAAGAGTCCATACGACTCAGTGACACCACTCACCTCCTCACTGGTATTCAGGAAGAGAGAGGAAGGCAAAGGAAAGGAGAAGATAGGATAAGGAAAGGTCAAGAGATGCACTATTCCATAGAAAGACACTGTGCTATGACAGTTTTAATCAGCATAACTTGTGGCATCTTTAAGTGCCCTGGTGTGATGTGTTCCACTTACACAGAATATGGGTTTACAAAACCAATTTTTAATTCAATGGATTTTTGTCTATGTTGGCCAGAAGGTCAGCATACCTTCATAAAGCTAAAAGGAATTGCAGAATTATAGGTAAATTAGCCATATCTTTACCATCCTCAGTCATTTTATTCTCTGAGTTAGAGATGTTTATCAGAAATTAATGCCAACAGTCTGCAAGTTTCCTCTTACTGTACTTGCGATTAAGTATTTGACTTTGTAGTGTAAGAAAATAACTGCAGATGCTGGTACAAATCGAAGGTATTTATTCACAAAATGCTGGAGTAACTCAGCAGGTTAGGCAGCATCTCGGGAGAGAAGGAATGGGTGACGTTTCGGGTCGAGACCCTTCTGAGACCCAATCTGAAGAAGGGTCTCGATCCGAAACGTCACCCATTCCTTCTCTCCTGAAATGCTGCCTGACCTGCTGAGTTACTCCAGCATTTTGTGAAGTATTTGACTTTGGTTATTTAATTCACTGGTGAATAAAATTGCCATGCTTTCACTGACAAGCACCAATGGCTCTTCTGAAGTACTGACACATATCAGTTAACCTAGTCTAATTAGGTCAAAACAGATTATCTGATTATAAAAAGATTAACAGATTAGTATCAATTGAGTTTACATGGGAGTACTGATAATCTTTCCATGGTTTGCATAGGGCACTGAGTATTTCTGGCTCTTACTGATCAGTTTGGAAAATCTTAAACACTGTAAGAAACATTACCTATGTCTATGTTGTCCTTCCCAAGAGCCACAAGCGAAAGGAACAGAATTTCCCTGTAGAGACTCCTTCAAAGAAGAAATGAAAACAAATTAAAAAATGGAAAAAAATTATCCTGCAACTTCTTGTTAAAGATTTTTCTAAATCAATTCTTACCGTATATCACTATTTAGCTGGTCTTCATACTATTTAAGGTGAATCATAAAATGACTTCATGCTTGACAGAGAACAATGTTCGAGAAAGAGAAGACCAGAGTCCCTCACACCCACTTATTCCCCAGGGTATAACTCAGCATCTGGATTAGAACCAATTAACATGTCATGAAGACCAAGAGTTGAAGTAGAATTAATTGCACTGGAAGCTTGAAATGTGAAAAAGGTAATGTATCCTCTGTGCTTAAAATGTAAAAGGTGAATTGTGAGAGGGGCATAGCTCCTTTCTTACCTTTGTCGTTTAAGATTTGGTTGTCTGCTCAACACATCCAGAAGTTTACTCATTGGTTTATAGATGTCGTTCATCTGAATGCTCTTAACAATGCTGTCTAGAAAATCCTTGTTAAATAAGTGGCCTTCATCCCGCAGGTTGTGAACAAGTGAATGCTTTTCAGCTGTTAATCGGAAAATAAACACTTATCAATTCTGAATGCTTTTGTTATTTTACCAAAGAAAATGACAATGTATAATTTCTAATCTAATAATCTGCTTGTTCCAACAGTAAAATGTAACATCACTGACTCTAAAATTGTGATGGCGACAGGAATGCCTGTCATAGAAAAATAACTTAACTTGTGACTCCTCTGAACTACTGCAATTCTACCAAACTTTATTTTACTTTAGTTGTGGTTGGTAAATTAGGTAAGCCATTTTTCTAGGATCCACCGTTGGGAAATTCATCTTCATCAAAGTCTGCAGGGAAACCACTGCCTACTTACAGTTGTGATGAGCATACTGTTATGCAAGTTACATTTCCTTTCAGACAGGAAAACTGAAACAAATATTCTGAGGAATTTGGTAAAGATAGATTTAATGGGGATGTCTGTGTGTGGTCTCTCTTTATCTTCCACACTCCTTCCCTAACCAATGTATTTTGCAAGCTAGATTAGTGTGTGTCTGACGTAACTGCAATTCATGAATGCGAGTAATATTTTTTTCACCAGTCTGTTTCAGTCTGAAGAAGGGTCTCGACCCGAAACGTCTGAGTCTGAAGAAGGGTCTCGACCCGAAACGTCACCCATTCCTTCTCTCCCGAGATGCTGCCTGACCTGCTGAGTTACTCCAGCATTTTGTGAATAAATCAATCTTACTGCATCTTTGCTTAATATCTGTTTACATTTCTCATGCAGCTCTATAAAAGGAACTTGAAGTTGTTTTGCATTTGCTTTATCTAGAATAACTAATAATTTATGGTATATTTATTTGTTCTGTTGTTGCATTAATGTGCCTTTAAATCTGCAGCTAATAAGAATTTCATTGTTCCGGTCCTATGCATATGACAATTAAATATTTTTGCCTCTTAATTTATCATAACTTTCTTCTCCTGCATCGCTGCTTGTTATCAATTCATTGTTAGCTAATAGACTCATGATCCAAAAGAATATTAGTCCCGTTTGTAATAAAGGGTGACTAAAGTCACGCAAAGTGAGAATCGGGATAAGGCTGGTGGTGAGAGAAGGAGCAAAAAACCCATATATCACAATGTTTTCCCACCAGTAAAACACTTGCATTAATTTTAATTTTTGCTTGTGCTCAATATGATCAAGAATGATTAAAATTCCATTTTAGTCCATTCACAGAATGAATTGCGAGATGAACAAATGCATGTTATCCATGCTATCAGAGACACCGACTCAAGAGGAGCTTAGTGATTACTGGCATGACAACAAGCATTAGATAACTTCTTACATTATCCAGAACGATTACTAGAAGGCTTTAGTTGTAGTTTGTAACCATTGCACTGCCTATATTTCAAAATCAATGCAGTTTAAAATATGAGATAGAAAAGGATTTGGAACCAGCAACCAACTCCCTGGCATAGAAAACCTTACAATTAATGTTTAAAGGTAATTCAAATAATTATTGGAAGGATATTTTTCTCAACGTAAATTAAGCTTTATTTGAAAGAAAATAGGACTAGATCAAGTGCTCATAATAGATCAAGAATAAATTTAACACTCACTCTCAAATAAAAGAGTGTAATTAAGACCTGTGGAGACACAGAAAGTTGTGTTAGTCACAATCAGATTAGATCACAAATCAACTGTGTTTGAGGAACTGCTGGTTAAAAATTTAACTTGCCCTCCTTTTTTTATTGCTTTGAAATAATCTGACACCAAGCATTGCCTTGCATTTATGATTTTGTGAATATGCTTCACTCTCACATATTATTCCAGCCACCAGCTTACTGCATGACCGAAGTGAAGTGCTCCTCTTGTTAATGAATTGAAACAGATTTTTTACATGAGAAACAAAAATACTTTTCAATTTTAGCTGTATGCCTGAAACTCTGGGCTTGTTAAGAAGCATTTTCTACTCGGGTCTCTTTCTGAGAATCACAGAACAGATAAGACACAGTAAAGGGGGCACGGTTCCATTTTGTTTGTGTTCAGTTTTGAGTTACCCAGTCGAAAGCCACCTTTTAAGCACCGTGTCTCTGATACTGCAGCCAGACTCTTCAAGTATATGTTCAAATACCGATAAAATCTGAAGTGGTTTTCTGCCCGACCACTCGGTAAAGGAGCTTCCACTTTCCGGTTATCCCCCCCATCTCTCTCTAAGTGTTCTAACATTTACTTTAAATCTAGGTCCTGCATTGATAATGCCTTTGTAAAGCTATATAGTTCCTTCGTATTTACTTTACTAGGCCTCTCATTATACTAGACTTTGAGCCCAGTTCCCTCAGTTTTTAGGAAGGCAGTCAACAGCTGAAAAGACAGGAAAGGATCATTGCTGTTCTCATTACCACAAAGCTCTGTGGGAATGAGCAACAAAGCTGTTACACTAAAATTAAATCAAATGGTTATTTTATCTGAAACTAAACCATAGCTTGCGAATAAAATTGTCAAAATCAAATGCCACAGGAGGCTGGTGTGATCATTTGCTTGTGCCAGAGGAGTGAAAAATATTGCAAGCAAGGGCCTATCAGAGCATCCTAAAATACTAGAACCTAGTTCTAGGTGATGACGCAGCTACTGCGAGATTCACCTGGAAATAGCCTCAAGTAAAACAGCAAGGTTTGAAAAGTCTTTAAAAATTTTAAGAATTAAGTGCAACTTATGGTAAATGACAATAACTATGTTGACATACAAAGAAGATATCAGTAACTACTTAAATCATGTACGTCCTTTAACACAAAAAAGGTAATTTGAGTGATTTCATAAATAGTTGATCAGTCAAAAGTTGGAACCCAGATATTAAAGAAGAGGAAAGCTAATTTAAATTGGAGTCAAGAATTCTTGAAGTGCAGGGATCTGAAGGATTTTAGGGTTGGTGAAAGTTAAAGAGAAATGCGAGGTTTGGACAATAAGGGGGACAATGTGGTCAGTGGTGTGGGTGCTGAAGAAGGGGGCAGATTAGATTCACATGAGAGCAGCAAATATTTGGATTAAGTTTGTGGAGGATGGAAAAAGAGAATATCCAAGAGTGTGTTGGAATAGTCCAGACTGAATCAAACCTGAAATAAATAGTATAAAACAAGGATGGGTAATCAAACTGACCATTAGTAAACAAAAATTACTCCAGTAATCAAGTAAAGTCAACATTATTGCTGATGCGCAATTGTGGAATCAATTGAACATCGAACATATTAATTAATTTTGTATTTCCTTTTCCTAATAAAGATCAGTTACATTTTTACTCACGCTTAGCATTCCAGAGGATGTAGAAAGGTTGGCTGCGATCTTGATGCAATTTCAGATTGTCCCACAGCATCTGAATCAGGACGTGTTTGCTATCTTCTGACATCCAACTTCGAGGGATCTGTTAAACAGCATCATTAATGCATGCCAGAGGTTTGAGCATAAACCTTGCAACAGTTCTCAACTAAAAAAAACCACATTAACATCTATAATTAATTATGTCAAATAAAACAATGTATGATTAAGAGATGGGACTGGGTAACCTTAATGGGATCAACAGAGCTGCACATCGTGCAGTTTGACATGTATCAGCAAGGGACTCAACATAAATCTAGTTGAAGTCAGATAGTGCCTTTGCAACAATTAGTCAGTGCGAGGAAGCAGAAAGTGGATAGCTGTTACTCTGCACTTTTACTTACAATAGTCTGCTGTTGATAAAACTTTTTATAGCTCGAGTTTTTAGCACTACGAACCTATTAATCTATTTGTCCAATTACAGACATGATTCTTCCACACTTGGGATACAATTAAAGGAGGAAAGCCGAACTGAGGCTTACATATTTACTCTTGACTGGTAGAAGTGACAATTCTTAAATAGTGGGCTGCACTTCATTAAAAAAATTAATTCATGGCATGTGGACATGGTTACATGACTAGTGCTTAGGACTACTGATTGGTTACCTTTGAGAACGTGGTGCTGTCCAACTTTCCTGCATCTGCTTCTGGTTGAGGTGCTCTCACTGTCATTAGGTAGGGAGTTCAAGGACATATCCAACAATACGAGATATATTTATAAATCAGATTGCCACCATGTTACTATGTATTTGCTACCATGTTGCAGCATAGTGTTAGTGGATAATATACACTCTGGCTGTGGTGTGCCAGTGGTCCAGAGAATGTATGTTCAGGGTGCTGGATGGGCCACTAAACAAGTATTTTTTTAAATTATGGATGACGTCAAGCCTCAATATGGTTGGAATTGCATTCATCCAGGGAAGTAGAGAGCATTGTTGAGCCTTGGAGAGATTTAGGGAATCTAAACACTCTTATCAGTCACAGGATTTATGGTGTCTGGCCACTAGTGATCCTGTGAAACTGACAGTACTACATTAAAACTTCAAAAGGAGGTAGTTAAATTCTTCCTTTTTTGAGAAAACTATTGTCTATTATTTGAGTGGTCCAAGTGTTCCGTGCCACAATGGCCAAGTCCGAATGTTACCTGGGGTTTGTTATCATGGACTGCTTCATTATCTGGTGAGGTGCAAGTGAATTAACAATGCAATCAGGATCAGTATCTGCTTGTCTTTTGTCCATTTTCTCTTTCATAGACAATGCACGCCCCTAATGAACATAATACAACACTTAAGAGCTTTTCCTACCGATGGCTTACCGTCACACCTTTGTTGCAGTGTTCTGAAGTTAGCACAAGTCCAGGCAAGTTGGTGGGCAGATCAATCCGACGGAAATACCACACCAAATTCCAGAATACTATCGGATGATGATCCACAAATGTTGCCATGGATATCACTTGATCACCTTCATTTTCGAGCAAACTTTCCAGCTCTTTCCACAACACTAAGGGGCTCAGGTATGGGACTGTTATAGGGTCAGGATGGGTTAACTGCCATTCCAGGTCCAATGGATCCTTGAAAATGAATTACAGTGGTGGTGAAATTTATTCCATGCCAGTCTCTTCAGAAAATCATTCTGCTGGAATATTAAACATTCTGGAAAACTCATCAAGAAATTTGAACTGATCTGTTAAACATCAATTTTTCTGACTAGCTTTAAATTTATAGTAAGTGACAAACATGAAATTATATGAATAAAAAGCACCGCCTACACAGTAGATGCTCCTTGCCCTTTACTGATCCTACTTCATATCATTAACTCTGTCTGCAATCATAATCATGCACTATTCCAATATGTAGTGGCAAAATGAACTGTTTTTCCAATTGTTTTTTAAAAAATCTCCAAAGTTTCCAAAATGACATGATATTACTCCACATACCTTTGAATCATACAGGTTAGTGGGCAAGCTGCCTGTTGGAACAGTGTGGATGTGTCGCCATGGACCAGACTCCTCAGCCATGCAGCTGCATCCACTGATGCTTCTTGCTATCGGCTGGCCCAAAGGAAAGGACTCACTGATCCCACGCCATCGATCTGAAGGAATCTGAATGCTTCTTGGTGAAGAAGGCTGGACACAACTGACGAGAAATAGATATTGAAGGATAAATTGCCCATTTCAATTCTTATAATGAAATCCCGATGAGTACTAGAGTCAAAGAGTTATTAATTAGGGATACAGGTCCTTCGGCCACACCAACTAAGTTATCTACTTCAGCTAGAACCATTTACCCTCATTAAGCCGATTTCCGTCTAGAAGTTTCCAATCCACGTACCGGTCCAAATGTCTTTTAAACATTATAATTGTAGTCGTCTCTACCACTTCCTCTGGCAGCTTGTTCTGAAAGTGGCAACACAAATATACAGGGTGGTGAAGAAACCGTTGGCATGCTGGCCATCAATCAGGGCATTGAATACTAGTTGAGACGTCATGCATTATTCTACAAGATGTTGGCGAGACCATACCTGGAGTATGGTGTACAATCCTGGTCACCCAGCTATAGGAAGGATATACCGTCTACCTGGAAAACTTGCCCCTTGGGTCCCCTTTAAACTTTTCCCCTCTCATCATAAATCTATGTTCTCTAGGTTTAGATTCTTATACCCCGAGAAAAAGACTGACATTCATCTTATCTAAACCTTTATAATTTAATATACATCAATAAGGTTACCCCTCAGTCTCCTACACGCTAGAGAATAAAATCCTAACCTATCCAATCTCTCCTTATAACTCAAGCCCTCCATCCTGGCAACATAATTGTCAATCTTCTCTGCAGTTTCCAGCTAAATGACATCCTTCTTATAGCTGGATGACCAGGATTGTACATCATACTCCATGTATGGTCTCATCAACATCTTGTAGAGTTGTGCATGACATCTCAACTAGTATTCAATGCTCTGATTGATGAAGGCGAGCATGCTAACGGTTTCTTCACCACCCTGTATATTTGTGTTGCCACTTTCAGAAAAATATGTATTTGACACATATGTGCAACAAACATAAACACTGACACAAATGTATTGGCTTGGCAAACAAGGTCTCCAAAGCTCTCTGACAATTGGCCAGACCTTCCTCCCACACTTGGTCTCACATTTATTGCAATGCAATGACTAACTCGGTGCTCTACATCAATTTTGCTAGAAGACTTCAGAAATATGGTCAGGTAGGTCAGGATAGGATGAATGGCAGAACGGGTTAAGTATTTTAGCAAAGTACTCAGAACTATCATGTAACTCAGGACAGAGAAGTTCAATCTAGAAGTCTAGACTGAGAGAGCACATGGCTCCTTATTCAGCGTCCAGAGGTGAGTGGCACAATATAATTAAAAGCATGAGTGTGGCATCATTGTACAGGTTGAGAATTGACATTCTTTGTTATGGAAAGGTTACGTAGCTTTTTTTAAACTTCTGAATAAAAAGCATTCCTCATCTTTGGGATGTCTCAAAATGTATTACAGGCAGCAAGGAATTTTTCAAGTATAATCATTGTTGTAATACAAGAAAAACTGTAATCCATTTCTGCACAGCAAGCTCCCTCTATCAACAATGAAATAATGACATGATAGCAGTTCAAGAAAGTGGTTAAAAACATACAAGATCCTGGGCTTGATAAATAAGGGCAATGAGCACAAGAGCAAGGCAGTCATGGTGGAAGTTCATAAAACATTGCTTTGGCCATTTCTGCATAATTGCCTTCAGCTCCGTTTGCCGTATTCTA
Organism: Rhinoraja longicauda; assembly: GCF_053455715.1. NCBI lineage: Eukaryota > Metazoa > Chordata > Chondrichthyes > Rajiformes > Arhynchobatidae > Rhinoraja > Rhinoraja longicauda. The sequence goes on from NC_135985.1 coordinate 14,667,122, forward strand.
GGAAAGATGGGAGGGTTTGAGATAAGGTGCAGAAGAGATCCACCACAATGATTGTGTTTGCCTCTGTACAACTGAAGAGCATTTGTTGAAATATGGAGACACAAATCCACAGATCCCTAACTTTCAACCATAAAACCAAAGTCATAGGTTTGATAAGGATGAAGGAACAAGATGAGTTTGGCTAAGAGCCCGACATTTACCCTTCTTGCATGTTTGGAACTTCCTGCACTGTAATTCTTGGAGAGTGAGGCTTGTTGTCATTGTTCACATCCAGGCGAGGTGGGGAGACTGTGAAGTTCTTAACACCTCGGCAAGACTGCATGGACTGCAAATTCAGTACATTTTCTGCAGATGCACTGGATTTCAGAAAATACCTAATAAAATTAAAAAAAAACAATAGTGTACTTTCTTTGATTAATTAAATTCTAGAAAATGATCAGATACGAATGAGCAAAATTACTTGAGAACAAAGCCCAAAATGAAAAGCTGATGGTGGGGCAGTTTGTTTTGATTGTGACCGTTAAGTTGTTTTTTTGACTCAGTTCAACACATCTTTCAAAAGAAACACACTGGATTCTGAAGCACGCACTCTTTGGGGTCACGCACTCACATTACCAATCTTCACTCAAACACGATAAAGCATAAATTCACTTGTATTCTACATCAGGCATCAGAAATAAATTACCTGCCCGGTCCTCGTAGATCTTTGATTTCAATTCCCAGGAAAGGAAGGAACAAGTTGCCACAGAACGGGCATTTTGTGTTGAGATTAGAGTCATCTGCTGACCAGCCAGCCATTATTTCTTCATCGTATACTAGTGAGTCACAGGTTTGACATCGGGAACAGCTGGAGATAAGAATCTAGAAAATATGAACAAGCAGCACTTTAAAAAAAGACTATTGCTTCATTGAATCAATCAAAAAGAAACTCTGATTTCATGGAATATAGTTATGTAGAAAAATGCAAGGAAGTTCTGACTATCAAATACCAGCACCAACTATTTTTACACACTTGGCTCACCATCAGTTACATTGTGCTCTGCAGACAGGAATTTAAAATGCTTTGCTAATCAAAAGAGACATACTATTTCTCTTGGTTATCTCCCTCTGTTTCAGTCAGCCAGATCTATGACGATGAAATTAAGTAAAGGAAAGAGATCAAGTACTTAGACTCAGTATTAGAACAATAACGTTTCCCTTCATGCCAGCAAGAAAAAAGAGTTGGTTGTTGACAAGAAAGCGAGGCGGTGAACACAACCATGTCCTCATCAACGGAGCTGTTGTAGAGATAGTTGACTGTCTCAAATTCCTTCGTATCCATATGTAATAAGAGTTTTCCCCCAAACAGTCTGTGGCTGATAGCGCTGTAGCTGGTAGCGCTGTATAAAGCCTCATAGCGCTGTGACTGGTAGCACTATATTTAAAGCCTTATAGCGCTGTGCCGGTATCGCTATGTTTAAAGCCTCATAGCACTGTGGCCAGGAGCACTATATTTAAAGCCTCATAGCGCTGTGCCGATATCGCTATGTTCAAAGCCCCATAGCGCTGTGGCTGGTAGCGTTGTGTGTATTGGCTTGCACTGGTAGCGCGTTGTTTCCAAAGGGGGGGGGGGGGGGGGGGGCTTCACTCGAATGCAGACCCCTACCATTCTATTTTCTATGGTTCATTCAGAGAGAGAGAGAGAGAGAGAGAGAGAGAGCGAGAGAGAGAGAGAGAGAGGTGTGCTGCTGTAAAACAAACCCCGCGCATACTAAGACAAGTATTGTTTTTGTTCTCTCTCTTGCCAATAAATCTGATTTGTAACTAAACAGACGAGTGAGCCTTTATCTGTTCTACTAGATAGATCCTTGAACCTGTTCCCTTGTAACACCATATTGCCAGCAACCTAACCTGGTCCCTTCACACTGATGTGGTGATTAAGAAAGTGCATTAACACATTCACTTTCTTGGATATTTATGAAGATTTAACGTCCACAAGGATTCTTGAACTTCAGATGTGCTATAGAAAGTAATCTGACGGGATGCATCTCAGCGCGGTATGGCAAATAGTCTTGCTCTTGACTGCTTGAATCTGCAAAGAGTGGTGAACGCAGCTCGTTCGATCACATCGCAGCTCGTTATCACATCCTACCTTCTAGTCCACTTTCACTGTGCATTGCATCAGGAAGAGTTTAAGTATAATCAAGGACACCTGCCACCCTGGCCATTCCATTTTCTCTCTTCTAGCTTCTGGGAGAAAATACAGGAGCTTGAAAGCTCGGAGTCTAAAGAAGGGTCTCGACCCGAAACATCACCCATCAGTCTGAAGAAGGGTCTCGACCCAAAACGTCACCCATACCTTCTTTCCAGAGATGCTGCATGACCCACTGAGTTACTCCAGCTTTTTGTATCTTCCTTCAATTTAAACCAGCATCTGCAGTTTTTTCCCTACATTTCTTCCCCACTACTCTGACTCCTGTATCAATCACCTCTTTTACACATTGTTGTATTTATTATTACTATATATGTACTGTTTATTCTGCTGGCTTCATTGCCACCCTAGTGTACAGGACAATAAACTAATTTGAATCAAATTTTACATTATTGTTCTTCCCTCTGTTCTAAAGACACTGACTCGGACGTGAAAATTTAGATGCAGCACTCTATAATGAAGCTATCCTTGGCAATTAAGGAGAACCTGCTTTAGACAATAAGAAGCTATCTGGGATGAAAAAGACAAAAAATGATTTGGTGGTGTTGTGCCCAGCAGTGTTCTTGCCCTAGAAATCAGGATGGAGTTCTGGGGGCTAGTGGATTTAAGGGATACGGGGAGAGGTTGGGCACAGGTTACTGATTGTGGATGATCAGCCATGATCACAATGCTCGATGGGCCGAATGGCCTCTCCTCCACCTATTTTCTATCAAATCTCCCCTCACCTCCGATGCTCTATAGAAAACAATCTAAGTTTGTTCAACCACTCCTTCTGGTTAACACCATCTAATCCAAGCAACATTCTGATACATTTCTTCTGCAACCTCTTCAAAGCGGCTACATCCTTCCTTTAATGGGGCAACCAAAACATAATAGTCTAAACACAATTAACCAAAGTTTACTAAAGATACAACATGATTTCCTGATTCTAATACACAATGCCTTGACCAATGAACGGAACCCCACCGTACAGCTTAAGTTTACTGCGTGAGTAAACGTAAGTCACTCTTCTATAAGCACAAGCTACATTTGCTTTTAAACAGAAGTGACAATAAATGACAATAACTGCATGACAAGCTCAGGTTACCTCCATGGCATAGTTCTGGAAGATGCTGGTGCTGCTTGTATATCGAGAAGATCCAACATCTGATTTGTCTGGCAAAGGAAAGTTGGAACTTGTTGACTGAGCACTGCCTGAACACAAACAGAATCAGAAATAGAATGATAAATTAATCATCACATTTTTTAAACTGAGACCCACATTATCAGGCTATTAAGGGAACAATCAGAACAATCACCCAATTTGCATGTTGCAGTTATACAATTGATATTAGTGAGGCTGTACCTGGAGAATTATGCTCAATTTTGGTCACCCTGCTATAGGAAAGATGCCATTAAGCTGGAACTAGCACAGAGAAAATTTATGAGGATGTTGCCAGGACTTGAGGATGGGTTATAGGGAGTGGTTGGGCAGGCCTGTTCTTTTTTTTGAGGATTAGGGACCGAGGGGCAATCATATAGAGGTGTACAAAATTATGAAGGGCATAGATACGGTGTTGCACATAGCTTTTTTTCCCAAGGGTTGGCAAATCAAAAACTAGAGTGAATAGGTTTAAGGTGAGAGGGGATAGATTTAATAGGAACCTGAGGGGCAACCTTTTCACACAAAGTATGGTATGTATATGGAACGAGCTGAAAGTGACTGAGGCGAGAAAACTGATTGCAGAGAAAGTGATTAAATAGCATTTAAAAGATATTTGGAGAGCTACATGGATAGAAAAGGTTGTGAGGGATATAGGATAAATGTATACAAATGGGACTAGCTTAGATGGACATCTTGGTTGGCATTGACGAGTGCACCAAAGGAGCTGTTTTTGTGTTGTATGACTCTCTTGAGTCTATTTCAGACCTGGTCTTTAAAGGATGTCGGCCTTCTATAGTCTAAGTTCAGGTGCACAAATTTAAACAATGCCATTGAATATATCAGCAGCATTTGAATATTCTTCATTTTTTAATATAAAAACTGAGTTTCATTAGCAATTTAGATTGCCATTTCGCACATGAAACTTTCCTGATTTAACATGAAGAGAATCAAAATCAGGAATTGCCCTATCCGATTTAATAAGGTGTAGCATCATTTGTTACAATACACTAATAATCAATTTGTATTTTGTATCACATTTTGAATTTTTTTATTGGCAGATTAGACCCCGATTTTACCTGAAAAAACCCCCAAAAGAACTAAAGATATTGGAAATCTGAAATAAGAATAGAAAATGCAGAAAATGTAACATCTGTGGTAGAGAAGCAGAACTTGCATTTCAGATTCAACACCCTGGTTATTCTTCAGCAGAGCCCTTAACCTCCCTCTGTTCCCATCTAAACAAAGTCACAGCTGACATGATGGTGAACTCTTCTTCCACAGACATTTCTTTGACCAAGTCTTCACCACAGACTTTACCTACCAATTTGTAATTGTTGTCTAGGAGTCCCTTCGTGATTTCCAGAGCTGTCCATACTAGCCTGTCTCACACCCCATCCTTTGGTCTCGCCTGCAGGCATGCTCCCAGCTTGGGTGGAGGCTAATCTGTCTGAATCTTCATAGCTCTCTTCATCCAAAGATGATGCTTCAGGATCCTGCTCTCCAGTCAAGGCGGCATTATCTCTCTCTGAATAATATCCCTAAAAATAAATTAAGCAAATTAAGTTTGTACATATTAGAGATTATGTATTCCTCCCATGGAGAACACTTACTATAATGTATTTGCATACAGAAAACTCCCTGCATTTGATATTCAAAGAATTGGAAATACGAAGTTGAAAACAAATATTGGAAACGCTCAGCGAGTCAGGCTGCAGGTGTGGAGAGAGAAACTAGAGTTCATTTTTTCAGGTTGCCGACCCTTCCTCAGAACTAGGATTCCTTCTCCGTTCTAATGAATGGTCTTTGAACTGAAATGTTAACTGGTTTTCTCTTCACAGATGCTGTCTGACCTGCTGAGTTTTTCTAGCATTTTTCAATCATTTACTGAATTCTCTATGTTAGACCATAAATGGAAGCTGATTTTCAATTCATTTTACGTGATTAAGGAGCTTTTAAAAAAACAACCAATACAGCAAACAAGTTATGGCCTGAGACAATAATGCAGTTGCAAAATCTTAGTGCAAATCTCAGAGCTATAAAGCACAGAGGGAGTGAATGTGGTTCATTGTGCCCAAGCTGGCTCTTTTAAAGAGCTTTGCTATTTATTCAAGGAAACAGGAACAATTGCTCCCACCATTAAAAAGTTTCCTACCTTGCCATTTTCCTTGATAGGTACAGCATATGTTGCCAGCTTGGTGTACCACTTGTTTGCCTTTTCTGCCACTCCCCTCCCAGCTGAGAACATACTGTGCTTTAAAACATCAAATGTGGGTGGCAATAATGAGTCCAATTTAAACGGAGGTGGAGACATGAGTGTCATAGCTCTACCTGTCTCTCGACCTCTAACTCCTCTGTTGCTACTTGGAGAATATGATGGTGAGGACCATAGTCTGTCTCTTTGTTTGACATTTGCTTGTGGTTGAAATGTTCTGGAGCGTGAAAGTCCTGCTGATCTGGGTGAGCCTGATGGAAGGCTGGATCTCCTTGATCCTTTTACTGTAGGCAGAACTTTGGTGTTAAATGATGCACTGCTTTCTTCCTCTGGCTTTGAGAAATCCATGCTGGGTGTGCGACTTGACAATGGACTATTCACGGAGTCCATGTACATCTCTATTTCTTCAGCCAAGTTTCGATGGGCTAAAGGAGTGGAGAGACATTTATCATAGTCTTCATCTTCGTCTTTGTCTTTCTCTTGATCTGTTTCTGCAACCAGAAGAGAAAGAGGATCATAGCCTCTTTGAACTCCCTTTCTTTCTGCTGGTTTGATCCCTGCTCCTGCACTTAAACTCCTCTGCAATTGTTTGGGTGGCTGCCTTCGGTGTTGATTAGGTTTTCCTTGGGACTTTGCATTGTCAAGATCATTGTCCAGATCTTCCAAATCAAAGATGGCAGGAGAATCTGTTTTATCCTCCATATTAGTTGATGTTTCATCCAATTCAAATGGAGTATCTTCATCACTCAGTTCCTTTTCTTGGATTAAGCCTTCCTGTTTGAGCACATGCCTGGGTTTGCCAATCTGTAATGTGTTTGGTCTTGTGGCCAATTGTAAAGCTGTTGATAAGATTTTGGCATCAGCACCCAATTTATCTGTAATCTCCCTGGGGTCATTGTCCACGCTTCCTCTGTGCAACATAAGCCCTGCAAAAACATCACCACTAAGGTTGCGGTTCCTTCCTCCCCATACCATCTGTTCCTTTAAGCTTGGCTCCACAGCACTTTTATGCCTCTTGCGCAAGCTGCTGCTGTGAACTAGCCCAGGATCAGGATATGTGGCTCTATTGAAGGATGTCGTAAATGGCATTTCTGCAGCATTTTCTGCAGCATTTTCTGTGAACAAATAGCAAATATTTTCAGTTTTGATTAGTAGTAGAAATGTAGTTTGTTCTATTTCATATCTTCAGACATTACTTTAGTCTTTCGAGATATAGCGTGTTAATAGGCCCTTCAGCCCACCGATTCTGCACTGACTAGCAATCAGTATACACTAGCACTACCCTACACACTAGGGACAATTTACAATTTTTTACCAAAGCCAATTAACCTTCAAACCAATAACATTTGTGTGTGGAAGGTAACCAGGGCACCCGGAGAAAACCCACGTGGTGACAGGGAGAACATACAAACTCCGTATAGACAGCAGGGTCTCTGGCGCTGTAAGGCAGCAACTCCATCGCCGCCCCAAATGTCTAATAATATAGTTAAAAATAAGAACAGAAAATGTTGGAAACTCTGAGAAGGTAAGGCAGCAGCTATGAAGACAGAAATAGAGTAGATGTTTTAGATCATACCCTTTACCAACTATATTCTGCTTCTCTCTCTACAGATTCTGTTTGACTTGTTGAAAAGGGAGTTACAGACTCGAGTGGGGTAGAGAGATAAAATGATGGGAAATTCCATGGAATAGGCACATTAATACAGCGATTATAAAAGTAAGCCAGAGACTGCAAATCCTGTGGCGACTAACTCATTTCCTGATATTCCAAAATATTCCCATCATTAACAGCACATTCGCAGTAAGAGGAAATGCTCCTCACATGTCTGGATGCAGCTCCAACAACTCTCAAGGAGCTCTCAGTGCAGACTGGCAATTTTTCCACCATCCTAATCATTCATTCCTTCCTTCATCGCAAGCACAGAATGCTCTGCAGTTATTTGTCTATGCTATTCTGACAGCTCTTCCCTAAACCATGAAGACCATCTTGGTCAATGGATACAGTAGATGAGGTTGGAGGAGATGCAAGTGGATGAGGAATCCAACCTCCAACCTCATCTACTATATCCGTTGTTCAAGATGTGGACTCTTATGCATTGGCAAGACCAAACGTAGACTGGGTGATTGTTTTGCTGAACACCTTCACTCAATTCCACCTGGACCCAACTCTCCCGATGCCTAAACACTTTAATTCCCCTTCCCATTCCCATTGAAGAAGGGTCTTGACTAGAAACATCACCCATTCCTTCTCTCCAGAGATACTGCCTGTCCCCCTGAGTTACTACAGCATTTTGTGACTACCCACACTGACCTTTCTGTCCTAGGCCTCCTTCATTGTCAGAGCGGAAGAACAGCATCTCATATTTCACTTCGGCAGCTTACAGCCCAGAGGTATGAATATTGATTTTTCTAACTTCAAGTAACCTCTGCATTCCCTCTCTCTCCATCCCTCCCCAACCCTAGTCACACCAGATTTTCATCCTCACTTAGCAAACAGCTAATAATGGTCTGTTTCCTTTATCATTGTAACTTTTTGCATATCTTTCATTCATTTGTTCTATCTCTCTCTACATCCTCATCCACAACTCTCGCTTCCCTTTCCTTTGACTTTCAGTCTGAAGGGTCTGCCTGTCCCGCTGAGTTACTCCAGCTTGTTGTGTCTATCTTCGCACTATATATTAGTCTCCATAAACTTTCCACAAAGGTGAGAGGCAGCATACTATATTTCTGAATTAAAAGTTGAAATATAGCTGAAATATAGTCAATATAGTAACAAGTTTTCATGATCTCTGAAAACAAAGTTTGCATATTGTTACTCATGAACATTATCAGTGAATTTGTGGAATTCTCTGCCACAGAAGGCAGTGGAGGCCAATTCACTGAATGTATCCAAGAAAGAGTTAGATATAGCTCTTAGGGCTAATGGAATCAAGGGATATGGGAAAAAAGCAGGAACAGGGTACTGATTCTGGATTAATAGCCATGATCATATTGAATGGCGGTGCTGGCTTGAAGGGCCAAATGACCTACTCTTGCACCTATTTTCTATGTTTCTATTTCCGCACATATACATAGATACATATACCCACAATAGTTAATACTTTACTCAGTGCCATTGAAATTGCACATTGTGCCATGCAGGTAATCCGGGATGCTTCCCAAAATCGACATGACTACACACAGAGGAACCGTTGCCTGTTGTAAGACTCAAATTCCAGATATTTTGCATCTGCCATTACCAGAATCCCGTTTGCGGCTGAAATCAATGCAAGTGGCACGTTTCAGGAGGTAATCACTCCAGTTTAAGTGGACACCAGCAGAGGGTTGGGAGGGGAGGATAGTCAGACAGTCAAAGTAGATCAGGCTTGCCATGCAGCCATACTGGAGCACATCTTGTTTTACCCGACAGTCACATCTAACTCTGGGCAATAGAGCCAGAACAGAGTGTGTGCATGTGTCTTGCCGCAGACATGAATCCAGGATGGTGTGCTGTGTGCCTGGTGCCAGAGTCAAGGATGGAACTGAGTGGTTGCAGAGTGAACGCAACAAGAGCATAGGCAGAAAGGAGGATTCAATCTTACAGTCAGAATTTAGGAACTAGGAAAGAGATTAAAAAGATATTCAAGGGATAAATTGAATGGCCAATGGGAAAAATCAGGGAATAAGATTGATTGCATTTGCCTTGCAGACAGCTGCAACAATTCTATGTTAAAACTTTTTTAGAACAGTTAAATCTTTCAACTTAAAGATGCACAGTAGTGACTGAAATCTTCAAAAATTGCAAATGCAGCAGAGACAGAAGATCTTCAAATCGATCTAATAGATATGAAATGGATTACACACCATTATTTCCCTTAGTACTGTGGTTTGGCTGAGATGTCTCAAAGCTGCAGTTCATCTTTACAATGCTGGATACAGATTTCAAGTTACTTCTGGTTCCTTCAGATTCCAAATGGGGCAGACAGTCTCCACTGCCCTTTGTACTTTCACTCTCAGATACTGCAAACAATGCAGGAAAAAAAAAATCAACAATCAATTATCACAATTAAAGCATATTTCAAATGAAAGCTCTGCAAAGTTACTTCACACCTTTAAACAAACCACTTCCCCTCCCTTCCTCCTTGCACTCTTCCAGCAGTGTTCTGGTATCTGACACTGATCACCATTCCAAACCCCACACAACACTGATTTCAGCCACTGTCCCACCCAATTTTACAAACTACATTTCTGCTGGTTTAAAGCATCAGAAATTAACACCAGATCACCACCACTTGAGATCTTCTCCCCCAAGTTGCACACCCTCCTCATCTGGAGAGATATCAACAGTCCTTCATCTTCATGAGAGAGGATCTTATAGAAACATAAAATTCTTAAAGGATCAGACAGGTTAGATGCAGGAAAAATGTTCCCGATGCTGGGGGAGTCCAGAACCAGTGGGTCACAGTTTAAGAATAAGGGGTAGGCCATTTAGGACTGTGATGAGGAAACATTTCTTCACCCAGAGAGTTGTGAATCTGTGGAATTCTCTGCCACAGAAGGCAGTGAAGGCCAATCACTGGATGTTTTCAAGAGAGAGATTTAGCTCTTAGGGCTAAAGGAAACAAGGGATATGGGGGAAAAGCAGGAAGGGGATACTGATTTTAGATGATCAGCCATGATCATATTGAATGGCGGTGCTGGCTCGAAGGGCTGAATGGCCTACACCTGCACCTATTTTTCTATGTTTCTATGTGACCAAAGGATGGAAGGGCTAAATAACAGTCCTTCATCATGACTAAATTATGATAGTGCCTCCCCAACAGCATTGTGGCAATATTTCCATGAGAAGTGCAGAGTTTCAGAAGGTGGACTTTTCAAAGGCAAGTAGGAATAAGCCTTACAGTGACACCCACGTTCCAAAAGAAATACTACACCAATTGCCAAACCCTCTATTTGCACAGATATTCAAGTTCAGTTGTTTTTTTTAACCAATTTGGTTCTTACCCAGAGTCCACAAACTTACTCTTCCTGCGGATTAATGACAGCCATCAAGCCAATGTGTTTTTCTACTTCTCTAACCTGGGGGAGCTAACCATTTTCTCTCTCAGATCGAATTCCCTGGTACAACCCAGAAAATGTATAATTTAGTCACATATCCATTTTATCAAATAAGGCATCAGTAAACATGCAACCATGGTCATTCATTCACAACAAGGAGCAGAGTAAAAGTTGGTGTTCATCTAGTCAGCTTTAATCAGCAAATGAACTGAAATCCTGCCCCAACTTAATTAACCCAAAATAGATTATCAAAGTCAAATGAAAACCTGGAGTGGCACAAAAGTTGAAATCTGATCTTGGATTTCAAGTTACACTTCTAAAGCTCTCGAGCTGCAATTCAACAGTATTAGATGTCAAATAAATTCAGCCACATGCCCCCTGTATCACTTTCAGGAATTGAGAAACAATCTGAATAAACTAGCATGATAACCTATTTATTTACCTTTCTCCTCTCCTCTCCCAAGACCCTGGACGTAGAAGGTACTTAGAGAAGTGAAATACAAATTATTTCTGATTCACATTTGAGGAGAACGGAGGAATTAGTAATCAACCCCACTGCAGCCTGTGGATACTAGCTTTTTAATTCACCTTTCCACAACTTTAGTGGCACATTTCAAACCCCCAAGAAATTAGCTCTGAGGAATGCATGAACAGGATATGTCTGCATGACACTTTACATGATCAAATCTTCCTTCAAACCGAACCAGATTATGATGACCCAGTCATGCACAATGATTCTCTTAACAAACATAATAGAAACTATAGGAGTTGAGATGTACATGAACTGGAGTCACTCTCTTTCTTGTCATCCTTGTCCACTGGCTGACACACACCAGGCTGCTCAGACCCAAGAGCTGAAGGCACTTCCCCTCGTCTAACTTCTTCTTTCGATAATGAGTTGTATCCTAGATCTGATTGTCCACCTTAGATTAAAAAAAACAATTAAACATCTTTACAGTAATAAAATTATTTTATAATCCCGATATGACATCCTTTATAAAAGCCTCTAAAATACTAGAATTCACTATATATAACAGAATAACAGTACACTGGGAAAGCATTAATGAGATTAAGCAAGTTTATGAAAAAGAAATCAGGCGTAACAAATTTATACAAGTTTTTGAGAAATAACAAGTAGAGAAGATAAAGGAAAACCAATGGACGTGAATTTGGACTTACTCGAAGCTTTTGATAAGAACCTGATAGGATGTTAGTATGCAAAATTAAAGCACTTGGGACTGGGGTCAATATACTGGATTCAAGATTAGATGACGGAAGGAAACAGACCACAGAGATTGTTGCTTGAGCCCTGGCTGTTCACAATTTATGTACACCAATGATTTGGCTGAGGAAACCGAAAGAGGCTTCAAGAGGATTTGGATGTTCAGAGTGAGTGAATGAGAACACGGTCGATGGATATCAATTTGCAAAATTGTGGTGTTATCCACTTAAGTGCACACAACAGAAAAGCAGAGCTTTTTGTTAAACAGTGAGTTATTGGATGTTCAAAGGGCCCTAGATTTGCTTGTAAATTGAAGGCCAAAATGCAGGTGCACACGCCATTGGGAAGGCAAATAATATGTTAGCTTTTGTACAAGACTTGAATACAGGAATAAAGAAATCTCATTACAATTGAATAGAACCTTGGTGAGACTGCATCTGGAGTATTGTGGACAGTTTTGGTCTCCTTACACAAGGATAACCTTGTCTCCTTACACAAGGATGTACTTTCCACATTGGGAGTGCAGAGAAGATTCTCCAAACTGTTTGAAGAATAGCAGGGTTGCTATATGAAGAGAGCTGGAATGATCTTGGACTATTCTCAATAATTAAGGAGAATGAGAAGAGATCTCCTTGAAACATGTAAAATTATTGAAGGACTTGATGGGATAGATGCAGGGAAGACATTTTCCTTCACTGAAGAATCTTGGACCAGGGGATATAGTTTCAGAATAAGAGAGAGGCCATTTATGTGGTGTTATTGCAATGTGCCTTTAAAACTACACAGGTCTATTGGTAGGGGGTCATCAGAGGGTGACAGGGAGGAGCCCGAGGGAGCAGATGTGCGGTAGAATAAACACTCGCGTAAAAACACAGTCGGACTCACTGTATCTTTTTAAAGAACACAACATGGTGTCAGAAGTCCTGTAGGGTGCATGAAGTGTACTTTGAGTCGAACAACTATCGTTTGGAGCTCGTTGACGGCAAAAGAGAAAAAAGAGTGCGACATGCAAGACGACAACGCACAGAGAGCCCCGGTAGGACCAAATGCTACATTTAGCATCCAGCCTCCGGAGTCCTTCGACTTTTCAAAGCCGCAAGAGTGGGCCAAATGGATACGGAGGTTCGAAAGGTTCCGTCTGGCAAGTAACTTGAATGCCAGCTCCGAAGATAATCAAGTTAACACGCTGATTTATTGCATGGGAGATGAGGCGGACGATGTTCTGCGCGGGTTAAACCTGACAGTAGCACAAAGCGGAACGTACATAGGGGTGCGCGATGGCTTCTAACGATTTTTCATAGTAAAGAAAAATATAATCTATGAGCGTGCCAAGTTCAACATGCGCAGGCAGGGAGAACATGAAACAGTGGATGCCTTTGTCACTGCGTTATATGCGCTGGCACAGCACTGTAACTACGGGGTGCTACACGACGAGCTGATACGCGACAGGCTTGTTGTCGGACTGATGGATAAGCGGCTGTCCGAACGTATGCAGCTTGACGCAGAATTGACGCTCGAAAAGGCCGTCAATATGGCGAGGTAGAGTGAGGAGGTGAAACGCCAACAATCTTCTCTGCGAGGTGAAACCAGGACAGAGACAAGTGATGCTAAATCTGTGGACAGAGTGTATAAGAGCAGTAGTAAAGGTGCCAAAAACAAACCTCACCAGGCTTATGGCCACCAACTCAAAACACACAGCGCCCAACACAGCAGGGGGAAAAGTGTACAGTGCCATAAATGTGGCAGCTCTCCGTCCCATCCAAGGCAGGATTGCCCGGCAAAGGATGCGAAATGCCATTTATGTGGGAGAAAGGGACACTACAAGCATGTGTGTAGATCACCCAAAACCGTGCAGGAAGTTGAAGAGGACGAGGATGTTATGTTCCTAGGCAGCGTCACAGCCGATGGAGAGCCATGGATGGCAAACATCGACATAAATGATAAAAACGTGTCATTCAAAATTGACACCGGCGCCGATTTTACAGTCCTACCCCACACCGTGTTTAAAGAGATCTATAGAGACAGCGATCCACCTACCCTCCGTAAAGCAACCAAGCCACTGCTGGGACCCGGGAGGAGTCCACTAGAAGTTGTGGGCGTCGCTGGGCTGTTCCTGGTGAAAGGAGAGAAAAGGGTGATGGAGGATGTGTACGTCACACGACACCTGCACACTGCATTGCTGGGGAGGCCTGCTATCGGCAAGCTGGAGCTTGTGGTTCGGCTAGACAGCATCACCATAGAGACACTTAAGACTAGCTACCCGAAGCTATGCAGCGGTCTCGGGGAGGTACGACAGCAGTATGCCATCAAGCTGAAACCAGGGGCCCAACCGTTCTCATTGAAGACACCCAGAAGGATTCCGTTGCCGCTGATGGGTAAAGTCGAGCGAGAACTGTCCCGCATGGAAGGCCTGGGGGTGATCACCAGGGTTGAAGAGCCTATTGACTGGTGTTCAGGCATGGTGGTGGTGCTGAAAAAGACAGGAGCCGTACGCATATGCGTCGATCTCACTAACCTCAACGAGTCGGTGTGTCGAGAAAAGTACATCCTGCCATCGGTGGAGGAAACACTGGAGATGCTGGCTGGAGCCAGAATATTCAGCAAGTTGGATGCCAACACGGGGTTTTGGCAAATACCCCTGACCGAAGACTCAGCAAAATACACAACATTCATCACACCCTTCGGTCGTTACTACTTCAAGCGGCTGCCCTTCGGCATTGCCTCTGCCCCCGAACATTTTCAAAATAGGATGGTGTCAGAGGTCACGGAGGGACTCGAGGGAATCGTCTGCCACATGGATGATGTACTGGTCTGGGGCCAAACACGAGAGGAGCACGACGCTCGTCTGCATACTGTGCTGGCGAGGATCCAAAAGGCGGGCATTACGCTTAACATTGACAAATGTGACCTGTCGAAGGAAGAGGTGACCTTTCTTGGTCATGTCCTCTCCTCCAGTGGCATTAGTCCTGACCCGAGCAAGACTGAGGCTGTAAGGAAGATGGAGGAGCCGACCAATGTGAGTGAGCTGAGGAGCTTTCTCGGAATGGTTAACCAGCTGGGGAAGTTCATCCCGCAACTAGCAGAGAGACAAGGCTCTGCGAGACCTCCTGTCAAAGAGGAACTGCTGGCTGTGGGGCGTCGACCAGGCAAGAGCGTTTCAAGATTTGAAAAATGCACTGGTATCCCCACCTGTACTAGCCATGTACGACACGAACCGTGAATGCAAAGTCTCAGCAGACGCGTCATCTTACGGCCTGGGAAGTGTACTTCTCCAAAAATGGGATGAGGAGTGGAGACCGGTAGCCTACGTGTCGCGATCTCTCACACAGACGGAGCAGAGATACGCGCAGGTGGAGAAAGGGGCCTTGGGCCTGACCTGGGCTTGTGAAAGGTTCCGCAACTTTCTCATCGGTAAACACTTCCAGATGGAGACGGATCATAAGCCTCTCCTGAGTCTGCTGGGGTCACAGGCACTGGATGCTCTCCCTCCACGGATTCAGCGTTTCCGGATGCGCCTCATGCGCTATTCTTACTCCATTTCTCATGTGCCAGGAAAGTGTCTGTGGACAGCTGATACGCTGTCGCGTGCTCCTGTGAAAATGGGGGAAACGCCTGACGAAAAGGAGTTGTTTGAGAATACAAACATCTATGTGGACATGATAATAGAGAACCTGCCGGCAAGCACTGCCTACCTGGATGAGTTGAGAGCGGAGTTAAAAAGGGACAGTGTGTGCGCACGCATAATGCAGCTGTGTCAGGAAGGATGGCCAACGAATAGCAACAGTGAACCGGCACTCAGGCTGTACTGGGCAGAACAAGCATTGCTCACGGTAAATGACGGACTGTTACTCAAAGGGGACAGATTAGTCATACCCTCAACTATGAGGAACGACGTGCTGACCAGACTACATGAAGGTCACCAGGGAGTGGTGAAGTGTAGAGAGCGTGCACGACGGTCAGTGTGGTGGCCTGGACTAAATCAGCAGCTGAACGAATTGGTCCTCAACTGCCGGACATGCAGCAAAGAGAGACAGAACCACACAGAGCCGCTGATGCCATCACAATACCCAGGCCAACCATGGCAAAAGCTGGGAGCTGACTTGTTCATGCTGGGAAGCAAGAACTACCTGCTGGTAGTGGATTATACATCGAGATACGTGGAAATCGCTCCACTCAGCCCCACCAAGTCGACAGATGTAATCCACCACCTCAAATCAATGTTTGCACGTCACGGCATTCCGGAGACATTGGTCACAGACAATGGGCCTCAGTTTGCCGGAACCGCCTTTGCTGCGTTTGCAAAGTCGTATGGTTTCCGCCATGTCACAAGCAGCCCGAGATATCCTCAGAGTAACGGGGAGGCCGAACGTGCAGTCAAGACAGTGAAGGGTCTCCTGAAGAAAGCGGCGGATCCCTACCTCGCTTTACTTGCATATAGAGCGACCCCACTGCAAAACGGGTACAGCCCAGCCCAAATCCTTATGGGGAGAAGGCTTCGCAATACGGTACCAACACTTCCAGCCCTGCTGAATCCTGCTCTTCCCGACAATGAAGTGGTTGCGTGGAAGGAAAAGGAGAAGAGAATCAGAGATGCACAACGGTACAACCTGCGGCATCATGCACGGAGTCTCGACAGGCTCTTTCCCGGACAAGAAGTGTGGGTCACGGATCAAGGCGAAGCTGGAGCTGAGATCGGCAGCCACACCGCCCCCCGCTCTTACATCGTGGAGGGACCTCACGGGACGGTCAGGCGAAACCGTCACCATCTAATTCCCATGAAACCCTTGCCGGACCAGAGTGGGGGTGGTATGAAAGAGCAACTCCCGGGTTGCATTCCAGAGCAGAGCTCAGCAGAACCACCAAAAGAGAACATTCCAGAGCAGAGCTCAGCAGAGCCACCAAAAGAGAACATTCCAGAACTGCCATCCACTCCCAGAACCAGGTTTGGGAGAAGAGTGGTGAGACCAGATAGGTTGAACTATAAGTGAAAAAAAAGAGTTTCTAAAGAAAAATGTTTTTCTAATTTAGTGAAAAGGGTAAAATCCTTTTCACTAAGACAATGTGTTTACATGTACTTATGTTGAATTAATTTAGTTCAGATAGGAACAGACCTTCCAGCTAAAGAGGCAGAATAATCCTCTAAGGTCTGGTGAATCAACCGCAGTCTACCGATTGATTCTAGAAAGGGGAGATGTGGTGTTATTGCAATGTGCCTTTAAGACTACACAGGTCTATTGGTAGGGGTCATCAGAGGGCGACAGGGAGGAGCCCGAAGGAGCAGATGTGCAGTAGAATAAACACTCGCGTAAAAACACAGTCGGACTCACTGTATCTTTTTAAAGAACACAACAATTTAGGGATATGATGAGGAGGAATTTCTTCATTTAGGGGGTGATGAATCTTCAGAATTCACTCTCAAGGGCTGGAGAGGCAAAAACATTATAGCCCCAGGTACATCACCAGTCATGATCATGAATGGCAGAGACATGAAGGGCCAAATGGCTTATTCCTGCTCCTATTTCTTGAATATGGGAGGAGCAGGGCGTGGGGAGAACATCACTATTATAAGAAATAATTTCCACTATCCGTAATGAAGAATTACTGTACTCATCAGATGATCAGTAGCCACATTGAAAGAGTGTGATGCCGCTAAACCAAAACACATTTCTTCAATCACAGGAAAATGAATCGTACTAAGAAAAACAATGTGGGATAGCTCTGGGCGTATTTTGGCCGTAGAATAACAAGCAGATGTAAGTTATTACAAGAAAATGCAGCCTTCATGCAGAAAGAAAGCCTTTTGATGGAGAGGAGAGATTAACTTTGGCTTTTTTAAATATTTACTCAGATGCTGTTATGATTAATGGAGGGTGAACGGAGAGAGTTATAAATATACGGAAGATTCAAATGCCTGTATTGAATATTTGTTTGGAAAATTGCTCTAAATACTTCCAGTGCTTCTCTGGAGAAACATCCAAAGCAAATAATATTCAGCAATTTCTGATTTTTGAGAGAGGAAAAATGTGTTTTTGCTTGAACAACCTTTATTTTTTTAAAGAGGTAATATAAGAGTAGAAAAAGAAATACAGTCAAAGTAATTTATCCAGATTTTCAATAGGTTTGGCTAAGGTAATCCATTATAGAAGAATGAAAAAAGGTTAGAGAATACACAGTCTGTTAAATGCTTCAAGACACAACTCAGAGAATATACAAGTTAGCTATTCATAGTGAATGACAGTGCGTGCATGGATCTGTGCCGGGACTACTATTGCTTATGTTACATTAATGATTTAGGCTTTGGAATTAATTGTGTGGATAATACTACATTTGGTGGTGGTGGGGATATCAATGCTAAGAAGGTCGACAAACAATTACAGATGGGGGGGGGGGGGGGGGGAAGGGAAGGCAGTGGTAAACTTGCAAAATGGAAAACAATCAGCAGATGAGGGTCAGTATGAAGTGGTTCATTCTGGTGGGATAAATAGGGAGGCAACTCATCACTTGAAAGCAGTACTGAGGAGATCCAAATTGCAGGTTAACATGGCAATAAAGAATACTAATCAAGCATTAAAGTTTTTTTCCTGAGACACAGTTTTAAAAAGTAGAAAAGTAATGCTAAACCTATATTAAACCTTGGTTAGAGTATTATGACAGAACTGGTTCTCTCTCATATTATATAAAGGACAGAAGCAATTTCCAAAGATAATATCAATGCAAGAGCATACATAGTACCAAAGGATGAACGAACTGGATCGCTTTTCTCTTGACAGTGTTGACCCAATAAGATCTTCAAATGATTAAATGTTTTGTAAGAGAGGGTACAAATGAAGTACCCAATTGTGGAGAAGTGCAAAACTGGAACCTTTATAGAAGTTCTAGTAAAAGATAGTCACTAAGAAAGCCAATGGAAATTTTAGTTGCGTTTTCTTTATCCAAAGAGTGGGGAGAAAAAGGAACTTGTTCCCATTGGGAGTGATTGAAGAGAACGAGAAAGATGCTTTAAGGGGAGACTTAACCAGTAGGTAGACACAAAATCCTGGAGTAACTCAGTGGGACATGAAGAAGGGTCTCGACCCGAAACGTCACGCATGCCTTCTCTCCAGAGATGCTGCCTGTCCCGCTGAGTTACTCCAGCAGTTTGTGTCTACCTTCGATTTAAACCAGCATCTGCAGTTCTTTCCTACACTTAACCAGTATATTGTTATGGCCTTTACATTTTGTTTTAAAATTAGCACTTTCTCTGTGCTTTAATACTATATTCTGCACTCTGTTTCCTTTCCCTTTTCCCTTCCTGTTAAACTCATGTGTGGTATGATCTACACACAAAATAAAGTTTTGCATTATATTTCAGTATATGTGACAATAATGATCCAGTACCATGTGAAAAAAGAAACTAAAAGGAAGGTTATGCTGACAGATCTAGATGAAAAAAGGCAGGATGAAGTTTCAGTGGAGCAGAGAAAATACCAGCATGCACTGATGGGCCAAGTGCTTGTTTCTGTATCACATATCCAATATAATGTTATCCTATGTAAACCAGGGAAGGGTGTTTGGGGGAGGAGGTTGTTTTCCTAGAAAATGGTCCGTGTTACAAACAACCATAAAGCAAAGCCAGTGTAAGAAAATAACTGCAGATGCTGGTACAAATCTAAGGTATTTATTCACAAAATGCTGGAGCAAAGCCATGTCATCTGTACTTACATTAAGAAATGAGAGTTGAAAAATGTTTTTTTATTTCTTTATTTACTTTCTTTCCCCCCAAATGAATTGTGTAAGTGCAAATTTTATTCTATAACTCAAATTTTTAGATATTGCGATTTTGACATTTTTAGTTTGGGGTAAATTTCTGTAACCTGCACAGCCACAATACGAGGGCTCGCTTGGGCCTAAAAATGCTTCTACATAGTCTTTTGTTTATTTCAATGGAAAAGTTAAAAAACAGAACCCCGAATATATTAAACGAACTGTATATAATATTGTAAAAGTGATGGAGTATAATTTTATTGGTAAATTATATAGTTAATAGCCATTTGCACAGTGGCTGATGCAGAATAAGGGTAACTGGATGAGTGTGGTCCCTATAATAAATAAAAGTTGGACAAACCGACTCTACTATATGTATGCCCATGAGTCACATTAAATAATTTAACAATTTGGGATATGCATTAAATGAATGGAACATTCCATCCCAGTGCCTACACTGGGATGGAATGTTCCATTCATTTAATGCATATTAAGTACTGGAAGAATGAAAACAAGAAAGTAAATAAATATGAATATATGTCTTTCACAAAACGTGTCTTAGCAGGCCTTTGGAACGCAGTGTCCTCTCAGGATCAGAAAGCTGTTCACCAAAGGAAAGCAAGATTGCACTACTGAATATACTTCAATGTCTTAGAATGGATAAAAAAATCCTGCCTTTGACATCCGTGTGATAGAAGTATATAAAATTATGAGAAGCATGTAGAGGGCAGGTGGTCAGAGCCTGTTTCCCTTTGAACTCGTGTCTAAAAATAGAGGGCATAGTTTAAAGGTGTGAGGGTAGAGGTTTAAAAGGAATTGGAGGAGTACATTTTTCACACACTGGATAGATGGTATCTGGATTGAACTGCCAGAGGTGGCAGTGGAGGCAGGAACAGTGAAAACATTTAAGAGGCATTTTGACAGGTACTTGAATGAGCGGGGCTTCGAGGGATATGAAATTAATGCAAGTAAGTGGGATTTGTAAAGACAGGCACAGGCACAGTCATAGTGGGCTGTTTCTATGCTATACAACTCAATGATGCTATTTGCTTTCCCATGCACATCACATCTGGAAAAAAACCCCTTAACAAGTAAGAAGAAAATTAAAAGTCTGAGTAAGTCAGTCAAAACAGAGATAGAAAGGAGACAAAAAGTTAGCCAATTACCTGAAAACACATGGACATCCTTCAGTTCTGAGGAAATCCAGAGAGAATGACATGGAACTCTTTCATACAAGGACTCCTGACTGCCATATCCATAGCTCGAGCTAGAGCCAAGCCTAGCTGTGTGCAGAGAGCAGTAATACAAGGGTATGCGGATGGTGAATGAAAATAAAGGGGAATGTGAAAGGTATAAGGTGGTCATGATAAGCAGGAAATCAAAAGCCGCATAAGATGGATATAAGCAGATAATCACACACAGACCAGAGGGGACAGCAAAAAGCAATGAACGAAACAAAAGAGAAGTTTGAGTCAACAGATGTTGGTGACACCATAATATGTACCTGTACTAGATCTATCATCAGTGGTATCTACTTTCATTTGCTCAGTGCTGAATTGGGGCTGCTCCACAGTATTAGTTTCATTAGAGCTATCCATGCTGCCATGGCTAACAGCATCCAGGTCACTGCCATCTGCTCAGAGAACAAATAGATTAGGACATTTTCAGCATTTTGTGAACACATTCCTTCTCTCCTGAGATGCTGCCTGACCTGCTGAGTTACTCCAGCATTATGTGACCCATTCCATCTCTCCTGAGATGCTGCCTGACCTGCTGAGTTACTCCAGCATTTTGTGAAATAAATACCTTCGATTTGTACCAGCATCTGCAGTTATTTTCTTACAATAGATTAGGACAAGTCACTGGCAACCTATAATTTCATTTTCATCCCCATTCTAAAGGCATCAAAGTGGCCAATAGTATTATTGATCCAGTGATTGTATTAATAGTGGATGTTAATATGCTTTTCAACTTTGGGGGACAGTTTCAAGCAGATTCTGACCCTCTTAGTCGATACATGTACACACAATACCATATCAAGGACTTCAAGATTAGGATCAGATTAGAAATCGTGCCTCTTTTTCCTTTTTTTGATCCTCAGAGCACTCACTCTATTTATAAGATTAGCCAGCAGCCTAAGTATCAAACCTGTTCCTGATCAATGATGTCCATTTATTTATTAATTTCCTAAATTTGCTCAGCCATAGGGGAACCATAACAATCCATTTAAAGGAGTTATCTTAACATTCCAAAATTGTGATTTAATTCAAATCTTATAAATCAATCCCTTGGGTTCAACTTTGTTGGTAATATGACTGGGAAAAATAAGTGTCTTGAAGCATTATTGGACTCAAGGGCTTATAAAACTAGAACACAGATGGTCGGAATGATGTAATTGCTGAACCACCCTGAAGTATTAGCTCATCTCTCTCAAGCCAGGAAATTCAATTAGTGTTCTCCAGCTAAACTGGCAATCACTATTTAATAAAATTATATACTTTAAAAATTAAATAATCTGTAAATTAACTGATATATGCAAGAGTGTTGATTCAAACGTTCCTAGTCCTAATGATTAAACTGACAAATACCGTAGCACTAGAAAAGTACCTCTATAACATTAATTCATTCTGCTTATCACCCACATTTCTATTATTATAATACTGCCATGGCTTCAGAAATAAATGCACATAAACGTGGCAATTTAAATCAGGCACGCAGTTTTAAACAACAGGAAAAATACATTGCCAGGGATTCAGACCACATTGAGTACAACTGTGGAGTAACACCACATTCAGAAGGCTGAATTAGATAAGAAGGTGGTCTGTCACTGACCAGTGAGGTGCAGCAAGCAGCAGGAACGCTGCTCAATTTCTGTCAATTGCATGAGAGATGAGTAATCCCACTTAATGGGGATTAAAACACAACCACATTTACTGAAATAAACATAAATTATCACAGTTTAGTGTGCACCAATGATTCGCATGGATAATAACTCTTTGATATAGTGCTTAAATTGATTCAAGAGAAAAAATCATGATGATCGTTTCACGGACAATTAGGAATGAGCATTAAATATTAGGTTTGTCATTAGCACATCGCTCCTATTCACAAAGACACAACTTCAAATTGAAAAATAATTACTATACACTACTCTGCAGAAAGTCAAAGGCTTGTGCACCTGATAATAAAACTATTAAATACCTACATGGAACTAACCATTCAAATATTTCGACATATATTCCTGAAATATAGCTTCAAATTTCAGCTGTTAAAGGCAACATGATGGCATTTAAAAAAAGTTAATTAATTTGTAATAAAAAATATACCAATACATGCTGCATAAATTTATCACACTTTTCTTGAAAATAGTTATCATCTGGTTCATTAATGCCCTTCAGGGGAGAAAACCTGCTGTCCTTACTAGCATGGCCTGTATGTGACTTCTCCAAGTTTGCGGATGACACAAAGCTGGTGGCAGTGTGAGCTGCGAGGAAGGCGAGTTCGATAGGTTGGGTGAGTGGCCAGATGCAGCATAATGTGGATAAATGTGAGGTTATCCACTTTGGTGGCAAGAACAGGAAGGCAGATTATTATCTCAATGGTGTCCGATTAGGAAAAAGGGAGGTGCAATGAGACCTGGGTGTGCTTGTACATCAGTCACTGAAAGTAAGCATGCAGGTACAGCAGGTAGTGAAGAAAACTAATGGTATGTTGGCCTTCATTGCGAGAGGATTTGAGTTTAGGAACAAGCAGTTGTACAGGGCCCTGGTGAGACCGCACCTGGAGTATTGTGTGCAGTTTTGATCCTAATTTGAGGAAGGACATTATTGCTATTGAGGGAGTGCAGCGTAGGTTCACCAGGTTAATTCCCGGGATGGCAGGACTGACATATGATGAAAGAATGGGTCGACTGGGCTTGTATTCACTGGAATTTTGAAGGATGAGAGGGGACCATATAGAAACATATACAATTCTTAAAGGATTGGACAGGCTAGAGACAGGAAAAATGTTCCCCATGTTGGGGGAGTCCAGAAACAGGGGTCACTGTTTACGAATACAGTGACTGAGATGAGGAAAAACTTTTTCACCCAGAGAGTTGTGAATCTGTGGAATTCTCTGCCACAGAAGGCAGTGGAGGCCAATTCACTGGATGTTTTCAAGAGAGAGTTAGATTTAGCTCTTAGGGCTATAGGAATCAAGGGATATGGGGGAAAAAGCAGGAATGGGATAGTGATTTTAGATGATCAGCCATGATCATATTGAATGGCGGTGCTGGCTCAAAGGGCAAAATGGCCTACCCCGCACCTATTTTTCCATGTTTTTCTAACTCAGAAATGTACTGCCCTCTGAGTGGCATGGCCACTAAACAAAAAGAAATCAGAATAAATCAGGTTCACTTAATTCTGACCTGACCTGGGACTCCATATCCCTTTAAAGTATTAGAAAAATAATTGGTCTATAAAGATGATTATGAATGGAAAATTGTAATCCTTTAAACTGTTGAAATATCTGGCAGATTTAGTTAAAGTTTTTTCTGGATATGCAGTGGTAGTTGGACAATAACTGGTCTCCAAATTACACAGTGCACATCTGCTGGTAACTCTGACTTACCCGACAACATCTGGGTCTGTAGTGGATTTGGTGGAGCTTTTTTCAAAACTCTGCGGAACTGAGATGTTGCAAGCAAAACATTCCTTAGCTTCATCCATAGAAAATAACCACCTCTGTTGCTTGTTGGCCAAGTACTCTCTAAAACAGCCTGCGGAAAATCAAACAAGATCAACTCAAACTAAAGATTAAAAACCTAGATCAATATCCTGCCGAGGAGGTGAAGCAAAGTAGTTTTAATATTATCTCTGGCATTAGATTCAGATCTAAGCTTAATTAAGTACAATGATGTTTAGATTGTTTTATTAAGTATTAAGGCGCTTTTTAAAGCAAGAAGCTGTCTCCTTCTAACGGGACAAAGTCTTGCTGTTAAAGTTCCAGCAATCTGGGAACCAATTTTTCGGAAATACCGAGGGTTTCAGAATTTTCCTCACTCGTTTTGATAAGCTGAAACATGAATGTGAAAGCTTGCAAGCTGAAACACCGTGTTCTATTTTCTGCTAACAAAATACTGGGGAAATTCAGTGGGTCAGGCAGCATCTGTGGAGGGAAACGGATAGACCACGTTTCAGATCAGGACCCTTCTTCACACCTGTTTCTCTATTTCCCTCCACAGATGCTGAGTTTCTCCAGCGCTTTATGTCTTGCTCAAGATTCTAGCATTTGCAGTCTGTTATATCTCTGGGTTTGGGCAGGGTCAGGGCAAAGCCTGGCAAGTAATAGGTGGATACAGGTGAGGTTTTTGCTAGGCAGGTGGCTAGACAATGGCCAGAGATGAAAAGACAGAAGGTGTGAGACAAATGGATTGAAGACTTGCGAATTGTGAACCTTCCTCCACTTGCACTTCTCTAGACATCTGCAACAATGTGCTACCTGGAAAATTTGATCGCACCCTCTCAGGGACATTTCCATTATTCTCTCCATCTCTCTCTACAATATACTACACTTTCCCCCCCCCCTCATTCTTCCTGGTCTGTCACAAACCATCAAAATCAGAAATGAATGAATCTGCAATTAGGTCATTGATTTAAAACGATATTTTAGTTTGCTTTGGATCTGTTATTTTATAATCAGATTGAGAGGAACTTAGTTTCCCTTGATCTCAGTAGGACCATCAAGCAAATAGTATTTTTCAGAATATTTTTCAGTCTTTTTCAGGGGGGGGGGGGGGGGGGGGAATTTTCAGAATTGTGTCTCCCTTCTCCCACACCTATCCCATGTCTCTTCCCCTCACCACTTTCCTATACCTCCCTGCATCAGGGAGATGGATTGAAGCTTGATAAGCAATAAATTTGGCACTGGCTAAAAAAAAGCTAATTGGCATATGAAGCACAATTCAAGAAAAATATAGCATGAGGGAGGAATAGCT
This sequence comes from Rhinoraja longicauda, assembly GCF_053455715.1. Classification (NCBI taxonomy): domain Eukaryota; kingdom Metazoa; phylum Chordata; class Chondrichthyes; order Rajiformes; family Arhynchobatidae; genus Rhinoraja; species Rhinoraja longicauda. The sequence goes on from NC_135985.1 coordinate 14,692,648, forward strand.
AAGTAACAACGCAAAGCAACATTGAGTGACTCAGTAAATATGTAGAGGGTCATACCTTATTATAGTAGCCGTAAGTAATAGCATTGGGGTGAATCCCAGCTTTCTTCATTTCAAACAGGACTCTGACAGCTAGTGCAGGCTGCCCATACTGGCCACATAACTGCATCAGAACACGGTAGCACACCTAAATCACAAAACACAACTTCATCACCAGGAGATCCTTCACTTAAGTAGAGATCTGGAAAACCTGTTTTCCCCCAATTACCAATGAGTCAGATACACCTCACAGCATTGTATGGTCATGCCTGCATCACTTTAAGGTTTTGAGCACCGAGTTTAATTATCATCTGAAGGGAATCACAAATTGAATGAAACATGCCCCTGTGTGTGGGTTCAAAAGCAAGTTCCAGAACCAAAATGCTGTCTAACTCTGCATGCAAGGAGTTAAATTAAAGAAATCTGCTGTGGCAATTTTGTGCCATTTTATTTATCCCAACATATTTTGAGAGTGTTCCATAGTCCCACTTGCACAATGGACTCAAAGGCTCCAGTGGCCGAAAAAAAGTTAGTACTGTTCCCTGCATTTTTAATTGAGTTGTTGCATGGAGCATTTCTTGATAATGTTGGGAAATGTCTACTGTGCTCAGAATGGACAATGGGAGGAGGCAGTTGAACAGGGCCATGGCCATGACTTGCCCTATGACAGGAAACCAGAAAGACCCTCTGCAGTTACCATCGTCTGACCTGTTTTGAAGGTGCTCAGACTTGACACATAAAGCATGGGCTACTGGGCAGCAGTGATCCATGCCTTCCTATGTGCTTCGGTGATGTGGATACCCAGAGCACTGGAGAAATACCACCATTGCTATCTCCAGTAAATCCTCCAAATTCACTGGAAGGATAAGTAACCCAAGTAAATACGTCTGTGGACTCTCCTAGGCTTACACCCTCAATACTGAGGTCCTAGTTACATTCAGTCAGCTTTGGTGGGCAGACCATGTGTTTGCATGCCAAACTCCTGAAAAAGTTGTCTGTTCTATAGACAATAGACAATAGGTGCAGGAGTAGGCCATTCAGCCCTTCGAGCCAGCACCGCCATTCAATGCGATCATGGCTGATCACTCTCAATCAGTACCCCGTTCCTGCCTTCTCCCCATACCCCCTCACTCCGCTATCCTTAAGAGCTCTATCCAGCTCTCTCTTGAAAGCATCCAACGAACTGGCCTCCACTGCCTTCTGAGGCAGAGAATTCCACACCTTCACCACTCTCTGACTGAAAAAGTTCTTCCTCATCTCCGTTCTAAATGGCCTACCCCTTATTCTTAAACTGTGGCCCCTTGTTCTGGACTCCCCCAACATTGGGAACATGTTTCCTGCCTCTAATGTGTCCAATCCCCTAATTATCTTATATGTTTCAATAAGATCCCCCCTCATCCTTCTAAATTCCAGTGTATACAAGCCCAATCGCTCCAGCCTTTCAACATACGACAGTCCCGCCATTCCGGGAATTAACCTAGTGAACCTACGCTGCACGCCTTCCATAGCAAGAATATCCTTCCTCAAATTTGGAGACCAAAACTGCACACAGTACTCCAGGTGCGGTCTCACCAGGGCCCGGTACAACTGTAGAAGGACCTCTTTGCTCCTATACTCAACTCCTCTTGTTATGAAGGCCAACATTCCATTGGCTTTCTTCACTGCCTGCTGTACCTGCATGCTTCCTTTCATTGACTGATGCACTAGGACACCCAGATCTCATTGAACTCCCCCTCCTCCTAACTTAACTTGACGATAATTGAGCTCTATCGTGGGAAAAGATTACCAGGTGGACTGAGAAAGAAATATCAAGGATTTTGCTCAATGCCTCCATGAGGAAATTAAGCATCCCCTCTTGTTCCTGGATATCTTTGACCCCAATCACCCCAAGGGAAGAAACATTCAAGATGGTATTGAGAATCTCGCGGGTATGTGTTAGGCAGATGGGACCTATCACAAATAACCTTGTAAATTAGTCACCAGCTTCCCCATCAACCTTGTTGCACTGGTGGAGGAGTCTGTGGCTCCCATACTAACCATGTTCGCCACCTCAAAACCTATAAAACTGGCATGGAAGCACATTATCATTCCATTAAAGTTGGCCCATATCCCTCTAAACCTTTTCTATCCATCAATCTGAGCATCTTTTAAATGTTTTATTACTCTCCCTGTATCAGCCGCTACCATTTCCTTTGGCAGAATCTGGTTTAACTTACTAAAAACAAATCATAAGCATTACTTCTTGTTTAATTGTGTTTATGATTTTATTAATTGTATTAATTGTAACCATTTTTCTCCCTTTCAAATAATGACAGATTTAGCCAGAATATAAGAATTTAATTAGCTGCGGGTCATGAAAAAATTTTGCTATCAGGGATTGAATTCTTCAGAAAACAAAATGGTAGGAAATGTGAAACTTGGAAGTGCTGTAGTTCTCACAACTGGAGCAAATAACTGGGCTTAATGCACATTTCCACATCCATTAGTACAAGAATACACTTAATCTGATGAAAACATGGGATAATTTTGTTGCTTCAGCAGCTAAAATACTGTTTGTTGACAAGAATACTTCCTTTTAATTGAGCATTGAACAAATACCAGGAACAGTTCATATATCATTCAGGATCACAAAGTAAAATTTCAAAATGAAGGAGAAAAAAAAATAAGAGGACAGGAATGTGTTAGATGCTTTAAAACAAAAATAGAGAAAACATACAGATTTTAAAGGCAACACTAAAATTAATTAGAGTGAGTTGGCAAGGGAAAATAGTAAACAAGCATTGTTCCTTGTTGATTGCGTTTGGTATAATTTTTATCGCTCTCAGGCACATCAATATTACACACCTCATCTGGTGCCTCCAATTTCTTGGCCTGCATCTTTCTTAGTACATCATAAGCAGTCCGAAGAGCCCTGACCTTTGAATGGCATACTTTCACATAGCCAGGAAGGCAAATGAACCAGAGACCATAGCAATGACGGAGGAGACACTTTGACCACATCTGAGGAATTAATGCGTAGCGTTTTGCAATTTTTTGAGCTGACTTTATCTCCTGAAATACAACAAAAATAGAAAATATTGCAGAATTAAATATATATCACATCATACATAGAATATTGAGAATTTCAACGCTGCCTTTTTTGTTGTTCTATTACTCTCTCTGCACGGAGATGGCATGAAATGTAAAATCATCAGATTTCACATGTCACTTTCATCACTCATATAACAACATTAATTGATTATACACATCATACCAGAATCATTCAAATGCTCACGCATACTGTGACACAGGCATACCCAGTGTGCAAATATCAGTCACATATTACCTGCTTGGTTCTTCTGCCCATTGGTGCTGGACTATTGGGACAACTATTTTTTGAAGTTAACCTGTTGGTTGGTGCGTTTAACAGACTCACTGGTCTGTCAAACAGCTGTGGTGATAGCACAGGAAAGCAAGTGTAACTGAAATAACAGGAGCAGTTGGTCATTATCGCACATTAATATATAAAAATGTTTAGACAATAATATAAATAATGAATTAACATCACTAATTAGTACATTATGCAGAATGCAGTTCTTTTAGTTGGAATAGATACCCAACCACAGGTGAACTGATAGCCAAAAAAAACAATAGCCAAATTTGCAAATATAGAAAAAAAACCGCACAAAGTATAGCGGAACAGGTTTGTTAGCATCTGCAAAACAACAGTCAAATTAACATTTCAAGTGGAATGTATTGATAAAAGAAAAAATATATATATTGGTGACCCTCAATAATGTGTCTAGCATTACTGGAGTTGCTCTATGGATGTATTACTGGAGATGCTGGAGAGACGGTATGCTTGCTCAGAACACCAATGACTACACGTATAGTAAATCCCATATTCTTGCCACACTTCCTGACCTGTTGACCAGCGGCATGGTGGCGCAGCAGTAGAGTTGCTGCCTTGCAGCACCGGAGACCCGGGTTCGATCCCGACTACGGGTGCTGTCTATACGGAGTTTGTCCGTTCTCCCCATGACCTGCATGGGTTTTCTCCGAGATCTTCGGTTTCCTCCCACACTCCAAAGACATACAGGTTTGTAGGTTAATTGGCTTGGTAAATGTAAAAATTGTTCCTAGTGTGTGTAGGATAGTGTTAGAAGTTGCAGGGATCGCTGGTCGGCACTGACCCGGTAGGCAGAAGGGCCTGTTTCCGCACTGTATCTCTAAACTAAATTAGACCATTTCAAGATCTTTGTTTTGGATCTCTCTCAGACATTCAGGGTGTTCAGAGAAAATGATACCTGCTGAGTTATTTCCAAAGCCCACTTTATACTCCAGACAAGTTTAGTGACTTGGCTCTAATCTAACATTTGTCAATAAAATAAATTATTATCTGCTTGGATCCCTACTTTTGATTGTTACACAATGGAGGTTGGGTGAGCATTGGATGCTCCTCTTTGTGACTGATGAGCTGTGAACCATGGCTATCTGGGTGAGCTACCCGAGGACAGCAATACCTTTGGAAGAACATTCAAAGCAACACATTCAGTGGGGTTTAACTTCTATTTTGGAAGCTTGAACAACAGATTCTCATCAGTGAGGAATCTGCTTCCAAAGTGGAACAAAGGCAGAACACTCATGGGATGCATCTTATTTAAAAAGTGATATAGCAGCAGGTTCTCAGCACAAAAATAACCAATGACATTGCGAAAAAATATATAATTGGTTATTGAATCTGATTTTAAGGCTGCAACATGATCATAATCCTCTAAATTATATTTTAAATATGCCATCTTACAAAAGGCATGAGAACATGGTAATCAACTCATGACTTTTATATTAGAAACGAGAGCACCCTTCGATAACTGTGCTGGAGAAAGTGTTCGGATTTCACACTTGGGTGAATACAACAATTTTGTCACTGCCCAATATGTGCTGTTCATACAATATTTCAGAGTTATTTATTGTTGAACAATAAAAATGACACCAAAGTAAAAAATAATGGTTGTGTACACTTTCTTTCAAAAAAGAAATATGTGAGCTTCTCTTATATTTCAAAATCCAAGGAGATCTTAAATCCAATTGTTATTAACTTCCACGCATACTAGAAATTTGTTTGATTACATACCTATACTGAAGAGGATATTCTTCATCATTTGGAAGAGTTGGAAGCTCCGGTGGTGTTATGAAAACTGTATGCTCACTTTTGTGAGATTCATCCAAGTCAATGAGGCGCAAGTCCTCGATGCGCTCTGAATCCAGCTGGATTAGTTCAAAAGACAAAAAAAATTCCTCCGTAAAAATCAAAGGATGCAAGGATGAGAAACTCCAATTTAAAGAAATAATTATCATGAGTCGCTGATGGTGATATTTAGTGACATATACTTAAAATACCAGACAGACAAAGACAGCAAAAGCATGAGAATACCGCCTGGAAGTTGCTCTCCAAGCCACACACCATCCTGACTTTGAAATATACCGCTGCTCTTTCACAATCATTGTCAAAATCCTGAACTTCCTCCCTGTTGTCGGGAATTTTGAGAATTATAAGGAAAATTAGGTCATAATATGGTTAACCCTAGAGTTCACATACAGAGAGAAGCATGATGGGGAAAATAGCCAACGATGTAGTTAAAATAGCTAAAATGAAACATTCTGCCGAAAAGCAGGCTTTCTTATCTATTGGGGGGGGGGGGGGGGGGTGGGATAGTCCTTTGTAGTGGAGTCTAGGTCCTTATCTGTTGCAATCTTGAGATTACAACTGCTCTTTGTCACTGTGTTTAGCAGGCAAATCTCCTAAAACTTAACAAACAACCTCTTTAATGAGTAGACCCCAGTTAACGAGTAGAACCAATTCTCCTTGCAGTGACATTGAGATCTGTGGTATCTATTTGTTAGATATGTGGGAGAGAGATTTTCAAAACAATGAGAAAGTAAGGTAAAATTAACCCTTGGGAAAGACAAAGATGAAAGATTACAGAAACATTAATTAATGATTTATTTCAACTCCACAATTAACCATTGTCATGAGGATATAAAAATGTTGTAGTTACCATGGCTTGCTGAAACAGTTTGGGTCTATACAGACCGTTTCCCGATGTGCATCGATAAGGCCTTTGATAAACCAACTTGTTCGATAGTCGCACCACTGATCTAGAGCTGTTTTATTTTGTGTGCGCCTATCTGAGTAAAGTCAGATATTGGGTACGGGTTTAGCTCAAAATTCTCTCTTACACTTCCTAACAGCATTGTTAGTATAACACCTGGAGAGACATAACACCTAGACCAACATTACACCTAATGTCCGTGGGCGTGGGGAAGAGAGTGGAAGTTTTGTTGCCTCCATCACAGTGAGGGGGTGTTTGGAGTCACTGTGATGGACGTTTGTGTTGGGGTTATGTGTCTTGTGTTCTTTTTTTTCTTCTATGACTGCTATGTAGTTTCGTTCGGTACTTCGGTACCGAACGACAAATAAAGCTCTGTTATAATATCTGTGGTTTCAGGATACGCCTCTACCGCCATCCCAAGACCCACAGAAAGGACCCACCAGGAGGACTATCATACTCGACTTAGAGTGATCACTGACGATGATGATTGGTGGGCCAACAGGCCAGTTTTGGTCGAAGATAGACACAAAATGTTGGAGTAACTCAGCAGGCCAGGCAGCATCTCTGGAGAGAAGGAATGGGTGACGTTTCAGGTCAAGACCCTTCTTCAGACTCAGCATTTTGTGTCTATCTTCGATTTAAACCAGCATCTGCAGATCTTTCCTACCCACCAGTCTTGGTGTTCTATCACTCTATGATTTAACACAAATAGATAGGGTAGTAAAAAATATGTATGGCATGCTTGACTTCATTGGTCGAGGCACTGAGTATAAGAGCCAGGAAGTCACGTTGCAGCTGTATAAAACTTTGGTTATACCCACTCCACCAGCAGGAAGTTCTAGGCACCTACCACTCTGTGTAAGCACTAGGGACAATTTACAGAAGCCAAAAAGCAACAAACCCAAATGAGTTTGGGATGTGGGAGGAAACCACGGCACACTGATGTAACCCACACATCACAGGGAAAAGGTGAAAACTCCACACAGACTGCACCCGAGGTCAGGATTCAACCCAAGTGTATGGCACTGTGAGGTAGCAGCTCTATCAGCTCCGCCACTATGCTACCATTAAAAGAGGAACCAGAACTGCACACATTCTACAAATGCAGCAATAATTGGCAGATCCCCTTTTCCTCAAGTGTTAACCCTCTAAAAAGTTGGCATTTACACATCAAATCTTGTCTTCTCTCTAACTCCAACTCTAGAGACAAAGTTACCATGTAGGAAGCTTCATAAACAATGTTCCAGCGACATGACCCGGGGCACCAGACTGCTGAATATTGTTCCACCAAAAGTCATTTCTAATTTATCAAGACATGTAGCTCACTTTGAGAAACAGGCAAATTGAAAAACAAGTTAGGAATGCAGATAGAAGAATGTGTCTGAAATTGTAATTATAGTTGGCAGGGAGCAAAATATGTCACTTATATTTTATTCTCTGGTAGTACTACATTGTACTGGGAGTGCAATACATTGCATTGGCATGGATTTAAAGGAACAGTGTATAAGAAGCAGGAAATCGGCACAATAATATATTCAGGAGCTGCTAGATTCGGAGTTACCAGATCTGCAGTGCAGTTAGAAATATGCTACAAAGAACTTGGAGAAGCATGTTTCATTGACCTGGTACCATTATGGGTGGAGAAATCAATGTTTCACAGATATCAAGAGGGATAGACATATATAATAGTTACAAGGTGTCCAAACAGTTTTAATCTTATAAATATCACAGGAAACTGCGGGTCACATTCCAATACAGCATTTCATCAATGTGTTAGACAGCTGTAACATATGTTTTTGCTCAAAGCCAGTGGAAGAAATGAAAGCACAGATCATCAACTGGCTCCACTGCCTACATTCTTTCATAGATACAAAATTTCATACATAAACAGATTTTATATTTATTGGTTCATTCCAGTGTAAAGCTCAACTTTGAGCCAGGTCACTGATTTCTAACACAGCCCTCTGTTGACAATGAAATGCATCAAATAAATCTTACCCTCACCCACTCCAAAAATGCCTTGGCTCCAACATAGTTAAACCTCATTAAAAGAATAAAAATCTACCACTGACTAGTTTGCAAATAAGCCCTTTTGTAAAACATATCAGAATGTTAGAAAGAAAGGCACTATTTCTGGCATCAACATACAATGAAGTGTGCTTTCTTAATTAAAATGGATACAGAACACCTAGAAATAAATTTGAAATTGCAGAATTGCTTTAGTATCACAGAAGGTTTAATTAGGGACAGATGAGTGGAGAGGCCATTAGATGCATTGGCAAAATCCTCTGCTTTCAGAGAATGACAGGTGACCTACTTTTCAAAACAACAAAGACCACCAAGTGAAAGAGAAATCCTCTGTGCACTGAGTGGAGAGTCAGCAGCTTTTCCATTTAATTTGCATTTCACTAGGGTAATCCAAATTCATTAGCATACTTTCTGGTTTTGTCCGCTCGCAAACAAGGAATCTTTAGGTGGTCTGTGCCTGTGTGTTTGGTAATGCAATGTGACAATCATTTGTTCAGGAACGTAAAACCAGTGACATCAGTGAACATGCTTAGTTTCATAGAGACTGTTAATTTTGGAATCCTATTTTCCTTCCATAGAAAATTAACGGTTGAGTTGCTGCCTTACAACGCTTACACTGTCAGAGACTCGGGTTCGATCCTGGTTAAGGTGCTTGTCTGTACGGAGTTTGTACGCTGTCCCTGTGACCTGCATGGGCTTTCCCTGAGAACTTTGCTTTCCTCCCACACTCCAAAGACATACAGGTTTGTTGGTTAATTGGTTTGGTATAAATGTAAAAATTGTCCCTAGTGCAGGATAGCGATAATGTGCGGGGATTGCTGGCTGGTGCGGACTCAGTGGGCCATATATTTCAAAGATTTGCATTTATCTAGATCATCGAGAATGGAAAACAACACATTTACTTCATGCAGAAAATAAATGTTTGGATTACAAACATCTTTTCAATACCCTAAGGCGCAGCGATAGATTTGCTGCCTTACAGCGCCAGAGACCCGGGTTCGATCCTGTACGGAGTTTGTACACTCTCCCTGTGACCCGAATGGTCTCCAGGATCTCCGTTTTCCCCCACACTCCAAAGACATACAGGTTTGTAGGTTAATTGGCTTGGTAAAATTGTAAATTGTCCCTAGTGTGTAGGATAGTGTGCAAGGATCACTGGTCAGTGCGGACGCGGTGAACAGAAAGGCTTGTTTCCACGCTGTATCACTAAACCTTAGACGCAGTTCAAAAGGTGATATAAATCCAAATTGTGCAGAATCCGATGATGCAGTCGAGTGGAGAAAGTGGGTAAGTGGGGAAAGAGGATCATGTGGAACAACACAACAGATGTATACAATAGTTTATGCTTTGTTCAATACTACACCTTTTATTGCAGATAAGAATGTACATCCTAATACGAGATCTGAAAAGAAAATGTTCAGCTTGAACAAAGTCTGCATGCCAAGACTACTGCGCTATGTATGAGTCAATGGAAGGTGGCAGGAGAGGGAGTTCTTCAAATTCAAAGAAGGCAGGTTGCACTTTAATAGACCAAGAATAATGTCCTTGCAGCAGATTCACTAAATTGATTGGCCAGGATTTAAAACAATTTGTCATGTGGATAGGCATCAGCATGACTGCAGAAGGAAGCTGGAGCTGAAACCTCAGCAGAACAACGTGAGGGATACATGGAGCGGTATGAAGAGCATTTTAGGCTACAAGATGATCAGTGGCCTGGGGAGGTAAAGCCATCAGGACTGGGCCAACAAGCAAAACCTGTTTTTTAATAGACAATAGGTGCAGGAGTAGGCCATTCAGCCCTTCGAGCCAGCACCGCCATTCAATGCGATCATGGCTGATCACTCTCAATCAGTACCCCGTTCCTGCCTTCTCCCCATACCCCCTCACTCCGCTATCCTTAAGAGCTCTATCCAGCTCTCTCTTGAATTGATGGTGGGGCCTCTGCCCACCCACCCCCCTGCTCCCTGACAGATTCTCCCTCTCAATCCGCCTGGTCCAATTCAAGGCTGAGCAGTTGAGGGAAAGGCTGAGCAGACTACACCCAGGCAAAGCCACAGGTCCCCATGGTGTCAGCCCTAGAGTACTCAAGGCGTGTGCCAGCCAGTTGTACGGAATACTCCAGCATATCTTGAACCTGAGCCTGGAGAGGGTTTCTGTGATGTGGAAGACATCCTACTTGGATCCTGTACAAAAGAGGACACATCCCAGCTCCTCCAATGACTACAGACCGGTGGCGCTGACATCAAACGTCATGAAGTCCCTGGAGAAGCTGGTGCTCACTCACCTGCAGCCCCTGGTTAAACCCTACCTGGAACTCCTGCAGTTCGCTTACCATACAATGATGGGGGTTGAGGAAGCCCCCATCCACCTGCTCCGTTGTTCCTATGCTCACCTGGATAAGCCGGGAAGCATTGTGAGAGTCATGTTTTTTTACTTCTCCAGTGCTTTTAAATGATCCGGCCTGCACTGCTAGGGAGCAAACTGACGAAGATGCAGGTGGATGCTCCTTTGGTGTCCTGGATCACCAGCGACCTGACTGGACGACCACAGTATGTCAGGCTACAGAACTGTGTCTCGGACACAGTTGCAACACGGAGCAACAAGGGGCCCCACAGGGGATGGTACTCTCTCACTTCCTGTTCACCATCTACACCTCGGACTTCAGATATAACTCCTGCCACCTGCAGAAGTTTTCAGATGACTCTATAATTGTGGGCTGCATCAGTGAGTGGAGGGAAGCTGAATACAGAGGTGTAGTCAACGACTTTGTTGAGTGGTGTGGGCTGAATCACCTGCAGCTCAACACCAACAAGGCTAAGGAGTTAGTGGTGGACATTAGGAGGAGAGGAACACCCGTCTCCATCGATGTTGTGGATGTGCAGTTTACCAAGGAGTACAAATACCTTGGAGATTACCTGGACGGAAAACTGGACTGGTCCACGAATGCTGAGGTCTTGTACAAGAAGGGACAGAGCCAGCTGTACTTTTTGAGAAGGCTCCACTCCTTCAACGTCTGCCGTAAGATGCTGCAGATGTTCTACCAATCGGTGGTAGCCAGTGCCATCTTCTTCGCTGTCGTGTGCTGGGACAGCAGGGCGAAGGCCGCGGACGGCAACAGGATTAATAAGCTCATCAGGAAGGCTGGCTCCATCCTGGGGGCGGAGTAGGATTCATGGGAAGTGGTCTTGGAGGGGAGGATGCTCCTCAAACAGCAGAGCATCTTGGACAATACTGCTCACCCCCCCCCCCCCCCCCCATGACACACTGGTCAACCTCAGGAGTACCTTCAGCAGCAGACTGGTTCCACCAAGATGCAGTACAGAACACCACAGGAGATCCTTTTTCCCTGTGGCTATCAAACTGTACAACTCCTCCCCCTTCGGTCGTGGGGTAGACTGACTTCCCTCTCGCCCCCCCTTCCCCTTCTTTGCACATCCCCAATCCTTTCCATGTCACTTCAATTTCATGTTTTTAATTTCATGCTTCATGTATCTTGTGTTTTATGACTGTTGGCAGATCAATTTCCCTCCTGGGATAAATTGTATCGTATTGCATAGAAGTAGAAATGAGGAATAAGGCAGTATCAGGAAATCGCTGGGAGCAAAGACCATTGGACCAGACAACATCGCAGCTATAGAACATAAAAAAGTAGAACAGAGGAACAGCCACTTTGGCCCACTATGTTTGTGTCGACCATGATAGACAATAGGTGCAGGAGTAGGCCATTCGGCTCTTCGAGCCAGCACCACCATTCAATGTGATCATGGCTGATCATTCTCAATCAGTACCCCGTTCCCGCCCTCTCCCCATACCTCCTGACTCTGCTATCCTTAACTCTATCTAGCTCTCTCTTGAATGCATTCAGAGAATTGGCCTCCACTACCTTCTGAGGCAGTGAATTCCACAGATTTACAACTCTCTGACTAAAAAAGTTTTTCCTCATCTCCGTTCTAAACCCCTTATTCTTAAACTGTGGCCCCTGGTTCTGGACTCCCACAACATTGGGAAAATGTTTCCTGCCTCTAACGTGTCCAACCCCTTAATAATCTTATATGTTTCGATAAGATCCCCTCTCATCCTTCTAAATTCAAGTGTATACAAGCCTAGCCGCTCCAGTCTTTATACAAGTCTAGCCGCTCCAGTCTTTTATAATCGAACAAATCCCATCTGCCTGCAAGTAGTTTATATCCTTATTCCCTGCCGATTTATTGTTACAGTCTGACTACCTCCTAAATGCTGCTATCTTATCAGCTTCGACCATCTGTTCTGGCAGCACATTCCAGGCATCTAAGACTCCTTGTGTAAAAAAAAATCTAGCCTCATATATAAGAAAAAATCTAGCCTCATATGTAGAAGAATTAGGTCACTCGGTCCAACGAGTCTTCCCCGCCATTCGATCTTGGCTGATCTACTTTTCCCTTTCAACCCTATTTTCCTGTCTCTCCCCGTAACCTTTGATGCCCTTACTCATCAAGAACCTATCAATCTCTGCTTTAAAAATACCCAAATGACTTGGCATCCACTGTCGTCTGTGGCAATGAATTCCACAGATTCACCACCCTCTGGCTAACGAAATTACTGCTCATTTTCATTCTAAAAGATACGTCTTTTATTTTGAGGCCGTGTCCTCTGGAACGAGATTCTCCCACTACTGGAAACATCCTCTGCACATCCATTATCTCCTTTAACCTTTCCCCCTTTCATCTTAGTTATGCCCTCTGGAATTTGACATTTTCCCATTTTCACTACTCTCTCTTTGTCTCTTGTAATTTTGTACAAATTTATGAGGTCACTGATGCTCCGGGACCTTTCCCCATAGATAATATATTTCAGGCAATATGCCAATAAACCACTTCTGCATCCTACCCAAAGCCTCCACCTTGTTTTTGGTGTGGTAACCAGAACTGCACACAATGCTCCAAATGTCACCTAACCAAAATTTTATACAGCTGCAACATGATTTCACAACCTATATACTCAACCCCCTGACGAATGAAAGCGAGTTTGTTGTACTCCTTCTTTACCACCCTACTTGTATTGACACTTTCAGTCAGCTATGGACTTGCACCCCAAGATACATCTGTGTGTCAATACACTTAAGGGTCCTACTATTTACTGTGCACTTTTCTTTTGCATTTGACCTCCCAGGATGCATTCTGCACTCCAGAATTTACTATTCAGATGCAGTCACAACATGTCATTTAAGTAATGTGACAAATTGTTCACAAAGACAAATCCAATCTGGCAAATTAATTACTGTGAAACATCAGTCAATAGGCGATTATCAGCAGTGATAGAAATCGTTTTTAAAATGCAATGAAGCTGCAATGTCTTGTTCCAGTTTCAAACACAAGAAACTAATATAATTTACCTAATGAGTTTACATTTCAGTGAGAGACCCATCTACTTAAATATTTGCCATTCTTTAAGGTTCAGCTCTTATATCTGCCCTGAGATATCCCTGAATAGTGGTGAGACTCCAAAAAGGTACAACAAGGTGTCACATCTTGGCATCACTTGTCTCACATGATTAACAGAAACAGAAGCATGTACAGTCAGGTGAATGCAAACATACATAGGCTCGAGGCCACTGTAAAGCAATCAAAAGCCTTAAAACCTTCAGCCATAAAGTTCATGGCAGCAGCTGTCCATGACCCTGTTGGTACTAGAGTTAACCTTTACAGCATTTAAGTTCATAACCATCTGAGCCTTGAAATTCTGTTGCTGATCCAACATGAAGCATTAAAGTAACTGTTGCAGCCTATTTCTCAATCAGAAATGCGTTCCTCAAAAAAACAATTAAGCCTAACACTTCTGCTCAGTCTTGAAAGTGGCAACACTCATTCTGATTAGGAGAAACTTCCTCTAGGCATCAATCCTGTTAATCCCCACATAATCTTACACATTTCATTAATATCAACTCTCAGTGTACTCAACACAAGTGAGTACTGGCCTAACCTGATCAATCTTTTTTAATTCTTCAACCCCTAGTTTCCTCGATCCTGATGAATCGATAGAAACATTCACTGCGTTGCTCCTTTCCTTAATCACGGGGACCAAGATTGCACGCTGTTGTCCATGTGCGATCTCATCATTGCCCAATGTTGCTGTAAAACTTCCTTTTTAGTTTTATATCCTTTGCAATGAAGGCCAATAATCCTTCCACTGCGGATACACTGATCATATTACAGTCAAATTAATCATAGCTTTTTTTATTCCTGGGCGTTAACATCTTAGATGAAGACACAAAATGCTGGAGTAACTCAGCATCTTTGGAGAATATGAATAGGTGCCGTTTCGGGTTGGGACCCTTCTTCAGAAGATGCATCAGTACCTCTACTTAGAAGTTTAAAGGATTCAGCATGTCACCAAATAGCTGCAAAATGGCTGCTCTGACTGCAACTCGAAAATAGCAACCTCGACCAGCCAAGGATAAAAAGTAACAGGCACCTGGGGACATGGACCCTGCAGTTTCCCTTCCAAGTCACATGCCATCCTGATCAGGAAATACAGTTCCTTGGTGTCTTAAATCCTAGCAGTCTCCCTATCATCAGTGCTGAAGCACCTCACCATAATTTAGGAAGTTGCGCATGATCTCCTTCTTGAGGAAGGATAGGGTTGGAAAATAAATGGTGGCCATTCCATAAACCGATAGAAAAAACTAATTTAGCAACCTGAACAAGACAAATCAGTTCATATTAGCCATGGCAGCTGATAATTTAAATTCTGCTAATACCATAGGCAGTAACCAAAAAATAGAAATGGTTGGAAATAACATAAACATTAGGTTTAGCAGAATGCCATTCAGGTCAATAATATCAATTTCAACTCAATTAGCAAATAAATTCAAATAAAAACAATGGAAAAAGGTGTTTGCTTGAGCTACAAAACTACAATAAAACATTTCCACTGTTTCTTTAAAATCCTGGTTTATGTTTTAGTAAAATTAGCCATGAGTGAAAGACATTTACGGATGTTTGGAGATTATTTTTTTTAAGGGGAGAGGAAAAGATTTAATAGGAACCTGAAGAGCAAAGTTTTCCACTCAGACGGTGGTGGGTATATGGATTGAGTTACCAGAGGAGATAGTTGAGGAAGGTACTACAGTGACCTCCATAATGTTTGGGACAAAGACCCATCATTTATTCATTTGCCTCTGTACTCCACAATTTGAGATTTGTAATAGAAAAAGATTAAAGTGTGATTAAAGTGCACATTGTCAGATTTTAATAAAGGCCATTTTTATACATTTTGGTTTCACCATGTTTATACATAGTCCCCCCATTTCAGGTACCATAATGTTTGGGACACAACAATGTCATGTAAATGAATAGTCATGTTTAGTATTTTGTTGCATATCCTTTGCATGCAATGACTGCTTGAAGTCTGCGATTCATGGACATCACCAGTTGCTGGGTGTCTTCTCAGGTGATGCTCTGCCAGGCTATATTGCAGCCATCTTTAGCTTATGCTTGTTTTGAGGGCTAGTCCCCTTCCGTTTTCTCTTCAGCATATAAAAGGCATGCTTCAGGGTTCAGATCGGATGATTGACTTGGCCACTCAAGAATTGATCATTTTTTAACTTTGAAAAACTCCTTTGTTGCTTTTGCAGTATGGTTGGGATCATTGGCTTGCTGTAGAATGACCGCCGGCCAATGAGTTTTGAGGCATTTGTTTGAACTTGAGCAGATAGTATGTGTCGATACACTTCAGTATTCATTATGTCACTCCCATCAGTAGTTGTATCATCAATGAAGATAAGTGAGCCAGTACCTTCAGCAACCATACATGCCCAGGCCATAACACCCACACCACCGTGTTTCATAGATTAGGTGGTATGCTTTGGATCTTGGGCAGTTCCTTCTCTCCTCCATACTTTAATCTTGCCATCACTCTGATATAAGTTATTCGTTGTCTCATCTGTCCACAAGACCTTTTTCCATAATTGTGATTGCTCTTTTAAGTACTTCTTGGCAAACTGTAATCCGGCCATCCTATTTTTGCAGCTAACCAGTGGTTTGCATCATACATCTGTATTTCTGTTCATGAAGTCTGCAGAAAATGGTCATTGACAAATCCACACCTGACTCCTGAAGAGTGTTTCTGATCTGTCAGACAGGTGTTAGGGGATTTTTCTTTATGAGAGAGAATTCTTCTGTGAGCAGCTGTGGAGGTCTTCCTTGGCCTGCCAGTCCCTTTGCAATTAGTAAGCTCACCAGTGCTCTCTTTCTTCTTAATGACGTTCTAAACAGTTGATTTTGGTAAGCCTAAGGTTTGGCTGATGTCTCTAACAGTTTTATTCTTGTTTCTCAGTCTCATAATGGCTTCTTTGACTTTCATTGGCATAATTTTGGTCCTCATGTTGATAAATAGCAATAAAAGTTTCCAAAGGTGATGGAAAGACTGGAGGAAAGAATTGGTGCTGAGTGCTCTCTTATACCTGCATTAAGGAGGCAATTAAATATACCTGAGCAATTACAAACACCTGTGAAACCATGTGTCCCAAACATTATGGTACCCTGAAATGGGGGGACTATGTATAAACACAGCTGTAATTTCTACAGTGAAACCAAAATGTATAAAAATAGCCTTTAATAAAATCTGACAATGTGCACTTTAACCACATGTGATTTTTTTCTATTACAAATCTCAAATTGTGGAGCACAGAGGCAAATAAATCAATGATGGGTCTTTGTCCTAAACATTATGTAGGGCACTGTATAACAGCATTTAAAAGACAACTGGAGAGGTATATGGAAAGGAAAGGTTAAGAAGGATATGAGCTAAACATGTGCAAATGTCTGAAGAAGGGTCTTGACCTGAAACGTCACCCATTCCTTCTCTCCAGAGATGCTGCTTGTCCCACTGAGTTACTCCAGCTTTTTGTGTCTATGTGCAAATGGGACTAACTTAGATAGGATATCTTGGTTGGCATGGACAAATTGGGCTGAAAGGCCTCTTTCTGAGTTGTATGATTCTACATTTAAAAAGTTCTTCCAACTTGACAGCAATGCACAATTATTTAAACAGACACCATTTAAAATTGGGCATTGGAATTGGAAAAGACTTCCAATTTCAGAATTACTCACTGTAAATAAAAATAGTTTCTTCTCATTCTGCAAACAACCTGTATTATCATTGAACAAACAGAAAAACATGTAAATATCAGAAATTTATATTAGCCTTCTAAGAGAAATACACAGTGACTTACTTTGTCTACACAATCATCAAAGAAAGCCAGACTCGCATCTTTGTCACTCACAAAAGAGCATTCCTCGATGAACCGAATAAACATTTGTGTTTTTGTCATCAATGAGTAAAACTTTTGGTGTGAACGATCTCTGCTTCTCAGAAAACCTACAATGATTAAGATGAAGTCAGCAATTTTTAAATACATTTCTTTCAATTAGATTCCCAAAATACAAATCAAAACATTGGGTAGCCCGATTAGAACATATAACAACTACCATGTATTTTGTTTCATACGGCTCTGAGCACTGGCTTTTTAACTTCCTAAAAACTAAATTGTAAAATGGAGCTACAGATGCAACCAAAAAAATGGAAATATTCAGAAAGTTAGGCAGCAACTGAGGAAAGAGAAACAAAAGTTTATGTTTCAGGTTGTACAACAAAATTTGGTTAGCATTACAAGTGCTCCATAAATATTTATTTGGAAGAACTTAAACGTTCAAAGCTAACAGTTGTACAGTAATGAATTATTCTTGTTTCCTCAGTATCAAGATATGTTTAGTGGAATGTATGAGGTTTTAATACTGGATCCATTTATTGAAGAGGAACTTTTATGAATTGTAAATTAAAGAACTATTTCACAGCAAAATTCAAACTTCGTCTAAGACAAGGAGTTGGCAAATATTTTTGAAATTAAATAATTTGCATATACAATGTAATGTGTGTACTTTAAATATTTGATAACTGCAAAATCAAAATCCTAGATTATTCCTGAATTATTTTCAATTATTTATAAATACCTTGAAGATCAAAGAGAGAGCTTGCATCTGTTGTTTTTTCAGAAGGAGCCTCTGTGATAGGTCGAAGGTATGTTCTATATCCCTTCAGAATACAAGCCATAAATCGAAGAAAAGCTTCTTGAATTTCCAATTCCAACAAATGCATCTTTTTACCAGAATTCAAATCATTCATTGCTAATTCCATTAAAGCTTCCTCTCTGGGTCTTTGATGCACTGAAAGGAAATGTATTTTGTTTTACTTTGAAATGATAAATGCACAATACACATCCTCTAATGAACAACAGTGGGAAATGCAGTAATTTTAATTGACTTTAGGTTTCCCGTCAAGAAATAAACAAATTTAGGAGTTTTGTTTAAATTTGTCTCCCATCGAATGCATTGATAATGTTGAGGTACACATCTGCTTAAGCCTCACTGGGCTATTTCTCTCTCAGAAGTGGGTGATGTTTCGGGTCTGGTCTTGACCCGAAATGTCACCCATTCCTTCTCTCCAGAGATGCTGCTTGTCCCGCTGAATTACTCCAGCTTTTTGTGTCTAAGAGCAAATTAGTTGCCAGGTTATTTGACCAAGATGCAAAAACAAGTTAATTGATTCTGACTTTAAAATTTAAAACATTTATGAAGAAACAAGGAAACAGAATGAGATGAAAAAAGTTAAGGAGTTAGTAATAGTACAATCATGATCGGAATGTTTGGGTTTTTAGAGTAAATATGAAAGGACATTAAAGTTTGCAGGCTTTCCAGTACGATAGAGGCAATGGTACAATGGTAATTTTTAGAATCTCACCATCATTCCGCTTGGCATCAGCAAAATGAACACCGATTAAGAATTACAAATAGGGCCTTGTAGTCTGTGTGCCCTCCAAATGCCTTCAAACATGGAGTAATTTAGTTGACAATTTTGTGTCCAATAAAATCTATATATTTTACAATGCTTGATTGTTGTACACCGAAAACTAACTTCTACAGTGCTTTAGGAGATGACAAAGAATCAGAATTAAATTCTAGATTTGTCAGCAATTCCCACATCCTGTCTGAATAAAAAAAAGGAACTGCTGCTCGAATCTGGAACGAGCCAGCTTAAAGTAACCTGGCAACTAATTTGCTCTTAGACACAAAAAGCTGGAGTAATACAGCGGGACAAGCAGCATCTCTGGAGAGAAGGAATGGGTGACATTTCGGGTCAAGACCAGACCCGAAACATCACCCATTCCTTCTCTCCTGATATGTTGCCTGTCCCGCTGAGTTACTCCAGATTTTTGTGTCTATCTTCGGTTTAAACCAGCATCTGCAGTTCCTTCCTACACATTTAACTAATTCGATCAGATGGGTCAGCCAAGATCAGAAAACACTGTAAGTATGATTTTTTTTAAACGGTAATTTATATATAATGATATTGTAATTATAGAGCCTTTTCCTAGAATTTATATACTCCTTTTAAAATCACACAAAAATTCCAATGTGCAATGTATATTGTTGGATAATGGAAAGAGAGAAGGGATATTTTGGAGCTGCTGGAGTGCCCATGAGCCACCAGTACACCTCACGAAACAGGGTTGGAAGATTGTGGTCAGGGTGTGCCTGAATGAGTGATTTGGCTGTTATTGGGCAAGATCCCTTGCTGCTGCAAAGGCAGCTCTGAAGACTCCACAGTTATCTGTAAGCCACTGCTTTTTAAAAGGAATGAACAGATTTCAGCATTACCGAGTTCATAACACACTTACTCTCTACCAGTTGTTCATAAATGTTGTTTAAAGAGTTGATCAGATTTTTACAGGCTTTCTTTGGAAGTACTTTCCACGTAATGCTTGTCCTCTCATCAGTTCTGAAAGAACAATCTTTTAAATACACATCTTGGACACAAATAAACAATAAATGAATTTAGAAACTGCAATCTTTTCTAGCGTTGGATTTGTTTTTAGTATCAGTAAAAATAAATTGCTTTGCAAGTACACTGCGTAACTGATAGCGAATTGAACAAAAGAAGATATTTGAAATTGCAATTCAGTATACATGCTGATGGGCAACTCTAGAATCGAGACAATGAACCATCAAATGAGGCTGTGATTTAATCACCATTAAAGCACTTGATTAACATAATTGCAAATCAATGAATCATTGAGCAGCACAAGAATCAAAAGTGTTCTATTGTCATATGTCCCAGATAGAACGATGAAAAGCAGCAGAGCAAAAAATGCCACTGTCAGTTTTGGAACAAGCTGGTGCTGGAAATTTTCACTTTCGTCGTAAAACACTGGTAATTCTTCGTATTAACATTGGCATCAAGATCTGCCCCAATAATTATAATTTTATACAAACAATGTAAGCCTGTCACACCAAACTACAGCAAAGAAAAAAAAAAACTGTAGGAGGAAATCAGCGGGACACGCAGCATCTGTGGAGGGAAATGAACAGACGACGATGACGATCCAAAGAAGGTCCCAACCCTAATTGTGTTCTGTCCATTCTCCTCGGCAGATGCTGCCTGATCAGTTGAATTCCTCCAGCAGTTTATGTTTTGCTCAAGATTCCAGTGTCTGCAGTTTAGTGTTTACAATGTAATTAATTACACATGCTTGCAGATAGAGATGCTGCAGTGCCACAAAGAAGTGGCAAAGATAATGCATTAAACTACTTTCATATTTCTGTTCATAAATATACACAGAGCAATTTATGATGGGAATGGGAAAAAAAGATGGTGTATACCTTTATTACAATGATGGATATCTGGCTGCCTGGGTCCAATTACCATGTCTATAGAACTGCTTCATCCCAAGACTTATTGCAATTCTATTTGCCTTGTCATTGATACTCATCTTACTATTCTTTAGAAAACTATTTTATTATGACACTTTTGTGAACCAACACTTAAGTGTGGACATTTCATTTCAGACAGTTCCATTTTGCAACTCACATTGTCAAAAGCCACAATTTATTATTTAATTGTATATTGTCAAAATCTTACTGAGAGATGGTGTTAGTGTCAAGATCCACGCAGCTTACATCACTTGGAGGATCGTACAGGTCAAAGTAACGAGAGTCAACTCCCACAATGAAGGGGCAAGGGGCACTAAGGACATCTGCCAAAGCCAATGGGCACAGAGGAATGTATGGACATGGCCAGTAGAAAGGAAATATCATCTGTATGTAAAGAATCATAGTAAAATCAACATAATTTCTGGTGTATATAAAGAAATCATATCAAAGCATTGCTAATGCAAACTAATAGCAAGGTGTCTTTGAACATTCCCACAACACGATGAAAAAACACAAAAAATCCATTAAAATGCATACATTGAAATACAAAATCTAAACATCTATATTCAACAGGAAAGGCAACATTTTAGAAAATGAGATAACCTTCACGTCAGCAACCTTTCACCATGATGAATCACTTACCAATTTCTGAAATGTATATACCATATGCTTTTTGTTCCTCAAAAGACAGCCTTGTGTTGGAACTTTGTATTTTCCACAGAAAATAAATGCAAGCGAAAACTTAGAAAGTACAATTTGTTAAAATTTCTCCCAAAATATGCTGACTATTTTATTAGTCAAAAGAATCTATGCATGTAAGGGAATAATTAAGATGAGTCACCAAGCTGCATAAGGCTTTAAGAATTTTTAGTGAAATTAGGAGTTGTTGTTTCAAGTTTTAAGGGTTGTGGTCCCTTTGGCTTACACAAAATAAATTGCATTCATTCATTCTTTATCTCAAGCCAGTGATAAAAGACAGCTGCTGAAGCACCAATCATCAGGCATTTTTGATTTAATAATGGTCCATAACTTTTTTTCAACATTATGGTCAATTCCTCTCGCCTTTTACGTCATCTCAAATATTATAATCCTAACAAGAACTTGTAGTCTCCCAAGTACTCCATGGAAGCGATCATATTAAGCACCTCTGCAATACCACAAGTAAATTCAGGAGAAGTCGCAATGTGAATTCAGGTTAGACTATAATTCTAATGCCAGGAGGAAAAGAACTGGATTGTCAACATTCCTTTTGGATCAAAATAGCTTGAATCTAAACCCAAAGATAAAGTGTTCAATACTAACCATTTTCTTGCGACATGTTTTTAAGATGCTCTAATTAGCAAAAGTAGCATTATTTGCATGTAGAAATAAATGCTCAATGTGGGCTACTACAGTTACTTCTATGGATCTATACACATTCCCTCTACCCTAAAAGAAAACTCAACAAGATCTGCAATTCCAGGTTCATTCTCATGATCTCATTACAGTTGCTATAATTTAACCTCTGCTACTTAACTTAAACTTTGAATTCTTGATAGAATTTACAAAACAGGAGATTGTCATTCAGGCCATTACACCAGTATTGATTGATTAGACTGGTTCCAGCCTAATCTCATGGCCCAAGACTTGGTCTGTGGGACTGGTTGGTAGTCATAACTCACGGCTTTCCATTAATTTAATTAACCAAATTAACTAAACCAATCTTTATGCGATATTAGTACAATGTCAAAGTCAAACTCTGTGTTACCCCTGCAGTCTGAAGAAGGGTCTCGACCCGAAACATCACCAATCCATGTTCTCCAGAGATGCTGCCTTAACTGCTGAGCTACACCAGTACTTTGTGTCCTTTGTGTTACAGTTGGGGTTACGGAAATTCATCCTTACAGAATTCACAAATCACAAGCCAAAAATTTGCGACATGGAATAAAATTCACCCTCATGGAATCTATGTATTTGTTTTCAACTCATGTTTTTTAACATACGTGCAGATGACATGGCTTTGCATTAATGAAAATCGCAATATAGTCCATGTTCTAGCAAAGGAACCCTCTTCGTAACACAGGGATCGACTGTATTTCCATCTATAATTCATGAAGCCAATATTACAGTTTCTCAAAACGTGTTACCTCAACCAGTTTCTCAAATAAATTCAATAAAACAAAAATAAAATGACATAATGGGAGTAGAATATATTATAGACGGGCCAGGAATACTTGCATTATCTCTCAATATCTCCACTGTTTTATTGGCTAGATTACAAACTGCCATTTAAGAGTTTTTCAATTTGCTGCTGGTGCTCAAGTATCTGAAGTCACTGGGTTTAATTACAGGGCTACCCGACAGAGAAAATAGATTAGGAATCTGGGAAATCAAATTTAAAACTTTCCAATTAAAAGTTGACTTTCTGAAAAACATCATCAAACCTGGCTGTAACAAGGGGTCCATTTTAAAATAGCATTCAATGGCTGATGAACCACATTCATGGACATTTATTTCTATAATTTTCAATTATCCTAAAGTATACTGAATTCAAACAAATGAGGAAAGCCAGCAAATGCCATCCTCCCAGGTAGCTATTGTTCACAAAAAGCATGACAAACTTAATTTTGCTAATTATTCCTCACACAATTTACCATGAATCAAAATGATGGAATAGATCATTAACATTGCTACCAGCACTATTTTGTGCAACCGTTAAAGCTTGAAACAACAACTCCTAATTTCACAAATAATTCTTAAAGCCTTATACAGCTTGGTGATTCATCTTAATTTATTCCCTTATTTGCATTATGGAATCATTTTCTCACCTATAATCTGCTCACTTATGTCCTTTTTGGGTTTTACCTGTGCCATTCAGTTTCATACCCAGTATAGCCTGGTCCACATATTGACAAGAGCTGAATTCCAGTCTGAAGTGAGGTTGGAGTGACCATCTTTTAAATTAAGGCAGACTTTAATCTATTGTGGCATGAAAATTTAAAAGTGAAGACAATGGGCATAAAAGTGGTCTTCAGGTTCCACCAACCTGTGTGGAAAAATTTGCTCCTCAGGACTCTTTCAAATCTTCCCCCTCTCACCTTAAACCTATGCCCACTATGTCATGCCAAATAAATTCTCATCCAAATTGTTAATAATCATTTAAATGACAAACAGAGGACTTGGGACTGATCCCTGTGGCACACCACTAGTCACAGGAATCTAATGTGAATAACAACAATCAATTATCACCCTCTGACTCCTACCACCAAGCCGATTTTGTATCCGACGGGCTAATTCATCCTTGATCCCACATGATCAAATCTTTTCAGACTAACCTACCACGTGGTACCTTGTCAAAGGCCCTGTTAAAGCTTATGCAGATAACATCCACCATCTTGCCCTCATCATTCCTCTTCAACACCTGTTCAAAAAACTCAATTTGTGAGGAAAGATTTCCTCTGCACAAAGCCATGCTGACAATCCCCAATTAGTCCTTGCCTTTCTAAATGCAGTTAGATCCTATCCCTCAGAATCTCCTCCAGTAACTTTTCCACCGCTGATGGTAGATCACCAGCCAGTAGTTCCCTGACTTGTCCTTGCTTCCATTCTTAAATAAAGGAAAAATATTAACCAGCTCATTGTTCTGGTAACTTATCCTCAGCTAAAGATGATCCAAATATCTCTGCCCGGGCCCCAGCAATTTCTTCCTCTAGCTTCTCATAATGTCCTTGAATACTTTGGCCATGTCTTGGAGATGTATCCACCTTAATAAGCCCACCAGCATCTGGAAGCTTTTGGAATGTGGATATGTTCCAAGTGATCATAATTTATTTCCCTTAATTCCTCAGCTTCCAAAAATTTATCCGTGGTAAACACAGATGAGAAATATTTGTTTAACATCTCACCCATCTTCTGTGGCTTCACATGTAGTCAACCACATGCGGGACCTAATCTCTCTGTGCTTATCCTTTTGTTCTTAACATATATGCAGAATCTCTTAGAATGCTCCTTTACCTTATTTGCAAAGGTTCACAAGTCTTCCAGAATTTCTTTTAGCAAGTTGATCTTAATACTTACAGAAACAAGTGCTTCAGCCACACTGGTCAACACTGCTGGACGAAGGGAGTGAATAAGAATTTTGTGTTCAGTCACTGCAAACAGCAGCAGAGTTATTGCCTTCTCAGGGCCCAGGTTCTGCAGCAAAGTAGTGAAACTGCCACCGCTGAAAGAAGGACAGACATTTTCAGAATTCAATGAATTGAGACATTTATATTTTAATTTAATGTGAAAGGAACATCACTGGTATCCTTAATTTATGTCCAATTGGATAGTCAATAGACAATAGACAATAGACAATAGACAATAGGTGCAGGAGTAGGCCATTCAGCCCTTCGAGCCAGCACCGCCATTCAATGCGATCATGGCTGATCACTATCAATCAGTACCCCGTTCCTGCCTTCTCCCCATACCCCCTCACTCCGCTATCCTTAAGAGCTCTATCCAGCTCTCTCTTGAAAGCATCCAACGAACTGGCCTCCACTGCCTTCTGAGGCAGAGAATTCCACACCTTCACCACCCTCTGACTGAAAAAGTTCTTCCTCATCTCCGTTCTAAATGGCCTACCCCTTATTCTCAAACTGTGGCCCCTTGTTCTGGACTCCCCCAACATTGGGAACATGTTATCTGCCTCTAATGTGTCCAATCCCCTAATTATCTTATATGTTTCAATAAGATCCCCCCTCATCCTTCTAAATTCCAGTGTATACAAGCCCAATCGCTCCAGCCTTTCAACATAGTCATGGTTGTGTAGTTAAGACGATGGTTTAGAAATAACATTGGGGTTTCCCTGCACAGGTTTAGATCCTGCCAGCTTTGGAAGCAGATCCGGCCAGAATTATTGGTGCTGTGTACTTGTGAGCTCTCAGATCGAAAATGCCATGGGGGAATACTGTCAGGTGCACTGTATTCAAAGCATTTTTTTCCACAGTTATTTTTCTCACAGCTGATGGTAAATCTTTTGAGTTTGTTATTTTGAAGGTTGTGAAGACAACATCATCATGGATAAGTCACACCTCCATCCCACATCAGAAAGGGCTTACTCAGAGGCCCATCAATACACTCATTCATTTGATGGAACCTGTCCGCACAAGAACAACTTCCTTCAATTCCGCTCACTTTGTCCATGTAAAGGTGTAGCAATGGAAACTCACACGGGCCCTAACGAGGGTTATTTTTGTTACATATTAGAAAAGCCCTTGTTTCGGGTTTATTTAGGATCATGCCCTCAAATCTTTCTCCAATACGTTGACAACCGCAGTACTACCATGATGCTCCCTATAAAACAGATTGACTTCATGTCCAAGAAAGTACATTAACACCTCTACTTCCACAGAAGACCATGGAAATTTGACATGTCTCCAATGACACTTACCAATTTATACAGATGCACCATAGACAGCATCTCAGCAAACTGGTATGTCAAAGACCACAAGAAATTGCAGAGAATTGTGGATACAGGCCAATCGATCTCACAAACTAGGCATCGTATTTATTCCAATGTGGCTCTGGTACCCCCTGAAATGAAGTATTTCCTGAAATGTGGCTGATCCTTTGGCAGAATGAGGAGCTCTCAATGTATTTCCTATATTTTCATGTTTACTCTCATTCTCTCCCTTCCAGCGCAGAACAAAGAAGAATTCCCACGATACTCACCTTTAAGCCCACCATTCTTCACATTCAACTTGATACTCTTCATAATTTCCACCAGCTCTAATGTGATCCCACCACTAGTCACATATTTCCTTCTCCCCTTTCAGCATTTTGCAGGAAACACTCCCTTCAAAGTTTAATTTGCTGTGCTTTTTCTTTCAGATATTGATTTATTGCTCCTTCTGCTCTATAACTATATGGAGTTTTCTTTATTTAATTAGTGGGATCAATAGTAATTATGGAGACATTTGAATTATGTAAAATCTGGCACATTGCAGTGAGTTGTGAAGCAGTGATATAGGAGATGCACTTGTTATTTCTCCTATCGTACAGAGGACCAGATAAGCAAATATAGGATCACCCATTATTAACACCGACGTACAATCTGTGCTTTTGTCAGTTTACAGCAGATTTCAATGAAGCATTCTGGGATTACCACACCAGCATAAAAGATGAAATCCACATTTTAAAAATTTGTACTACTCTTTAAAAGAACTGATGATAAAACATGCAGCTGAGGGAATAATTCAATGAAGATGATAAATTCCCTCCATGGCATTTTATAAATTTGAATTCAGTTATTTAAAATTGCAATTAGATGTAGCCACAATTGAATTATTGTGCAAATTGGCTCACTGATATTAATGAAAATCTGCCATTTCACTGCTCTAGCCTGTGACTAATCCTTGCCCACTCTTGCTGACTTTGGACTGGAAAATAATACAAAAGAGGAAATTCACTTCAAATGAAGTGTACAAGAAGCAGCCAGAACTGAACCAGACTTACCTTAATGGTAGTGGTGAAGATACAGGTTGACATAGCATTAAGTGGTCATGAGGTGATTGCTGCAACAGAAAAGATATTAGGTTGAAATTCTGTTGACTTTCACAGCTGCACACTCACCTCTGGTAAAATACAACAACTCTCTGCTATAAATTTATTTGGTTCTCCAATATTATTATTTACAAATCCAAATCTCTCACCACCTGACTCTTTTGCTTATTTCCTAAGCCTTTAAATTCCTTTTGAAATACAGGAATTAATTTTACGTCTTTGATTTCAGCAGTCACCCAGAACATAGGAACGTGGGCCACTTTGCTCCTTAAGTCTGCCATACCATTCAATATTATTATGGCTGATCTGCCTAGGTCTCAACTCCTTCTCCATGCTAAATCCCCATAGCCTTCAATATCCTGGTCTTTCAAAAAAATATTTGTTTTCACTTTAAATCAATGAGTTAGCCTCTGCAATTATCTCGGGCAGACAATTCCCGAGATCAACCACCCTCTGCAAGAAGACATTTCCATGTATCTTGGTTTTAACTGATTTGGTCTTTATTTTGAAATCACTCCCTTCCTTGTGATTCTCCCATTAGTAAAAACATCCCCACAACTACCTGATCATGCTCCCTTGGAATCTGAAATCTCAATAAGATCACCTCATCTAAACTCCAAATATAGACCCACCTAAAAGAAAGGGTCACTGCATTTCCCCAAACAATTTCAGATTGAATAAAATAGATCCTGAATGCATGTAATGTATTTTTGTAACTTTAATCTAATCAATGGTTCATTGTACAGCAAAATATTTCTGTTAAGAAAGGCAATTGGATAGATACCCACCTGCACAAGAATTCTTGGTCTTTGAGGAGAAGGAAATGGAACGTTGTGCATGAAATGACAGATATGTCTGCAAAATACAAAAGTTGAAGATTGAGAATATAATTTTCTTCACTATTCCCGATTAGTCATAAAGCCATAAAATGCTTGCTTTCCAAGTTTTAACAACAATGCTACCTTTGTGCGGACCTTGCAATTTTTTATCAGCACATTTTCTGCAACTGTAACACTATAACAATATTCTTTGCTCTTTCTTTTTCTCTGCACTACCAACTGTACTAGTGTATGGCTTGACAGTACTCATGTATAGTATTATTTGACAAGATAGCGTGCAAACAAATTTTTCCCACTGTATCCAAGTACATGGGACAATAATAAACCAATATCAAATCCAATAAATCATAGACATGGAGCACAGAAGCAGCCCTTTAGTCTATTGATTCAACATTGACTATCAAACATCCATTTACACAATTCCCAGTTTATTTATCCCTCATAACCACAAGCTCCACCAGATTCTACCACTCATTACAATGGCCAATCAATTTACCAACTTGCACATCTTTGGGATATTTGCGAAAGTGCTCGATGAGAATGGCTCAGTGGATGTTGCCTACATAAACTTTAGTAAAGCATTTAACAATGTCCCCATGGTAGGCTGGTCAATAAGATTAAAACAGATGGCATCCATGGTGAGTTGGTAAATTATATATAAAATTGGTTTTGTCATAGAAGGCAGCGCGCAGTTATGCAGGGGTGTTTTATTGGCAGAATTGTGGGTAGCAAGGAGGTTGTCACAGAAAATAGTAGGATACAGATCAGTTAGAAATTTAGGAGTCAAATCTGGACAAGTGAGAAGTAATGCATTTTAGGTCAAAGAAGGAAATAAACAAAAAATGACATGAATTGAGGTGGTTTGGATCAGATATTCCTGGTCAAAAGCAGCCAATGCCTAGTGGCAAAGAGCACAAGGCAGCTGCAGCATATACTGGTCGGATGTGCTCCTTTTTATGGTATTTCAGGTCTGAAGAATTGCCACCCTGCAATTGCAAACGTGGCCTAGTGATTCTCCAATATATATGGCATCAATTTGATATGTTACAGAATCAAGAGGCTAACCAGAATGAAGAACTGATGGATCCAAGTATTGATCAAAATATAGTACCAGAGAACTTGCATGAAAGCTGAGAGATCCGAGTTTTGAACAGGTGGATTCTCTGGTTATCATTTCAATCTTCAGAATTGTTCATGTGGATTGGAAGATAACAAATCTAACCTGATTACTTAAGAAAGGTGCTTGGGCCCCAGCTTTTAACAAACTGAGTGAATCTGGCAGATAGAATATACTGTGAAAAAATGTGAGGTTAAGTTCTTTTGCGTGAGTAACAGAAAAGGAGACTATTTGTTAAATGGTGAGAAAATGGGTGGTGTTACTCTTAAAAAATAGGTGTTTTCATATGCAAGTTGTTGAAGGCCAAACAATTAAGGCGGCAAATGGAAAGTTACCTTTTACTGCAAGAGGATATGAATAAAGGAGTAAGTAAGAAGTCTTCATGCAATTGTGGAGGGCCTTGGTAAGATTTCACACTTGTGTATGATTTTGGACTATTGTGCAAACATCTTGTGTATGATTTTGGACTATTTACGAAAAAAATAGAGATGCCATACAGGAAGTACAGCAAAGTTTCAATGGTTCTGGGGTTTGCTGTTTGAGGAGAATTTGAGTAGACAGGGATCCATTACTCTTTAGTTCAGTAATATGAGAGAAGACTTCAATGTAGCCTACAAAATTCTTCAGGGCTTGACAGGCTAGATGCAAGAAGATACCTCCTTGGTTTAATCTTAACACAGTTTAAGATTAAAATGTAGGTAATTTTAAACTAAGATGAGGAGTTAAACAGTGAATCTTTGGATTTTCTACCCTGAACATGTGTGGAGACTCGGGCACCTGAACAGAGATTGAGAGATTTCTGAGCATTAAGGGACATAGGGAAAGAGGTGGAAAACAATGCTAAGGTAGAAGATTAACTTTATTAACTTTATTTATATGTTGTAACTGTAATTCGTTTTTGTGCACAATCCGCAGGCATTGCCACTTTCATTTCACTGCACATCGTGTATGTGTATGTGACAAATAAACTTGACTTGACTTGAACTAATGATTTTAATGAATGGCAGGGAAGGATCAAAGATCTACTACTACTCCTGCTTCTATTTCATATGTTCTTAGATGATTATATCTCAACACTGCCAACAGTGGAAGGAAAATATTTAAGTGAAAGATATATTAATTATTCAGAAAACTTAGGTGTTACACAAGTTTTCAAAGAGTGCTATAAATTCCAGTGTAAAAGTGACAGTAACAGTTTGTCAATTTGCAACTACAACTCATTCACAGTGTGAAATATTTTTAACGATCTCAAATTTTTGCAATAATGCAAAACTTTTCTTTGGAATATAAACAAGAAGAAATGACCACAAGCATTGCAGGGTTCAAGCTCTTCGAAGCAGAGTAAATAGCACTCTAAAAACATTGATGCCAATTGTCCCTTCCTCCTTTCCTGAAAGCACTGATCCTCACTTTCTTAGGAGTTTTGCAGGCCCCCTCCAATCCTTGGTAAGCTACCCATTGTTGACATTCAACAATGAATTTTGGCTATTGAGTCATGAAGGAACCACAGTGCTTGATCCTCATCCCAATATTTGAAGCGTGCAATTCTACCAGGCTGAATACTGACAGTGCGTGAATCCTGACACATTTTGTCCCTCCAACCTAGTGACCAATTATCACTACCAGCTGAGCACTGAGCTGAGACCTTGCAATGTTTACAGAGTACAGTCATGAACAATTCGCATTTCATAGGCAGCTTACTTTTCGATTGGAAGTGCATGGGGTCCGGAGATTGAATAGCGGTATAAAAATGTGAGAAATTTCCGAAATGCTTCAAAGAACGGCCAGTGTGACAGAAGACAAATACACTTGCTGGTGTGAACGGTTTTCGAGAGGATAGGTTTTCGGTCAGCTGCACTGACCAGGCCTAGTTGTGATCGTTGCTTATCGGTCAAATTCTCCTGGGGAAGAGGCTCATAGAATTGAATAGCTGCGCCGTAAACCTAGGAACAATGACATTTGAGTCTTTTTACCATGGAACAACTCAAAGGTGGTAATTATCAATATAACACGCTGTAGCAATTAATGCGCAATCTAGTTAAGCAATTGTAATCAGTCAGAGTGACTGATCCAACACTGCATCCTATACTTTAAAAATAAATCAGGATTCAGGGAGTCAGACTCTATTGGCATTTCATTTTTCTTTAACATTTATTATCTGTGATAATTAAAAGTGTGAGTTTACACATTTCTGACAAAGCTTGGTCTTCTGCACAACTCTGGGTTAGCTAAAAGAGGTTGGAGAGAACATTTCCATATTTTATTCCCTTATTGGGTCACCATCAACTGCTCAAGAGTAATTAAGTTTGGGCAATAAATATTGACCTTGATGACAACACTCGTGTCTTATGGAAGAGTAAAAGGAATAATTTGTTGAGGCTTGAACCCTTCATGCAGCAGATCCTCTTCCCTGAGTGATATTTTAAGAACAAAAATAAGAGTTCATCATTTGCCTCCACCATTTGCTACAGCATTCAATAATATCAAGGTTAGACTTTTACAGCAAGACCACTCCCTTGCACCGCTCCCAAGACCATATACTTTGAATCGCTAATACCCAAAATCTGTTTACTTCTGCTGTGAATATAATCAATTACTAAACCTCAACACTTCTTGAGATTCACTATCCTCTGGGTGAAGAAAGTCCTTCTCATTTCAGTCCTCAATAACCTATCCTTTTGTGACTGCAAACTGCTTCGGGCACATCAGTAAGATGATACATCACTCATGCATCTACCCCGTTAAGCCCTACATTTCTTTTTACTGTCCCAGGGAGATCACTCCTCATTCTGCTAAGTGCCAATTTGACTAAAATAACACAGAAAATCTTTACATGTCTGCATTCTTGTTACTGGTCAACAATAATTTTAAAGTGAAAACAGGGAACTATAAAATGTTATAGTTCTTAAAATTTATTTTAAAAATTAGCTGTCTATTCAAGTGTTTCTACACATTAATTCTCGGCAATTCATAATGTGTGGTGAAGAGGGCCCTTCAATTACATAAAGCAAATAAAGTATTAAGCACAACCCAACAAGAACATGATGCACTAATAACAGGCTTGATGTGAATGTACCTTGTTTGCAGAAGCTGCTGTAAGCACAAATGTAGCGAAAACAGGGAGCGGATATTTGGTATTACAAGGCCAACATTCAATGGTTGCCCCCATTGGCAGGCAAAAGAGAGGTACTGATGCAGGCAAAGGAAAAGATTCATAATCTTCTTCTGGATACCTACATATTAAACCTGTAATAGACAAAAGACAGTCAGAATTCATTTTGTTTAATCACTACACCGCGACGCTGCTCAGGCTAGAACTTGCAGCTCTTAAACTTTATACACCTTATAGAGCAGCATTACATCTCTGCTTTTGTATTCCAGTCCTCTTGATATAAATGCTAGCATTGAATTTACCGATTCGACTTGCAAAATAACTTTTTGTGAGTCCTGCACCAGCACTCCCAAGTCCCTTTGCACCTCCGATTTCTGGATTCTCTCTCCATCTAGGGTTCTCTCTCCATTTATTCTTATTACCAAAATGCACGACTCCACACTTTGCTATAATGAATTTCAACTGCCACTTCTCTGCCCACTCTCCTAACCTGTCCAAGTCCTTCAGCAGAGTTCTTGCTTCCTGTACACTGCCTGCCCCACCACCTATCTTAGCATCATCTGCAAACTTGGCCACAAAGCCTTCAATCCCCTTATCCAAATCATTAATATACAACGTGAAGAGAAGCGGCCCCTGCATTGACCCTTGCGGAACTCCACTTGTCACTGGCAGCCAACCTGAAAAAATGCCTTTTATTCCAACTCTTTGCCTTCTGCCATCGAGCCAATCCCTATCCATGCTAGTATCTTCTTGTTTAATACCATGGACTCTCATCCTCCCTAACTGCCTGACATGCGGCACCTCATCAAAGACCTTCTGAAAAGCTAGGTAAACAACATCTACAGCCTCCCCTCTGTCTGTCCTGCTATTAACTTCCTCAAAGAACTCCAGCAGATTTGTTAGGCAAGATCTTCCCTTCACAAAACCATGCTGACTTCAGTCTATTTCATCGTTTTTAAATTCTAAATGTTCATACAAATGTTACACACTTCCTTTGATCCACCCCTATTCTTGTTTATAACCACAAATGTTAACACTTTGATCTCATCATAG
This sequence comes from Rhinoraja longicauda, assembly GCF_053455715.1. Taxonomy (NCBI): domain Eukaryota; kingdom Metazoa; phylum Chordata; class Chondrichthyes; order Rajiformes; family Arhynchobatidae; genus Rhinoraja; species Rhinoraja longicauda. The sequence goes on from NC_135985.1 coordinate 14,726,193, forward strand.
ATTCGACACCTACCAGCGTTGTAAGCTATAGTGTTGGTCTTGGCCAAAGACTTCTTGTAGCATAAATATACTGCTGATCCCCACTGGAACAGAAAATTTAAATAAATCACTTAATTACACATACTTGATTACACACACCAATGTTCACCAAAACTGTCATGGTTTACAAGGAAAATTGTTGATTCAAACCAGTATAGCAACTGGAGCAGCTACCTCACCGCTCCATTGACCCGGGATACATCTTTACCTCCAGGGTATGAGTGGGGTAAGCACATTCTTTCTGTGACCCTGCAGGGTCCCTCCAGTTACTCTGATTTCCCCCTACATCAGAAATTGGTAGATTGATTGGCAGCTATAAATTGCCTCTTGCATGTGGGTGAGCGGTATTGTCATGGAGTGGTTGATGGAATGCCGGGAAAATAGGCCGTAGAAAAAGGGTCAGGGAATTGCCCAATTAGCCCATACAGATTTGATGCGTTAAAATGCATTCTATGCTGTAAGGAAATATGAAAATATGAAATACAGGAACATATTACAAAGCAACAGATTTGTATACATTTTGAAAACATGCTTCAATTGCAAGTTGTCCCTGCTTCAGACAATCTAAATGAGATGCTAAAACATCTCATTCATAAAAACATTACTTATTATTTGGGATAGTATATTCATTTCTTCTAACAATAAGCCATTCTTTGGAATGGATTACATTCTAGATGGTGGGGTTTAGAAGATCGTTGTAAATCAGAAAGGAGAATGCAGAATCAAAGGTAACAAGAAAATACTGATAAATGGTCAGGTGCATGAATCCTCTCTGTGGCCTTGAAATATACTTTGGTACTCTAGTTTACCAGGGGAAGGCAACACGCCTTAAGGCTTTCCAGCTTTACAAAAAAGATTGGCCTTATATGCTCAAAAATATCCTGTTATTTATCGTCTTAAAGAAATAATAACTTGGATCATAGAGTATGTTTTTTGAATGGTTTCAAAAACTGATCAAAAACATATGGTGTCTGTGATATTTTAATTCACTCAATGGCAGAGGAAGACAGGCCCATATTATTTGAAGGATGTAACATTACAGGCCAGAGGAATTTGTCAATTTCAAAATGGCCCTAAGATTTCACTTCAGCTTAATGGGAAGGCTTTCAGATTCAATGTTTGACAAATCTAGCAACTTTGCTCTAATGCTTATACACTGTGAAATGCTGCAAACTGGCAGGTGCTGTGTGCTAAGACTTGCACTGACCATGGGTGAAGCCACTACATGTGTTCTGTGGGGAAGGGCCACAGTTTCGGGACCTGCCATTTCATACAAATTAGTTGAAATATGTGTCAAAACCTCCGTGAACCAGGGATTTTACGGTGGTAAGTGAATGATAACTGACGACGCACACTAACCTTGAAATGGGAATATATACCTTGTATGAAAATAACAACTTGGATGTGCTTCGCTCTGTTCTTTAGATTTTTTTAAATAAAATATATCTTGATATAAAATAATTACTCAACATGTTACATAATTACACAACTGCTTTTGAAGCAATATTTCACACAATTTTGCATCTGGAGTCTAAAATTATATTTTCATAAATTAACATTTTTAACAGATTAACTGGTGCTACAATTGGATTACAACGATTGTCTCTCTGCTATCTTGCCAAATTGTCATAGGCCAACATCGTTATAAACCTAATTACAGTCTGAATGTTATCTATGGGGGAGGCAAAAGAGAAAAATAAGGAAATATTACAAGGCAAAAGGCTATCTCCAGAGAATAGATCCAAGAATCAAATACCTGGACCACACAGCACTGGTTTACCCCCTATTCACTGAGTAGCCTAGCTCTGAAGTTCTAATTAATTTTAACATTTTGCATTCTTCAACAAAGAGATTTCAACAACAAGAATGATGAGGAAGACAATATTAATTTTTAAACCTCAAGTTATAGAAACATAGAAAATAGGTGCTACTCTCTTGCAAGAGTAGGCCATTCGGCCCTTCGAGCCAGCACCGCCATTCATTGTGATCATGGCTGATTGTCCCCAATCAATACCCCGTGCCTGCCTTCTCCCCATATCCCTTGATTCCACTAGCCCCTAGAGCTCTAATTAACTCTCTCTTAAATCCATCCAGTGATTTGGCTTCCACAGCCCTCTGTGGCAGAGAAATCCACTAATTCACAACTCTCTGAGTGAAAAAGTTTTTTCTCACCTCAGTTTTAAATGGCCTCCCCTTTATTCTAGGACCGTGGTTCTGGAGGGGGATTCAATATGATCATGGCTGACCTTCCAAAATCAGTATCCCGTTTCTGCTTTCTCCCCATATCCATTGATTCTCTAACTCTCTCTTGAATACATCATTATTATCCAATGTGCTTCAAATTTGCTGTTTAAATTCTTATATGAAATTAGACGTATCAGTTTCTGCACAACAAATCATATTTACAGTAAACGTTATATCAGAACATAACCATGGAATGGAATACTTTATTGTCACATGTAACAAGGCACAGTGAAATGTTTTGCTTGCAATCCTCAGGTATGCAAATAGTCGCCACATATGACATTGACAATGTAACAAAGTACCCCTGCCGGCTCCTCCTTTGTTCTCCACCCTCCCCTCCTGCTGTAACCATAACATTAATTTAAAATTGGTGTTTTTGTTAATAATAGTTTTCCTGCGGGATAGACAAAATACATCATCCTGTAGCTTATTTCAACAACTACTGATTATACCTACATACTTGATTATATCTCATCTTAAAGTTACAAAACAATGTCAAATGCTCTCTTTTGACACAGTCCTGTGTTGAATAACAATGTCTATCCTATTAGTTACTTTCCACAAACTAAGTGAAGACATATACATTTCTTACATGCCTTATGCTACACTAAAATACTACTAGTAACATTCTGGTATTGACCTGCTTGTTCTTGCATCCAGACAGAATATTGTTGCTCTCAACTCCATTTAAGATTCTAAATATACTGTTAGGCTGATGCTAGTTGATGGTGATGGAATACTGCGCTGTTGAAAGTCCATTTCCTTGTGTAACTCATTAAATGTTCTTTGCTTGCTCTAGCAATTGAGTTGCACAATAAGAGCAGGAGTTTTCTATGTGCCCAAAACCTGGTAATTTAATCTTTATTTAATCTTAATCTAAAGTAATCTCAATTTAATAATTTAATGTTTTGATAATCCTAATTATTGTCAACTGTTACTTGATTTCCTATGAAGCAAACACTAAATTTCAAAGTAATATGTATAGAAAGGAACTGCAGATGCTGGTTTATACTGAAGATACACACAAAGTGCTGGAGTAACATAGTGAGTCAGGCAGCATCTCTGTAGAAAAAGAATGGGTGTTGTTTCAGGTCGGGTCTGAATAAGGGTCCTGACTCAAAACATCGATCTTTCTTCTCCAGAGATGCTGCCTGATCCACTGAGTTACTTCAGCACTTTGTGTCTATCTTCTATTTCAAAGTAATATTTTGTTTGTGAAAAGTTTTGAGAATCAAACTTTTTTTCTGCTATTTGGTAAAACCGTGACAATTTAATAAGCAAAAAACAATCTGCTGGAGGACCCTTCTTCAGACAGGAAATGTCATTTATTAATTTCCCTCCACAGATGCGGCCTGGCACCTTCCCTTCCTTCAGCAGTGTGTTTTCTAAATAAGCTTCCAACATCTGCAATCTCTTGTGTCTGGCAGTTCAATATCGTATTGAACTCATTTTATCAAATTTTCAAACAGCAGTGGCTGGGGATAGGCAATAAGAGCCGTATCTCGAGCTTATCGCATTCATTCTATTATTGTGGAGCCATTTAAAAAAAACTCCAATTACTTTGGCCTATATATGGGTTCCTTCAAAGTCATGTCAGAAGGCAGTTAGGGAACTCACTATTTACAAATGAAATCCTGATTAAATAATAAACAACAATACACCTTAAAGATTGTTCAGAATCATAATCATACTTTATTAGCCAAGTATGTTTTGCAGAATTACTGCAAGGGTACAAAATACCAATCATTTCTCAATTTTACTTTCAATATTTAAAAACCGTGGGCTTCCTTCTACACTTACTACTCTGTTTAAACACAAATGCTTTTGACCTCAGCATTAAATATAGATGTGGCTATAACATCGAGGAGAACTCATCTGCATTTAGACTATGTAACAAATCTTGTCTTAAGAGTTACCCAAAAGTAAGTTGATGACCTTACCATGCTGCTGTTTAAATTTTTGTCCACCCTGCAGAAAGTATGTGGCGGCGTCTCGCCTTTACTTGGAACAATTATACAAATATCAGTAACAGCCAGGGAATTCTGGGCTATGTTTTCTGGTGCCCGTCGATATGTGATATAGATTCGTTGAGATGAAGTGCCACCACTGATGATAGCAGGTCGGCCATAAGGTGTGGTTTGAATGATTTGGCATCCATGCTTCAGTCTCTCTTTCCATTCGTATAAAACACTAGAAAACAATACAAGTAGATTAACTGCTATTAATTGGTAATTATCACATGATAAATAAATTAGATGCTAGCTGAGCTGCTTCTATCTAAATCAGAAATTAGGAGGTTGCTAATAAACTCCATTGCTCTTAAAATGAAAATGAGTTGTGATATTACATATTCATAAAAATAACTAGATTAATCAATGAAAGGCATTTTCCTTTGTAATCAGATGGACAATTTTGGTGTACAACGCTACAGATTCTGTAAATCATAAACAAAAGTACAGAAGACTGGAACTGCTCAGAAGGTCAAGTAGCATCAGTGGAATGAGAAACAGAGTTGACTTTCAATCAAATACCATTCATCACAACTGGAAAAGTTAGAGGTCAAGCATGTTTTAAGTTGCAGAGGGGGAGGGTGAAGAGAGCTTGTCGTATGGTGCAGATCAAAATGGTGAAAGTAATAGTTATTTTAAAAATAGCAGTTGGAAGATAAATGATATGGAGCTGAACGAAAACGTACACACTGAAGCAAGGATACAGATTCATCTATGAGAGAAAAAAGAGGATTTACATGAAATTGTTAAATTTGATATTATGAGTTGCAAAAAGCTTTGTTGCAAAATGAGCTGTGAATCTTGAACTTACACTGGGCATTACCAATATTGGAGGCCAAGGACAGAGAGATCAGAGTGGGAGTGGGATGGAGAATTAAAATGACAGGCACATGTGTAAAGTGTTTTTTGGGTTATTTTTGATATTTGTTCTAGATTTAGACTGTTCTCAAAGAACAATTTACTAATTTAAGAAATATATCTTTTAATACACAATTATAATTATCCTCACAATTATAATTAGAACAGCCCTGATCTAAATGACAGGCACAGCAGACTCCAGGAACTGAACAATCTATTCCTAGTGTTCACTACATTTTGATGTTGAAACAGAATATTGTGTATGCATTTGTTTTAGTAGTAGTTGAAGTTAACAGAGTTCTGTTAGGGGTGTTCAGTGCCTGAATTTTATTTGACACCATAGCCCTATAATCTTGCTGCTCTTACCATTAAAAAAACCTTTCATTTCTCAGGCTTGAAGTTTAATAAAACATGAAATTATGTATATTTTCAGTTCCTGGCATAGAAAGATTGTTGTATCCAACATTCCTTTCACAACACCAATTTGCTCTCGCTAGATGGTCAAGATCTATTGATGAGGCAATTGCAATAAATACCTTGAGATTCCTATATTTGAAATGGGTTAGAAAGTTTCAGTTTAGGGGACAAATGAGGGTGTGCAATAAATGCTGGTATTGCCCATAATGTCTACAAACTGTGAACAAATACATTTTTAATATATAGTAAATGTCTTGATTTTCTTATTAGATTCATTAGATACAATACTATATTCATGCACCCTAATGATGACGAAATATTGCAGAAGGTACAAAATGTATTCACTAGAATGACAGTGGAAGAGGTTTTGCCCATAAGAAATAGCTGATTAGGCTAAATATATTTGTCAGTACTAACTAAACCCAAGCCAGTTTACCTATGTAATTTTGAATAAATTTAATCGACAAGTGGGTATGTAATTATAAACATTCTCTCCTCTGCAGCTGACATAGTGTAAAATCTCCATCTTCAAGAAACTGCTCATGGGTGGATGAATTCAGTAGAACATTAGTGAGAATAGTATGGAGAGAATCAGGGTCCCTTGATACAGGAAATAGAAATGTGATTCTGGTGCAATGGAACACATGATCTGAAATAGAAAATCTTGATGTATACCTCAAATGATCAGCTCCATTTGATAATTGAATGCCCAAAACTGACAATAGTATAAAAGCGATCCACGCTTTGGTTCTTTAACCTTCCAACCCTAAAGTTGAATAACAAGTAATCTAAACTCCTACAATGACTGCCCAACCTCGGTAACATACAACTGAAGTTGGTCAAAGCCAAATTGGTAGTTAGAACCATCATCATGACACAAAATAAAAATAAAATAGGGATATGTTGACACCTCAAAGGAATTATGAAATCTATCAACCAGGGATGTAATAAAAATCATAAGAATTATTCTATATCCATGGTGCATCCATGGAGCCCTGGGTGCAACCTGCATTAGTAGTAGGATTTGGTGTGAGAACTAAAAGCCTGAGCATTTTAAAACATGTTGTTGTCAGTTAATGTGAAGGGAACTTGTACTCCAAACTTGTTCATGAATATAGAATATGCCAAAGGTTCAGAAGCATGGAATATTACACAATTCAGTATAGCTTTTAAATATATCTATTTGAAAAAATTTAACAAGCTGCACATATCACTGAAATGAATGTCAAGTACAAAGATGAAAGCCATACACTATCTGATATATTGCAATCTGAATTAATGTTAATTTTAGTCACATACCCTAGATCAGTCAGAGGTGGCTTATCTCTACCTCTTTTGTAGCATAAAAAAATTTGAGGACCCATCAAACTTCCATTATTGAGATCAGCTGATAATCCAGTTTGAGTAGTTTCAACACATGTATACCCTTGAGGAACTTCCTCTCCCAATGATTTCACAATGACAGTTACATCTGTAATGGGTGTTTTCGGTTTAGCTAATTTATGGCAGTTGTCATTAAACTGTATCTCCTCTTCAAGCGGCTTTGATGCACTAGTCATGCCTGCGACCACAAAATAGTCGGCGACACGAGGACCTTTGTCTTCCATCATGACTGATCACCTGAAAAGAAAGAACATGAAGATTATGCAAATTGCAATGTTTCACAGCAGACATGCAAACACTACCTTTTTATACCACAGATAATTGAACTTTTTTTTAGAGAAAATGTATTTGTGGCTTCCCTGCCAGGTAAGCTTTCAGGAAACAAATCCAATTCAACTACAAGAGGGAGGGATAATAGAAGAAGCGTGTAACATTTATTTCACAATTCTAGTAATAGCAGTCGAAAGACTCTGCTGACAAGATAATGGGAGGCCTGAAGGAATCATTTTCTTTGCACAGTTTAATGTTGACAACTTAACCAATTGTAAGTGACAGTTACAGTGCTTTTCAAATTTTGGTTGTTTAATATTCCATTTATTGTGCAAAACTATGGACACAAAACAGTCACAAAACAAACTGCTGGAAGATAGACACAAAAAGCTGGAATAACACAGGCAGCATTCTTCAGAAGAAGGGTCTAGACCCGAAACATCACCCATCCCTCTCTCCAGAGCTGCTGCCTGTCCCCCGCTGAGTTACTCCAGCTTTTTGTGTCTATCTTCGGTTTAAACCAGCATATGTAAACATAGCACAAAAAGTAAGGAAATTTGTGTTTGGTAGATTATTTCTTTGTTGTAACAATGCTTCTTGGCAATAAATCTTATACCGTTGGAAAGCCTGTTTATTTCCCTTTTAAATGGTGCGACATTTGTAAGGAACATGCATTTGTGGGATGAGCAGCAGAGCTGAGTATATGGGTTGCGCCCATGAAAAATTTGCCAAATCTTCTCTGCCAATGCCAAACAGCTTATTCTGCCATTGACTCTTGTTCGGTGTTGTTTGGTGGATTGGATGATTGAAGTCTGAAGAAACAAGACATATTGGCAATTTAACAATTTATTCATTTAATAAACAGGAGCCACAGTAGCGTGTGGAAGAACCATACACAGCCATAACAGCCTGGCACCTCCTCCTCATGCTGGTCACCAGCCTGGTCACACACTGTTGTGGGATGGCATCCCATTCTTGTCAGCACCTGGGGGTACCAGAAGCTCAAAACAAGAGTCAATAGCAACAGCAGAATAAGCTGTTTGGCATTGGCAGAGAAGATTTGGCAAATTTTTCATGGGCGCAACCCATATACTCAGCTCTGCTGCTCATCCCACAAATGCATGTTCCTTACAAATGTGGCACCATTTAAAAGGGAAATAAACAGGCTTTCCAAAGGTATAAGATTTATTGCCAAGAAGCATTGTTACAACAAAGAAATAATCTACCAAACACAAATTTCCTTACTTTTTGTGCTATGTTTAGTTCCTTCTTACACAAACTGCTGGAGGAACTCACTGGATCAGGAAAATGGACAGATGATGTTTCAGGTCAGGACACATACTGGTCATTCTGTATGTGAATTAACCAAGAGTGTTAATGAACTACTCTAGCTCTTAGTCCAATGTGAAACAATATAGTTCCATGAATATAAATAAATTGCTCATTGCAAAATGTGAATGGACTTGTGACATTAAGTTCAAAATGTAAATAGATTGTAGTGTGTAGCATGGTAGGGGAATTGGCTAATACCTAATCAGTTTTAAAAAGTTAAACATCACAGAAGGAAAAAAAAAAATGATGGTTAACGGGCAGAAGTTGAGGTTTGAGGAGAAATTAACGGGAAGCAATTTCAACATAATAGGCAAGAAATTTAGGTAAACGGATTTACAACTTTGAAGTCACAAGACACAAGTGAGAAAGTCTAGGACTAGAGGTCATAGGTCCAGAATTAAAGGACATTCTTTTAGGAAAGAGATGAGGAGAAATTTCAGAGGGTGGGGAATCTGTGGAATTCAGTCAGTGGATATTTTTATGGCAGAGATAGATAGATAGATTCTTGATTAGTACAGGTGTCAGAGGTTATGGGGTGAAGGCAGGAGAATGGGGTTAGGGGGGAGAGATATGTCAGCCATGATTGAATGGCGGAGTAGACTTGGTGGGCAGATGGCCTAATTCTACTCCTATCACTTTTGACATTATGACCGTAAGACAAATACTCTGCGCATAGTAACATTGATTACACAAAGCTACTTTATGCAAAATCGCATTGGCTGTGGCTTGGAGAAAAATCCACTCCTTTTCAAGCATGTCTTGGGCAGAAGTGGACTCCAAGTAGGGTCCAGTGGCAGAGCTCATGTGAAATAGGGTCCAGCAGAATTAAACTAGGGAATCTACCCTCTGTCATTTTATGCCAAACAAACCTTTATCTGAATGGGAATTCCATTCCTAGAGTTTAGTAAGAAATATTCAGTTAACTAATTTTATTCTTGTTATGTTAATGTTTTAAAATGTTTTCAAGCAAAAAACAAACAATTGTTTAAATATATTTAAACCAAATTTACTAGCCTTAACATTTCTCTGCATTATTGGTGAAAGGTACAAAGCCTTTACAAACTTTGCAGGAGCAAGGCTCATCCATATGCCATCCAAAACCCTAATGTTTCTGATGCCTTATTGCCAACATTCATATCGGCAGGGCCAGTTCACCAAACCTTCTGCATCCACAAGAACACTAGCATGTCAGACAATAGTAGTAGTAATAGGCCACTCAGCCCCTTAAGCCTGCCCTACCATTCAATATGATTATGATTAATCTGTCGCAGACTTCATAAGGTCATAAGGAATTGGAGTAAAATTAGGCCATTCGGACCATCAAGTCTACTCCTCAATTCAATCATGGCTGATCTCTCTCCCTCCTCACCACATTCTCCTGCCTTCTCTCCATAACCTTCCCATATTAAGTTGACAATCCTCTGATCCATCACTAGCCTTCACGACTTTATTCATTCTAGTCTTTCATTTAATATTTTCCTTGACTGCCTTTGTTAAACATTGGTGGTTAGTCTTTCTCCTGGGATCTCTCTAATTGGGTTTACATTTCTGATGAGTGTTATGAACTGTTTAAATATCTCTCACTGCTCATCTACTGACTTACCCCTTATTTACCCACTCCATTCCAGACAATTCTCCATTCATACCATTCCAATTGCCCATATTAATGGTGAGAAAATTGCTTATGGACTTGGATATAGATCCTCAAATTGTATCCAAAATTCTACTATATTGTGATCACTAATCCTTTGGGTGTCCTTAAACACAACATATTTTATTAATCCTACTTCATCACACATAACCAAATCTAAAATAGCCTGTACCTGGTTAGGTTCAACATGCTATCCTAAAAAACAATTCCTGACGCACTCCATAAATTCATCTTCCAGCCCTGTAAAGAGCAAGCAGACAGAACCTGGATGGTGTGCCGATTGATTGGGCCTATTACTGCATGTTCCATGTTTAGTCACTTGGCTTGTTTATAATCAGTGTTGTGCAAGATACAAAATAAGTACTGCACTTTTGAGAGACAGCTTAATGTGTAGTTAAAGCGCAGGATTATTGTAGTGTTCTTAAATTGTCAGCTCATTAAGGTCATCAATTCCGTCACTCTCGTTCTGAGGTAAACATTTCTCCCAACAGCACATGGATGGACTGGAATGTACTGAGAATACAACTGCTACACAGTCAATGAGTTCACCAGAATATATTTCTACATCGCACAGACTATTTCAAGGTCATAAATTTACAAAGCAGATGAATGACCTCGGGTTGAGGATTTACCCAAGCATGCCTGCTATTCTATGTTCCTTTTAGTTAGTAATTCAGCTGAATACATGTCTGAATGAAAATCAGCATTTACTTTATTAAGGCAATTGGCACAATGTCCCACTGAGGTGAAGGACGCACTGCCCTTTCTCTACATTTAACAGGTGCATGACAGTTGCACGGAAAAGTATCTATAACCGTCCCTTTATGCAACCCGTCAATAAATGTTTCTGGAAATAGTTATATAGAAAGGTCAATTACATTTGTTGGAGTCCTAGAGCTATACAGAACAGAAACGGGCCATTGGGACCACTATGTCTATGCCAACTTCTGTCTACTATGCCTTGCCAATTCAAAAGCTTGTAGATATTTTTTAAAGGCTACTTTCATCACCTTCTGAGGCATTGTGTTGCATATTTTATCTATCCCCTGGGTACAAAATCTTCCTCAGATACCCGATGAACCCATTACTCCTCACCTTAAACCTCTGCCCTCTGGTCTTAGATACTTTTTCCATAGGGAAAGGTTGCTTAGAATCCACCTTATACACACCTCTCATAATTTTGCACACCTCTCACAGAACTGACATCCCGACTAAATGAGATACTTAAATGAGACTCTACTTGCGCTCTCAGTCAGACACGAGGAAAAATACCATTGCTCTCTCTTTCTCCTCTCTCCCTCCAACAAAGCAGAAAAATTACTTTCAGTGCCTCAGTCAATATTTCTCCTTCAATAAACTGATCAACCATACATTATTGAATAGACAGTTATGGGAACTGCTGTATCACCACAGATGCAACATTTTATAACTATTTAATTGACTGTAAGTGCTTTTGGATATTCTGAATGGGCCATGATTGTCTTAAACATATAGAGAAGGGTTGCTTTTCAGATTAGAGGCCTGTGACAGGCAGTGTGTCACAGGGATTGGTGCTGCATCCTCTGTTGTTTGCCGTATATATTAATGACTGTGTATAGTCATTTGAATATAGGCTTTTGTTTCTTCATATAGGCAGAATTAAACAAAACTGCAAAATCCCACTGAAAGGTGAAGCTGCAAACCAATAATCATCCTGTGAAGTTGTCTGCACAGAAGCTGAAGTTAGAACTGTATAAGAACCACACAAAATAAAAATGATGTACAACTCTCATGTCTGGTTTCAATCATGCTTTCAAAACATTTCAACATTTATCACGCAGGTTGGAAATCTGTGCTCAAGTGTTAAACAAATACTTGGAGGTCTCCAGACAATACAATCAAGGCTGATCCAATTTTGGCTAGCCCTGCATTCTCCTTTCTAGCTGAAATTTCTGAACATATTCAAGATGGTTATTGATAATGTCTCTTCCTCAACAGCTCTCTTGGGTAAAGAATTCCGGAGAGTCAGAATCCTCAAAGAAAAAAAATCCTTCTCAAGTCTTAATACAAATAATTGAGAATTATTCATTTTTCTTCAAGGTTTCAAAAGTATAGAAATGATATGAAAATATATGAATCCGCAGCAGGGGCATGCCGCTTGGCTCCTCAAGACTGTTCTCAGACCATGGCTGTTCACAGACCAGTCTGAAGAAGGGTCTCGACCCGAAACGTCACCCATCCCTTCTCTCCTGAGATGCTGCCTGACCTCTATGTCTATGCCAACCTCTCACTGCCTGAGTTACTCCAGCATTTTGTGAATAAATACCTTCGATTTGTACCAGCATCTGCAGTTATTTTCTTACACTAATTATAACCTAAGCTCTGCATTCTCTTCTACCTGATGTAACCTTTTAAACCTTCTTACTTATTTAATATTTATTTACCTCTTCAATTATTCAATTCAATGGTATCTTATTGCCACATGTACCGAGGTACAGTGAAATTCCCTTTTTGCAGACAGTTCAGTGTTAATACCACTATACATAAGCACAATCTTAGTTAAGTTCAAGTGTATAGGAATAGTACACTGAGACAGTTTTAAAGAGTTGCCATGCTTTGGCACCATTCTTCGCGATTCAAGTAATAAATGTTGTGTTCTTAACTTGGCCATAAAGGCCTGATGTCCTGGCTGCGTTGCAGGGTTGGCATGGCCAAGTGCAATTGTTGATGTCCTCTACCATTGCTCCATCACTTCATGCCGATGCAAGCCGCATACAATCCACGTGATCAGCCTCTTGGAGTGCACCTATCCAATCAAGCCCCAGGCTGCTGCAGAGCTTTCAGCGGCCCACTCCTCCAATGCCTCGAACCGGATACATCAAGCCATTGTCCCTCGCCTTACCCAGCTGCCATTCAGTCTTCATACCCAGAGAGCACCACCCACATCTGACCTTTTAGCATCTAGAGCATTTTTGAGGGTGCGGAAATTAAGAACTCAATCCGTTTACCAGCGTCCACCGCCATTGACATCTTGAATGGAATGAGCTGCTTGAGGAGGTAGTTGAGGCAGGTACCATAACAATATTTAAGACATTTGGACAGATACATGGATAGGAAAGGTTTGAGGGATATGGGCCAAACGAGGACAGGTAGGACCAGCTTAGACAGGGCATCTTGTTCGGCATGGGCAAGTTGGGCCAAAGGGCCTGTTCCCGTCCAGTAGGACTCATCCTTTTGTGGGATCATCCTGTGCGCTGCGGCCTCGCCCTTCAGGGACTGTCAAAACGATCCCAGGGTCAGGGCCTCACCCGATGGTTTATTGCACGGTGACGGCTCTCTGCCACCGCTCCTGCTCTTATCCCTACAATATTCAAAGTGCTTCCACAGCCATTTGAGGAAACCTTTACCATGATCTTCAGGAGAGAAATTTGCCCCATCTGTCTTAAATTGGTGACCTCTTAATTTTCGTGAACCCTAGATTCTTGTGGGAGAATTGCTAGATGCTCCCACAAGAGGAAATATCCACTCTACATCCCATCCTCTGGACCTCGCATAATATTGCATGCTTTGATCAAGACCCATCTGTGAGCCTATACCAAGATTTTTTGAAGGTGGCAGCTGTGGAGATAATAGATGTCACCTTCCAGAATGTGTGGAATTTTACAACAGCTTCTGCCAGATTGTAAAGTAGCAAATGTAAACTCACTATTTAAACAGTGAGAGAAAGAGAACAAAAATGGAAGGACATTACTGAAACCTATACCCAAATGCTGACAGGAATTCAGATTGACCAAAGTCGATATGGATTTTTGAACAGAATATCAATTCCAGATAAAATTCAGTAATTTAAAAAAAAGACATTTAATGTATTAGTGGTAAGTGGTACCATGGTAAAAGACTGATATGATCTTAATGAATCATACAAAGGGTTGAATGCTGTACTCTTCCCTCTATTTCTTACTTCTGCTTGATCAAGGACAAAGGATGAGGGAAAGGTCAAAGAGATGGTTGAGAAAGCAAGGAGGCAGCAGTAAGCAAAGACAGATCTCTGTTGAGCTCATCCATATGTGAATATAATCATGTGTGCATAAGCACTTGCGTAGGTGCATGAGCTTGGGCATGCATGCAAAGTCTGGTGTCCAATTGCCAATGTGTATTTCCATGGGATCAATGCTTAACAGGGTGAAGACCTCAAGACAGCTGGCATGTAACAGCTGTTCCATATTAAATGAAGTCATGCACAAATAACCCACTCCATAATATGAACTTTGGTACCTGGAAAGTCAGCTCCCTCATGCACTGTCCTAATTGTATCTGACCTGTGAAGAGCTTGGAGACTCTCACTGACAATAGCTTTGGTGCTCTGACTGAGACACTACAAGGGAGAAATTGTTAGCTCAATTAACAAATTATTGATACACTACTTCCTGGAAGACCTAACAGAAGCTGAAAGCCTTTCTTCATGGAGTGGGTTTGCTATCTAATCCCACTGTAACATCTCCATCAATCACTGGCATCGAAGCAACAGAAACAATAGAAATGCTGCTACAAGAAACTCAACATTGTTAGTGTGAAGGACAGTGTGAAGGACAGTGCAAAGATAGCTTTTCTTAGATATTATCTCACAGACAACCATCTAGAGCCATGAAATGCCATAGCATCAGGAGTGTTCAGAAGTCTCTCTGTTAAGAGATTCATTGGTTCTTGACTGGAAAACATCACAACATGCTTCGATGAGAATCATCAGGAAATCCAGCAATTTTTTAAACCGCAAACACATTGTGTTCCTGGATTGAACGTTCTACCGCACCTCAAGGGAAAAGAAACAGCTGTACAGGTAACTGAACATCAAGATCCATCAAAAAAACATCTGGCCTAGAGAACAGATGGCGAGTAAAATGAGCACAGGAGATCCAGAGATTTGCTGACAACCTTGACAAGGTCATCTCTGGCCAATTGCTCAATGCTCCACCCCATTAAGCGCAAAGAACAAAAATAAACTTACCAAGACAGACAAGCAATTAGCAGCAATACTTCAAAGAATACCACAACCAAAACTCTGATGTTCATCCATGTATTCTTTACTCTACTCCATGGCTAAATATTTGGTTCACTCTTGCTGCCACCTTTGAAACACCCAGAAAATCTAAAATACTTTATTCCTACAACAAGATGGTAAACCTGCTGAAGTTCTGAATTGTAGCAGACAGGAACTTAGTCTCAACTTCTTAATGTCGTCTAAGGAAACGTGTAAAATGCCAGTGGACACCAGAGCTGCCATTATCATGTCCACCTTCAAGAAAAGAGATGGGCAAATCCATCTGCAAAAGCTGCCAAGGATTCTCCCCATTGTTTGGCACATTTCTCCTCAAATTGCAACGTATTTGTCATTATTACCACTAGCAGCAGAATTGGAAAATTCTGGGTGCCTTCTATGGAACCCTTAAATACACCTTGTTTCCAAAGGTGATGGCTATCGTTTCTTAAGGTTATCTATCTAAGCAGTAGCTGGCAATGTTAGCGGAGCTTTCAGTTGATAAATCCAAACAATGTTTGGATTGTGAAAGCATCATGTCTATCAAATCAAAATCTAACAATGGACATAAAATCATTTCTTACCCTGATAGAATTTTGAAGATCACCTCGATATTTAACAGCTTTTCTGGATTCGTAGTGGAAATGACAAATGCACTTTCTATGAATGTATAGAGTATAGTAAGGAGCACCAGTGTTGAGAATTTTCATGGAATTTTATTGATGGGGACAGTTGGGGAAATTATTGAGACTGCGGGGAATGATAAGTAGGGTGGGCCTAAAATTGTCGCGCTATTGTGTACCGTTTTCGCTGCATTTGCGGATGAAAACGGCGCAAACAAACATACGGGACAAACAAACATATACGGGGGAACAAACATACAGGGACAGGGAAACAAACAAGATGAGAGTTTTAGTAATATATATAGATTTTAAGGCAGTAAACACACATCCAAAACCAGAAAGGTTTTAATTATGTCAAAACACTTCCTGATCTGCTGTTATCTTGCACAATATACAGAGCTCACTTCCATTTTTGTAAAAAGCAACCATCTTTCCACATTCGTAAGGGGACTAAACAGATGATGCAATTGTTAGCAAATGGCGAGTAATATCAAAAGATAATAATACTTGCACGGTTAAATTCTCAAGGCATATGCACAATAATTGAAATAAACTAATTTATTGCTCAATTAAATCATGTGAACAATTCCTTAAGCTAGTTCCTTAACTACTCAATCTATTTTTCACCTCCTTGCCACATCTTTTTAATCTGTTCATTTCCAAATTGTGGGCTTTTGATTAACCAACAGCTATTTTACTGGTTTGCAAATTAACCACACTAGATTTGAATGCAAACCTCTGAAAAGCTTCTAGAAAGTACAAAGAAAGTAGCAAAGAAAAAGTCATAATGCATTCACTGAAATTGAATTGAAATGCATTGATTGTAGTTAGAGCAAATTATAGTGATTAATGCTTTCAAGTAAATTGAAGCTTATTGTTTGTAATATTGTTTCTTAGACTCCTTTAAATATTATTTAATGTACTTGCATTATCCATGTCGGCACACCTCTCTATTACCGAATAATAGTTATTTACATGTCATGGTTATTAGTGAGTTACCATATCTGTGTTTTTTTCCTCCTACCATCTGTGCATTAGGTCAATCAACAAGAATTGCTGAGTGTCCACATGACCAAAGTTTAGTATAATTGGAACGGGTGAATAAACACCAAGAAAAACCAGGACCAGATGGATGAAACATCCAAGAGACTGGGAAAATAATTAATTGCAAACACATGGCACAAAGGCACTCTTGGATTGGGAACCCCAAACTCCTCAAGGGAAATACAACAACTCTACGAGCACCTGAAGTCTAACAGAAAAATTCTGACCTAATGAACAGACGGCGGGTTTAGCAACACACTAATCCCATGACCAGCATAGATTCCTCAACACTATCAAATCCATCAATGGCAAAAACACCCTAGGGCCCAACCCAATGACAGACAAGAGCAAAGATGATCGAGATGCTATCGGCATTCACTGGAAGGAACAGTTCTCAAGAATCCTCAGCTGTGTCTCTGGCCTTGACATGAGCACCCTTGACTTAATTCAATGGCAAATTATCCAATCCAGCCTTGACATCCCCCTGATCAAAAAGGAATCAAGAAGATCATTTGTCAACCAATATACAAGAGCTTTGGAGCAGATAGTTTGAAGGCTTGCTATAGGAATTCACAACCTCATTTTGCCATGTCTGGAAAAAGCACAACATGCTTGTGTAATTCAGAGAGGCCACAATTGTGACCAACCAGAAAGGAGACAAATTAGTTGGAGGACCAACAGTGGGGTCTTCTGGCTGCCTGCCACAGGGAACATCATTCCCAGTGGCTGAATTACCCTGTGGAATCTGTCAACCTAGAGGCTCTATAGACAGCATCTTGATTATGCGACAACTCAGAGAGAAATGCAGGAAACAACATTAAGCAAAATACATTTGACTTTTTTGTAACCATGCTGAATGACTTCAGAGATCCTTAAAATTACGCAAGGTTTTTATATCATTTCCAGCTTGCAGCACATGCTACCACATTCCTATCATTCATGCAGTAAATTCAGTATTGCTTTAATTTGAGCAAAATAAATGTGCTGGAGGAACATCTGTGCAGGGAATGGACAGACAAAGTTTTGGTCTGAAGAAAGGTCCTGACCCGAAACCTCATCTGTCCATTCCCTGGAATACTCTGTGGATTCCAGCAACTGCAGTATATTTAATATGCTTCTACAACAGGACAATATTCAAAACTGTTCAGTGGGAACCTAATCAATCACAACATACAATCAGAGTCATACAGCACAGAAACTGGCCCTACCATATCCATGCTGTCAGTCAAGTACCCATTTATACTAATCTCTTCCACCACACTTGGTTCGTTACTCTAACTTGGCACTTTTAACTACTTGAGCAAATGGTTCTTAAAATGTTCAGAGTATCTGCCTTCACATCTTCTCAGGCAGTCCATTTGATGTCGGAACTAACCTCATTGAAGAAAATCTTCCTCAAGTCCCCTCTAAACCTATTACTCTTCATCTTAAACACACTTTCTTCTGTTTGGAGACACTTCAATTCAGACTACAAATACAAACTGCATGTCATACGTTTCCTTTCTGCCCCCAACTGACACTATTTCTTCTCCATCAAATCCACCTACTGCCTTGCTCGGCTTCCTCTTATATTTGCTTTACAGCCAAACACTCTCTGCAAATTCCTAGCTCTCCAAATAGCAACGTGGTCGATCTCGCTATGAAACCTCTACAGCCCACCTCTACCAGACATACTCTTGCTCTCCATCCTCGCTGATCAACTTCTGCTGCCAAATCTACATATATAAGCTTTTTCCTTTCATAAGCCTCATCCACTAAGTTGCATTAGTTCTATAAAATACACTATCTGCTGAATAACTGATATATGCTAATGTAATGTATGCTAATGTTGGGAACGTCTTAATAAAGTCCACGCATACGCGTGCGCGCGAGTCCTTCTTCTCGAAATCACATCTCCAAATATGGCGGCAGTGGTGGGATTTAAAAGATCATTTTTTCCCACAACCCGAGGGTCCCCGGCAAGGACAGTCGACAGCTAACGATTAGCGAAGGTGTCAAGCGCCGAGGGACAGCTGTGGAAAAGGAATAAAGGCGAGTAAAAGCAATTCCAGCCACGTCAATGACCGGAGCGCGTCTACTACTGCAAGTCAACACGCGAAGCAAGGCAGCCATGTCAATGACCCGAGCGCGTCTACTGCCACTCCTACCGCGACCAGGCGTTGGAGCAACAGCTGGCGAATACTGAAAGAGAAGCACCTACAGAAGAAAAAACATCAACAAAGCAAGTAGGAAAAAAGGATATGGATAATGGACAAGTGATCAGTAAGGCGGACAAACCGCTCAGGGCGAACTGTGCGGACGCCAAAGCATCTCAGCGACTTTGTTGCATATTGATTTGTCGGTGTCAACTGACATGTTTTGGATTGTCAGTTCGTATTATTGATAGTTCATAATTTAGAAGTTCATAATTGTTATTGTAATGGGGATTTTTTTTTACAACATTCGCTGTTTATCTGACAGTTTTACTCTTTTGAAAAAAGGGGGGATGTTGTGATATATGCTAATGTAATGAACCTTTTCTCTACTACCTTTCCTCTTGCCAAAGAAATACTCTGTGATTTACTAGGCTTAATCTTCAATCTAGCCCATTTAAGATTATCACAGGCATAAAACATTCACCTGGATGCATCATGAATATTCCACTTCATCCAATCCTTTCATAGTATGGCGATTGCATTTAATACTGAGAAAGTTAAAATCTTTATTCACTGCAACCCTGTGATGCATTTATATATCTGCTCCTTTATCTCCTGTTGACTTTGGGTAGTCTGAAGTATAATCGCAGCAAAGTGACTGTCCATATTTTATTTCTAATATCTACTCATGTGGCCCCTTTGTCAATAATGTAATGGTGATGGTCTCCTTTGACAATAATGGAATTTCCACTCCCCATCATACCCTAAGTTTTATTCCCTGGAATGCAAAGATGTAAATCCTATCCTTCTTTCAACCATGTCTTAATGAATATAACAGTATCATATTCCATGGGCTGATCAATATTCTACATTCATCTGCCTTACCAGTCAGGCTCCTTGTATTAAAATAGATGCAATTTAGCCTTCCAATTCTTCTGTATGCCTTCCTAGTTACCTGCTCTACCTGCATTTTAACTTATAGGACACCAGGGCCTCTTAAAACTTCAGCATTCATTTGTTTCAAATCATTTAAAAAATATTGTTTTGTCTTTCTGCAAAGTGGATAGCCACAAATTACACTCAATTTGCCAAACTTCTGCCTGCTCATTTAAACCCTTTTAGTGTCTTTTTGTATTCATGCATATTCATATGTCCCAACATATCTTTGATGTGTCAACAAATTTGACAATACACTTAAACCCTAATTGAAAAAAATTGTTAGGCCCTGACAATTTTACTGCAATGACCCACTTACCTCTACTGTCCATTTTCTGCCAGCTAACCAATAGAATAATCATGCTTATGATATTTCCCTCAATAACACGATTTACATAGTAAACTTTTATAAGGCATCATATCATATGCTATTTGGAAATGTTAATACACAATAACTTGTGATCCCACCTTTATTCTTCCTTTTTAGCTACTGTACATTACCAAAGAACTTTAAAAATGGTGCCTCACACAATATCTCTTACATAAAACTATGCTGTCTTGCATTATGAATTTCTTAGTGTATTATGACTTCTTTAGAAACAGACTGATGAACAACAAATTTTACTCTGAGCAAAACCCCTTTACCTTTTTTCAGTTGAAGTGTTACATTTATTGTTTTCTAAACCACTGACTCTGTGAAGACTTAAAAAAAAAACAAGGATTGCGCCATTTGGACCAACGCACTTGACAGCTTTTGGTCCGATTCATTTGAGCAAAAGTGATTGTTTTGAGTTCCTTTCTTTTTTTGCCCCTTAATTCAACTATTTTGGTATACTTTAGCATGTTTCGCTATGAAGATTGCAGTTTAAAAAAATACTCTTATATTGTAAAAGGTAGTTTTGGAAAATAAATGTTTAGGAATTTGCACTTCTTACGTTTGTTCTTTGTCCCCAAATACCTGTTGGTCAATAGCACAGCTACAAAAGTAAACAGTGCAGGTCACTAGCCTCAATAAACAAATTATGTCTGCCTAAGATTAGTCCTTTTCACTAAAAAATGTCCCTATTATGGTGTATGAAAATTGCTTTGATACTAATTTGTAACGCAAATTGAGAATTATTTCCAACCCTACAGAAGCGTTAATTCTCTGGAGTCAGAGACCACCAATCGTGGGTATTCTAGACCAGAATCCACAGAAATCTGCTTAAAACAAGTAATGTTGAATCAAGAAAAATCTAATATTTCTGAAGTGAAGTGTTAAATGTTTCTAGACTAAGGTAGGACAAATTTACGTTAATTAAAAGTGTGACCTCACACCTCCACTGACATTGGTTCAATCCTGATCTCACGTGTGGTCCATGTGGAGCTCTTCCCTCTAACCACTTGTACTTCCTTCAGGTACCATGAATTCTTTCCACATCTAAAAGACATGCTGGTCAGCAGGTTAATTGGTCACTGAAAATTATCTTTTGTATTTGGTTAATAGGACAAATCTGTGGTTGTTGATGGACAAAGAGGGAATGGGTCATTGGGGAAATAAGTGGGGGAATGTGATTGATGGAATTGCTCCAAAAGATGATGGAGATTCAAAGGACCAAATGGCTCCTATATCAAAAGGAAATATGACAAAGTAAGGGAGTGAGCATTATTAACAAAGCCAGAGAGGGCTGAATGGCTTCATTCTATGCATTTTATTTGATGTCTTTCAGTTATCTAAAATTACAGATTTGCTGAGTAACTCACAAACTAGGTTTGAGTTTGCAATAAAGTTGTACTCTGTGCAGTGCCAAATCCAAACAGTTCAAAACCAATTCCACTTGGGCTTAAACCAATGCTATCAGTTTTGTAACAAGCATAAACCTGTAACCATTTTATAATGAAGCTTTGATTGGTACCTAGCTATACAAATAAGGCAAAGCTGATATTTCTGCAGACACCATACAACCCCATAAAAGGAGATTTCAGAACCACTGGGGACATCACAGTATCCAGATGCTTAATTATAATTTTTTACTTAAAAACAGTAGCGTAATCACAGTTGCTTTTAACATTGATATACTCTTTGTGAAAATGATCACATAATTGGAATGGAGTGGTTTCCAGAGCTCGTGGAGGTTTAGTAGTATGGCAGAAAGTTTCCTAAGATAGAGCAACATAAACAGAGACAAAAAGTCAGGCAAATTATCAATCACACCACCTGGAAACCAATCACGCTAGCACAGGGAATTGAACACCTGCTTATCTGGCTCTCCTGCAGCAATTCTACACTCATACGGGATCTAAAACTAAATTAGAACTCCACTGGGAAGTACTGCAATAGAGTTAAAGTGTCTTAGGAAATACTGTTTACGAACAGAGAGGCATAACTGATCAACAATAGTGAACATAACTCAGCGTTCAATTCAATTCATATCTTGTTTCAGAATTTCCAACTTATGCATCAGCCAGCTAAATTCTTCACATTTGTAGTGTTGACCACATAGCTGCAAAGTCAATGCAGAAACTTAATTTAAGAATATTTAATTCTTCAAATATTATCCCATTTTATTCCTAAAGTGATGAAGTCACAGAAGACAACACGTTGGGAGTATTAAAATATCTTGCCCAATTATCTCAACTACACAACTACAAAATTGTCATCATATCCAAATTCCAGGTATTTTACACATCAACGCAGAAACACAAAAGTGTTTTACGACTGGAGATTATTTATGGATGGCGTTATGAGTGTGGAATCCTAGTTGTTTCCCAAATTACACAGTAAGTGTCTAAGGCATAAATATGAGCCAACTTCTCAAAGTTTAATCCTCAATAGTAGGTGAATTAGCTAACAACCATTGAACACCATACAGAACATTTGGATAAATAGCCCAATATGAAAGCGACAGATTTTAAATTGCCTAAAGGCTCCTTTACAGAAAATAATGTGCAATGAAAATTTGCAATAATTCTTTTAACAATATCCCACTTTGAAACAAAAAAAACATGCAGCAGTGTTGGGAATTAGGTTTCCTGAACCATCTGCCAATTAGCAGGCATGATATCAGAAAGGTGAAGCCAGGTTTTTAAATGAAGCTTTCAAATCTTGATTAAATGGTCATGGTTTATACTTTATACATTAGACCAGTCACTAGGATTTTACACAGCTTGCTGTCCAGAACCAGGGGCCACAGTCTTAGAATAAAGGGGAGGCCATTTAAAACTTAGGTGAGAAAAAGCTTTTTCACCCGGAGAATTGTGAATTTGTGGAATTCTCTGCCACAGAGGGCAGTGGAAGCCAAATCACTGGATGGATTTAACAGAAAGTTAGATAGAGCTCTAGGGGTTGGTGGAATCAAGGGATATGGGGAGAAGGCAGGCACGGGGTATTGATTGGGGACGATCAGCCATGATCACAATGAATGGCAGTGCTGGCTTGAAGGGCCGAAGGCCTCCTCCTGCACCTATTTTCTATGTTTCTATGTAACAGCAAGAGTAGTATCCAAATTTGTAACTTGTTATCCACTGAATCAGGCAATTCAAATGTATACTTTATGAAAATTCTCAACCTTGCACTGCAACAAGAAGTTCTTTTTTCCAACCACAACAATCCCATGCTTTGAGTACACAATACAATTGCTCCTTTCGTGAACAAATCTCACATTATTTAATCTGAATGAACTTCAACTCCATTGAAAAACAACTCTGAACATTTCCCATACTTACATTTTAAAGTGATTGATTTTGACTATTTAAAAATGTGCAATTCTTAAAGCAACAAAAAAAAAAGACTACAAAGTCTTGAAATTTGAAACAAAAACAGAAAACATTGTGAGTACTCAGCAAGTCAGACAACATCTCTGAAGATAGAAACAGAGTTAATAATCTAGGCTAAACAATTCATCAGAACTGTTGAGAATCCACTGACCTAAAATGTTAACTCTATCTTCCTCTCCACAAACAATTCCTAACCCATTTACGTGACAGTTAATAGCATTTCTTTCTTTCCATTTATTCCAGCAGAACATTGCTTCATGCAACAAGATTGACATTGCTCCCACACAACTTCAACATACAGTACTTTGTAAAAAAGTTTGTTTATGTTTGAGCCAAAGTGCCTGGTGACATCTGCACTGGCAATATCAAAATGAAGATCTATGGAGCCAATGTCAAATCCCCATGGGACCCTTAGAAAGTCCCTGTTGACAAATGCATGCCGAAATGACTGAACTAAACTGGATATCTAAAAATCACATTAATGTGACTCATATCTAATTCCTGCTGGAACTTCTCTATATAAGTGTTATTATGGCGAGTCCGGAAACTTGTTGGTTGTAGAAGAAGTTTATTGCAGCCGCAATATTCGAATACAGAGTTAAACAACAAGGTAAAGGACAACCATCAAAAACTTACTGTCTTCTTCGAAGACTTCGCCGAACTAACTATTTCGGGCGCCAAACGCGCACATGACATCGCTGGCCAATCAGCGATGTCGCTCCCTGGACCAATCCCCATGGTCGCGTTCACACGTGACCTCGCTGGCCAATCCGAGGGTTCGACGACCTGGACCATTCTCTATGGTCGCTATATGACCCCCCCCAGAACCCGAGGTGCGGAACCTAGCAGGGAGCCGGATTTCGCGACCATAACGAGTACGGAGAGGGACAGCCTGAACCACAGGAGCCGGGGGTTCCGGACTTGGTGGAACAGCCGGAACGGGAGGTCCTGGAGGAACTACCGGAACGGGGGGTCCTGGAGGAACTGCCGGAACGGGGGGTCCTGGAGGAACTGTCGGAACGGGGGGTCCTGGACTGAGCGGAACTAACGGAGGTTGGCCTCTCCTAGGGGTTTGACCGACCAGGACTGGTTGATCCGGATCCAAATGTGCAGGTTTGAGCCGGGACACCGAGACGAGCTCACTCTTGCCGCACATGTCTAAGGTGAAGGTAGCCGTTCCCTTACGCAAAACCTGGAACGGCCCTTGATAGACCCTCTGCAACGGGGCGCGATGGGAATCTTTTCGCAGAAAAACGAACTCACAGTCCTTCAGGGAAGGCGGTTCATGTACCATGGGACACCCATGACGTGAAGTCGGAACTGGAGCCAGGGAGCCCACCCGTTCCCGGAGAGATGCTAACACTGATGGGACTGTAGGCAGCTGGTCTGAAGGGTCCGGAAACGGATCTCCGGGTACTCGAAGTGTCGAGCCATATACTAGCTCTGCGGACGACGCACCGAGATCTAGCTTAGGAGCAGTCCGGATGTCCAAAAGAACCCAAGGGAGCTGGTCTACCCAGTCCGGGCCTTCAAGCCTTGCACTGAGGGACGCCTTAAGTTGGCGGTGGAACCTTTCTACGAGTCCATTTGCCTGGGGGTGATATGCAGTCGTGGGTTGTAACTTGGACCCGTACAGTTCTGCGAGCGCGGCCCAGAGGGACGAAGTGAATTGTGGGCCTCTGTCAGTGGTAATAACTGCCGGGACCCCGAAACGAGCTACCCAATGAAGGGCCAAAGTCCTAGCACAAGACGCTGACGAAATATCAGACAATGGGAAAGCCTCTGGCCACCGGGTGAACCGATCCACCACCGTGAGGAGGTGGGTGTAGCCCCGGGAGGAAGGCAAAGGACCGACCAAATCCACGTGGATGTGGAAAAAACGAACAGCCGGGACCTCGAAATCCTGTACGGGGGGCTGGACATGGCGCTGGACTTTAGCGGTCTGACAGGGAACGCAGGCACGCGCCCAACCCGCTACCTGTTTCCGTAGGCCATGCCAGACAAACCGAGCTGCTACCAAAGCAGAGGTGGAGCGGATGGACGGGTGCGCCAGCCCATGAATGGCATCGAAAACCCGGCGCTGAAGGGAGGGCGGTACTACCGGCCTGGGACGGGGAAGAGAAACATCGCACCAGACTTTTGTGCCTTCTGACCCACAAGCTACCTGGGCCAACTTCAATCCCGAAGTGGTGGACTGGTATGCCGAAGCGGTATCCGCTAGAAGCTGTGCCTCCGCAAGCTCTTGGGGATCCACTTCGCAGTCCACCGCCGAAATAGGGGGAAAAGCAGGTCTAGACAGGGCGTCAGCAACGGCATTAAGCTTACCCGCGACATGACGGACATCGGTGGTGAATTCGGAGATAGCAGTCAGGTGCCGCTGCTGGCGGGCCGACCATGGGTCAGACAATTTGACAAAAGCAAATGTTAATGGTTTATGGTCCGTAAAGGCCACAAATGGGCGGCCCTCAAGGAAGTACCTGAAATGACGAACAGCTAAATAGAGGGCCAAAAGCTCTCGGTCAAATGCGCTATACTTCAGCTCAGCCGAATTTAGTTGCCGGCTGAAAAACGCCAAAGGCTGCCAACGGCCACCGACCTGCTGCTCCAGAACCCCGCCCACCGCCACGTCAGAGGCGTCAACCGTCAGGGCCGTGGGGGCGGAGGGGCTCGGGTGGACCAACATGGTGGCGTCTGCCAAAGCTGCCTTAGCTGCTGTAAAAGCCGACTCTGCGGTCGGGGACCATATCAACTCTACCGGATTCCCTGCAAGGCATTGGAAAAGCGGGCGCATGACTCGCGCAGCTGCCGGGACGAACCTATGGTAGAAATTAACCATGCCTACGAACTCCTGTAGCCCTTTTACTGTGGTGGGCCTAGGAAATGCCCGGATAGCCTCCACCTTTTCGGGCAAAGGGGAGGCGCCGGCAGGGGTAATTCTGTGCCCTAGAAAATCAAGAGCAGGAAGGCCGAATTGACATTTGGAGGGTTGGATTATGAGCCCGTGGTCTTGGAGCCGCTGGAAAACGGTCCGCAAGTGGGCCTGGTGTTCCTGTACTGAGGTGCTGGCAACCAGGATGTCGTCTAAATAAATAAACAAAAAGGGTAAATCCCGGCCCACGCGGTCCATCAGTCGTTGGAAAGCCTGTGCCGCGTTCTTTAAACCGAAAGGCATACGCAACCATTCAAACAACCCGAACGGAGTAATCGTTGCAGTTTTCTGTATGTCCTCCGGTCGCACCGGGATCTGGTGGTATCCTCGCACCAAATCGATTTTGGAGAACACCACCGCTCCTTCCAGCCCAGATGAAAAGTCCTGTAGGTGCGGTATGGGGTAGCGATCAGCCGTGGTGACAGCATTGAGACGCCGATAATCGCCACATGGTCTCCACCCCCCAGATGCCTTGGAGACCATATGTAACGGCGAGGCCCACGGGCTGTCAGACTGACGAACAATTCCCATTTCCTCCATCTTCCTGAACTCTGCCCGTGCCACCACCAGTTTGTCTGGCAGTAGCCTCCTGGCCCGAGCGAAAACAGGAGGGCCTTCGGTGCGGATGTGATGGACCACGCCGTGCTTGGCCGAAGACGTGTCGAAACGTTGAATGAGCAGCTCTGGAAACTCCGCCAGAATCTCAGCATACGAGTCGGGGGCCGCGACGACGGCCTGGACAGTAGGGCTGGGCGAGGAGGCGATTGTCGGAGCGACGTGCTCATCTTCGGCGGAGGGTCGGAGGTCGTTACCGCGGACATCAGGGACCAGTGAAAAAGCCCAGAGAAAATCTGCTCCCAAGATCGCTTGTTTGACGTCGGCTATGATGAATGGCCATTCGTACGTGCGGAGGCCTAACACAAGGGACATCTTCCGTATACCGAAAGTGCGAATTGGGCTGCCATTAACCGCGATGAGGGTGGGACCTGTCTTACCCGATCTGGTTTCGAGGTCGGTCGGCGGCACTATACTGACGATGGCTCCCGTGTCCACCAAAAATTCTGTGTCCGTGAATCGATCATGGACATAGAGGCGCCGGTTCTGGCCAATCGTAACTGCCCCTATGTACGATCGGCCGAGGCATTTCCCGCGAAGGTACAAGGTGAGCGGCAGTTGCGGGATTCGCTACCCCATCGTAGGTGATAATAGCACCAGCCGCGCTTGTGCGGATCTTTTTGGCGGGCTTTCGGAGAATTGGCGGGAGACGTGGCGCCATCTTGCCGTCGCTGTGGCGTGGTCACTGATGTCGAGACCTTGTTGATCGAACCGCTTGCCTGGTCCTTTGCCTTGTTTTTAGCCGTTATGAACGCGTCCGCTTTCGCTGCATATGCTTCGGGGTCCTTAAAAGAACAATCCGTGAGCAGCAGTCGGACATCCTCAGGAAGCTTCTCGCGGAATGCCTGTTCGAACATAGGGCAATCCGTATGCTCACCGGCTAGCATCATCATTTCGGACATGAGGACGGAAGGCAGTCGGTCTCCAAGATCCGGTAGGTGCAGAAGTCTTGCCGCACCACCATGCTTATTAAACCCGAAGATTCGCAGTAATACTTTCTTCAGGGCCTCGTACTTGCTTTCCGCAGGTGGATTAACGATGAACCGCATCACACGCGTGGTCGTCTCCGATGATAGAGCGCTGACGAGGTAGTAATACCTCGTGGAGTCGTCCGATATCTTCTTTATATGAAATTGAGCTTCGGTGTGTATAAACCAAGATTGCGGTGCGTGCGTCCAAAACCACGGAAGGTGAACGCTTACCGCGCTTGACTCCGGTGTGCCCGGCGCGGCCATCGCCGACGAGGCGTCGGGTCCCTGCATAGTCGGTGATCGTCCAGATCACGTCGGGGTCACCAATATGGCGAGTCCGGAAACTTGTTGGTTGTAGAAGAAGTTTATTGCAGCCGCAATATTCGAATACAGAGTTAAACAACAAGGTAAAGGACAACCATCAAAAACTTACTGTCTTCTTCGAAGACTTCGCCGAACTATCTATTTCGGGCGCCAAACGCGCACATGACATCGCTGGCCAATCAGCGATGTCGCTCCCTGGACCAATCCCCATGGTCGCGTTCACACGTGACCTCACTGGCCAATCCGAGGGTTCGACGACCTGGACCATTCTCTATGGTCGCTACATGATAACTGAATAAATTTCCAACAATGTTTGGGATTGTCACAGTCAATACATGTTCTTGTTATCTTTACATATGCCACATGAATCTCTTTTAAATATTCTGTACAAGACCACAGTTAGTTTGGCAAGTGATTCCTCAAATAAAATCTACAATGCTTTGTTTAACTAATATGAAACATGAATTCTAACCTGTGAAAATCTAGTTCAATCTTAAATGGAGCGTGATGCAAGGACAAGTAGATACACATAAAACCATCCCTCAGTCTTTAACCACGTGAAGCAAGTCACCAATTTAAAAAGATTTATTTTCATCAATAACCTCATTCAACCAGCATTTCATTTGTTACTATAGAGTTTCCACTCCGTTGATACCAGCTCAAGATATGTTCAATAATAAATACTGTCATCTATAATTTATCCAGCTACTAGCCCAAGGATAGAATACTCTCCAGAAACTCTAACTCAGTATTGAATACAATCTCCAAAGGGATCCTGTTCCCTACCCACAACAAACAGCAACATATTTCCTCATGGCAACAGAAATAACCACAACTGCCTAAGGAGTGGGGCAGGCCCACTTCCATCCCCACCCAACAGGCAGCAAGCATTGTCACGCACCAACCCAAGACCCTAACCCACATCAAACATGCAAGGAAAACAGTCCTCTGGCAAACAGAGAACAACCATGTTCCACACACTCAGAAACAAGCTACACAAACCCCTGACAAGTCTCTCTCTCCAATCTTATGAACGCATTGAGCTGTAAACCAGAACAAATGCTGCCTCACCCCGACACTGCATAATAGGCCAATGGCATTCCTTTAAAACACAGCAAATACTATGTTTTCTATCCTCCTAAAAAATGGAAAGTACCGAGACACTCTTACCCACAAAGAGGCCAAGCACAGAGAAACCAGGTAGACACAAAACAGAGAAAAACTGGGCCCTACCCACCTCATACATTCAGCCAAACTGGTGTCTTCCCCACCCCACAGACTGAGCAAACACTGGAATCTTTCCCCAAACCACAAACCAGACCAACACAGGGGAATCTCCTCCCACCCACAAACTATGCAGACTGGAGGATTTACCCCCACTAACAATCTGGACCAACACTAGAGGATCTCCCTCCACCCACAAAGCAGACCAACACTGGGGAATCTTCCCTTACCCACAAACTAGACCAACACGAGGGGATCTCCTCCCACCTATAAACCGGACCAACACTGGGGAATCTGCCCCCACCTACTTAATGGACCAACACTGGGGATCTCCACCCCCAAACCGAAACAATTCTTGGGAATCTGTATCCACCCACAAACCAGGCAGACACTGGGGTCTTTCCCCAACCCACAAACCAGGCAGACACTGTGGTCTTTCCCCAACCCACAAACCTGACACTGGGGTCTTTCCCCAACCCACAAACCGGACAAATACCAGGGGATCTCCCACAATCCATAATCCAGGTGGGCACTGGATCTCCCCCTAACCACAAAGGTGCCAACAATGGGTATCTGCACACACACCTACTCTCTCTCTCTCACACACGCACACATCCAAACCACCCCCTCCACACATACCCACCCCCACAGACACCCATCCACCCCCACACATACACCCACCCTCACACACACCCACATACCCCCCCCCTCCCTCCTAACACACACATACACCCACCCCCCACACACGCGCGCGCGCCCCACGCCACCCACAGACGCACACAACTGTCAGTTCACGGGAACCGGCTGTTTGGGTTTTGTCCTCAGCCACGCATGCGTCCTGGCCGGGCCGGCTGCGCTCTGACAGGCGACCCGGTGATCTCCTCGCCGGTGACTCGAGGCCACTCACCGTTGCCGGAGATGCTCCCCGCGCCCTTCGCCAAACAAGAACCAATTGCACAAATGTTCTCAGGGCGTAATTTTCATTCATGATCAGCGGTGACCGCTGGCAGTGATCCTGCGAGTCCCCTGCACTCCTCGCCGGCAGCCATCTTGGTTGTGAAGGCAACGCGCGCGCCCGTGGTGCCGCCGCTACCTGGCCCCGCCTCTTTCGTTGACCTGCTGCTGCCTCAGGGTCCTAGCGCTAACCATGCACAACATTCCCTCGCTTAATACCACCAAGGTTAGCGAGAATATTTATGGATTACTTTCCTCTATTTCAAACGTATTCTGTGTCTGTCTTTCGTAACTAAAACAAGGTACTGCAGAGAATCGGTTTTTTCGTGTGGCACACTTATTTTACTAATCCGCGAGTTTACAATCGAACTGCAATTAGTTCACGAATGCTCTCCCCAGCCCGCGCGCCAGCTCAACAAGGGCACCTACCGCCAGGTGGAGACAGAGATTCCATACACAATTGGTGTCGGCCAACTGTATTTAATGCTAAAATAGACACAAAATGCTGGAGTAACTCAGCGGGACAGCAGTATCTCTGGAGAGAAGGAATGGGTGAATTTTCAGGTCGAGACCCTTCAGACTAATCAGGGGAAAGGGAAACGAGAGATATAGAACAAATAAATGAAAGATATGCAAAAAAGTAACGATGATAAAAGAAACAGGTCATTGTTAGCTGTTTGCTATGTGAGAACGAGAACCTGGTGCGACTTGGGTGGGGGGGGGGGAATGGAGGGAGAAGGAATGAAGGGGTTACTTGACGTTAGAGAAATCAAAATCATACCACTGTGTTGTAAGCTGCCCAAGCGAAATATGAGATGCTGTTCCTCCAATTTGCTTTTAGCCTCACTCTGACAATGGAGGAGGCCTCGGACAGAAAGGTCAGTGTGGAAATTAAAGTATTTGGCAACTGGGAGATCAGGTAGGTCCAGGCAGACTGAGTGGAGGTGTTCAGCGAAACGATCACGTTGTATCTCGCCGATGTACGAGTCCACATTACAGTAGATGAGGTTGGAGGAGGTGCAAGTGAACCTCTGCCAAACCTATAAGGACTGTCGGGGTCCCTGGTCAGAGTCAAGGGAGGAGGTATAGGGACAGGTGTTGCATCTCCTGCGGTTGCAGGAGCAGGGGGTGGTTTGGGTGAGAAGGGATGGGTTAACCAGGGAGTTGCAGAGGGAACAGTCTCTGCGGAAGGTGGAAAGGGGTGGAGATGGGGAGATGTGACTCTTGGTGGGATGCTGTTGGAGGTGGCAAAATTGTCGGAGGATTATGTGTTGTATGCTGCGGCTGATGGGGTGAAAGGCAGTGTTGCAGTGCTAATTTTTTAGGTGCCGGAGCTGTCAAACAGGGGAGTCATTTCAGGGTTTGCTGGGGGGGGGGGGGGGGGGGGGGGGGGAGAAAGTTAGTCTCCCAAGAAGGTCAAACAAGATTATACCTATCACTACATCCCAGTCTATAACTAGTACAATAAAACATATAACACTTAATTTAATAATATGAGAAAATATTGCACGTTGCACTCACTAATTATCATGAAATATAATTATCAAGCAAGTAAAGCAAAAGACGGGAATCGTGTATTTTACCAATTTACAAGTAATTACCTACTTCCCAAATACCACCAATGAGAAGTTTCACAATAATTTCCACAAAGGGTCAGGCATAATAGGTGTTCAGGGGTCTGAAGCAACTCTTGTCCTGGTGTCTTCTGCTGATCTGTGGTACCGCAGCCATGATGTGACGTATGGTTCAGGATTCCACTGAACCAGAGGAGGTCCGTGTAGTTTAACAAACATGAGTGCTGATACATGATTTATGAGAATTCTTGAGCGGGTTGGTGTTATTATCAAGTTCATGTGACTGAATCCCCTCTCACAATCAGCAGTACTAATAGGAATAACTTATGAACAGCTCACTAATGAGCGTGTATCTTGGGGGATGTGGCATCCACGATCCTCCACATAATCTCTGAAGGCATTTATTACAGAGGAAGAAGAAAACTTAAATCTCTTACAGAGAGATGATATTGTAGCTTCTCCATAAGTAGGTGGTATTTCAGCAGGCCAACAGCATTTATCAAGCACACACAATTAATTTAGCAGGGATTTATACATACTATGAGGTTCAGAAGAATGAGAACCTTTCAAGGATATTGTCGTGAACATATGGTGCTGCAAATTATTTATAAGACTAGTAAGAAACTGTTGATAATTAATGGAGACGATTTTGTTGTTGCTTGTTAAGGTAATTTCTCCAAACTTCCCCTTGTCAACTGCCTCTTGAGCTAGGGTTTTTGTACCAGGTTGCTCTTTCAGTCCATGCAGTGATCGTAGGCTCCGTTGGATCAGTTTGTCTGCATAAACAATCGTAGTAGTGCGTTTCTGTAAACATTCTGTCAGTAAACCAAATTAGACCAAATTAGAGCTAAATCCAATAGAAATCCAATAGAAACTGTTCTGAAGAGAATCTTGTCAACAGACCTTTAGGTTTTTCTGTCACTCCCAGATCTTGTTTCATCCTTCATTGCTTTTTCAAAATGAAGACACAGTGCTTCATAATTTTGCCACACTGCTGAAACTGTTCAAAACGAGCTAGCTACCCACCTGGTTCCCAGAACACGGCCTATTTTGCAAATTTGTTGTTCTAGTTGAGAGGCACATTTAGACAGTTCCTTTTGATCTAGAGGTGATCTACTGTAAACAGAGTACAATTTGTCCATAAATGATTGAAAATTATGAATTCCATGAACTTCTCTCACCGAATCACCTAATCGGTGATTAAGACAGTGCCAAATTAACACATCAGGGTAATGTTCCTTGAGAATTGTAGCAACACCAGATTTGACACCAAGCATTACGCTCGCCCCATCACTAGCAAATGCTACAAGGTTCTGTTTCAAGTAAGTCATCAAACCCATGGTTACTGAGACAGTTCAATAGATGCTCAGCAATAGTTGCAGCTTTCTGATCAGGCAGTTCAATTAGATCTAGAAACATAAAATGGGGACCACCTTCCTTATCACTTTCAATTTCAAATAAACTGCTGCTCAGGCTTGTTGTTTCATTAATGAGAACAGAAATGTTGCCATTTATCTGCTTGATATGCTGGCAAATGTTTTTTTTCATATTAATGGCTATGTGGTTAATGATCTCTGTAGCACTAGTGTGGAAATGCAGTCCAATTCCAATGTCAATACCATTTTTGTTTTGAAGTTCCAGTAAGCCAAAGTGATCAGGGTCATTCTGAGCTAAATAATATGCAGAACAAAAAATTGAACAAGCTGCCTTTAAATGCGAAGCATTCATGATGTCACATAATTTTCCAAGAGCATCTTCACTAGCTTTATTTTCAACACTTAGAGCAGCAGTGTGAGCTTTTGATAGTTTATGATCAACAATGTTTTTTCTGAGAGACTTCAAGCATGTACTTTGATTGGCTCCATAATAGGATACTTGGTACATTTGCCATTCATTTGACAGCCTCAAACCCTCAGAAGTGAAAAGTATCAGATTGCTTATGTTTGCACATACTTTACACCCAAGTTTGTCAGTCGAAGTCTAACCAGGGATAAGTTTCTTTCTTTTTCTTCCACATTTCTTCAGTCCAAACACCTGAACAGGGATACAAGCCTGACTTCGAAACATCATTACTTTCAGAACTTTGGACCCGGTTAGAAAATTTGAACTGGAAGCAGGCGAAACACAGCTTTTGTCACTTTTACTATTATCAGTCTCTTGTACCTTATTCTTGTTACACTCCTCAACTTGTTTACAAAAGAAAGAAGTTAACGTTGTTTGCGTAGAAGTCTATACGGTTGTTAGTGAGAAAAATTAACTTTAGTATTAGAAAGTAATCTACGGAGTGGCATGGACTACCACATTGTAGCTTTACGAATGCGACTGAGTCAGAGCAGACAGCAGGGCCCGCAACGCTTAGCAGTATTGCTAAGATGCAGTTATAAAAGTAACAGAATTTACCGAAATAAAGCAAATATGTTTTTTTGCATTTTAGCCACCTAAATTGAAACCAACTCAACCAAGTAATCAAGTATGAAAAAAGAACATCTAATGAACTATTGCTAAAGCCACGAATATCACAGAATATTAGTATCGAAAGTGGTAGGTTGGCAACTCTGCCTCGTGCCATTTCTCTCGCAGAAATGTTTGGACAGGAAGTGTCGATACTCACAATATCCTCACACGTGGGGTATTACATGGTTAGAAGACCAATACAAATCCTGTTTAGTTTTTAGATATACAAGTTAAAGAAGGTTGAATCTTTACATACATTATCTTATCTACCCCAACCTTCGCTTCCGTAAAATCCCCTTTATTTAATATGCGGCCGCTGTTAAATTCCCTGCTAGTTAAAAATTCCCCGCTGCTTATTTTGGCAAATTCAATTACGGTTCATGGAGTGGTGCTCATAAGAAATGTTTTCAAAATAGGATTTGTTATAAAATCTGCATTTCTTATGACGACAAACAACAACAAACTTGGTTCATAAGCAAAGTATGAAAGTTCAAATGATGCCAGGTGGTATTAAAATTGCATTGGCCCCGAGGGCATAAATCACATAACGGGTCTGAAACGCTAAACGTTTCTCATTATAATATTGCCTGTCCGATTGGGTGTTTCCGGCATTTTTTACATTTTTATTTCATATTTCCAACATCTTAGTGCATTTTTAATGCACCTTTAATGCATTTCAATCTAAAATTTGAATCGGTGTACAAAAAATGACAATGTTACAAAGCACGGCGGCTCCTCCTTTTGTCCCCCCACCCCCCCAACAGTGATCCCCCATGCCGGGTCCTCATTGTTCTTCCCCTCCCTCCACTCACGGTGGCCCTCCACGCTCTCATCGACCGGCAACCTGGTCCCCAGCTGCGGGCCAACATGGGCCCCAGCTGCGGGCTCCGTCGGCCGCTTCGCCTGACCCGAGCTTCTACGCGGCGATCCGGAAGGCATCGAGACTGCGGCATCGCGATAAAGGCCTCTGGCTGTGTTCCCAGTCCACATTCGCAGCCCGTCAGGAAGTTATGTGTCAGAAGAAACTACAGATGCTGATGTACACCGAAGATAGACACAGAATGCTGGAGTAACTCAGCGGAGCGAAGGAATGGGTGTTGCTTCGGATCAAGACCTTTCTTCAGACCAGAGGTGCTGGAGAGGCGTTCCGGTAGCACTGCAACCCTGGTGAAAGGCAAGGACTGGGAGGACTCTGTCCCTGTTGCGACCAGGGGGAGGGGGAGCAAGGGCGGAGCTGCAGGGTACTAAGGAGACATGTGTGAGGGCCTCATCTATGATGGAAGAGGGGAAACCCCGTTCCCTAAAGAATGAGGACATCTTGGATGTCCCTGCTAATGCTATCCCTGCCTTTTTGGCTATGTTCATAAGTTGTTGGAGCAGAAATAGGCCATCCAGTCCATCAAGTCACTCCGCCATTCAATCATGGACGATCTATCTTTCCCTCTCAACCCCATTATCCTGCCTTCATCCCATAACACCTGACACCCTTCCTAATCAATAATCTGCCAATTTCCTCCTTAAAAATATCCATTGACGACCTCCACAGCTGTCTGTGGCAATGAATTACACTGTATCTCAAAACTATTCTTTCCTCAACATGAGATAATGAGTAGCAATGGACAAAATATTATGCAGACTGATGCTTGTTTTCCTGAGTAACAACCACACACATCTTAAGGGAATCAAGGGCGCCATTATGACTTGAAGAGAATGCTCAGAACAAATGTAACCCCAAGAGATCACAAACTCACAGTGGTGTCCATGGAACACAATCCAAAACAGCTGAATTCCACCTGTAACATTCTGCAAAAGATAGATACAAAAAGCTGGAGTAACTCAGCAGGTCAGGCAGCATTTCTGGAGAAAATGGATAGGTGATGTTTCGGATCAGGACCCTTCTTCAGACCTGTAACATTCTACAGCCTGAGTAAGCCAGATTTCAGATTTACTCTGAGTGTGGCAGATTGCAGCACTGGAACACAATTGAAGGGACTGGGTACACTTCAATTCCAAGCTCCTGATCTCAGGCAGAAAGGAAAGAGTAGCTGGAAAAACTGGGGATGGTTTCTCAACCTGATAAGACAATCATGCATAGGTGGTACTTGGGCTGGCTTTCATGAATTTTAGTATTAACTTGTCAGTGGGGAGTATGAAAAACAGTGCAAGAGAAAATTGACATGGAGAATCATAAATCGATGATTCCCTCTATTCAGTACCCAACAGAATTGCAAATTGGGTTGCTTTGTTATCTCATGATATTAATTCTTCAACTCACTTCCTACTGACTGCTTTGAATTTGTCCTGTTACACTTTCAAGCCAGGGAACTACAAACCAATGAGCCTAACAGTGATCAAAAAATTACTGAAGGGGATTCTGAGAGACAGGATTGATCTGCAACAAATGAATGGGTTAGAGAGTGGGTGATTAATTAGTGAGCAGGAATTTGTGCATGGGATATCTTGTCTCACAAATGTATTTGAATTTTTTGAAGAGGTGACCAAGAGGATTGACGATGGCAGGTTTATTTATACAATAGATATGATAAAACTTTATTCATCCCCGGAGGGAAATTGGTCTGCCAACAGTCACAACACACAAGGTACACGAAAAACTTGAAATTAAAAGTTAAAACAAAAAGAAAAAGACAAGTGACTGTTGGCTGACTGCTGTGTACACAGTGCCTTCACTGGAACAAATGAACAAACAAACAAATGAACACAGACATCCCCTGGGTAGAGGATTCTAAACTAAAGTGCCCCCTCTCCCATGCACCGGGTCCCCTTTATTCTCCCACTGTCTCTCACGGCGGTCCCCCCACACCGGGTCCTCCCTTACCCTCCCCCCTCACGCTCATCGACTGCTGATCGTGGGTCGATTGCGAGGCTCCACCGCCGCCGTGGCTCCCGTTGCTCCCGAGGTCCCCGATGCCACAAAGACTCCTGTTGCCACTGTGGCCCCTGCTGCCGCCGAGGCTCCCATTGCCGCCAAGGTCCACCACCACCACCTGTTGCCGTCAAGGCTCATGCTGCTGCCGAGACTCCCATCGTCACCTCCGCTGAGGCTTCTTCTGCCCTGGCAGGCCTCGCAGCCTGGTTTCTCCGCAGTCCCCTGGGAGGCTTGTGAGGCGAGTTGGGCCTACCGGGGGGCATTTCGGTTGGCGCCACAGCTCCCCGGGACACCCGCTTTGCGCACAACTCCCCGGGATACTGCGCATCATATATCATATATATTGATGATTTGGATTCGAATGTAGGTGGCATGCTTACCAAGTTTGTGGATCACAGCAAAAGTGGTGGTGTGGTGAACAGTGCAGAAGGTTATCTGAGGTTACAACAAAATCTAGTTCAACTGGGAAACTGGGCAAGGAATAGCAGATGGAATTTAACTCAAGACAACTGCAAAGTGATGCATTTTAGGATGTTAAGCCAGGGGAGGACATACACAGAGAACTGATTGATTAAAAGACATAGCATGGAAACAGGCCCCTCGGCTCACCGAGTCCACATTGACCTCAATCACCTGTTCATTCTAGTTCGATGTTATCCCACTTTTGCATCCACCTCTTACACACGAGGGGCAATTTACAGAGGCTAATTAACCTTTAAAAAATCTTTGGATATGGGAGGAAACTAGAGCATCTGGAGGAAACCCACATGGTCACAGGGAGAGCGTGCAAACTCCACACAGACAGAACCTAAGGTCAGGATTGAACCTGGATCTCTGGCACTGTAAGGCGGCGGCTCTATCTACTGCACGCTGTGCTACCCCACACAGCAGGCCGTGCAGTGTGTTGCAGAGCTGAGAGACCTGGGGTACTAGTGCATAGTTCCCTAAAGGTGGCAACACAGGTAGTCAAAATGGTAAAGATGGCATATGGCATGCATGCCTTCATCAGATGGGACAATGAGTACACAATTGGGATGTCATATTAGAGCTGTGGAGAACGTTAGTGAGACCGCACCTGGAAGTACAGTTCTGGTTGCCACACTACAGGAAGGATATGATTAAGCTAGAGAGGGTGCAGAAAAGATTCAAAAGGATGTTGCCAAGACTGGGCTGCAGAACGGCTTCAGTACTGTCCCTCCGACATAATGGTAGCCCTGCAGCGGTAGTCCTTTTGTGGGCTGACACTCCCTCAGCACTGCCACTGCAGCAATGTAGCACTTGCTCAGTACTGTTCGTTTCACATTACATAACCTTCTTCAGCACTGGTCCTCTGACAGTATAATCCTCTCTCACTCCGGCAGCATTGCCCCCCTAGCAGTGCTATATTTCCCCAGTACTGTTCCTCCAACAGTACTATGCTCCCTCGACAGAGCCCTCTGCCAGACTGCTCCTCCAAAGGCAGGCAGCAGTCCTTCACTAATAAAGAGTGACAGCCAAGGTTATTGAGCTCAGGTCCCTGGCATGGAATTGAACCTATAAACATCTGCCTCAGATGCAAGAACACTGCGACAGGTGTTGTTGAAAAGACAGCCAGGCACAAATTCTCCTGAATGCTTTGACCTCTTAAACTGAATTTGCAGCCAACCTTGTATTTACTGAGATATCCTCCGCACCTGACTAACTGACAGCACCCTCTGCAGGCACGCATCAGATTCTACAGGGCTGTTAATGGTTTCTATCTAATTCCTGCCCACTTCCTCTTTGAAGGCCATTATTTGATCTGTTTATGTTACCTCTTCCATGACTGATTCTGTGAATTTCCAATCACAATCGCATTTCATTAAAGGATTTTCCAATTGTCCATTTTGACATTATGGAAAATAAGGGTCATCAGAAATGAGAACAAATTACTTGTGGTAATTCTTTAGCATTCTCTGCAGAAAAATGGTATGTTCATGAACAAACTCAAATGATTTAATATCTATAAACATACAGGATTAATGCACAAAGGTTACGCTGAGCAAAATGATCAGGTATCAACAAAGAACTGCAGATGCTGCTGTACAATAAAGACACAAAGTGCTAGAATAACTCAGCAGATCAGGCAGCATCTCTGGGGAACATGGATAGGTGACATTTTCAGTCAGGACTCTTCTTCAGACTAATTGTCGTTCGGGGGTTGGGGGGGGAAGGGGTGGAAGCAGCTGGAAGAGGGGAGAGGCAGGACAAAGCATGGCAGGTAATACGTTGGAGGGTTTTAGATAGGCAGATGGTTGAACCAATGCCAGAGACAAAAAATCAGAAGATGTGAAACAAAGGGAATTGAAGAGTTGTAGATTGTGACACTCGAGAAAGGAATATAGGTGGAAGGGCAGGGGTTAGGGGAGAAATAGGAACATCCATTTTAGGCATGGGGTGGGGGTGGGAAGGGGGCCATGTCTGGGGGAAGAAGAGGAGGGGGCTTGTTGAAAATTCAATGTTCACATCGTTGGGTTGTAAGCTACCCAAGTGGAATGGGGCGCTGTTCCTCCAGTTTGCAATCAGGTGTTACCTTAATGAATGTCTGAGCATGTTAAATGGGCTATCCTTATCCAAGTTACATAATTCAGCATCACTCTGGCTTTTAGTCCTTTGCTAATTTGAACAACACAGCTGTTATCTTCGAGTCAACCAGCAGGATCTTGAACATCTATCCATCTTAAATCTCCCATCTTTCTTTACTCAAATCCTCGCAAGCCTGTCCAGTTTTATCACGCAGCAGAAATCACTATTTTCCATCATCTTAAAGAGCTTAACATCCTTCCTAAAGTGTGGTAAACAGAATTGGGCACAACAGTCCAAATGTTGCCTTAGCAGAGTTTTATAAAAGTTCTTCTTGCGCTTGTATCTGTGCATTTACGAACAAATCCAAGGAGCCTATATGCTTTTGAAATAACTTTGTCAACCTATCCTGCCTCAAAATACATTTTGCTCAAATGTACACTGTTCCTACATCCTCTTTTGAGTTGCAGTCTTTCGAATATTTTGCTGTTCTTCCTCCCAAAGTCTATCACTGCATATTTCTTTGTCAAATTTCATTGCCCTTCACCAACATGTCTGTAGACTTGGTGTAACCCCGCCCTCACCATTTAATATGCTTTTAAGTTATATACCACCTGCACAGTCCTCTCAAAATGAATGCTAACATTTAGTTGCCTTCTTTACTACCGATCCAACTTGCAGATTAACTTTTTGGGAATCCTGCACCAGTACTCCCAAGTTGCTTTGCACCTCCAAATGTTTAATTCTCTCCCCATTTAGAAAAATAGTCTCTGCCCTTATTCCTACTCCCAAAGTGTATGACCACACACTTTGCTATTCTGTATTCCATCTGCCACTTCTTTGCGCACTCTCCCAACCTGTCCAAGTCCTTCTGCAGACTCCCCACTTCCTCTACACTACTTGCCCCGATGTAATGCAGGCAAATGGGATTTGTGTAGTTGGGTTAAAAAGTTAGCATGGCCATGATGGGCTGAAGGCCCATTTCTACACTGTACAAACTCTATGACTGTTTATGAATTAGCAATGTAGACTATTTCATTTACAATCAAGGATTAAACGTAAAGAGAAGGTA
The DNA here is from genome assembly GCF_053455715.1 of Rhinoraja longicauda. Taxonomy (NCBI): domain Eukaryota; kingdom Metazoa; phylum Chordata; class Chondrichthyes; order Rajiformes; family Arhynchobatidae; genus Rhinoraja; species Rhinoraja longicauda. The sequence continues at coordinate 14,767,449 of NC_135985.1, forward strand.
AAAAGATTGGATTAAGAGATAATGGAGAAAGAAAGAGGATTTAAAAAAAATATTTTAATTATACAAATTCCAACACTTTAAAATTAAGCTGCAGGTGCAAAATATGCTCGAATACCAGAGAGCAGATTTTTGAACAACTTACTTCTGATGAGTTTACTCACGTTTCAATAGCAAACCTTTAGTTTCATTGTTGGTGCAACACAGGTTTCTGGTGTTGGGAGTACACCGAGACCCGAAACTGTGATTTATGCATTTAAGGGCATGTTTTTATTAAATATCAATATGCAGTGAATACTGGCAGTCTCATTATAATTTCATTGCTATTGATCACAACAAGAGGTTGTTAAATTAATTTAAAATCTATTAAAGTTATCCATTCAACTCAGGCAATTGTCATTGAAAACTATAAAGAGGTTAAAGCATTGAGATCTTATCCTTCAACACAAAATGCTTTCCTCTTCATCAGTTAGTGCCAGTAAGCAATAAATAATTATCTAAGGCAAACCACGATTAACGTCAATTAGATGTGGCTCATTGGACACAGGTCAAGAGGGGCTGAATGGACATTTTAACTGCTGTGGTCTCCATCTGATCGGATTTACAACTGTGACAGTTTCCCGCATGAGCTCAGTGACAAAACTTCAATGAACGGAAGATAGACACTAAATGTTGGAGTAATTCAGCGGGACAGATAGCATCTCTGGAGAGAAGGAATAGGTGAGGTTTCAGGAGGAGCCTTCTTCAGACAGTCAGGTGCGAGAGAAAGTAGGGAAATGGAAGGGTACAGAGAATGTAAGGTGCGAAAACGACAGACCAAAGCAGACGTTGATCAAGGAAATGTTGTTGGCTGAGAGGAAGCTGACAACGAAACATGCAAACAGTAAAATTAATCAGGAGGACATTGAAACTAGTCGGAGATGAACGGGAGATGTGGAAAGGATGCAATCGGTGGTATGGAAGTGTAAACGTGCAGACAGGACAGGGAAGGTGCTCGGACCCGGGGCAACGAGCAGCCGACACGCCTGAAGGCCTTGGTGCTCCTTTGGACCCACCAAGAATTGTCGGAGCCAGGCTGAAGGTGCGAGCCCAGGGCTGGAGCTGGGTTCACTGGACACTGTGCGCAACTGGATTCAAGGCAGTTCCAACACCCACAAGAAGAAACAACATGCTGGAGGAATTAGTGTGTACGAAGGAACTGGGGATGCTGGTTACACAGAAGGTAGACACAAGAAGGGTCTCGACCTGAAAAGTCACCCATTCCTTTTCTCCAGAGATGCTGCCTGTCCCGCTGAGTTACTCCAGCTTTTTGTGTCCACACTGGAAGAATTAAACGGGTCAGGCGGCATCTATAAAGGGAATGGTGAGGTGTGTCGCCGGCACCTGCGGTCTCTTGTGTCACCATGACAACGGGCCGCCCATGGGCGGGGCCTCTGGACTGAGGGGCGGGGCCTCTGGACTGAGGGGCGGGGCCTCTGGACTGAGGGGCGGGGCTCACGCGGGGGAGGAGCCTCTAGCGGGGCGGGTTCTCCAATGGACGACGAAGGGCGGGGTCATGCACCGCCCCTGGGGGCGCCAGAGGCCGCCTGCACCCTCCATGGTGGATGGATGATTGGCAGCGAGTCTGTCCAATCGCAACTCGCGCCTCCATCACTGGAGTCCCTCCCTCTCTGGCAATGACGTAAGAATATCGCCCAAATTCCAAAGTTGATCTATTAAACTTGCTATCCCCCACCAGTGACAGAGTCTAAAGGGATTTGGTAATATTCCCACGTGAATGAAAAAGGACTCGCTTAAAATAATTGCAGGACTGTATCAGAAGCTTTTTAATGAACTTTGGCCCGGAAGAGGAAGTGCAGAGTCAGTGTTCTACTGGACTGGCGTTTGGTCGCTATCTCCAACTTTTCCTTTAATTTTATTTTAAATTCCTCGACCGACAGGAATGGGGACGCGAGACGACGAGTATGATTACCTGTTCAAAGGTGAGTGTCCTTCACCTCTTTCCGCGGCGGTTGGCCCCTCAGTCCCGGGGAGAGGCAAGTGACCCGCTGCGGTGGGCGGTTTCTGCGACGCGGGCGCCTCGCGCCGTGGATGGGCTGCTGACCCGCCCTGGCTCTGGCTTTTTCTCTCTCCCTTCTCCATTTGCTGTGTTACTTGTGATTAAGGGTGGCACTGTCCTTGGCTTGGAGTCTCAGCCTGCGTTGAACCAGGACCAGGTTTATTCGATAAATTGTTTTTTCCCTCGCTGCGCTAAGGTTTCTGACCCGACGAGATTCTTTTATAATCACATGTCCGTTTTCACAGCGGACCTTGGGCTTTACTTCGTGAGATACAAACTCGAAGTATTATCCTGTGTTAAAATTAGTCCCTGTATTAAAAAAAGCTATTTGGTAGTTTAGGAATTTGATCATCTGATTAGGCCCAGACCAATAACATGTCTACTTTGTGGTGTAACATAAAAATTATTAAACACATTTGAAGCACATAGTATTCGCATAATATACTGAAGTGAAATTTGAAAAACTCTTCTGTGGGAAGACAGCAGGAAATGGGTTGTTTTGGCGTTGGATGCCTCAGAGATTGGCGCTGGGACGCCAGTTCACAATCCTTGTCAATGACTTTGATAAGGAGATCAAGAATAATATTCGTGCTTGCCCTAGAACAAAACTAGGTGGCAGTAGACTGCAAAGAGAATGTGGAGACGCTTTGTGGATCAGACAAATTAAGGAAATGGGCCAGGACATGCCAGATGGAATGTAGACTAGAAAAAAATGAAGTCATCCACTGTGGTAGATAAAGTAGTCGGGTTTTTTTAAATTGGAAGGATTGGCAGTTGTCTGTGTTCGGCGAGCCAGAGCCTTTCCCCATGAATCACTACAGATACAACAAGACGTACAGGTATGTAGGTTAATTGGCTGGGTAAATGTAAAAATTGTCCCTAGTGGGTGTAGGATAGTGTTAATGTACGGGGATCGCTGGGCGGCACGGACTTGGTGGGCCGAAAAGGCCTGTTTCCGGCTGTATATATATGATATGATATAAGCAGTTAAGAAGGCAATGATAATCTGCTTTTGTTTCACAGGATGATTTTAATGTAAACGTGGAGATGTTTGGCTTCCATTATAGAGAGCCTGGTGATGCTATCTGGAATAAGGGTACAGGTCTGGTTTTCCTACCCATGGATTGATGTAGAGTCAGAATAGTACATTGCAGAAAGAGGCCCTACTGCTCACCATGTGCTCAATTACCTTTCTGAACATGTGCATGAATCCCATTTGTCTACACAAGGATCAGATACTTTTATCCCTCACGTAAAAGTCTCTTAAAGTAATTGTATCTGATTGCACCACCTCCTCTGGCGGTGAACTCCAGATATGAATCACTCTCTGTATTTTTTTTAAAAACATGCCTCTCTAAAGCTCCTACTTTAAACTAATGATCTATTGTATCGGTTACCCTGCAATGTCAAATGATTTTGAGTATGTTTCCTATTTAAACCCTTCATACTTCTATCAGGTCACCTCGACCTTCTTCGCTCCAGGGAAAACCGACCCAGCCTATCCAAGACCAAGTGCAGGCTCGGCGATCGTTTCGCTGAACACCTCCGCTCAGTCCACCTACATCTACCTGATCTCCCAGGTGCTCAACACTTTAACTCCCCCTCCCATTCCCACACTGACCTTTCTGTCCTGGGCCTCGATTGTCAGAGTGAGGCCCAGCACAAATTGGAGGAACAGCACCTTATATTTTGCTTGGGTAGCTTGCAGCCTAATGGTCTGAACATTGATTTCTCTAACTTCAAGTAGCCCTTGCTTTCCCTCTCTCTCCATCCCCTTCCCAATTCTCCTTCCAGTCTTACTGTCTCTGACTACATTTTCTACTGCCTACTCCCCTGACATCAGTCTGAAGAAGGGTCTTGACTGAAATGTCACCCATTCCTTCTTTCCAGAGATGCTGCCTGTCCCGCTGAATTACTCCAGCATTTTGTGTCTATCTTTGATTTAAAGCAGTATCTGCAGTTCTTTCCTATGCACCCAGCCTACCCAATCTCTCCCTATAGCCGAAGGCTTCTCATCTGTGTAAGATCCTGGTAAATCTCCCCTTTACTCTCTCCAGAGCAATCATATTCTATTGTGTGGTGACTAGAACTACGCACGACAGTCCAAGTACAGCAAGCCATATGCTGCCTTTACCCCCTATGTCCACCTGTTTTGGTCCTTTACAAGAAACTATGGGCTTGGACCCATAAATCTCTCCGTTCATTAACGCCTTTAGCGCCCTACCATTTATTATACATCCTACCCCAACTTTGCTTTGTATTTGTGATAGAGGGAGTGCAGTGCATCAGAATGAGTCTCTAAGACTGGAGAGTTTGAAGCGGGATTAAGCATACTGGGATCTCGACTCTCAAGCTTTTGGAAGAATAATGGGCGATCTCATTGCAATATTTAAAATTCTGAAGGTACTTGACAGGGTGATGTGGAATTGATTGTTTTTAGAATCACTGGTCAGTTTTTAAATAACAGGTCAATCATTTGAGAGATAACGGGAACCTCTTCACCAAGAGTCTTCGGAACCCCCTGCCCAAGGAGGATGTGGGGGCACAGGTGAAAAGTATATTCAGGGCAGGTTGTTATATTTTGAAATGTATGGAATTAAAGGATATGGGGATGGCGCAGGAAACGTCACCCATTCCTTCTCTCCTGAGATGCTGCCTGACCTGCTGAGTTACTCCAGCATTTTGTGAAATAAATACCTTCGTACTGAAGTAAATGATCAGCCATGATCTTGATGAATGACAAAGCGGACTCCAAGAGCTGAATGGCCACATCCTTCTATACAACTGAAGCAAAATGTTTGCCTGTTGTTAGGTTTACTGTAACTGCTGTTGAGCAGGAGAAATGTGATGAAGTAAGCAGTTGTTTAATTTTTAATGCAACCAACAGCTGCTTTACTAAAAGCACAGTTCCTGTTGCTTCATTCTTTTTGTTATTTTAAACTTGCATATTCCAACCATGTCTATAATTGGACAAAATTTGATCAAGTTAACCTGAACTGGTGCATGGCTTCAAGAACTGGGCAAAAATGCGATCGGGTATGTTCTTGAGTACACTGTATTTGGAGGTCTTGTGTTGTACCAAATTTGTTGAATCTTTGTGGTCTTATTTTGATTGTTTAATATTAATCTATGTCCATTGAAAATCAGCTGTCTTTCATAATCTGGTCATGGGCTTGGGTTGCATTGTCACTTTAGCAAATTCAACATTCCTTTTTATGCAATAGGCTATAGAGTTTGGTGATTGTATGATCTGACCAATTGACACGCTCTTTCTAAATACTGTTTTGCAATTTCTCAATAAAAGATGGAGGTTGTTTGTCTTTTGTGAGCTCGTCATGGAGAAGTGCAGTATATAAAACAGAGGAATAGTCCTTCTCGGCCCTCTATGTCCATGTTGACTGTAAGGCCAATTTAAACTACACATCTGCCTGTTCATGTGTTCGTCTTAAGCTTCTTAAACATTATCATCTTTGATTTCACCATTTCAGTCAGCTGAGCGTTCCAGGCACCTTTCGCTCTGTTTAAAAAAATATTGCCTTGTAATCTTCATTAAATTTCAACATATTGCCTCAAAGCTATGCCCTTTAATATTTGATATTTCTACCCTGAGAAAGATTAAATTTTAACCCTGAGAAAGACTCTCCCTGCCCTATCAATGCCCCTCAGAATTCTATACAGTATACATCTGTTGGGTTGCCTCTGTTTCTACTCTAGCTAAACTTGGATTGTTGTGTTTAATGTTCTTGCTAATATAGTATCCTGCTCTGTTTATTTTCTCTTTAGACACTGCGTGATGTTGTGGCATATTTGCTTCAATAGCTCAAAATAAAGGTTTTTTATTACCGTATCTCAGTATGCTTGACAATAATAAGCCCACACTGATATACTCTAACCGAGTTAACATCCTGGTAAACATATTCTGCACCCTCTCCAAAGCTGCCACATCCCGTAAAGTACTGAGGAAAGCTACACAAAATACTAAAATATGGCTTAAATTTTTTTAACCAAAGTTTTTTGGAGTTGCAACATTACTTTGTATACCGTATACTAATTTTTGATTACTGGATTTGGTACACTGTACCCTGACTGATGAAGGCAAACCGTATACTTCCTTTACCATCTATCTCCTTGTGTTGCCACTTTCTTTGAACTATGGACTTGTATCCTAAGATCCATTTGTGCGTCAATACAGTTAAGGGGCAACCAGTGCTACCCAGAATCTAGAGCTCATAACGTCCAGGCTCATGGACTGTGAAGAAGGATCTCAACCCAAAATGTCACTATCCATGTTCTGCAGAGATGCTGCCTGACCTGCTGAATTACTCCAACACCTTTTTGTAAACCAGCATCTGCAGCTCCTTGTTTCTACATTTTACTGGCTAATGTATATCCTTGTTTGGTTCACTTACCTGACTTTCCCTTAGCAGTTAAACTATATCCAATCTTATGCCTAGCTTCTCCACTGGGATATGGTGATATTGTGTCTAATCGAACAAATTCTAGCTGACAGTCATTTGCTATCACACTCGGCGCAATGGTGCAGTGTTTGCGTGTGTGGTCTGAAATTAAATCCCTTTCTAATACTTGGATTTACCTGTGCATTTCCATCTAAGAAGTAGGCTTCTGTGAAAAAAGCAGCAGACAATATTATGCTTCCATGACCTAATGTTGGATTTCATACTGATGTCTGAATCAACAAAAAAAGTGATTTGTGCTTTTTCGCCATCTTGCCACTGAGCCAGTTGCTACAGCTTTTGCTTGCAACACTGAATTGATCAGGTATTCCAGAATCTTTGGTGCAGAACATTGCTGACGTTGTGATAATATAAATAGCCATTGGAGTTTTTTTTACTGCTGTTGGATAGTTGGAATTTCCAACAAAATATATCTGAATGAACTATAAGTGAATCTGCTTGTCATAAAAATGTAAATGTGTTTAATTGGGAAAATGAAATTGTTGATTCTTTATTGAGATGCAGCTCGTGCCCAGCATTACCTAAACCTTTCTGGGAATGAAACCAGCTGCACTTGCCCAGACTAAGGCTGTTAATGTGATGGCACAGAGGACACTTCCTAGGCTTTTGTGACCCAGCAAATGGCTTCATCCAATGTTTGAAGCTGACCAACAATGACCTCCACAAAATTATGTTTTCCTGATTTAAATTTTTTTTTTGTTGCCTTGACTGTTTACCTCAACATAAAATGGACATAATCTCTTTCAAAAGAATATGCAACATACGGGTATAAATATGAAACCATTGTTATAAAACCAGATAACTACGTGTACTTTACAGTTTAGGAAGCACGTGAGAGTGGACATTTTAGATTGAGCCTTTCATTAAAGTAAATGTGAAAAGTCATCTACCTGCAATGTTTACCATTTCACTCTCTGTGGATGCTGTCTGATCCAAGTAGTTCTTTTTTTCTAAGTTCAAATCTGCAGTATGTTGCTACTGTAATGTATTTTGGTTGTCATCAGAGTTAAATAATAGAATGTTTCATTTGTAATGTTTGTGGAATGGTATTGGGTAACAACAATATCTGAAGTCAATTTAAAGAGGAAATAAGGTTGAGTGGTTTGAGATTCAAACTGAAACAGCAAAAGCTTCAGTTTGGCCCTCAATTAAACCAGTCTAGCTCTCCAGTAGATCATAGAACTTTTCCTAATTTATTATTTTAAAGACTTGAATGAATTTAGTTCCAGATAATTGTTGCTCATGGCAACTATCCGCCTATTCTGCGTCTTCATTGTGTGCGGATTAAAAATTCTCTGGAAAGTCAATTTAAATATCAGCTATTCAAACAATCCCTATCTGTATTGGCATACAGTTTAATGCATGATCACCTCTCGACCTTCTGCTCCAGCTTTGATTATACACAAGTCATTCTTTCCAGAAACACCCAGCTTATCAGCAGCTGCGATGTTTCCTCCACCATTTGAGATCTGGACATGCCTAAACTCTCATCCTGCTACTGGCTGCATACTTTCAAATTGTTAATCAAAAATCCAGGCTTTCATCTGAAATTTAAACTCTAGTCAGCCTTGGTTGGGTTCTGAAAGGACTGATATAATCGTTCTCACAGCAGTCCTGCCTGGATCCAACCAGATGCAGAAAGGAAAGGTTTGTCATTTAGGCAGAAATGCTGATCAAATGTTACCAGAGTACACCTTTCCTTCCCAAAATGTCCACCTCCCAGCAACCTGTCATTTTTTGTTGAAGATTCTGGGTTGACGGATTGAATATATTACACTGTGTTTGTTCATTAAACAGGTCACCAATTGTCCATAACTATTGAAGCATAATTTAATTGTAACAAGAAATCATGCCTCGGAGAAACTAAAGCCAATCACTAATTTTATTATCTCACTGTGGGGATGATGTGCCTTAATATTCTGTAATGTTTCCAATGCCAACATTCCACTGTACTAAGGAATACTGTACAGTACTGTCAGAGGGACTGAGCTTGAACCAAACTGGGGCCATGCTAATCACCAGCCACCTACACTGAATCCCCAGCAATGGTGCAACAGTCACTCGCCATGTTTCCACGAGCAATTTCTCTCCCAGCACATCCAGCATCATCTAGCTAGGAGTAAAATCTTATGTGATCTCTTTACCACACCCTCACCCAGGTGAAATCTATTTCCTTATCTCTGCTCACACTGTTACAATTCTAATTATGTAGAGTTTGAACAAATGCTGGGAATCTGAAACAAAAGCAGAAAATGCCAAAGCATTCGAGTCGAACAGCATCTGTTGTGGGGGGAGGTTTGTGGGAGAACGGTAGGGGCAGAGTGTGTTCAAGATAGATTCAAGATATCTTTATTTGTCATCCAAAAAACAAGTTTTTTGGACGAAATTTCGTCACCCACAGTCCAACAATAAGAGCAATAAAATAAGCAAATTACACAACCCCAACCAACACAAAACCCCCCAAAAAGAAACATCCATCACAGTGAGTCTCCTCCAGTCCCCTCCTCACTGTGATGGAAGGCCAGAATGTAAAGAACTGAGAAAACGACAAAACAAGCGATTTAAATTCCAGGGGAAGAAGGATGTGGCAAATAAAAGGAAGTATCTGGGATGCACACCAAAGTTGTTATGGTAACAATTACTTAATAAACCAGCAGTTGGGGACAAAGAAACAAACTGAAATGTAAATATCCTGTAACTTCTGTGTAAAGATGGGGAAAGAACTGTGAACATGTTAACTTCAGTGAGTGGAGGTCTGCATTGTGCCCGGATGGAGCACGAGATGTTGCTCAAGCTTACCCTGTGCACCCTTGGACAAGTGTGGGAGGCCAAAGGCTGAGGTCAGAGTGGGAATAGGATGTTGAGGTTAAATGCCATGTATCTAAACCTTGAGGTCAACTTGTTGGCTGGATGGAGATGTTTTGAGAAATGGTTACCCAATTTCCACAGTGTAAAGGAGACAATATTGTGAGCACTGAATGTAGTACACAAAACAAAGTGTGAGTGAATTGCTACTTCAGCTAAAGGACTGCTTGCCTGCTTGGATGGTGGAAGGTAAGAGGGTGGGATAAGTGATACAGCTCCTGACGTTGTGTGGGAAAGTGCCAGGGGATAGGATCTGATTGGTAGAGATGGAAGAATGGAGCAGAGAGTCAATAGAATAGTCACTTCAGAATATTAGATGGAAGTATGTGTGGAATCCTGTTGAAGATGGCAAAAATTATGGCAGATGATCTGAAGAATGTGTAAGGTGAGCACAAGGGGAACATTTGTTATTCTGGGCGAGAGGAAAGCAGTAGGAGCAGCAGTGCAGGAAGCATGAGATAGTGGAGAGCCCTGTTAACTGGTAGAGGGGAGAGGCTATCAGTACGGAGAAAGGAAGACGTCTCAAAGTTTTTACTTAACTTTTTAGTAAAAACTAGACCAAGTGACCCGTTGGACCAAAACCTCTCTTGCATTGGTGCAGCACCCTCTCCTCTCCCCTCCGAGTTTTAATATTTATAGATGTTAAAACTCAGGCCCCTTCTGCTACTTAGCTGGTTGTAGGAGTTCTCTGAAATTCCTGGGAATGTTTATCCCAGCATCATTAAAAGTAATGAACTAATTAGTTATCTTAATGTTATTTGTAAGTCTTTGCTCTGCAAATTGGCGGCTGCATTTCCTACTTTACAATAGAAGCAAAGTGCTTCGAGACTTCCTGAGATGGTGAAAGGTTTGTAGAAATGCAAGCATTTTTTTCCAAAGGAAGCTTATCAATAGCAGAACTGTGCTGAATAAACAAATGCTTTCCAACAAAAGCAGATTAATTTTTGTTAGTTATAATCACAGTTCAGTTATAACAGTTTTCCCTGAGTCGAGGTGGATTGACCCACTCTGAAAGCTTGAGTGGACATCCAATGTGAACGTTGTGTGGTCTTTCAAATGAAACATTAAACTAGGGGTCCACCTGCTGCTCCAGGTGGAACTGAAAAGGATGGGAACTTTCTCAATGATTACACATTTGAATGTCTGCTGTCATCTACAACATATTTCCGTGTTCTGTGTGTGAGATCTTGCCACATGCAAATGTTATGACACTTCAGTTAACTCATTGCCAGTAAATAGCTTTGAGTTGTTCTGAGGTTGTGAAAGGTACTTGGAATATCTCTTTTGTTGGGTTTTGCAATTCTGCTAATTGGATGCTAACCAGAAATCAGCAAGCAACTCTCTATCTTGGGCCTGTGCTGATGTCTCATCGCATTCTGAGTTTAATATCCTCACCCTACCCGAACTGTGTCACTTAAATAAATTTGGATGATGGGTTTCTTGGGTTGCTGGGACTCATGTCAATACTGAAGATTGTTTAGGTATTATCTATGTCACTTGTGTAAATGGATGAAATCTGTTCAAAATGCAGGAGGTGAGAGCTGTAAGGCTGTTCTCATGAAAGGGACACCCAAAGTATCACATCCTGCCTTTTCTTTTTGCAGTTTGTCTATCCAGCCACTTCTTCATAAGGCTACTTACTTGCTCCTCTCCCTCCCCCAGTCCATCTGGTGAGCAGGCACACGGAACATGCAGGAACCTGGCCTGGTCCAGAGAAATCTCACCCATCGTGCTCATCGCTGAGCTCGGGTTGCTGACTCATTATCTGTCATTTCCTAAATGGCTTGGTATTTTAAACCCTTGTGTGCGAATATTTGTTGTGTTAAAGGCAATGTATAAGTGTAATTTTGTCCTGCTCCCTCCCCTCCACACCCAGGATTTCATAAGTGAACGTGTGTGCTTGGTTGCTTTGTTTGTCATCCTACAACGCAGCAGTGAGTTGAAAGTGGGAGTATCTTCTGTAGATTATGTCATAGTATCTTTAAGGGTTGCAATTTAAAGTATCTTTGTAGGGTGGGGCTGCATTGTAACATTGCCTTAATTTTGTACAAGGTCAAAATAAAGCTGAAATTAGAGTGCAACGTGAAGTGTAATCCAAGTTTCTTAAGGCAGGACCGAGCCACTGTCTTTGCTCCTGAATTTGAAGTCTGTAATTGGGGTCCAGCTGAGTGTTATGAGTAATGAAGATATTTGCTTTAACAATGTGATAAAGTTGGTAGTTGCGTATAAAGATCCGAGTTGGCAGTGTAATCTGGGGTCTGCCTGGAGTTTTCCATTTTCTGCTTGCTCGCAACTTCTGCTTGCACAATGGCAAGTTTGTAATGATGAGGTCATGCATTAAAGGAACTGCGCGAGGTTAGACTTTGCCGACTAGTTTTTCCTGCTCTGCTGCCCATTGTTTAATACGATTCCCTGCTTGACAAGTTACCACTGCTTGTGGTGAAATCATGTTTATCTTAGAAACCTTTATTATCCATAAAGGACTGAAGTTAAGGAACGAGATGTAAAATGGGCTTTATATGCTGATTCCACTGATGCAGCATGGAATATTATAGTCAAAACAAACTCTTTATTGTTAATAGGTACTGCTAATAAGTGATATCAGTGGAGATGGGTGTAAGCATTTTTGGGGCAGAGGTGGTTCCGGTGGAGTTGGAGATGTGGAGTTTTGAGGTTGTCATTGGAAGGAAATTAAAGGGAGCAGTCAGCAAGGAGGGAGAAGAAGAGATTAGGCACTCCCTCTGGGGCAAAGTCAATGAGAAGAGGACTGACTGGTGGTATCCATGCAAACAATGGCAGGTTAAAAAGTAATTATTTGGGATTATCTCTTAACCAATAACGAAAGCAATTGGTTATTACATTTGGTTGGGCTCTTGCTGTGCAAGCTGTGGTATTCCACTATCCTAACCAGATGTTTCCTCCAGGAGCAAAACATCTGAGATTGTTGAAGGCATTTTTAAAATACGAGTTCTTGATTTGTGATAAATTGGGTCTGAGCAGATTGTAACACTGAATACATGGGCAGCTAATTGTATCGGTTGGCAAGAAGTTGGCTACCTGTGCAGTTACAAATCTGGTTTTGGAATTTCTAGACTGACAATAAGCTGTCTCTGTTCCTGCTCCACAAGTAATTGTACTGTCCTGATACTATTCTCAGTACCTATCCTGAGTTTAAAAACACCCAGTGCACGTTGTAGTCAGTTGATCTTATTGGCCTCAATGATGCCACAATGCCTGCCTCTGAACTCAAAGAAAGCTGTGCATAAAGGTCCAGTAATCTCCTGGGCAGATTTGGAGATATTTGTGAGGGAATTACTGATCGTATGGAAGAGAAATATGTGTTTTAGGACCAGAGGATTCTCCAGTATCGATGCTTTTACAACACAGTGCGATGTTATGTGGGGATTTCTTTGGGAAACCTGAAGTCTTCATTGACTTCCAATTGTTGAGGATTTTGGGATGTGGGGGTGGTGCTAATAAATATTGCCACGGTAATAGATCAGTTATAATCTTGGTGAATGTCGGTGTAGGGTTGTAGCCCAGGGCCTCCTATTTCTTGTTTGGGTTTGCTGACTCCTGCTGTCTCCCGCACAAAACATTGCATTCCTTGGAGGAGCTGGGAATCATTGTCTGGACATATGCACAGTTCAGATGCTCCCTTTTCGACAGTGTGATGATGGCAGTTGATGATAATTCCTCATGTTAGCCAATTAAAGGCTGTTAACTCTGGACTTGCTGCCGTTGTTGATTGTCGGATTTGAGTATGAGGCAGCGAATGATTTTTCTCCTGTGTGGCCTCTAACTGCGTCTGTCACAGGCCTTTGGATTAGTGCATTGCATTTGATCAATTATTGTTTCACTATTCTGCAGTTGTCCTGATTGGTGATTCGGGAGTGGGGAAAAGCAACCTCTTATCACGCTTCACACGCAATGAGTTTAACCTTGAAAGCAAGAGCACAATTGGAGTGGAATTTGCAACAAGAAGCATCCAGGTGGATGGGAAGACGATTAAAGCCCAAATCTGGGACACAGCTGGTCAGGAGAGATATCGAGCTATCACATCAGCGTAAGTTTGGCATTTACTGGGTCATGGAATTATCTTTGTATGGAATTCTTCCTCTTACTGCTCCCATATGCAGGTACAGAGATGAAGTGGGTGCAGTAGTGTTCGGGGTTAAGTATTTATGGGCATGGGAAAGCAGGCTGTCAAACTGAGAACTTTCAGGCACAACTAGAGGGCAAGCTGGATATTTGAGTTGCGGTGACGCAAGGAATTGCAGGTGCTGGAATCTTGAGCAAAGCGCTGGAGTAACTCAGCAGGGCAGGCAGCATCTATGAGGAAATTGACATATTTTGGCTCTGGTTTGTATAGTGGAAAAGGGAAGCTGCGATGAGATATGGGTGGGGTGTGAGACAGGTTGGGTGTTAACAGGGTGTTGCTGTTTGCAAATGTCAGACCAGCCAGTTTGGCTTAGTGTTCCCTGTTTTAGTCTTTTACTCAATAGCAAATGAGGTCAGTTTGGAGTCTACAGCAAATGTAAACACCTAAGCCATTAAACTCTGTTTTAGTTTGGTGAACTAGCATTTTATTCTAGTTCAAACATCCAACATTTCAGTCTAACTTAAAGGTGAATGCCTCTTTAGTGTTACTGAGCTAATTTGTGATTTTGTTTTGTGATAGATATTATCGTGGAGCTGTAGGTGCGTTATTGGTTTATGATATTGCCAAACACCTAACGTATGAGAACGTAGAGAGGTGGTTAAAGGAGCTGAGGGATCATGCGGACAATAATATAGTCATCATGCTGGTGGGGAACAAAAGTGATCTGCGTCACCTCCGAGCTGTGCCCACAGACGAGGCAAAGGCCTTTGCAGGTTTGTGATCCAGGCCAGTTTTTGAGCCGTTTCTATTTAATAATGGGTTTCACAAATTAATGTGTAGATAAGGGTGGATTCCTCCAACTCTTTGCAGGATTTGACTGAACATAGGTTTCTTGTGAGGGACTTTGCTCTGTGGCTGAGCAACATTTGCCTTGGGGACAGGACAGGTCTCCTGCAGATTATACGTTCAGTATTTTAAGGTTTCAAAACAAATCTTGATTTCCACCCATTTTCCCCAGGGATGGAACTGCCACATTCAGAGCAATCTGTTCTCTAGTGCAACTTCACTTGGGCCAAATCATTCCCTGTGATTCTGGGTAGCCTAGAGTTTTTCACCCACTCCCAAAGCTGTGCTTTGTGCACAGGAATGTGTCCAGGGCAGGAGGTACTGAGTGGAGGGGAATTAACCAAATTTGCAAGACTTCAGCCATATAAATTCTGTTGTTTTTATATAATTTTATTGTTCAAACTAGATTAAATTTACTAAAAGATACAAGTACCAATTTGGGGAGCAGGTGAGCATGGCAATGCAGTGGAGATTATGTGCTGTGCTAAAACGGCCCACTGTGAGAGGCTACAGTTGAAGGCGGTCTATTTGAGTGATGGATGGGGAGCTGGCTGGTGCTTGGTTGCCTGTCACCGTGAGGGTGGGAGGAGGGATGTCCTGCCACAATGGAATTTGTGTGGTGTTTTGGACGTCCTCTGTTAGTCACTGAAGAGGAGCAACTGATCTGCCCTTTGCCCAGACCTGACATACAAACTGAAAATAAAATAAGGATTTGTTTCGTGCTGAAATTGTTATGGCTTTCATTCCAGAGAAAAATGGACTGTCATTTATCGAAACTTCAGCTTTGGACTCGACAAATGTAGAGACCGCATTCCAGACTATTCTCACAGGTATGTTGATTCGTTGGGACTAAAATGAAGATTGTCTTAATGCTAGATGCAGACCTGATAAACAAGATGTGTGCTTTGGCTCTTTTTTTTTTGTTTTAGTAATTGTTGCGCTATACACTTATAACAATTAGGGGCCGGTGTGTAGGAGCCATTTTGCATTTATTAGTTATTTTTGCGTATTATTATATTGTATCCTGCTGTAGTTTGGACAACATAGAGTTAATGCAATGCTTATGTAGGGGCGGAGCTAGAGTGTGGGCAGTTGGGTATGTGCTGGCAGTTGGGTATGTGCTGGCGGAGTGTGTGAGCTGGGAGGTGCTGACAGAGGTTCAGCCAAAGGCTCCGCCAAAAGATTCATAAAGCCAAGATGTAATCGGTTGTAGATCTTAGTTACAAGAAGATTAATACAGATTTCCGCCAAAGATATATCTGGCAATTCGTATCGATCACATAGACCGTGGTAAGATATGGAATTTTACCTAGCAAGTCAATAACCAGTCGATGACAAGAGATATGCCAATATATTTATTGCATCTTCAAATAAAGAAGACGAACTATTCAAATGTCGAGGAGGGTATTGATAGCTCGAGTTATAAGCTTATCGCTCACCCGGTCTATGCAAGTGGCAGCTTGGGAGCTAATTGATAGATGAGAAGCTGGCTCCTACAGTTACATTGTGCAAAATAAAGGTAATTGTGTTTTTTTTATTTGACACAAGCTTCCTCTCATTGTTTGGGTGACTGGTGAATTTTTTGGTCATTTTTCTTCCTGAGGGAGGCTTCTGTGGCTTGTCTGAACGTCCAGAGTGCTGTTACTCAAAGACATCAGGACATGCAGCTTGGAACAACTTCCTGTAATTTACAGCTGTAACGAGGAAAAACAAGAATTCCCACTGCCATCAACCACTGAGATAGGGAGGGAAACATGCAAGAAACCTTACTGTTTTGTGTGCAGTATTTTGGGTGGTGAATGTGAATTGTTTAGATAACCAGTGCTTGCACCACCCACCCTAGTAAGAAATATCTCTCGGTAATAAAAAGATCCTTTCCTCTGCCTTAATATCACAGCTCTTACAGACTTCCACATTAGTCCTCTTTGGGCAGCAGACGTCTGGTGAATTCTTGATATTTGATTCGATTCGTATCATGCAGAAAGATCTTGATGCCTTTGGAGAGCTTCATTTTATTGTCTGGCTCAGAACCCAGTACAAGTGGTGAAATAGCCACTAACCCAGGGTTTAACCTCTCATCTAGCTAAACAAATACCAGTGTCGGCAAGGCAGAACTGTGGCAGAATTTTGGAAGTGATGAACTTGCTGGTCCTCCATAATTATTTCTGTGCTGAACAAATCTTGATGGGGTTGTCAAATGAGCTGCCATTACAGATGCAGAGTCTAGCAAGTGCAGAATTTGTGTTTGGGAGAAAAAATACAAGCTGCTGGTGGAATTAATTGGGTCAGATGGCATTTATGGTGGCAAAGAGATGATCATTGCCTGCACAGATGTGACATGACCTGCTGAGTTCCTCTTGCTGTGTTTCTTTTGCTCGGGATCCTAGCATCTGCCGTGTTTTGTCTCTTGTCCGAGTTCTGCAAGTTTCCATTTTGTTATTGTGATTGCATGTGGAAGGACAGGCTGTTTTTTTTACAAGCCTGCCTTTGTGGAAACTTTAATAGTAGTTCAGTCAGAATGAGGTGTTGCAGTTTTCCTAAGGAAAAAAATGCATCTTAATATTTGGGCATAATTGGGATTGTGGGGACTGAGAATAGAAATTAATATGGATATTAGTTTGGGTATGAAAAGGATGTGGAATAGTGTTATGCTTAGAAAGAGAAGTGAGGAAGGATATTGATTTCAATGATGTGGCCCAGTGCAAATTGGAGGAACAGCACCTCCTATTTAGTTTGGGCAGCTTACACCCAGTGTTGTGAATATTGACTTCTCTAACTTCAAGTAACCCTTGATTTCCCCCTCACTCCAGGCCTCCCCATTCCCAGTTCTCCAACCAGTCTGACTGTCCCTGATTACATTTTATCTCTGTTTGTTTTGTTGTTACCTTCTCCGAGCTAACAATGATCCATTCCACATTTTCCTTTATCCACCCCTTTGATCTATCGTACACACAGCTTGCACTTCCTTATCTCTGTATCTCTCCCTCCCCGACTCTGTCTGAAGCAAGGTCTCGACCCGAAACGTCACCCTTTCCATCTCTCCAGAGAAGCTGCCTGTCCTGCTGAGTTACTCCAGCATTTTGTCTTCCAATGATGTGAAATCTATATGGGTAGGGCTAAGAATTACCAAGGGACAAAAAATAGACTGTGTACAGAACCCCCCCCCCCCCCCCCCCCATAGTAGTGGGATATTGGGGATGACACTAACAGAACCAATGCATTGAGGATACAACTGTAATCATGGGTGACTTCAATCATCCCACAAATTGGGCTAACCAAATTAGTAACAATAGTGTGGAGGTGGAATACATGGGATGATTTTCTGCACAAATATGTCAAAGAACCAACCACAGAACAGTCAATCCTGGACTGGGAATTGTGTGATTCAAACAGATTAATTAGCAGTTTTGATGCAGGAGACCCTTGAAATGGTGTGACCGCTATATGGTAGAATTCTTCATTGAGGTGGAGAGGGGTGTGGTGGATTGAGACGAGTGTCCTAAATTTAAATAAAGAAATTTACACAGATATATGATACAATAGAACTTTATTCATCCCCGGAGCGAAATTGGTCTGCCAACAGTCAAAATACACAACAAGGTACGCGAAAAATTTAAATTTAAATTAAGTTAAAAGTGAAAATTGGAAAAAACGAGCAACTGTTGGCTGGCTGCCATGTGCACGGACCTTAACCGGAAAGAACAAATGAATGCAGGCTTATCCCCTGGGCTGAGGATTCTAAAATAGAGTCCATCCCTTCCCCCCCCACTGGGTCCCCCTTTGTCCTCACACTGTCCCTCACGGCGGTACCCCCACGCAGGGTCCCCATTGTCTTCCCCTCCCCCCTCATGCTCATCGACTGTTGATCACGCCATCATCAGCCGTTGCACTGACCTCTCCACAACGCTGACAAGTCCTCTCCTGAGGCCACAGTGGTGCTTACCCGGGCCCCAGCCACAGGCTCTGTCAGCTGTTCCGACGACCCGGGTAATGACCCACGAGGCCCCGGCCGGGCCACAGCCTGGGCTTCTCCGCGGCCATCTCCAAGGTATGAGATGAGAGTTGGTTAGTTGAGGAACATTAGTTGAAGTTCACAGTGGATCAGCAATGGCAAATATTTAAAAGGTGAATGGAAGAACTACAAGATTGTTCATTCTAGTCTGGGACAAATTAAACAGGAAGAATGGCTCAACTTGGGCTTGCAAGGTAAATTAGGGATAGTATTGGATCCAATAAGATATGTTACCCAAGAAAGCGGCAAACCTGAGGCCTGGAAACAATTGAGACCTAAGCAGAGGTATGTCAAGGGATTTTAAATAAAAGGGGAAACATTGAGTGTACGAGTAAGCTTACAGAAAAAGTCTGAAGTGTAAACTGAGGTTTTGAGTACTGGAGCGTGGGTGTTTTGCTGCAATTGTAAGGGGGGGGGGGGGCTTGATGAGAACACCTTGCTAATGTGCACAATTTGGAGGAAGGATATTCTGGTAGCAGGAGTGCAGTGAAGGTTCTTCAGACAGACCCCTAGGATGTCAGTGTTTGTTTCTGAGGAGAGATTGGAAAGGTTGGGTGTGTTTCACTGGAGATCAGAAGAATGAGAGAAGATCTCATTGAATCTTATAAAGTCACGATGGGAATCAGAGTGGATGTGCCTGTTAGAGGATTTTGGAATCGGGGTCATGGGTCAAGGTTGTGGGACGTTGTTTAAGGCGGAGGAGGGAGAAATGTCTTCACCTAGTCAGGAATTCTCTGTAGATAGGGGAAATTCTCTATCAGACAGTTGAGGTTAGATTGTTAAATTTAATGTGGGGATGGTGTCGGAAAAGAGTTCCAGTGCATGAATTTATATGCTCAGCCATCATGTTGAATGGCAGAACAGGTTTAAGGGCCAAATGGCCCAGTGCTCCTGATTCTATTTTCTAAGTTTTCTTATCTATATACAATGGGCAGGACTTCTGGAAAACTAATGGTGTGGGAATGGTCCTTAGTTACGGGGGCATAAGTTAGTGCAGTGATGACCTATGAATTATGAATCACCCTGTCACAGAGGTTTGCACTGTTCTACTATTAGTTCGTCCTTGATTTTATGATATTCATGAGTTATTAATTGTGTTAAATTTCCACTAAAACCATGTTTTTAATAGTAGTCTGCTCTTGCCAGCAAATGAACAATTAAATCCTTCATAGATAATTCCATTTTTAATACTATAAATATTTTATTTTTCCTTCGTGCAGTATTTCTTTCTGAACTTGGCTCATATCTTATTTTAATTTCTTTATCAATCCTATACTCTCACTAGTTTACTCGATACTTTTGCCTCTTCAGTTACCTGAGATTTCTGTTGTCCTTGCCCCATCATTCCTGGAAGTTGGAACGGAGGGTGCAGCACTGGGTCCAATGATGGGAAAGATCCATCAGTAAATTCCAACCCAATCAAATTCTGATGACTTGTTTTCCAAGCTGCTCTCTGTCTGAAAGGGTTTGGCTATGTTATTGGGTGGCAGGAATGCAGAGCCCCAAACCTCTCTGGAATTTTCACGAGTCTCTGCATGACAACGGAACAAACTTAGTTTGAAGCTATCTCCTAATAAACCCCAAGCGATGACTGGGTCCTGTTGTACAATAAGCAATTTACAAATCCCTTTAACCTTTTTGTGATTGTATTCTATGACTGGCAACTGTTGATTTCCATACACTAAAGTTATGGAATTCAGCTCTCCAGTTATCTAATATCTAGAACGTCACTTGTGGAATGTAGAGCTGTATCCAAGGTCATCACTCAGCATTGTTGTTGATTTTGCATACAGATGAAGTGCAATTCATAAATTAAGGTGAAAATTAAAAGGCTTTTTTGAAAATTGAATTCATCCAAAGTTGTATCCACCAATTTCTGTGGAGGGCAGAATGATCCACTGTCTAATCTGAGTTACTACATTAACTGGCAAAAGATGGTGTGGTCTGTAACCATGATCTCTGAGCCTGGTGATAATCAGGGAGCTTGGGATTGATTTGCTTGTTTTGATGTGTTTGGTGTGGGCTTTATTTCAATTGTCATTAGTGTTGAAATTGATGTGGCAAAAGTGTCAGGATTAAAGGTTTCCTTCTAACCATATGGGGAGCTGGCTGGTAATGGGGGTAGGAGGGGTCCAGATGTTTGTTGCAGCATTTTGCTGGATATGAAGTAGTCATTGAGTTAGGATCAATTGGGGTTCTTGTTACTGCCTAGAGACTTTGTTCGGCTGCCAGACTAACAAAGCAACATTCCAAGGTCTGGAATCTACTGGTGTGGCCTGCGGATGCAAAAAAGGAGGTGACAATGCAATGTCGATTGTCCATGATTGTAGTAATGAGGAAAATCAAAAAGGGATGCTCACCTTCATGATCTCAGTCAGAGAGAGAGATGGATTCTGGATATGAATATTCAGGGATATGATTAGCAAGTTTGCAGGTCTTGTTGTTTATAAGGAGAATAGTTGTAGGATGATACAGGATGGTGTTGATCAATTACTAACATAAGCAGAACAGATTGTGTTAAACCTTTAATTGTGATACTCATTTGGAGGACTAATAAGGATGGGACATAAACTAAAGTGCTAGAGAATGTGAGATAGAGGGAGTTTGGTGTACAGGTTCAAGCTACAAATTTTTGTCATGTATACATGTCACAGTGAAAATGCATTTGTATACTATCCAGGCAAATCGTACCTTGCATGAATACAGCCATGCCATATGCAAGTACAACTGATAGTGCAGAGAGAAAAATAACCAGAATGCAGAATAGTGTTAGTTAAAGAAAGTGCAGACAGCAAAAAATAAAAGGGCTGTGATAGGTTGCGAGATTGGGACTACACCCTTGGCATATGAGAGGTCCATTCAATAGTCTAAAATCAGAAGACAAAAAGCTGTTCCTGAGTCTGGTTGTATGTGCTTTCAGGCGTATCAAAGATAATAGAGCAGAGCAATATAGACCACTCAACCCTAAAAACTGTAGTATGTCATGGCACCATTTTAGTAGGCAGAAACTTGCAGAAACATTTAAAAAGAAAAATAACAAATCTGAGTTGATAGATGAGATATATTCTGCATTTTAATTGTATCAGCACACATACTGTTCTCCCAGAACACTGATTACACTGCAAGAGGCATAGCGAACGGCAGGGTTTGCATACTAAAATGGCTCCGTTGTGTACCACACTTCAGTATAGGTGATTTCAATGGAGTGGTCCATCTTGTTCCTCTAGCATCTTTGGGGTGTATCGTCTGCCTGACGGGATGGCGGAGAAGATGCAACGACTGAAGTATGGGTGATCCTTGGTTAGGTTGACTGCTTTCCTGAGGCAGTATGTAGTGCAGATGGAGTCTGAGGCTGGGGAGGGGGAAAGCTGGTTAGTGAGTTGGACTGGGCTACTTCAACAGCTCTACAATTGCTTGAGGTGTTGGGCAGAGCAATTTCCAAACTAAGTTGTGATACATGCAAATAGGATGCTTTTTATGGTGCATCTGTAGTAATTGGTAAGAGTCATTAGAGGCATGCTCTTCAGGGCTGAATAGCTTGTTTTGAATTTACCCCCACTTTATGCCTGTTGGCACTTAATGACAATGGCCCAATGCATTCTTTTGGAATTTGTATTGGCTGTAGAGACATTGCGCTACAACAGACTGAGTGTGGCGAAACCTACCTTTTTGCTCCTGGCATGACCAGTCTTGGTCTCGGTTCTGCTATTGAATTGTGGTTCAATGTTCCTTTGTTACCCCTGGGTGATCAAAACTACAGCATTGACTAGTAAACTAGGAGGCAGGAAATGAGAAAATAAACAAGGTTTAAAGTCAACTTCCTTTAATTGAATTGTGGAAAATCCTTAGTTTGTGTGACTTTTTCTTTATTTAAAGATTTAGAGTTTGATCTTATGAATTTTGATTTTTCACAAAGTGAAAAACAATTAAGATTCTATTTTCAGTTAATGTAAAAACCTGGTTTTTGGTTTGGCTGTTTTAACCTAACTTTTCAAGGCGTTATTTGAAATGATTCAAACTGTCTTTCCTGGGGAGCATTCAACTGCTTACTGGCTAAAGGCAGATTAAATTGTACCTGGCAGAGACCACTTCAGATTAATTTTAGCAACGCAAAGCAATGGCCAGTATTCATAGTTGACTTGTGATTACCCGTGTACTGAAAACATTGTAACCTTCTAGGAACAAGGTTTGGACATATTGCTTGCTTGCTTTGTTTCTGACATGACAATCTCTGGTTGACATCAAACTTGGGCAAAGGGAGGTGTGAGTAAATAACAATAAAGGGCTGGTCTTTACTCCGTCATTATTCTAGGGACAGTCCTATACTGTCACCAAGATTCTTGTCAATGCTAAATTCATACATTTGGTAAAATGAGCAGATTTCCACAAAAATGATCCCTGAATTAGAGCCAGCTTGATTTTTTTCAGTTAAAGGATTGTTGTACTAATTCTTTAATTTCCCTTTAGAAATTTATCGTATTGTGTCTCAAAAGCAAATATCGGACAAGCGTGAAAATGACATGTCACCAAGTAATAATGTGGTCCCCATTCACATGCCTCCAACTACTGAAAACAAACCAAAGATGCAGTGCTGTCAAAACATCTGAACTAACTTCCTTCACCATTCCCTGGGCCTCGGTATATTGTATGTATGTCATGCTTGCAGTTTGTTTTTTGTAATTCAAAACTTGCTGATTAATGTGACAATTATCTTAAACATGTTGCACTGTCTTTCTAAGCAAATTATTGCATTAAATTAATTTCAGCTTTGGAACATTTTTATAATATTCACTAGTGTAAAAATAAGTTTATCATGTAAAGTGATGGGTTTTCTAAGTGGTGTTAGCAAAAGGGCAAATTGAATAAAACACCCACAAGCCTTACTATCGTAGGTGCTTTACAAGATTCACGTGCTGTTTAAGAATAGGAATGTTCATGAAGTGTTAACCACACAGAAGGCATTTCTTTTTCACTCAATCACTAATTTATCCTTCCATTTCTTTCCGTCACGTTTCTTGGTATTAAATGTAATTGTTGTTTTGTAAATTACTCCTGTGTATTTTATGCATGTACTATGATTGTTTTCCAAATTTTCAGTTTATAACAGTTTAAAATATATTCTGTGCATTTAAATCTTAATTAAAATGAAATGTTGGGGAATTTGTTTTGTTTATTTCAACACAAGGTGATGCTACCATTTGCAGGACTGGGCAATAGATGGTAGAAGCCAAATGACATTTCCTTGGTGTTGGAACCAAGCCTGGTCTCTGGCTGAGCATATGCCCTACAGATACTCTACCAATTGTGTATTTAGATTTTAAACACAAGTACCCAGATTGTCCCAGATATTGGGGAAAATAGTATGGCATTATGTATAGGATACAGTTGGTGATATCAATTCTGTCTCCAGAAGGATAATGATTAAATAGGTCTGTATCACAGAGAATCCATTCATCTAAAGCTGCTTTTGCCTAATTCACACACTTGTTTCTGTTCTTCTGGAGTTCCAGAAGCTTGTGGAGCTGTTGTAAAAATTTATGGCAAACTTGAATGCCAGCTAAAATTGAGTTAATTGGATTAGTTCTACTGCCCCGATCTTGGTGCTTAGCCACGGGTTGCAGCTCTTCAGGAGCTCATCAGGCACGTTTTAAATGCAGTGAAAGTTTTTGCCTGTGAGTTCCATACCCGACATCTGGGTAAAAGGTTTGCCCCTCCACTCTAATCCTAGCAATCTTCACTTTGTTTATATCCCCACGTGGTTCGATCCTGACCTTGAAGTTTGCCCGTTCTCCCTGTGTCCGCATGGGTTTCCTCCAGGTATTTTGCTTTTCTTCCACGTCCCAAGATGTGGGTTTGTAGATTAATTGGTCTCTGTAAATTACCCCTGGGGTGTCGGGTGTGGATGAGAAAGTAGGATAACATAGAACTCGTGAGCAGGTGATCCATAGTTGGCTTGGACTCGGTGGACCGAGGTACCTGATTCCATGCAGTGTAAGAAAATAACTGCAGATGGATTCAACAATGGCTGAATGGGAGATACCAGAGGGTAACGGTTGACAATTGTATGTCAGGTTGGAGGCCAGTGTCTAGTGGAGTGCCCCAAGGATCTGTGTTGGGTCCACTGTTGTTTGTCATTTACATTAATGATCTGGATGATGGTGTGGCAAATTGGATTAGTAAATATGCAGATGATACTAAGATAGGTGGAGTAGTTGATAGTGAGGTAGATTTTCAAAGTCTACAGAGAGACTTGGGCAATAGACAATAGACAATAGACAATAGGTGCAGGAGTAGGCCATTCAGCCCTTCGAGCCAGCACCGCCATTCAATGCGATCATGGCTGATCACTATCAATCAGTACCCCGTTCCTGCCTTCTCCCCATACCCCCTCACTCCGCTATCCTTAAGAGCTCTATCCAGCTCTCTCTTGAAGGCCTTTTGGAAGGGTGGGCTGAAAGATGGCAGATGGAGTTTAATGCTGATAAGTGTGAGGTGCTGCATTTTGGTAGGACAAATCAAAATAGGACGTACAGGGTAAATGGTAGGGAATTGAGGAATGCAGTGGAACAGAGGGATCTGGGAATAACTGTGCATTGTTCCCTGAAGGTGGAATCTCATGTGAATAGGGTGGTGAAGAAGGCGTTTGGTATGCTTGCCTTTATAAATCAGAGCATCGAGTATAGAAGTTGGGATGTAATGTTGAAATTGTACAGGGCATTGGTGAGGCCGAATCTGGAGTATGGTGTGCAGTTCTGGTCGCCAAATTATAGGAAGGATGTCGACAAAATGGAGAGGGTACAGAGGAGATTTACTAGAATGTTGCCTGGGTTTCAGCACTTGGGCTACAGAGAGAGGTTGAATAGGTTGGGTCTTTATTCTTTGGAGCGTAGAAGGTTGAGGGGGGACTTGATGGAGGTTTTTAAAATTTTGAGAGGGACGGACAGAGTTGACGTGGGTAGGCTTTTCCCTTTCAGAGTGGGGAAGATTCCAACAAGGGGACATAGCTTCAGAATTGAGGGACAAAGGTTTAGTGGTAACATGAGGGGGAACTTCTTTACTCAGAGAGTTGTGGCTGTATGGAATGGGCTTCCGGTGGAAGTGGTGGAGGCTGGCTCGATTTTATTATTTAAGAGTAAATTGGATAGGTATATGGATAGGAGGGGATTGGAGGGTTATGGTCTGAGTGCAGGTAGATGAGACTAGGTCAGGGAGAATGGTCGGCGTGGACTGGTAGGGCCGGACAGGCCTGTTTCCATGCTGTAGTTGTTATATGTTATATATGTTATATGCTGGTTCAAATCGAAGGTATTTATTCACAAAATGCTAGCAACTCAGCAGGTCAGGCAGCATCTCGGGAGAGAAGGAATGGGCGACGTTTCGGGTCGAGACCCTTCTTCAGACTGATATACTATATACTTCTACTAAGTTGGGGTTATTTTCTTTGGAACAAAAATTGAACTAATTGATCGTCCCCTGTAACAGTCCTGACAATAACATGGAGGCCCTTTAGCCCACCATAAACAATTTTAATCGTGTCAATCTATACTAATTCAATTTACCAGCACAGATACAAAGCTCTCTATGCCTTAGCATTTAAGTATCTACACAATCATTAAATAACTAAGAGTATTTCTCCACCATATAAACCACCCTCCAGATGAAAAAAGTATTCCTCCAATCCTCTGTAGACCTCTTGTCCATACCCTAACTTTAGATATCTCGGCTGATGAAAAGATACTCACTATTACCCTGTCTATACTCTGCAATTTTATATTTTGCTCCTGCCTCTAACCCGAGCAAACCAAATCCAGTCTCTCTTAACTGCTCCCTATCCTTGATTCTCTGCACTTTCTCTAATGCTGTTAATCCCTCGTGTTGTGACCAGAACTGTGTGTGATAGTCCACCTGTGCACTAACTGGGAATTCATATTGTTCTAGCCTTGTGTCTTTGGGAATTTCTGTTTTTCTCCTTGCCTCGAGAATTGACATGTCCTTGAAACCGTATCCTGTCCCTTGTTCAACCAAACAAAGTGAACTGCTTCACAATTCTGAAGATTGCATTTCATTTGTCACTCTTGTGCCCACCTATTTACTGATTTTTGGGGCTGCAGCTTTGAACTTTCTTCTTTGGTAATCCTTTTGCCAGTTTTGATATCAAAGGCAAACATACCCCCTCGCTTCAGTCTAAAGTCTGTATCTGTCAAGAAAAGCAAGAAGTCTGGTACTGAATCACATACCCACAACTCATGTTGGCTGTTACCGTTTGATCTTCCATGAGACCAGTTTTTAAATGCATGTTGCTACTTTCTCTAGAATCTTGTCGCATTCTTTTCTAAAACCAAGCCGGCTGCTTCAAATATGCTGCTCTCGTGAGCACTCCTTGTTACATCAAAACAATCATGTTGGGCAGAGTTTCTTCTTAATAATCAACATTGACCATCTTCGATTAATCAGCATTTCTCTAAATGCTAATTTCTGTTTGCATTTCTCCACAATTGATTGATTTTGGGTTGACTGCCTGTGACTTTTTTTTAATTGAGTCTGCCTGATCAGCATTCTGGTATTAATGATGATTCTTGATGGTATTGACTGGAAAACCAATTGGAGTTGCTCCCTACCAATCAGTGAAACCAGGTGATCTCCACCACATTTGTGGAGATTGTGGGCAATACAACATTAAACAGAAGACTCGATGAACAGATTTGACTCTTCTTGCCACTGATACCTTTCCTCTTGATTGTTGTCCCAAAGAAATTGAATGAAGTAATTGCATATTAAAAGGCATTAAAATATAATTTTGGTGAAAGTAACATTTATTTTTAAAGTGAAAACAGCAAATATTACAAAATAGGCCTTAAATGGAGAAGTACCTGCAATTATGGTGTTATCCATACTGTTAATGGAGCCAGTGCCACTGATCTGTTTTGCACTAATCTATATACATGTTTTGACTAAAGGGAAATAGTGTGAAGCATTCTGTCAAAAGTTATAATTTGAGCTGTAATTTCAAAGGTTAGTATGGTAATACCAGTTCAAAGTTCTGTATGTTGGACACAACCTACTAAAAGGTTATCTGTCTTAAACTGAAAAATAACAAGATTGTTAATCCTTGAACATTAAATTATTGATAGGATCTGCAAGAATGAACTTTCAACCAACCCTCAAGATACAGTGACTTTGGAATGGCTCCAATAATCTTTTGGCATTTAAAATTAAATATTCCCTTTTACTACTTTCTGAAATAACTTTGCTGCTTTATATTGGTTGGTGGCTTAACAAACTACTTTCACCCTTGATCACTGCTCTTTCTAATTCAGGAATTGTAAAAATATTGAATGGGAAACTCAGTCCTATTGCTACTTCCTACTGTTACTGTGCATTCATCCCACTCTTGGACAAATCTTTGAATAGTTTGTCCTGATCTCTGAATTACTATTCATCTCTGCAGTTTGTGTAAATGACAATTTCTGGTCTCAGCACCACAATTCATTTGATAATTTGCATCTGTCTCTAATCCTGTGATTTTAGTTTATTCCCCACCAATTGTATTCCAAGATTTTGTAAGAATTGACTGACAGCACCAACTGCTAACTGTTTTGATTTTGGTCCTAGTATACTTCCAGGTAAAACATCTGATCAAAATACTTTTTCAAAAACTGAGGACATGATGAAAAGTTTAAGAATTTAAATATATTGCTATTTGACAGTAAATAGATCATTGTTGCGGTGAAAAATAACCACCACCTTCATGTTGGGTTTATTCTCGCATGCAGGAAGTTGGTGAATGATATTTAATTTCCTTGTTACTGTAGTATTCTCGTAGGTGTAACAATAATCACTGCAATTTATTCTGTCACTTCTACTCTGGAAAATTCCCATTGTTCCTGCTTTTCTCTTCATCTTAACTGTCCCTGACTACAACTAACCAATTAGGTTTGGGGGGGGAGGGGAAGGGAAGGAAGAATGAGAATAGTTCATGTGGCAGGTAGTGTTATATTAAAACTGAGGTGCAAATTGCAGCATTGCTCAAACCAGGCCAATGTTTAATGGGAGTGTTTGAGTTTCAGAAAACCCTATACAATAAACATTCTAAAACAGGGAAATATGGAGAAACATTTAAATTAAAAATGGTGTTGGTGCCCTTAATCTTGGTATTGCTGTATTGGTCTGCAGTTCAATTACAGATAAGCAAAGCCAGACAATAGCAAAATAATCACTAAATTGGAAAGACAAAACCATGCACATATACTGTGAATGCTTTAGATAAGAGATCTGCTTCAAGGACTCATGAGCTGTTAATCTTGTAATATTGTAACCTCCTACAAGAGGACAGCATGAACATTCTTTTTATAATTAGTTGCAGATGTCCCAACTGGAGAATCCTAACACTAATATGTTAACATGATTCAACCTGAATAATGCATTGTCAGTGTCAATCTTTTTTAAAAATATAGAATTATCATTTTATTGCTCTAAGCAAAGTTCTGTCCCAAGGAATGTTGATGGTGCAGCAGCTGCTGGATTCCCATAACCCTCCTAGCTTCACCCTGTGCAGCAGAGATTGAGTGGATGCTATTTTATGACTATTTTACAAAAATCCATTCTCATTGCTAATTGTAATCTCCTGTTCCTACCCTGACCACACACATAATCTGAATTAAGTAACATTCTTGACAAAGATACTGCTCAGCCACCTGCCAATGGCACAGAAAGTAACCAGGACAGGAAACGGAACAATAGTGATGGACAACACATCTCAATGGTTTCTCACCCTCTGTTCCACTGTTAATCGATTGAAAACATGCTTGCTTGTGGAGCTTGTAACTGTATCTATCCACTATGACCAATGGATTTTGTGATCTCCATTGCAATTCTGCCAAGGATTATTCATTACGGTGTCAAAATCAATTTTGTCTTCCTCAGAATTATTAACAGCAGATGCCGTCAATACTTTGTTTGGCATGCCACCTACTTGGGACTTCCTTTGTGTCTGATGTTTGTTTCAGCCCAATATTCTGTGGTTTATTTATTGGACAGTGTGATCTCAATACAACATGCAGACAAACCTGTCAGGAAAATTCATCCTCATGGGAAATCCAAACATGAATATTAAAGTCAGAAATTTAAATTTAACTCTTTCCAAATCTTCAAACATCAGTTTTGTCTACTGTTCCTTTTGCTTAGGTTAGAAGACAGTAATTTACTCTTGCTTTGCATATAAATTAATTCTGACTCCAGAATAATTCATGGTGATTTGAACATAAAGATAATGGTGGAAATATTCATTAATTTCCCCTTCAATATCTTAAACTATTTGACCCTGCAGTCCTTTTGGGGGCCAGCCTACTAAACTAAACACTGCATCTGATGGGCTTAAAAGACTGAACCAGAGTGGTCAATTAACCTGTGGCTACAATATTCTTAACTGATGCCACTTGTTCAATGCCATTAGAATTAAGTGACAATAAAGTCATTAATACAAATTAATGTCAAAGCAATGTTTGCTAATTTTGTTATTACCTCAATCATGAAATTGTACGTACAACATTGGACTCAGATGCTGTGTGCTTGAATCATTTCCCTGACCCCCTAGTTATAGTGCAAGAATCATTGTTGGTTTAACCCTGTACTAGCTGAGCTTGGCAGTGCCAGCAAACTTTTATTTCAGAAAAAGTCTATTTCTGGGTCTGGTCTTGAGCCTTCTCATTTTGATTAAATTAAATATTTTGGCTTAAATACCATGCAGAAAATCCCATGAGGCTGACAGGTTGGCAGTATGCAATGTCCACATTAAGTTTGGGATCAATGTTTATTTTCAAGTTATCTTTGAGTTTCAGCATATTTTAGGGCAAAAAGATTGTCTTCTCTGCCACCATTTCTCGTGAGCACCAGACTGATGTGTGGATCACTCTTTAGTCGGCTGGTGTGGTTTGTCCCCAGGGATGTGTATTGGGCTAAGCCTCACTGGGAGCAGGTCATAATGACTTGGGATGTGGCTGTTCTTCGGCAGGTCATACGGGTTCTGGCTGCAACTCGGGGCAAATGCCTGCCCACCTTGGACCACGCTTATAGTTGGCTCTAGAAAGAAATGGAAAAAAAATTGTCGCAAAGATCGATGTCGTTTGGGTTTGGTAACTTCAAATCCTGAGAACCTGGAGGGCAAGAATAACAATTGTGACTTCCACTCTGTACCCAAACCGTTGCTAATTATTAGATGGCAATTCAGTCTGAGCAATTGTCCCCTAGATCTCCATTTATATCATTTGAATGGGTTAGTTTTAAGAGATTGCAATAGATCCTTGGATAGGCAAACATTCAAACTGAACATTTGGATTCAGAATGGTGTTGACTTAATTAGTAGCCCTAAAATAGGAAGGAGGCCACAATCCTACAGGACAAGGTTCTTGCTCCATTCTCCTAGTTGATTGCTGGGATGTGTGGATAAGGTCAGATCCACTGCCACACCAGTGTAAAAACTGGCATGAGATTCTTGTTAGAAAGTCAAGAAGTGAATGGAACCCTGCTTCATTTAAAATATATATTTCAACAATAGAAAGTCACTGTACAATGATCAGGAAAGTTGATCCAAGGATTTGTTCAATACAAGTCTTAAGTCTTTTGATATGCTGAACTAAAGTAAATCTCATATCTGCCTGGATCCTGAAGTCAATTAAGGATGAGACAATCATGGAACTAATTCTGGGTGAAGACCAATGAGTCTAGGAACCAAATAATAATGGGTTGAAAACAAAATCCCAATCTCTAAAAAATCACTTGAAGTAGGGTGGAGATAATGGAGGCAGGGTCTGCAGGAATATGAAGTGGATGACTGTGTTATCACTGGAAAGATGATAGAGGTAAGCATGGATAAATAATGTTTGACCGTAATATTACCCTTTTGGAGAAGGGTACATGCAGAATAAATGCAGAAAAAAAAATTAAGTATTATAAAAAAATATTGGGTGGTTCCCGCCCGGAATGCACTTGCCGACTTCGTAGATGTTTCTGTTTTTGGTGGTCTCGGTTTCTGGGTAGGGAGGATCTCTATGGACAGGGGACTTCATCTCAACATAACTGCTTTCAGAATGTTTGCAGGTCAGCACTGGTGGGTCTTTAATGGTGGCATAAGGGTTTTCACTGCTGTTTAGCGAACATGTGCTGGAACTGCAGACCGAACCCTTCACGTAATCTGTAAAAAGAAAAAAAGAAAATTAGAGATCCGATTTAGTTCTGAGAAAGCAGAAAAACTCCATGAAATTGTAATGCTTTAAACCTCAGAACATCTCAGTACATTGTGCAGTGTAAACATCTTCATTTGTGAACTTCAGCAAGAATCCTTGATCTGGAACATGTGACTTACCTCCTAGCCTAGAGTACGCAAAGCACTCTCGATGTGATTTAGTCTCACATCTTACCCTAATATACTCCATGCAATAGGACCAGATGCCTCTCCAATACGATCAACATTGCCCATCTCTGCTCACTTTAAAAATATCTTCTGCCCTCTCTTCCTTTCTCACAATTTCGTATGGTTTTCCCCAGTCATACAGTCCACTCTCACTTCCTGACTACTACAGGCAGTTATAGTTTTCTGACCGTGCCATATTCTGTGGGTGTCCAAATTATCATACTAGGACTCAGGTTTGTCCCGGTATTGTCTCTTGACATCCTCAATAGACAATAGGTGCAGGAGTAGGCCATTCAGCCCTTCGAGCCAGCACCGCCATTCAATGCGGTCATGGCTGATCACTCTCAATCAGTACCCCGTTCCTGCCTTCTCCCCATACCCCCTCACTCCGCTATCCTTAAGAGCTCTATCCAGCTCTCTCTTGAAAGCATCCAACGAACTGGCCTCCACTGCCTTCTGAGGCAGAGAATTCCACACCTTCACCACTCTCTGACTGAAAAAGTTCTTCCTCATCTCCGTTCTAAATGGCCTACCCCTTATTCTTAAACTGTGGCCCCTTGTTCTGGACTCCCCCAACATTGGGAACATGTTTCCTGCCTCTAATGTGTCCAATCCCCTAATTATCTTATATGTTTCAATAAGATCCCCCCTCATCCTTCTAAATTCCAGTGTATACAAGCCCAATCGCTCCAGCCTTTCAACATACGACAGTCCCGCCATTCCGGGAATTAACCTAGTGAACCTACGCTGCACGCCCTCCATAGCAAGAATATCCTTCCTCAAATTTGGAGACCAAAACTGCACACAGTACTCCAGGTGCGGTCTCACCAGGGCCCGGTACAACTGTAGAAGGACCTCTTTGCTCCTATACTCAACTCCTCTTGTTACGAAGGCCAACATTCCATTGGCTTTCTTCACTGCCTGCTGTACCTGCATGCTTCCTTTCATTGACTGATGCACTAGGACACCCAGATCTCGTTGAACTCCCCCTCCTCCTAACTTGACACCATTCAGATAATAATCTGCCTTTCTATTCTTACTTCCAAAGTGAATAACCTCACACTTATCTACATTAAACTGCATCTGCCATGTATCCGCCCACTCACACAACCTGTCCAAGTCACCCTGCAGCCTTATTGCATCTTCCTCACAATTCACACAACCCTCCAGCTTAGTATCATCTGCAAATTTGCTAATGGTACTTTTAATCCCTTCGTCTAAGTCATTAATGTATATCGTAAATAGCTGGGGTCCCAGCACCGAACCTTGTGGTACCCCACTGGTCACTGCCTGCCATTCCGAAAGGGACCCATTTATCCCCACTCTTTGCTTTCTGTCTGTCAACCAATTTTCTATCCATGTCAGTACCATACCCCCAATACCATGTGCTCTAATTTTGCCCACTAATCTATGTGGGACCTTGTCGAAGGCTTTCTGAAAGTCGAGGTACACCACATCCACTGACTCTCTCCTGTCAATTTTCCTAGTTACATCCTCAAAAAATTCCAGTAGATTTGTCAAGCATGATTTCCCCTTCGTAAATCCATGCTGACTCGGAATGATCCTGTTACTGCTATCCAAATGCTCAGCAATTTCGTCTTTTATAATTGACTCCAGCATCTTCCCCACCATTGATGTCGGACTAACTGGTCTATAATTACCCGTTTTCTCTCTCCCTCCTTTCTTAAAAAGTGGGATAACATTTGCTATCCTCCAATCCACAGGAACTGATCCTGAATCTATAGAACATTGAAAAATGATCTCCAATGCTTCCACTATTTCGAGAGCCACCTCCTTAAGTACCCTGGGATGCAGACCATCAGGCCCTGGGGATTTATCAGCCTTCAGTCCCATCAGTCTACCCAAAACCATTTCCTGCCTAATGTGGATTTCCTTCAGTTCCTCCATCACGCTAGGTTCTCCGGCCCCTAGAACATTTGGGAGATTGTGTGTATCTTCCTCAGTGAAGACAGATCCAAAGTAACGGTTTAACTCGTCTGCCATTTCTTTGTTCCCCATAATAAATTCCCCTGCTTCTGTCTTCAAGGGACCCACATTTGCCTTGACTATTTTTTTCCTCTTCACGTACCTAAAAAAACTTTTGCTATCCTCCTTTATATTATTGGCTAGTTTACCCTCGTACCTCATTTTTTCTCCCCGTATTGCCTTTTTAGTTAACTTTTGTTGCTCTTTAAAAGAGTCCCAATCCTCTGTCTTCCCACTCTTCTTTGCTATGTTATACTTCCTCTCCTTAATTTTTATGCTGTCCCTGACTTCCCTTGTCAGCCACAGGTGTCTCTTACTCCCCTTAGAGTCTTTCCACCTCTTTGGAATAAATTGATCCTGCAACCTCTGCATTATTCCCAGGAATACCTGCCATTGCTGTTCTACCGTCTTCCCTGCTAGGGCCTCCTTCCAGTCAATTTTGGCCAGCTCCTGCCTCATGCCTCTGTAATCCCCTTTGCTATACTGTAATACTGACACTTCCGATTTTCCCTTCTGCCTTTCCATTTGCAGAGTAAAACTTATCATGTTGTGATCACTGCCTCCTAATGGCTCTTTTACCTCTAGTCCCCTTATCAGATCAGGATCATTACACAACACTAAATCCAGAATTGCCTTCTCCCTGGTAGGCTCCAGTACAAGCTGTTCTAAGAATCCATCTCGAAGGCACTCTACAAACTCTCTTTCCTGGGGTCCATTTCCAACCTGATTTTCCCAGTCTACCTGCATGTTGAAATCTCCCATAACCACCGTAGCATTACATTTTTGACATGCCAATTTTATCTCCTGATTCAACTCCTGGGTTTACAAAGATCATAGTGAGCTTTCTTGTACTGCTCGGGATCGTTTGACTTATGACAGTTGTTGGGGACATGCTGAACCTCCTAAGGCTTCTAGGGAAGTAGAGGTGTTGGTGTGCTTACTTGGCCATTGCTTCAATAGGGTTATAATAGGACGTCAGGCAACATCAATGGTGATAGTGCAGCCCTGCCTAATGAACAGTGCTTTCTATGTTCGCTTGAGCAGAAGGCCAATGGAGCTATGACATCCCTCCCATCAGACTTGTGGGCTCTTCCCAGGGTCACTGTTGCAGAAGTTAGACCCCTTCCTGAGGGTGAACCCATGGAAAACAACTGGCCCGAGCGGAGTCCCTGGCCGCGTCCTTAGAAACTGTGGATCATCTAGTGGGAGTATTCACGGACATCTTTCATCTCTCCCTTCTCCATTCTGAGGTACTCACCAGCTGCAAGAAGACCACTATCATCCCGGTACTGAAGAAAAGCAAGATCTCATGCATTAATAACTACTGACCAGTGACCTTGACATCCACCATCATGAAGAGCCTGCGAGGCTATTAAGGAAGGCATTAAATCCTGTCTACAAAGCAGCCTTGACCCACTGCAGTTGGCCTACCCCCACAACAGGTCCACGACTGATGCCATCTCCCTGGCCCTATACTCATCCCTGGAACACCTGGATAAGAGGCACACTTACATCAGACTTCTATTCCTAGACCACAGCTCTGCTTTTAATACCATTATTCCATCCAAGCTCATGGAAGCTCCAGTCAGCACTCATCCCTCTAACTGGATCCTCGTCTTCCTGACCAACAGACGACAATCAGTGAGCATAGGAGACAAATCATCCTCTACGATAATCCTCAACACTGGTGTTCTGCAAGGATGTGTTCTCAGTCCCCTTCTTTACTCCTTATACGTCCGTGACTGCAGCCGTGCAAATCCAATTCAGTTTATAAATTTGCAGACAACTCCACTGGAGTGGGCCGGCTATTAAATAATGACGAAATGGAGTACACGAAGGAGATTGAGAACTTTGTGACCTTGTAGCAAAGACAACAACCTTTCTCTTAATGTCAGCAAGACAAAGAAGATAGTGATAGACTTCAGGAAGCAAAGCAGTTTGCATACATTGACAGCGCTGAAATGGAGATGGGTGAAAGCTTTAAGTTCCTGGGAGTACATATCACCAGCAACATGTCCTGGACCACCCAAGAAGCATTCAATTCAGAATGCTTCTATTTCCTTAGGCTTAGGAAGTTCGGCATGTCCCCACCAACTCTCAGCAACTTCTACGGATACGCCGTAGAAAGCAATTTATCGGTATGCATCACAGTATCAGGCAACTGAACCATCCTATCAACAACTAGAGAGCGGTCCTGAGCCACTATCTATGGCTACTTTCAATTGAGCTACTATCTACTGCTATCTAGTACTACTGACCTTGGACTATCTTTAATCAGACTTTATCATGCACTAAACGTTATTCCCTTTATCATGTATCTGTACATTGTGGATGGTGCGATTGTAATGTATAGTCTTTCCGCTGACTGGTAGGCACGCTGGAAAAAACTTTTCACTGTACCTCAGAAACAATAAACTAAACTACTTTGTCCTGCCTCTCTTCCTTTCCAGCTCACTCATTCCCACTCGTTCCTGATTTATCCTGGGAAACATAACATTTAATCTCTTCAGCTAAACTGTTGATGTCAATTGTGAATAGCTGGGGCCCAAGCATCAAACCTGCCACAGCCTGCTCACCTGAGAAGCACCTGTTTATACCTACTCTGCTTTCTGTCTGATAACTAATTCATAATCCATGTCAATTTATCACCCCATTTCTGTGTTCCCTAATCTTGTTGACCAACCTGCTCTGTGGAACATTATTGAAAGCCTTTTGTAAATCCAAACAGGTCATCAGTCACTGAAAGGCAACAGGCAGTGAAGAAAGCCAATGGAATGTTGGCCTTCATAACAAGAGGAGTTGAGTATAGGAGCAAAGAGTTCCTTCTGCAGTTGTACAGGGCCCTAGTGAGACCGCACCTGGAGTACTGTGTGCAGTTTTGGTCTCCAAATTTGAGGAAGGATATTCTTGCTATTGAGGGCGTGCAGCGTAGGTTTACTAGGTTAATTCCCGGAATGGCGGGACTGTCATATGTTGAAAGACTGGAGCGACTAGGCTTGTATATACTGGAATTTAGAAGGATGAGAGGGGATCTTATCGAAACTTATGATTATTAAGGGGTTGGACA
Organism: Rhinoraja longicauda; assembly: GCF_053455715.1. Classification (NCBI taxonomy): domain Eukaryota; kingdom Metazoa; phylum Chordata; class Chondrichthyes; order Rajiformes; family Arhynchobatidae; genus Rhinoraja; species Rhinoraja longicauda. The sequence continues at coordinate 14,804,266 of NC_135985.1, forward strand.
CGTTAGAGGCAGGAAACATGTTCCCAATGTTGGGGGAGTCCAGAACCAGGAGCCACAGTTTACGAAATAAGGGGTAGGCCATTTAGAACACAGATGAGGAAAATCTTTTTCAGTCAGAGAGCTGTAAATCTGTGGAATTCTCTGCCTCAGAAGGCTGTGGAGGCCAATTGTTTGAATGCAGTCAAGAGAGAACTAGTTAGAGCTCTTAAGGATAGCGGAGTCAAGGGGTATGGGGAGAAGGCAGGAACGGGGTACTGATTGAGAATGATCAGCCATGATCACATTGAATGGTGGTGCTGGCATCATAGGGCTGAATGGCCTACTCCTGCATCTATTGTCTATTGTCTATTATCAGTCTGAAGAAGGGTCTCGACCTGAAATGTCACCCATTCCTTCTCTCCAGAGATGCTGCTTGACCTGCTGAGTTACTCCAGCATTTTGTGTCTACCTTCGGTTCACCATATCAATTCTACAAGTCATAAATGCAAAGCACCCCAATAGATTTTCATTTCATAAATCCATGCTGACACTGCTTGGTCCTTTTATTCTTTTCAAGATGTTCTATCTTATACCCTTCAGTGAGAACACCATGTTGCACCTAACAGGTCAGTAATTCTGTGTTTTCTGTGTCCTTCATCTTTTAAGTAAGATCTCCACAAACATTACAAATGTAAGACAAAAATAATTTGACATCAGTGATTTCCCTGGTTTTCTGGGCTAACAGGACCTTCAGTTGTGCTGTGATGAATTTTGAGTGGTGGGACCCAAATAATCTCAGGACCTGCCAAAACCAACACTAGTAGCAATAACTCAAAGATTGTGCAGCTTTCATATGGAACATCCAAAGATGCATTGCTGAAGCATGCACTGAGCTACATAATGAGATCTAGGAAAAAAAGCTTAATTAAACAGATAGATTTGGAGTACATCTTAAAAGTAGAAATGAGTTCAAGAGGATTAGAGATGAAGCACCACAGAATTCCCTGTTCTTGGCTCTAACCCTCTTGAAGTCATTTAAAATGTGCTCAAAATCCATCCAAGTCTATCTTTATGTTGTGTTTTTGTGGGAGAGCGATGGGTGGGGACTTCACTCACACCATTATTCTTTCAAGATTTGTGTTTGAACACTATCCCCAGGACGTCCATGTTCATCTCTCAATGAGCTTGGCCATAACAACTGCCTTTACAACATCACTGAGTGTGTAAGAGATGCATACATATACAAACAGGTAATAAATAAACACACTGAGATTGAGGAAAGCAACAAACAAAAAACATACATAGTGCATCCTGATGTGCAGGAAGCACAAGGGCCAGGTTACCAACCTCAGGACATTTCTCTAACAAACATCACAAAGATTTGTAGCAAACTAGTAACATTTCACTCTTCAAAACAAACCCATTATTTCACACATAAAAGCATTGAGTGAAGGCTGTAAAAATTCAAACATACAGGAAATGAACTTTACAAATAATATTTGAACAATGCAGAATAATGACTGAAAGAGGGAAAGAACTACTCCTGCCCCCTCCAGCTGCCCCTCTGCCACTGACAGTAATCTGCTGAAACTTCTCCAAGCTCCAGAAATGGCTGGAAGGGAAGAAAGAGGAAAGGTTGGTTAATGGCAGAGGTACAGACATCTCACCACATTGTTGGCCAGGTTTGGTTTGCCAATTACATTGTTTGGTTTTGCTTGGTCATGACCTGACTCTGCTTTTCATATCTTCAGACTCCCTTACACCTCTCACAGTTATATCTACGTGTCTAGGAAGCTGCTCCTGGTGGGAAGGGTCAATTTCACAATGCAAATACCAAGGGCCAACTCACAGAATCCCAGGTACACTGGCCCTAGAGCATTACTTTTGCAGCCCCTCCTCCTCCTCTTCCTGATGTCTCCTCTTCACTGTGTGCAGCTCCAAGGGCCGATGGCACTTCACCAAAAGCATAAATTTAAGGTGTGCCTAGATGGTGCAGGAAGCATCACAACTGAGTCAGACCTGGTCCTCAGGTTACAATGATGGAGAGCGGCTACAGTGCTGGCAAAGCCAAACTTACTGAGATAAACATGGAATTTAATTAAAACCTGGAACCAGCTGGGACTAGCAGAATCTGCTTTATCGTAGAAGTGGAAATCTGAAAGAAAAACTAAAAATGCTGGAAAAGCAACTGAATGTGTTTGAAAATAATTATAGGGCGACAAGGAAAACGTTGAGCAGTGGAAATAAAGTGGAATGCTCTATAAAAGAGCGAGCACAGACACATTCTGTGATCCAACATTCACAGCAGAACAAGCAGCATCTGTGGAAAGAGACGATGGATTATGTGGTTTTAATTGGATATAAATGTGAAAATATGGTAACAGAGACTAGAGAGTAGAATTGTCCTTTCTTTCTGAGAGACAGCAGGTAGTTACTCATGTATTATAAAGGGCGAATGCCTTCCAGACGAGAGGCCGAATGAGATTTGTTCTACACCATCAAATCGAGACAAAATGGCCCACTACATTATTTCAAAGAAGAGCAGGGGCGTTGTCCCAGGCATTTGCAACAATTCTTTCCCTGGACTTGACAAGATAAATGTGGCAATGATCTTTCCCTTTGCGGAGTCCAGAATTATGGTCACAGTCTCAAAATTAATGGTCAGCCATTCAGGACAGATATGAAAAGAGGTCATGAGTTATTTTTACAGCATCAGAACAATGTGCATGGCAATCCGTATGTCAGTATGTGAATTTCTTCGATTATTGATGCAAATTGTAAGACGGTACAGCTGTCTGTAGCTGCATTTCCACACTGTGAGAGGGCCTTCCATTACCTCACACTGCAACTCTCGTACACGAATCAATAACGCATCAACCTTAATTATGCAGAGCTCCTTTCTGTGATCGTAGTTTGGGTTGTCAGTTCACAGCTTCGCAATAAAGGCACATCAGTAATTCTGCTCAAATAAAGAAAGCAAAGGCTGTGGCAGTACTTTGTCAGCACTGTGATTCTATGGGAGCTATAGAGGGGAGATATGACAGTAAAGTGAGCATTCACCTTGTTATCAGTGAACGAGGTTCATCTACAATATCAGCACTGCCATTTTAGCCAAAACATTTCAAAGTAAAATCATGTTGAGGGCTTACTGACCTAAATCATTCAAGTTACTGTAGTTTCGCCATTCAGGATGCAATGAGATGTTGATATCTTGTCTACAGCCTTCTTGCCCAGAAAGCTCTACACTCTTGAGACTTGAGAAAAGCTGTTTTTTTGTCTGTTTATGAATTAATAAAAGATTAAAATTTAGTTAATCGGGGTAACTTTTAGTTCGACAGAGTTGTTACTTCAATATTAAAGCTCATTTTACATAATGTAATGCATAGCCCAGTGTGTATCAGGACACCGTTCTTGGGGTCAAATAAATGATTACAAGTAATTAACTGATTAATAATCTCTGCTCTGATCTGACTATGGAACAGATCCTACAAATTTTAACATGTTTTTAAAAATACTGCCACATGCCCTCAGTGATTAGATGTGATCAGGCACCAGACTCATGGCCAGTCAGGGTACAGTTTTGTTTAGTGTCTTTCCCCTTCCTCTGGCCCCCAGTTTACAGCTTGGATTCTCTCTCCCAGACATGGCATCTACATCGTGGGTGTGTAAAATCCCAAGGGAGATTGCCTCCCAGGCGAAAGGCTGAACTGAGTGAAATCTCAAGTCTTAACTATATAAAACTATCATTGTGTAACAGAGCTTCTTGACACAATGACACCAAGCTGCTTTATTTTAAGCGTAAGGCTCCAAGTTGCTCATTTAATCTACTTTTCACTGTTCTCAGCTGTAGCTTTGAGAACAGGTAGCATGCACTTGGCTCTGCCTTTCTGAGCATTATTGCCAAGACATTTGAAAATATCGCACAGTGATAGGGTTCCCAATGTTCTCTCTGCCACAATGATTAGCAGCAAAGCTATCTTCATGGCTTGAGCCTGCTGCAGTGTTTTATGCATTTATCTTGCTCTGATGTCAGTTTGGGGAGAAATATCAGTGAAACAGCTAGCTGCATTTAAAAGGTGGATGGAAATTATTTAATAAGTTGAGACAGTCTTTAATGCTTGCCCAATTTTCCCCAAGGTATTTTTCTAACTAGATTTGCAGCATTTGTGACTTTAGATCACAAGATCACAAGTGAGTGCTACAAAGGCCACTGCAATTTAGTGGAATATTGTTTTGATACATACCTTAATGTGACAGCTTCCATCTGAGTTATTGATAAAACGAGTGAGTCGGCCACACTGGGAGAGTGTGTGGTAACTAGGGTTGGTGAAACAGTGAAGGGTGCCAGTACTCTGAGATGGATCTAAGGAAAGATAAGTCAGCACAGAACATACGCACATGGAGTAAATATAAATATATCTAAGAGTGAGACAAGCAAAGACTGAGCACAGGGACAAACAGTAGGAAATGCATGAAGTCCAAAAGAAGAGTCTGAAAAGCAGGAAAGAGAATAAGAAAGGAAATAGAGACAGAGAAAGAAAATTAATGAAAGATTAATGATCTCCAGTTTCATAATCACCAATATCTTCTACAATAAATACCTGTGGACACTATTATGCTGTTAAGACTTTCAAATAAGACACAAGTGTAAAGCAGAAACAAAATACATTGAAGTAGGATAAATGAGCACACATCGCCACAATATAACACCCTGGTTGTATTTTGAAAACAAATCTGAACCATGAATAAATGCTGTAGAGACACTGGAATGTGCCAATATGTACCAACTCTGCAGAAAGAATACCTGAGATGTTGAAGGAATTCTTGAGACCAGTCACTTACACAAAGTCACTGTAAAGATTACATCAGCAGAATATGTTTTGCTGAACATATTATTTCTGACATCAATAAGATTTTGTGGAAAATTGGAACGCTTAAACACGTTACTCGAGGAATTGAGTTACCAGCCTGAACTACTACAAGGAGGGGAACAAAGGATTTGGGAGTGGGAAATGTTTGTATGTAGTCTGTAGGATACCTGTTAAAGGGGAAGGGAATGGGATAAATTGAGAGCTTTTCCAAAAACAATATCATCAGCAGGATGGGAAGAATGTCCTTCTTCTGTGTTGTAGAATTCAATAACTTACAGCTAGCTGCCAAAAGTTGAATCAGTGGTGATATCAAGGTTTGTTTATTTGGCCGAGACTGAGAAAATACTGCAAAGCCAAATGTCACAGAGATATTAAATAAAAACAGAAACGTCTGGAAATACTCTGCTGGTCATGCCACATCTGTCGCAAGAGAAACAGAGTTAACGTTTCAAGTCAAAGACCTTTTATCAGAACATTCAAATGGGACTTTGATCTGAAATGTTGTCAGTTTTTCTCCCCACCGATGCTGCCTGACCTGCTGAGTATTTTCTGTAGAGTTTTTAATTTTCATGTTCAAACTGTCCGCAACTCACACCACATGCATCTCTACTCAAATTCCATCCTTCACATTCAAAGTCAGGTGGGATCACATATAGGTTCAAACATCTCCAACTCCAAGTACCATTCAGACATTCACTACTCTGTGAAATCCGTACCCAGACATGTCCCGCGGTGAAGTATGGTAGCGTTACAGTTGGCGAATACTAGCAGCAACAGTTCATTGGTTTCAATGGCAGGATCAAGTATTATCATGAATCGCATCTGATCAACAAATCAAACCACTGGACACTCTTTTAAAACTACTAAACAAGTAACACCAACATTTCTCGTCACATACCTAACTATATAAACTAAACCAAGTGAGTTACAGTTGACTGGTCCAAGATAGTTTTGTTTTTGTTCCAAAAGGCTCTTACAATTAGCCTCATGAGCTAATGGCAATGGTAACACATAAATGACCTATGATGTCAAGATGGAGTAGAACAATGCAATATAGTGAATTGCAGATGAAAATATTAAACATTTTGTACCTCCAAAAGGTCAAAGATATCAGCTATAACTCTGTGAGGGGAAACATAATGGCACCGACTAAAACATTTTCCTACTTTCCCTGCCTCATAACATACCTTGGACCAGACGCTCTCATTCACGGCTACTTTTGCAAAATAGAATAGATAATTCTAAAACTCCATTCACAATCAATTAATGACATTTCAACTGAATTATTTCTCCATGGCACTTAGTTTCCCAGAACAGATATTTAATCTATCATGGTGAAAATTGCAACATTACGAAAAATATATAAATGTGCAAAATGGCATTCAAGGATGAGCCACAGATCATGTTGATTTTTTGAATCCCTCTTCCCCACCATCTGCCCAGTCATTCTCACCCCTCCTCACCATACGTCCACTCCATTAGTCTCTACACAGTGATACAATGACTATCTACCTTCTAGATTCTTATGGAATAATCACACACAGCCCAGCCTGGTGAAACAGTAATTGATGGATATGGATACAGTTAAAAAAAAAGAGAATGAGTATTCCACCAAAACTATTCAACCCTAAAAAGCAGTTGAACTGTTTAATCTCCCACGGCGACCCTGAAGTTAATATCAATTACAATTTGTACTGGACCAACTATGTTGAAGTTATAGCTAAGAAAGCACACCGATACCACTACTTCCTCTGAAGACTAAGAAAGTTCAGCATGTCTTCAACAACTCTTATCAACTTATGCGTGTGCACTACATGATAAGTTTTACTCTGCAAATGGAAAGGCAGAAGGGAAAATCGGAAGTGTCGGTATTGCAGTATAGCAAAGGGGATTACAGAGGCATGAGGCGGGAGCTGGCCAAAATTGATTGGAAGGAGGCCCTAGCAGGGAAGACGGTAGAACAGCAATGGCAGGTATTCCTGGGAATAATGCAGAGGTTGCAGGATCAATTTATTCCAAAGAGGTGGAAAGACTCTAAGGGGAGTAAGAGACACCTGTGGCTGACAAGGGAAGTCAGGGACAGCATAAAAATTAAGGAGAGGAAGTATAACATAGCAAAGAAGAGTGGGAAGACAGAGGATTGGGACTCTTTTAAAGAGCAACAAAAGTTAACTAAAAAGGCAATACGAGGAGAAAAGATGAGGTACGAGGGTAAACTAGCCAATAATATAAAGGAGGATAGCAAAAGTTTTTTTAGGTACGTGAAGAGGAAAAAAATAGTCAAGGCAAATGTGGGTCCCTTGAAGACAGAAGCAGGGGAATTTATTATGGGGAACAAAGAAATGGCAGACGAGTTAAACCGTTACTTTGGATCTGTCTTCACTGAGGAAGATACACACAATCTCCCAAATGTTCTAGGGGCTGGAGAACCTAGGGTGATGGAGGAACTGAAGGAAATCCACATTAGGCAGGAAATGGTTTTGGGTAGACTGATGGGACTGAAGGCTGATAAATCCCCAGGGCCTGATGGTCTGCATCCCAGAGTACTTAAGGAGGTGGCTCTAGAAATAGTGGAAGCATTGGAGATCATTTTTCAATGTTCTATAGATTCAGGATCAGTTCCTGTGGATTGGAGAATAGCAAATGTTATCCCACTTTTTAAGAAAGGAGGGAGAGAGAAAACGGGTAATTATAGACCAGTTAGTCTGACATCAGTGGTGGGGAAAATGCTGGAGTCAATTATAAAAGACGAAATTGCTGAGCATTTGGATAGCAGTAACGGGATCGTTCCGAGTCAGCATGGATTTACGAAGGGGAAATCATGCTTGACAAATCTACTGGAATTTTTTGAGGATGTAACTAGGAAAATTGACAAGGGAGAGTCAGTGGATGTGGTGTACCTCGACTTTCAGAAAGCCTTCGACAAGGTCCCACATAGGAGATTAGTGGGCAAAATTAGGGCACATGGTATTGGGGGTAGGGTACTGACATGGATAGAAAATTGGTTAACAGACAGAAAGCAAAGAGTGGGGATAAATGGGTCCCTTTCGGAATGGCAGGCAGTGACCAGTGGGGTACCGCAAGGTTCGGTGCTGGGACCCCAGCTATTTACGATATACATTAATGACTTAGACGAAGGGATTAAAAGTACCATTAGCAAATTTGCAGATGATACTAAGTTGGGGGGTAGTGTGAATTGTGAGGAAGATGCAATAAGGCTGCAGGGTGACCTGGACAGGTTGTGTGAGTGGGCGGATACATGGCAGATGCAGTTTAATGTAGATAAGTGTGAGGTTATTCACTTTGGAAGTAAGAATAGAAAGGCAGATTATTATCTGAATGGTGTCAAGTTAGGAGGAGGGGGAGTTCAACGAGATCTGGGTGTCCTAGTGCATCAGTCAATGAAAGGAAGCATGCAGGTTCAGCAGGCAGTGAAGAAAGCCAATGGAATGTTGGCCTTCGTAACAAGAGGAGTTGAGTATAGGAGCAAAGAGGTCCTTCTACAGTTGTACCGGGCCCTGGTGAGACCGCACCTGGAGTACTGTGTGCAGTTTTGGTCTCCAAATTTGAGGAAGGATATTCTTGCTATGGAGGGCGTGCAGCGTAGGTTCACTAGATTAATTCCCGGAATGGCGGGACTGTCGTATGTTGAAAGGCTGGAGCGATTGGGCTTGTATACACTGGAATTTAGAAGGATGAGGGGGGATCTTATTGAAACATATAAGATAATTAGGGGATTGGACACATTAGAGGCAGATAACATGTTCCCAATGTTGGGGGAGTCCAGAACAAGGGGCCACAGTTTGAGAATAAGGGGTAGGCCATTTAGAACGGAGATGAGGAAGAACTTTTTCAGTCAGAGGGTGGTGAAGGTGTGGAATTCTCTGCCTCAGAAGGCAGTGGAGGCCAGTTCGTTGGATGCTTTCAAGAGAGAGCTGGATAGAGCTCTTAAGGATAGCGGAGTGAGGGGGTATGGGGAGAAGGCAGGAACGGGGTACTGATTGATAGTGATCAGCCATGATCGCATTGAATGGCGGTGCTGGCTCGAAGGGCTGAATGGCCTACTCCTGCACCTATTGTCTATTGTCTATTGTCTATTACACGAAGCATCTGATCAGGACACATCACAACTTGATATGGCAACACCCAAGAATGAAAGAAATTGCAATGATTTGTGGATGTAACCCAATCCATCTCATACATCTGTTTTCCTCCCATCAATTCCATCAAACCAGCCTCCCCCCACATTGACTCCATCTTCATTTCACACAGTCTTAAGAAAGTAGCCAATATAATAAGAATCAATTACATCATTCCCTCTGCCCCTCTCTTGTCAGGCAGAAGATATAAAAGCTTGAAAACATATACCACCAGATTCAGAAACAGCGTCTTCTCCATATTATCAGACTAGCGAACGGTCCTTTCTTAAACCAAGGGTGTAATCTTGTGCAGGAAGGAAATGCAGATCCTGGTTTACACCGAAGATAGACACAAAATGCTGGAATAACTCAGCGGGTCAGGCAGCATCTCTGAAGAAAAGGAATAGGTAATCCTGATCTCCCAATCTACCGCACTGCACTCTTTACACTTTTTTAAAATCTGCAGTCTCTTTGTAACTGAAACTGTATTGCTGTAACACCATATTCTACACTCTGGTATTTTCTCTGCACTATTTGTACTTGTGTATGGCTCAATTGTACTCAAGTATGGTATGATTTGACGGCATAGCACACAAACAAATAGTTTTTCACTGTATAGTGAAACATGTGACAATAATAAACCAACACCAATAAGTTGACCTTACCAGAGAGGGAATAATCTGTATTAGTCATCCTCATGGCAGGTGTGTAGGATACACTGGGCATGTCATGCCCTTTCTCCTTCTGCTTCCATTTGTACCATATGAAGATAGTCAGCAGCATTACTATAATCAGGAGAAGAATAATTATCCCAGTAATGGCTCCAACAGAGTGTTTGTCTGATGCCAGAGCTGGACTGATTCTTGTATAGGGGTTCAGTTCATCCATTAACAGGGCAGCTGTATGAGAGAGTAGGCTCATTAGTTGATGAATGCTTGCAATTATACTGCATTACATGGAATGACAAAGAATTTACAGCATGGAAGCAGGAATTCAGCCCATTTCCCTCCCACTCAGCCTGCACAAGCCTTTTTCATATCTCCCTACCACAATATCCCTCTCATAACCCCTCCAACTTTCCCTTATAAAAAAATTAGAAACAAAAGCAGGCCACTGGCCATTGGTGCATGATCTACCATTCAGTATGTTCATGGTTAATCTTAAACACAGACCACTTTCCTGCACTAACCCCACATACCTCAATTCTATCAATATCTAAAAATCTAATGATAGCTATCTTGAATATACTCTGTGACTGCAATGTTATGGCTTCCAAAGGGTCAACATCCACTGGGTGAGGAAATTTCATCCCATCTCAATCCTGAATGGCTAGTTAAGTTAAGTTTAGAGATACAGTGCAGAAACAGGCCCTTTGGCCCACCAAGTCCACGCCAACCAACGATCATTCTGTACACTAGCACTATCCCACACCCGAGGGACAATTTACAATGAAAACATACAAAAGCCAATTTACCAACAAAACTGTATGTCTTTGGAAAGTGCAAGGATTCCAGAGCTCTCGGAAAAAACCCATGCAGCCACAGGGAGAATGTACAAACTCCATTCAGACTGCACCCGCAATCGGGATCATACCTGGGTCTCTGGTGCTGTAAGACAGCAACTCTACCACTGCACCACCAGACTGCCCACAAGTTCCTATTTTGATCCTAAGATCCTTGGTTCTAAACACCTCAGTCAGGGGATATATCCATCTGCTTCTAATCGCGAAAGAACCCTAAAGTGAACAGAGTATAGGTCCAGTGTTTAATCTATTCTGATGTGATAAACATGTAGCTGAGGAATTTATCAGATGAACCTTTAAGACACTTGTCAAAGCAGAGAGACCAGAATTGTACATGATATTCTAAAAACATAGCACAAAAAGTAAGGAAATTTGTGTTTGGTAGATTATTTCTTTGTTGTAACAATGCTTCTTGGCAATAAATCTTATACCGTTGGAAAGCCTGTTTATTTCCCTTTTAAATGGTGCCACATTTGTAAGGAACATGCATTTGTGGGATGAGCAGCAGAGCCGAGTATGTGGGTTGCGCCCATGAAAAATCTGCCAAATCTTCTCTGCCAATGCCAAACAGCTTATTCTGCCATTGACTCTTGTTCGGTGTTGTTTGGTGGATTGGATGATTGAAGTCTGAAGAAACAAGACATATTGGCAATTTAACAATTTATTCATTTAATAAACAGGAGCCTCAGTAGCGTGTGGAAGAACCATACACAGCCACAACAGCCTGGCACCTCCTCCTCATGCTGGTCACCAGCCTGGTCACACACTGTTGTGGGATGGCATCCCATTCATCAACCAGCATTTGTCGCAAGTCAGCCAACGTGGTTGTGATGGTCACTCTGGCACGAACAGCACGCCCAAGCTGATCCCACAAGTGTTCAATGGGGTTGAGGTCAGGACTGCTGGCAGGCCATTCAATCCTCTCCACTCCCAAATTCTGGAGGTAGTCTCTGAGAAACCCTGCTCTGTGGGGGCGAGCATTGTCATCTTGGAGGATAGAGTTCGGTCCCAGACTATGGAGATATGGGATTGCCACTGGTTGCAGAATCTCATCTCGATATCTCTCTGCATTGAGATTGCCTCCAATGATGACAAGCCTCATTTTTCCAGTGAGGGAGATGCCGCCCCACACCATCACACTGCCTCCACCAAAAGATGTTACTCTATCGGTGCAGCAATCAGCATAGTGTTTTCCGCGTCTTCTCCACACTTTGACCCTATGATCCACTGCCGTAGGCAGAATCTGGACTCATCGCTGAACATAACGTTCCTCCACATGTTCAGGTTCCAGTGCACGTGTTGCCGACACCAGCGCAAACGGGCCTGACGGTGAAGGGCAGTCATGGCAGGCCTCCTGGCAGCCCTATGAGACCGGAGATCGGCTGCGTGCAGTCTGTTCCGAATTGTCTGGGCAGAGAGCCGTCGGCCATATCGTCCTGCAAACCTTGACTGCAAATCTGTAGAAGACAGCCTACGGTTCCTAAGTGCTGACAGGGTGAGGAAAGGGTCTTCTTCGGGTGTCGGCTTCTTGGGACGCCCACTTCGCGGCCTGCCTCTGACATCCCCCGTTATATGGAACTTGGCCTTCACTTTGGAGATGGTACTAGGGCTCACTCCAAATAATGCCGTAACTTGGTTTTGCGGAACACCAGCTTGAAGTTGCCCTATCGCACGGGCCCTATCCAGATCAGTCAAACGTGGCATTCCGATTCTTGGAGCAGACACCTACTGACCACTGTAGCAGGGCCCATGCTCACAGATGCTGCCAATCAGGTGCCAATCAGGCACCTGATTGTCAGCACCTGGGGGTACCAGAAGCTCAAAACAAGAGTCAATAGCAACAGCAGAATAAGCTGTTTGGCATTGGCAGAGAAGATTTGGCAAATTTTTCATGGGCGCAACCCATATACTCAGCTCTGCTGCTCATCCCACAAATGCATGTTCCTTACAAATGTGGCACCATTTAAAAGGGAAATAAACAGGCTTTCCAACGGTATAAGATTTATTGCCAAGAAGCATTGTTACAACAAAGAAATAATCTACCAAACACAAATTTCCTTACTTTTTGTGCTCTGTTTAGGTGTGGTCTTACTGCACATCATTCCTCTCACTACAAATCACCTTGTCACCACCTGGTATGTGGTGAATTTTACTTTCCGGAGATGAAAGGGTGAAGTCAAACAAAAAGTTATTCTGATGTTTATGCAAACTTTGACAAGGCCTTTCCCGTTTTCATTAAATTCACTCCCAAATTCTGGCATCCAATATGATGCTTTCAAATTGTGACTGCAGCGAACAGAAGCTGCAATTGCACAGACACAAGACAGTTGTTCCCACTTTATTTACAATGTTCATTTAAATGCCACTTGCAATTCCTCAGTGAATTAGATCAAGATTTCCCAAAGACCCAAATCTTAGATTTAGATTCAGGCCAGTAATCCAACTGACAATTACTTTTTTGTAGTCACATGCTCCAAGTACCTTGGTCACAACGGATGCCTTTGAATCCAGGTGTACAATAGCAAGTCCCAGTCACGTGATCACAGGTGGCATTATTCAAACACTTGCACAATTGTTGACAGCTATAGCCAAATGTACCGGGAGGACATTCTGAAATACAATGGAAAAAGATGTAATTGTCCCCCCTGAGGTCAATATTTCAGTAGCATTAAGGTTTACAGCAGTTTGTAACAGCGAGCATCTGAATTAGCAGTTCTTCTTGGAAATGTTCTTTAAACAATGTTGTACTTGTTTATGTTTTCCCCATATAAAAGGTTATTATATCAAACAAACAAGAATACCTTATTGAGCTTTCCCAAATGCACATTCTATCTATCCAGAACTATTAAAAACCCTTTCACTTTTTCCGCATTTTGCTACGTTACAGCCTTATTTTAAAATGGATTAAATTCAATTTTTTTAATCATCAATCTACACACACTACCTGAGACAAATATCAACTGCTGTTAGATGATTATCAGTTTGTCGAATGGTTCACTTTGATTTTCTCGAAAGTTGCTAGTCTTCTAGTTCAAGAAACTTTCCATGGCCCAATGTGGCACATTCAAAAGGGCCAGAGTACGTCCTGAGTGGACACACTGCAGCTCATGCAGACCAGAGAAGAAAGGAAAGGTCTGAGAGGAAAGGTGGCAGATTAAGGCCCACCCACCACTGCACACTAAGGGGCTGGAACCCACAGAAAATCTCCTCACATTCATCAGCCATAAAGATTTACACTGTGGAAACAAGCCATTCGGCCCATCTGCACTAACTAATAGTTATCCATCTGCACTAATCTCATCTCCCATATCCTTTTATGCCTAAGCAATTCAAGTGTTTGAGTCTTTTTAAATGCTGTTAATGACCTTGCTTCAATGACTCTCTCACTGCTCTCTGAATAATTCACCTTGGAATGGGGGGAGGGGGAGATATAGAGAAGGGAATGGATAGGGGGTCCAGATGCAGTTCCCTTTTCAATTAGTTCTGTTTCTTTTGTCATGCAACATTTCCTTATTTTATATTTGCATTATAGACATTTTCTTCTCAAAATCTGTTAGTTACTTTTCAAACACTCTGGAAATATTCAGAAATTACAATTCCTCAGTAAATGAAATCAAGATTTCCCAAAGACCCAAATCTTAGATGCCATGAGAGAATGCCATTCTAATTGTGTGGAGATCATATAAATGGTGACATGAAACTTGGCACTTGTTTTGACTCAGTCTGTGCTGCAATTTTAATTTCAGGCTTTGAAGGCCAAGCCTGAAACATTTATGGTACAACCTAAAGTTACAGAAGATAGATAGGGAAGTTTAATCAAGATAATATAAAACATTTGCAAATGTGTTTGTGTATTTATCAGACCTTTGCTATATTAGCCCAGCATTTCCTGTCTGGTTATACCATAATTGCTGATTATTCTGTAATCAAAACCAAAAGCTTCCATGTGTTATGTGTAGTCAATCCACTGACAAAGTGAAAGTAGAGGCATGGTCAACAGCCCAACCTGCTTTGGCGCAATGACAGAAAACCTTTCCCCCATAGCACAGGTTCAGTACCTACTCATCTTCAAATGGGGATGTGCTGGCAGCAATAGAGAAGTAGTGGGAGACAATGAACAGCTGGTGAATTGGCTCCTACAGAAGAGGTCTAATTCTGTCTGACAATGCATTACTCCAGTAAACATTCGAGGTTCCCGAGTGCAACTCCTTTGAAATACAGTACTGACAATTAAGCAAACATTAATTTGCGTATATAACTGCTGTCATGTCGCAGGCAGAATACTTCAAAAGCAAATTGTTATGTGTTGCCTTGAGGCTGTAAGAATAAAACGGAAAAAAATGGATCAATACATACAATGTTGAATCTTATTCCCACTTTACTTAAATGTCTTGTCCATTAATGATTCAATTTCCAACCAACTTAATACTTGAGAAAATGGATAATATTGTTGTGTCCCTAACTTTGGTAGATCTATCTGTGATTGCATTTTTTGGTGCCGCCAAAAGTTTGATAGGGAGTGGTTTCCCACCCACAGGGAAATCCAGACTTAACATGCATTACATGAATAATCCCTGTGGTGAAGGAACATGCATAACTAACTGAATTTCATGGTTTCCTGTTAAAGAGGGAGGACCAATCTTTACCACACAGCTACAACCAAGAGACACATGGTATGCAGACAGGTAGGAATGTAATTACAGAAAGGGGTTTGTACATTAATTGGAGCGAGTGTGGGGAGAAAAGATATACAGATTGGTTTTTGGTTCTCATTTTGTGTCTACATCACTATCATTGCATGTGTGACAAGTAGGTCTCTGCAACATGGCTTTGCACTGAAAATATGCAGAAATACCTTTAAATGTAGTCTCCCAACAGCTCACGAAGGTTATGTCTAACGGCTAGTGAGGAACTGAAAATGTTTAAACCCATCCTATTCCTGAAAAGAACTACTTCTTGCATTAATGACTGTTTTTTTTGTTGAACTCCAGAAATATTCATGGTGAATTAAACTATCAGCACCTGAGGTTCCCTCCATTGAAATTAATACAGGGAAATTTCACATCATGTGTTCTGCTAGAAGTACCAAGTGGGCTTAATGACACAGTAAATCCCGTGGTACTTTAATTGCAAGGAAATCCCTACTTATTTTTTTAAAGACTACGTAAAGCAAAGGCACAGTGATTTTACCATCAGGTATGTTGTGTCCCAGAAAGTATTACGTAATTAAACCATATTGATTAAGACTGACTGGGAAACTGGATGATGCAGTTATCAGATGACAAAATACATGAATGGTAAATCTTGAAATCCCCAATATATAATATGGTAGGAATGTGTGCGTTAATGGGAAACCTTCCCTTTGGCACCTCTGTCTCACTCACTCTGTTCGCAATATTTCCCGAAGAATCCCGTTCGACACTTGCATCCTCCTGACTCATGATCACAATCTGCTCCATTCTGGCACTTGCAGAGTTGGATGCAATCTTTTCCAAAAAATCCCACTGGACATCCTTGAACACAAATTCTCTGTTAGAGAAAACTTGTAAATTTTTAATAGTTCCTGAACCACTGCATTCTCAACCACGAGGGAAGAGCAGGGTTTGAAGCATCAGCAACTTTGGGGGTTCGCAGAGTCTAGAAACAGAGACATATTATGTATGGGGCTTGTGCCAAAAGCTGCCATTGACAGTGAGAAAATAGGGAGGAATTTGTGCAGAGATGGAGGCATGTTTAAGCTACTTTAAAACAGAAACACTTAAATCCTACAGATCAGGTACATCTGTGGAAAGAAAGAAAGAGTTTTAAATGTTTCTGAAAAACATCAAACAGATTATAAGCAAATGCAGAGGGAAGTGAGAAAATAAATGGTGTTGGCAGGCAGCAGAGAGGCAACAACCAAAGGGACAATTTATTTCACAAAATGCTGGAGTAACTCAGCAGATCAGGCAGCATCTCAGAAGAGAAGGAATGGGTGACGTTTCGGGTCGAGACCCTTCTTCAGTCTGAAGAAGGGTCTCGACCCGAAACGTCACCCATTCCTTCTCTCCTGAGATGCTGCCTGATCTGCTGAGTTACTCCAGCATTTTGTGAAATAAATACCTTCGATTTGTACCAGCATCTGCAGTTATTTTCTTACACCAAAGGGACAATAGTGCAAAGTGAAAAGTTGGTGGAAATGAGTTAGAGGGAATTGTCAGAAGACTTGCTCGTTCAATACCTGAATGGAAAATTGTCTTAAAAGGAAAGCTTGAACAGGCTAAGTTGTGGATACTGGAGTTTAGAAGATTGAGAGGGGGTGATAGAAGTATACAAGATCTTGATGTTTCTCGATAGGGTGGGTGTGGAGAGGATGCCTCCTTTAGTGGGTGGATGATCTAAACCAGGGTCACCGATTAAAAATACATCCTTTTGTCAGAAATGTAGCAAATATTTTGTCAGGTGCGTGTCTTTGAAATTCACTTCCTTAAAGGGCAGTGAAAGCAGTCTTTGGATACTTTTACTATAGAGGAAACATAGTTTTCATAAGCAAAACATGAAAGGTTAACAGGCAGAGAGGGAGTAAATGGAAGAATTGAAGTTATCATCAGATTAGCCATGATCTTATTAAATGACATGCTGGCTCGAGGGGCCGAATGGCCACCCCCTGCTCATGTTCATGTGTTCATATCTTCCAAATTTGCATGACATGTAAATGTGGCAAAGACAGGGTTGGATCAGGTGTAAATAGAAATAGTAAAATTATTCTATTAATTCCTGGGAGATGTCAAGTATAGAAGAATGTAAAGTGCCCTGCTGGAAGACAAGTTGCTGGCCTCGAGCCCATGTTGAGCTTCATTGGAAAAGTGGACGTGAACAGAGAGCTCAGAAGGGGAATTTAATGGAGAACTGCAGGTAACTGGAGGCTCAAATGTGGGCATTTTGGAGGTGATCATGCATTGCATTTGGTCTCCTTAGTGCTGAGGAAATTATGTTGTGAGCAGCAAATGCAGTTGTGAACAGCTTCAGTCACAAATTTACAATCTGATCATCCACATCTGGGAAATAAACTTTATACCAGTGGACTGCAGATGGTCAAGAAAGGACACATCTGACTGTGATAACACTGCTGCCTAATCCCTGGAAACTCATTGCCAGAGTTCCTCACAACTGCCTTGTCCTATTGGCTGAAAAAATAAAAACCTAATCCAGTAAGGACTCCATACATCATGACGGACAATGAACATGATCTTCACCATGTGAAAACTCCAAAACAATTCAGAGAGCAGTACCAGTCACTTTACATGGCTTTTTCAACCTCACCAAGGAACTAATCATTCACTTCTAAAAGGAGATGCCGGAAGACCACTTGCTAGGTTTCATTTGTGGGTCGGCAGTGGAGACTGTCAGAATGCTTCAAATTCCTTGACGTTAACATCTCAGATGACCTGTGGACCGCTTCCCATAACTCGGGAGTTACCTCTCACCACATTAGACATTGATGTTAAAGTTCACCATCGCCTTCATTTTTCCAGCAGAGTTGGTTGACTGAGGCTATTTGATGATCGAGACTTCAAACCTGCATAAAACTTGTCTACAAATAGCCACTGCCCTGCTCTATGCTTCAGAGACCTGGACTTCCTCCAACAGGCACCTCACCGGAAAGAAAAAAATCTTTCAAATTCACGAGGAGGAGGAAATGATGAGGCACAAGGACAGTTGCTATATTTCATGTGATTGTGTGGGGAGGGGGTGGTTTTGGTGGTGACCAAGGAAGACACCAGAAGGCAGCAGCGGGAAGTTTCCCTCCAGGATACCAAAAGGGGAGAGAAGCGGAAAATGTGGTTTGGAATGGCATCACAGGGAAGGTGTAGGAATGATGGTGAATAATGGGGTGGGTATAGGCGGGGCAGGGAGTCTCTATGCAGACTTCCTCGTTCTATGACCACTTAGATTTATTTTTAAATCCCATTCTCAGGAGGCACTTGCCCAATCACCTTCCGGGGATTTTGTCAACCTATCAGTTTCATTGAAAAATGGGCATTTTGGAATTTTCAAAATATTGAGCCCTGACATGTAAGAATTCCACAATTAGTTGTTGCAAATTGATCTGTTGATGAAAGAATGTCATTAAACTGGCTAATCAAACATCAGCAAAACATGCATTCAAGAACAAAGATCTCTTCAATTTATTTTTAACCAAAGAAATTAAGATTAATGACTGTACAAATTAAGGATTTTCTGTTTTATTTTGGTACACCACAAGGTGGCAGGCTCTTCCCAGGTTAGTTTCTACTGAAACAGTTACTTACTCTGCGTGCAATACATGCCAGTCCAGCCCTGTGTACATCGACACTCTCCATCATAAGCATTGCACACTGCTCCGTTATGGCAATTACATGTGTGGATGCAGTTGGGGCCCCAGTAGCCTGATTGGCAAGCTGAACAGAATGGAAAAGCAATGAACAAAAAAAAGGGAAACAAAAATTACAAAATGAGTGTAGTTGCAGTATGGTTATTGCAAACAATGAAAAATGTGTCGGGTCTTTCCAGGCCTTAATGCTTAGTGCACACATAGAGCAGAATTGATGTTCAAATTTCTTTGATATATTCATTTAAATTCATCATTATTTTGTTTAGAAACTTGTTTGGAGGGAACAGGCCCTTCGGCCCACTCTGTCTGCACCGATTATGATACCAATATAACTTAGACCATCTGCCTGCCTGCTATATTTCTCCATTCCCTGCCCATTTGTGTGTCGATTTAAATGCCTCTTAAACATTGCTATTATATCTGGTTCTACCACCTCATCTGACATCCCATTACAGGCATTTACAACTCTCTGGGTAAAAAACTTGCCTCGTGCATCTCCTCTGAACCTTTCCCATTTCATGTTAAAGCTGTGCCCTCTACCCTGGGAGAAAGACTAACTATCTTATCCATGCTTCTCATATATTTTTAAACTTCTATCAAGTCACCCCTCAGCCTCAAACAGTCCAGAGCAAACACTCCAATTTTGTCCAACCACTCCTTGCAGCTAATGCTCTTCAATCCAGCCAACATCCTGGTAAGCCTTTTCTGCACCCTCTCCAAAGCCTCCAAATCCTTCCTATAATGTGGTGATACGAACTGCACACAATACTCTGTATGTGGCCTAACCACAATTTTATATAGATGAGGCTCTCACTAGGGTATCCTTGATATCCCTAGCTCCGCTCTTGCTCCCCCTCCCCCCATTCGCAACAAGGACAGAGTCCCCTTTGTCCTCACCTTCCACCCTATCAGCCATCGCATACAACATTTCATCCTCTAACACTTTCGCCACCTCCAACGGGATCCCACTACTGGCCACATCTTCCCATCTCCACCCCTTTCTGCTTTCTGCAGAGACCGTTCCCTCTGCAACTCCCTGGTCAACTCGTTCCTTCCCACCCAAACCACCCCCTCCCCAGGTACTTTCCCCTGCAACACCTGTCCCTTTACCTCCCTCCTTGACTCCATCCAAGGACCCTGACAGTCTTTTCAGATGAGGCAGAGGTTCACTTGCACCTCCTCCAACCTCTTCCAGGTGTCAACTTCTGTACATCGGTGAGACCAAGAGCAGGCTCGGCGATCATTTCGCTGAACAGCTCCCCTCAGTCCACCTTAACCTACCTGATCTCCCGGTTGCTCAGCACTTTAACTCCCCGTCCCATTCCCAATCTGACCTGGGCCTCCTCCATTGTCAGAATGAGGCCCAGCGCAAATTGGAGGAACAGCACATCATATTTCGCTTGGGTAGCTTACACCCCAGCAGTATAAACATTTAATTCTCTAACTTTATATAGCCCTTGCTTTCCCTCTCTCTCCGTCCCTTCCCCCTTCCCAGTTCTCCCACCAGTCTTACTGTTTCCCACTACGTTCTATCTCTGTCCCGCCCACTCCCCTGACATCAGTCTGAAGAAGTGTCTCGATCCGAAACGTCACCCATTCCTTCTTTCCAGAGATGCTGCCTGAACCACTGAGTTACTACAGCATTTTGTGTCTATCCAAATCTTTATATAGCTGCAACATGACTTCCTGACTTTTATACTCATTGCCCCAACTATTGAAGACGAACATGCTGTATGCCTTCTCTACTATTTTCAGGCAGCTATGATCTTACACCCCAAGATCTCTTTATACATCAATTGTGCTTCAATTAATCCTGCCATTTACTGTATACTTTCTCCTTACATTTGATCTGCCAAGGTGGAACACCTCACATGTCGGATCAAACCCTATCTGCAATTTCTCTGCCCAAATTTCCAACTGGTCTATATCTTGCTGCATCCTTTGACAACTTTTCTCACTAACCATACTCCACCAATTTCAGCTTCATCTGCAAACTTACTAATCAAACCATCTGCATTTTCATCTGAGTCATTGATACATATTACAAACAACAAAGTCAAGCACTTGCTGAACACAATTAGTCACTGAGCAATGGTAGAGGAGTGTTTCTCTGCATGTAGATCAATTAGTCACTGATGAGTTTTTCTCATTCAGAGGAACACTCTTCAACCATTACCCTCAGTCTAGGATCAAGCCAATTTTGTATTCAACTTACCAACTAACCATGGATCCCATGTGACTTAATCAAATTGTGAGATGCAGCGAAAGAACCAGGGATGAAAAATGAAAGGGAATGCAATGGTTTGGACATAATAATTCAGTAATGTTTCTTAAATAAAAGGAAAGCTTGATAGTGAGGATCTAATAAGAGCCACAAGCATTTTGGTTAACACATTGATAGTTTTGTGTTTACTTGTATCCATGTTGATTAATGCAGCTGGTGTCATGGGAGGGAAAGATTGGTTTTGAAATCTTCCATGGAAAAAGTGCAGTGCAAGGGAAATAGTCCAGAATTGAAAAAAAATGCCCAATCATGATAACTGCTGGGCAACATGGATGTATTGAAAGCTGCAGATTCATGCAGTAAGAAAATGTATGCAATTTAACCCACATTCATGGAGCACGAAGTATCTACCCTATGTATGCAGTAAATGCTCATAATCCAGACATGTAACTGCCCATTTCTCAATATGTTCAGCAGATGATACTTCTTTATCACAGTCATTCCAGCCCTTACTGCCATCACGTAATAGATTGCATCCAGAAGTCAGCCAGCATGGTCCAGTGGTAGTAAATTGTGAAATGCATGAAAAACAATGTCTGGAAGATGAATAGAGCATTTTAATGTTCAGTTTCTTCGAGTGAGGCTTTTCCTTCTGGTTACTTCCTGCCATGCAATGATTTATATATGACAGACTAAAGCCCATTATCAAATGCGATGAAATAATGAGTGGCTGCATTTGAGTCTGTGAGCAGGCACAATATGGGGATGGGACGCACACACAGTAACTCGTATTAAAACCGGGCATCTTTTGGTCAGGCACTTTGCCAGGAGGAGAGAAGAATTGTACATGTAGATAGGATGAACAAGTCAGGTAATGAATAACTAAACAAACTGTCTGCTTAAACAAAGAGAAAAGCTTTTCTCAGTAGATTCTCAAAATAAAACAAATAGAAATTAATCATAAGAAATAAACCTCAGCATCTAATAACATTTTTAAAATCCAGTATTATATTAATGTACAATTTAAAAAAAACTCCTTCCAAACTCTAACTTCTTGTGTTGATCACATATTTGGGCTGGGATTGGAGGCTTTGAGGCATGCCTACTGAAAGTGCCTGACTCACTCCACATCAGCCTGAAACTATTGGAAGCTGACTCAAAATGATTGTCTTATACCACTGGTTGCAACATTTCTCCCAACTAACAAGGTCTATACTTTGAGTTTATCTATTCAATTCCTGCAAAAGCAATTGACGAGTTGCTGGTATCATGCACATTTTCAGGCAATTTCTTCAACATCTTTGAGTTCTGTAATATGACTTGACCATGGAACCTAGTTCCCATTAATGACTTGTTCCAATGAAGTTCCAGCTCATAGCATTTAATGTTGTAGTGCAGTGATGCCCCACAGCTCCTGGCCAAGGGTTTGTGAATGATTCTTCGTGGCTCCAGTGCTCAAAGGAATCCAGTGATGCTGCAGATTTATTAAGGAGTTATGAAATTCAGAAAGCAAAGAACTCTGACATCAATTTGTTTTCATCCATTTCAATCCTTTCGTCACTTTCAGGCAAGATCAGGATAATTGGAAGAAATTCCAGATGGGAGATGAGTTCAGTATGATACAGGGGATCATGGTCCAGGAGCACAGGCTAGAAGGGAGGTTGAGACAGATTCAACAATAACTTTAAATGGGGATTGAGTGAAATATAGATTAAATTGGGAGCCTCTGAGGGACCAAAACTAACGAGAGCGCATTTTCAAAACCCATCAGAAAGATTCTCTGGAATGCTTCCTTCCGATCAACCTGCAAAGTTCATCTGAAAATGTCACCTCAGCCTCAGTTCCCCCAGTTGGGGCGTCTCTGCCAATGATCTGTGGGGTCCTTGGTGAGTGGTGCTTATCTCCCAACTGCTTCTATTACATTTATATATTTATGTTTTTTTAAACAAGGATCTGCTTCAATCAGGAGTGAAATTCCAATATAATTGGGATCGAGGGAATCATGCATTTTATATAAAGTACAAGTGTGAATCTAACACCTCAGATTGCTGTTAAGGTGCTGGATATATACATATCTTCCCATCACTTACTCTGAGCACAATCTCTTCCAATCCAGCCTGGGTAGCACTGACAGGAACCATCAATAGGGTTGCAAGTGCCATTGTTTGAGCAGAAGCAGGTGCCAGAGCAGCTCTTTCCAAACCTTCCACTTGCACAGACTGTGGAAAGAAACAAAATGCAGGCCACACTCATTAACAAGCTACTGACACACAGGACTTTTGTTTTGTTTGGTAAATTTATTTATTAAAGGGTTAGAGTTATAAATAAATATTTACACACATACATACCGTGAGGGACTTTGTTGAAAGCTTTACTAAAGTCCATGTAGACAACATCCTTTGCCCTACTTTCATCAATCTTCTTGGTCACCTCCTCAAAACACTGCAAACAGGTTTGTAAGACAAGATCTCTATCGCTCAAAACCATGCTTCTCCAGGTGCGAGTAAATCCTATCCCTAACAATCTTCTCTAATAATTACCCTACCACTCATGTAAGGCTTACTGGCCTATAATTTCCTGAATTGTCTCAACTGTCTTCTTGAACAGAGGAACAGGATTGGCTAGAGGGTCAGAATAAATGGCCGGAAGGATGAAAGTAGCAGAATGCCACAAGGATCAATACTTGACACACAATTATTTATAATCTTTATAAATAGTTTGGGGGAGTGGCAAAGTATAAGACTTCCAAGTGTACCGATGATATGAAAACAGGTGGGACAGCATGTTTTGATGAGGATATTTGAACTCTGCAACACCCTAACCCCGGGCACTTTCCCTTGCAACCGCACGAGATGCAACACCTGTCCCTTTACCTCCCCCCTCAACTCCATCAAAGGACCCAAACATTCTTTCCAGGTGAGACAGAGGTTCACCTGCACCTCCTCCAACCTCATCTATTGCATCCGCTGCTCTAGATGTCAACTCATCTATATCGGCGAAACCAAGCGCAGGCTCGGCGATCGCTTCGCTGAACACCTGCGCTCGGTCCGCATTAACGCCACTGATCTCCCGGTGGCCCAGCACTTCAACTCCCCCTCCCATTCCCAGTCTGACCTCTCTGTCATGGGCCTCCTCCAGTGCCATAGTGAGGCCCGCCGGAAATTGGAGGAGCAGCACCTCATATTTCGCCTGGGCAGTTTGCGGCCCGGTGGTATGAACGTTGACTTCTCCAACTTCAGATAGCTCCTCTGTCCCTCCCTTCCCCTCCTCCTTCCCAGATCTCCCTCTATCTTCCTGTCTCCACCTATATCCTTCCTTTGTCCCACCCCCGACATCAGTCTGAAGAAGGGTCTCGACCCGAAACGTCACCCATTCCTTCTCTCCCGAGATGCTGCCTGACCTGCTGAGTTACTCCAGCATTTTGTGAATAAATCGATTTGTACCAGCATCTGCAGTTATTTTCTTATACTACAGGTAGGTTGAGGGAGTGGGTGAAAACTTGGCAAATAGAATTTAATGCAAAAAAGTGTCAGGTCACACAATTCAGCAACAAGAATCAAAAGGCAGATTAACTAAGTGCAGAAGGATTGTAAATGAGCAAAGTACAGAGGGATCTAGATGATCTTGTGGACAAATCACAAAACATTAGCATTTTCTGAGAAATGCAAATGGATGAAAGGGTTGTTCTCTCACGAGCAGCTAGAAAAATTATATCTATTTTTGGAATTTACAAGAATGACTGGTGATCTTTTTGAAACACAAGTTAATAAGGGACAATGACAGGGTAAATATTGAGATGATTCTACCCACCTTGACCAAGGAGACATAATTACAATATAAGGGACAACCTTTTAAAACTCGGATCTGTAGAAATTTCTTCTCAGAGGGTGACGCATCTTTGGAATTCTCTACCCCGGAGGATGTCAAGTTTGGATTATTGGTGTGTTTAAATAGGAGACAGATAAATTTGAAAGATCAGGCAATGCAGCTACGGGAAACTGCAACAGAGGAGGACAAATTGAAGCCTGGAGAATATCAGCCATAATTCTATTGAATATCAGGCCAGTGTTGAGGAGCCAAATGGCTCACTCTTGTTCCTATTTTCCTGTGTCAAAGTCGCCGAATATTTTTAATAAAGTAGAGAAACCACTATACATGAGTCATCGAGGGGCATGATGTGGGAGCAGTAATATGGTATTAAAGTACATGAGCAGCCATGATCATAACAAATGGCAGAGCAGGCTTAATGGGCTGAATGGCCTACTCTGCTCTTACTCTCCTTGTTTCTATGTTGTCACTTTTTACGTTACTCTGGCTTTTCTGTTTTCCATTCCCATTTCTCTACACCATACCTAGTCCATTTATTCCATGCTTTCCAGTCCATGTCCTTCTGCAGTTGTACAGGGCCCTAGTGAGACCGCACCTGGAGTACTGTGTGCAGTTTTGGTCTCCAAATTTGAGGAAGGATATTCTTGCTATTGAGGTTTACTAGGTTAATTCCCGGAATGGCGGGACTGTCATATGTTGAAAGACTGGAGCGACTAGGCTTGTATACACTGGAATTTAGAAGGATGAGAGGAGATCTTATCGAAAAGTATAAGATTATTAAGGGGTTGGACACGTTAGAGGCAGGAAACATGTTCCCAATGTTGGGGGAGTCCAGAACAAGGGGCCACAGTTTAAGAATAAGGGGTAGGCCATTTAGAACTGAGATGAGGAAAAACCTTTTTAGTCAGAGAGTTGTGAATCTGTGGAATTCTCTGCCTCAGAAGGCAGTGGAGGCCAATTCTCTGAATGCATTCAAGAGAGAGCTAGATAGAGCTCTTAAGGATAGTGGAGTCAGGGGGTATGGGGAGAAGGCAGGAACGGGGTACTGATTGAGAATGATCAGCCATGATCACATTGAATGGTGGTGCTGGCTCGAAGGGCCGAATGGCCTCCTCCTGCACCTATTGTCTATTGTCTATTGTCTATGTCACTAATGCTCTGATCTGGCAACAAAACTTGGAATAATACACTCTAATGTATTTCCTTGTCTATGCGACTGTCAAAGCTAAATTTAAGATTGAGAAGGTTAAAATATTTCAAGCCCTGTGCTGTGAGGAAGTCAGCACATTTCTGGTAAGGATGCACATTTTGCGTCTTTAGCATTGGCAACCTATTGACTCGATATTACAAAGCAGCTTAGGAAATGCCATGTCACTCTGTATTATGGAAAACCACATTCACAGGAGTCTCTGCTCTTGACACCAAGGACATTTGCAGGTATAATAAAGGCATTTCAGTGTACGCCACAGGACTGAACAGTCAACTCATGAATCCCTAAGGAAACTCAGTGCAATTAAATGTACAAGGGGCAAGTGAGGGCAGTTAGTCTGAGAAATTCAAAAAATGCAATCATACCAAGACTGCAGACTCAGCACCTGCCACACAGCACCAAGCAGAGATGAAACACAGAGCATCGAGGTAACAGCCTCACTGAGATAAGAGAGAAACAAGTGACTGCAGCAGCTTCAGAACACTGCGTAACATAAAGTAAGGCCCTTTGGCTCAAACAGCTTGTGCTGGTGCTAATAATTTAGCTGCTTTCTCGATGGTGCTTTTTTGTCACGTGAAGAGAATGGGCTAATTAGGGATAGCCAGTATGGCTCAGTATGTGACAGGTCATGTCTCAGTAACTTGATTGGGTTTTTTTAAGGAGGTGGCGAAGGAGATTGATGAAGGTAGGGTGGTGGATGTTTTCTACATGGATTTGAGTTAGGCTTTTGATAAGTTCTCTCATGGTAAGCTGATGCAGAAGATTAAGATGTACGGGATTCATGATGACCTAGTGGTATGGATTCGGAACAGGCTTATTTATAGACCTCAGAGGGTTGCCGTGGAAGGTAATGGTTCAATTGTGCTTTTATTGCAACCCTGTGCAAATGCACAATGAATTTTCTTTCTTACAAACAGTCTGGTAGAGTATTGCCATACCCAAGCACGTCCCAAATTAGCAAATTGTACAGAAATAGACTACTGATAATAGACTCCAGCAATATGTAGTGGACCCCACATGTGAAAGGGCAACACTAGATCTAGTATTTGGGAAATTGGGAAGGGCAAGGGAATTAAGTATTTGTGGAGGAGCCTTTTGGGACCAGTGACCACTGCTCAATCGGGTTTAATGTGTTAAAATGTTCAATTGGAGTAAGGCCAACTTTAAGGGTATGAGAGATGGTCTCGCTCAAGTTGACTGGCGCAGGTTATTTGAGGGGAAAGAAACATTAGCCAAGTGGCATGTTTTTAAAAGTGTGCTGAAAAAAGCTCAGGATATGTACGTCCTTAATAGAGGGAAGGGCAAGGCAGACAAACATAAGGAAGCTTGGCTGACGAGGGATATTGAGGCATTGGTCAAGAATAAGGACGCTGGTCCACCTACCCAATGGATTTTAGTAGTAAGATAAATGTGGTGAAAATGAATATTTTGCCATGGCTGTTGTACTTGTTTCAATCACTGCCAATAGAGGTACCACGAAAACAATTCACAGAATGGGATAAATTAATGTCTAGATTTATTTGGGGAGGAAAGAAGGCCAGAGTTCGATACACTACACTCCAGTTGCCAAAGGACAAAGGTGGAATGGCACTTCCAAATTTTAGGATATATTTCTTTGCAGCCCAACTTCGACCACTAATTAATTGGTGTGAGGATAGCTACATAGCTTGGTGGAAAGAGATTGAGACATATATCCCTGACTTCCACATCCAAACACTCTTGGGAGAAAAAGCACTTCCTGGACATATCAGGAGTATAATCGATCCAATAACGATATTTACTTTAGAAACCTGGTTCACTCTTACCAGACAACTTAAATTGAATAAAGGACAAAAAGTGTTAAGATGGATAGCTTTGGATAGTGAATTTAAACCAGGGATGTATGACTCAACATTTAAAGAGTGGATGAAAAAAGGAATGACTGCATTCTGTACAGTTATTGAAAATGGAGACCTAAGAAGTTTTCAAGATTTGAAGGACAGATTTGCACTTCGAAACCAAGACTTGTTTAGATACCTCCAACTGAGAGAATATTACAACAAAAAAGTAAAAAGGGAGGCACCAGAAGAAAATAATCCAGTGGTAGAAGTGATAGTCAATGCATATCATCAAAAAACATCAAGGATTATTTCTAAACTTTATCATAGTTTAATGGAATGTCAAGCTAAAACTACATTTTATGTAAAATTTAAGTGGGAAAAGAAATTGAACATCACGATCTCAGAAGAAGAATGGCATCATATGTATGTAATACTACAGACATCCACTAATTCACAAAAATGGAAAGAATTTAATTGGAATTTTTTTATTTGTTTCTTTATTACGCCTAACATAAAAAGCAAGCAAATTCTAAGGCAACAAACATGCTGGAGGCAATGTGGCCATACAGACGCAAACCATGCACATATCTTCTGGAGTTGCCCAAAAATAGAACCATTTTGGGACAGAGTGAATTCAGTATTAAAGGAGGTATTAGGATATATAGTCTCCAAGAAGTGTTCCATTTTATACCTGGGTAATATAACACAATGGTGCTGAAGGAAGATCATTACTTGGTTAAAATCCTACTTACAGCTGGCAGAAAGGCCATTACAAGGCCTGGCTTGTAGCGGACACACCCAGACTTAGACAATGGTTAGACAGAGTACAGGAAATATTTGTGATGGAGAAAATGACATAGTCTCTAAGAGTGAAAGAAGACGAGTTTAACAGAAAATGGGAAAAATGGATTAGGTATAGAAATAAAAACATAAACACTGTATAATTTTATTGACAATAATGTAAGTAATGTAATAATGTAAGTTATTGGAAAATGTTTTAATAAGAAAATAGTTCTGTATACTGCATCATTAATTGTAAACTGAACAATTAATGCACTGTGTAAGAAAATAACTGCAGATGCTGGTACAAATCGAAGGTATTTATTCACAAAATGCTGGAGTAACTCAGCAGGTCAGACAGCATCTCAGGAGAGAAGGAATGGGTAACGTTTCGGGTCGAGACCCTTTTTCAGACTGCACTGTTGTAAGTTTCGTTGTTATATGTGTGTTTTATTTGTGTATGTATAAAAGCAATAAAGATTAAAGTGTAAAAAAAGAATAAGGACGCATGGGACAGGTATAGGCAGCTGGGATCAAGTGCTTCCCTGAAGGAGTTTCGGGAACTGATGAGTAAACTAAAAAAGAAATTCAGAAGGGCAAAAAAAGGGCCAGGAGATAGCTTAGGCGGATAGCATTAAAGACAATCCAAAGAGAATTTATAAATACATAAGGGAGAAAAGGGTAATTTGAGAGAGAGTGGGACCCCTCAGGAATCAAAGCGATCACCTCTGTGTGGAGCCAGGAGATAGGCAAGGTCCTCAATGAGTGTTTCTCCTCTGTAGGTGCTGAGGAGAAAGACAGGAGGACGGAGGAACTTGGGGCAGTCAATGGAAATGTCTTTAGAGTAGTCAGTGTTATGGTCAAAGAGGTGCGAATGGTACTATGAAGTAGGTGAATCGAGGACCAGAGGACATAGTTCCACATGGATCTGTGCTGGGAGCTCTGCTGCTTGTGATATATATATATATATATATATATATATATATATATATATATATATATATATATATATATATATATATATATATAAATGACCTAGACGCAAATGTAGAAATGTGATTGTAATTATAGAGAGATCTGGTGATATCACTGGGTCTGGAATAGTATGTACTGATCTGGTTTTCCTACCCAAGAACTATGATAGGAGCTTAGTTTGTCATTGTAGAGAATAAACAGACTGGGTCTAGAATCTCTTGAGCCAAGAAGAATACAAGGAGATCTCATTCAAACATACCTCTAACGAGGCTTCAAAGGGTAGATAAGAAAATAATGTTTTCCCTGGCTGGGGTATCCAAAACAAGAGGCCAAACCTCAAAATAAAATGTCAGCTATTGAGAACAGAGTAGAGGACATTTATTTACCCAGTGGATAATGAGGCTTTAGAATTCTCTTCCCAAAGGACCTTGGAAGCAATGTCATTGAGTCTATTTAAGACAGAGATCGATAGATTTTCTGGATATTAAGGAAATCAGGGATATGGGTTAGTGCTCCACCATTTAGTGTTGCAGAGATAAAATAAATCAGCTACAATTTTACTAAATGGTGGAACAAGCACAAAAGGGTAAATGGCATACTCCTGCTTATATTTCTTATATTTATTTTTGGTCTTCTACATTTTACGGTGAAAACAATGGGTGTCAGAAGCATTGGGCAAGAGAGTGGATTTTGTTGCAGATTCTCCCTCCCAGCCCCCACCCTCTGAGTCGAGAGTCTTTAAATTCAATTTGTGGGGTTGTTTCAGAGCAGATGTGTCCTCATTCAGTGGGTGGATAATGTTGATGAACATTCCACTTTGGTGAAAAATACAGAAATGCTGAAATAATGAGTTAAAAGCACTTTGATGTCCTTTTGTACAGGTTACCAAATGCAGATGGAGCAGGCTGTTGGAAAGGCAAATGGTTGGGGAATTATGGATTAGAGCCGAGTTACGGGGTCCTATGTGGATATTTATCTGATAGATTCAAGTCTAACTGATATTTTTCACAGGCATTGTGACCCTTACAGAAGTTGTATGTCAGTATTAATCTTTGAGATGGTGAGGAGTGGGGAGAGGCAGGAGG
This sequence comes from Rhinoraja longicauda, assembly GCF_053455715.1. Classification (NCBI taxonomy): domain Eukaryota; kingdom Metazoa; phylum Chordata; class Chondrichthyes; order Rajiformes; family Arhynchobatidae; genus Rhinoraja; species Rhinoraja longicauda. The sequence continues at coordinate 14,835,052 of NC_135985.1, forward strand.
ATGGATTAAAATAAGACAAGTTGTGAGGGCAGTTCCTGAAGGAGGAAGGAGAAATCATATGACTATTTTTTACAGTTAAACTATTAAGAAAGGAAAACCTTCACAATTATTCAGACTTTGAATGACCCCGAATCTATAAATCAGTACCTAAAATAACTTGTTGGGAATAAAAAGCATTTATATAACTTTTGCCCTCAACTGATCCTTCCAGTAAGATTCCTTGTTTTGTGCTGAATTCAGTAAACCCGTCCGACATATACGTGGCCTGTCGACTGAATTAGGAATGGGAAACCTGCCGGACCCCTGCCCCTGTTCACATGCCTGCAATCTGCATGTTTAGATACGCAGAAACATCATTGTCAGTCACACTGTGATACCCTGCACAGCTGGGCATTTTGCTTGCAATTATTCCCAAGGCATATACTTGGGTAGGTGCCCAAGAATATTCATCTTCTCTGGAACTGTACCACAGTGGCAGAGTCTATGTCTTCAGGAGAAGGGGGACAAAGAAAAATTTGACAAAAATAATAGCAATTCTCTTAGGCAAAACTTTTGCCACAACACAAGTCCACTTATTGGACCAACTACTCATAAACAGAATTCCTGAATTAGAGCATCTTCCTGATTAACTATCCTCCACTGAGATACAATTTTGCTGAACCACTCACTGATCACTGCCATTGCAAATTTTAAGCAATAAAAGCAATTTTGTGGATTGTTAATACTGTAGATTACAAATGTTTTACGACTTTAAAAGATCTTATTTCACAAACTTTATTTTACTTAATCAGGTTCCAGCCTTGAAGCCACATATAACCCTTCTAATCCTTTTGATCAAACAAACATATCGACCTCAGACCACTCATTTGGCAGATTAAGCTCTCAGTCAATTAGACTCTTCTTGTTTTAAGTTGCACATGACAGAGGTTCTATAGCACAGCAAAGCAAATCCTCCTTCAGATGACTTATTTGATGGTATAGCTTGGCTTTTTAATGGACTGGGAATTAATCATATTAATCTATATTCAATCAATATTTAATTACTGTGCATAACATTTTTTATGAAGTTGGGCAAATAAACTATTTGGGGAAAAAATTGGGCAATCATTAGAAACTTATAATTAAACTTGCTAACAAGCTTAGCACTTATTTCAGGTAAAGTGCCATGGGAATACAATCTAACTTTTCAGAAAAAAAATCAAAGAGATAAGCCTGCATGGTGCCAATGTAACATCTCATTAGTTAGAAACACTGCTTAGGAATAGGGTTACATCATTACTGCTTCATCCTCTGACATATAAACAGCGCTCATGTTCTCCAATACTGGACACATTTTATAAAACCACCCTTAAAATGTAGAGAGTCAAGAGAAGACAGTGTTTAGGGAGGGGAGAACAGCTTGGAGTCACACTTTCAGAGTCATAACCTACAAGTTCCTGCAAGTGATGAGCCAGGGACAGTCACAAGGACACAGATGGTTTGTGTTTGGTCGATATCTTGCTCTATTACTGAGCTGGCTTCTCAGGCACCTAGCAATACAGGAAATCAGCCTCTGCAAGCAGCCCAGAAATCTACAGAACAGATAACTGATGCATTATTCTACAGTATCAACACTTTGATCTTGTCTACTATTGAAACTGCAACCACAGCATGACAATGTTCCCTAATCATACCACATCACAAAGATCTGCCAATGTACTGGGGTTCTTACCACAGTAGGTGTGTGTCCATTGGCGCAACGGTCTATATGAACAAAACCAGAGCAGACTCCATCAAAATGCAGCTGGCCAGTTGCACATTACACTAACATCTTGGCAGAAATCACGATAATTTTCATATTAAAATCATGTAAGCCCGTGCCATGTTTACTTGATCTGAGAGTTAGCTTAATGTAGTTAAACTAAATTAACATTCCTGCCAGTGGTTACTGACAGAAGAAAAAAAACTACAAGGAACTGCATCTAATTCATTATGGCATAAACTGCTGAGTCTCAGCAGTCCTTCAGAAACCATAACAGGGGGGATGCACTATATTGCAGCCCTCCAGCAGTTCCAGGATTACTGATAACCCGATGATACCATGCAATGCTGCTACCCAAAGAGGCCTAATCATGGAGGAACAAACTGTCTCCTTGAAGCCAGAGTAAGGACATACAATGATCAAAGGTCAGATTTGAGGATCTCAGAGATCTACCATCATTTTCAAATCCCTATGGTACTGCAGGTTATCCTGCTGGCTCTACTGGCTGCTATATCAGGAAGCCCAATGAATCTTATACATACTCCAATTAACCTGCCTGTAGATATTTGCTTAAACTTCCCTTTAAGGAAGTCTACTGTGTACAAGGATGGGTCCAAGCATACTGAGCGACACACTGCTATTTTCCTTGTGTCACATTTTAAACTCTTTAGAGATGGGTGGAAATACTTCTCAAGTATACTGCAAAAACCTCTTGAACCATGGGTGCGAGGTTATAGAGTCAGAGAGTGATACAGTGTGGGAACGGGCCCTTCGGTCCAACTTGCCCACAATGGCCAATATGTTCCAGCTACACTAGTCCAACCTACCAGCATTTGGTCCATATCCCTCCAAACCTGTCCTATCCATGTACCTGTCTAACTGTTTCTTAAATGTTGGGATAGTTCTTGCCTCAACTGCCTCCTCTGGTAACTTGTTCCATACATCCACCACCCTTTGTGTGAAAAAGTTACCCCTCAGATTCAAATTAAATCTTTTTCCCTTTGCCTTCAACCTATGTCCTCTGGTCCTCGATTCACCTACTTAATAAGAGGCAAGAGACTCTGTACATCTACCTGATCGGGGGGGGGGGGGTGTGGTGGGGGGGGGGGGGGGGGTGGTGGGGGGGGGGGGGGTGGGTGTGGGGGGGGGGGTGTGGGTGGGGGAAATCTTTCTTTTTTTTTAGGTCTCTTCTGCAGGGCCTTCCATCACCCGGCGCGGCTCGGCCGCGGGACTGAACAGCGCCCGGTGCGGCTCGGCCGCGGGGCCTTCCATCGCCCGGTGCGGTTCGGCCGCGGGACACCATTCTGCTTTAGTTAAACATTTTGTTCAAGATGGCCGCGTCGTTGTGTTTGGCTGCCTGCCACTGTATGTTGTTTCTTTTTTTTTTTTCCTAATCAGATGTGCAGCACTTTGGTCAACGTGGGTTGTTTTTAAATGTGCTATACAAATAAAATTGACTTGACTTGACTTAACTCTCATGATCTTATACACCTCTAAAAGATCACCCCTCATCCTCGAGTGCTCCAAGGAATAATCCCAGCCTACTCAACCTCTGCCTAAATGTTCAGACCCTCTAGGCCTGGCCATATCCTCATAAATCATCTCTGTACCCTTTCCAGCTTGACAACATCTTTCCTACAACACGGTGACCAGATCTGAACACAATACTCTAAATACGGTCTCACCAACATCTTATACAACTGCAAGATGACCTCCCAACTCTAGCTGATGAAGCCCAATGTGCCAAAAGCCGTTTTGACCACCTGATCTACCTGCAACTCCACCTTCAGGGAACTATGTACCTGCACTCCTATATCCCTCTGCTTTACAACACTCCCCAGAGCCCCACCATTCACTGTGCAGATCCTGCCCATGTTAGACTTCCCAAAATGCAACACCTCATATTTTTCTGCATTAAATTCCATCAACTATTCCTCAGCCCACTTAGCCAATCGATCAAGATCCTGCTGCAATTTTTCACAACCAACTTCACTATCTGCAAAACTACCCACTTTTGTATCAACTGCAAACTATCTAATCTTGCTGTGTATATTCTCATCCAAATCATTGAAATAGATGACAAACAGTAACGGGCCCAGCATTGAACCTTGAGGCATACCACTAACCACAGGCCTCCAGTCCGAAAAGCAACCTTCCACCATCAGCCTCTCCTCCCTTCCATTAAGCCAATTTTCTATCCATTCAGCTATCTCTCCTTGGATTCCATGCAATCTAACCTTCCAGAATAGCCTTCCATGCAGAACCTTGTCGAATACCTTACTGAAATCCATGTATAGAACATTTACAACCCTGCCCTCATCGACCTTTTTGGTCACATCTTCAAAAAACCCAGATTTGTGAGAAACGACCACCGTACAAACCCATGCTGACTATCCCTAATCAGCCCTTGTCCGTCTAAATGCCTGTATATCCTATCCCTCAGAATAACCTCTTGTAATTTTCCAACTACAAATGATAAGCTCACTGGCCTATAGTTCCCAGCATTTTCTCTGCAGCTCTTCTTGAATAAAGGCACAACATTTGCTACCCTCCAGTCTTCCTGTATTTAAAGACGACTCGTAAATTTCAACCAGTGCTCCTGCAAATTCCTCTCTGGTTTCCCACAATACCTCGGATATATCTGATCAGACCCTGGAGATTTGTCTACCTTCATACATGATAGTACCTTCAGCACCTCTCTGACCGTAACACTGACTGCTCTCAAGACACTTCCATTGACTGCCCCAAGTTCCTCCGTCCTCCTGTCTTTCTTCTCGTGAAATACAAAGGAGAAATAGTAATTGAGAACCTTGCCCATCTTCTGTGGCTCTACACAGAATTGACTATTTTGACTCCTGACGGGTACCACTCTCTCTCTAGTTACCCTTTTCCCCCTTATGTATTTATAAAATTTCTTGGGGTTGTCCTTAATGCTATCTGCTGGCCCCTTTTTGCCCTTCCAATTTCCTTTTTTACTTTGCTCCTTAGTTCCCGAAACCCCTCCAGGGATACACTTGATACCAGCTGCCTATACCTGTCCCATGTGTCCTATTTATTCTTAACCAATGCCTCAATTTCCCTCATCAGCCAAGCTTTCTTATGTTTGCCCGCCTTGCCCTTCACTCTAACAGGGACATGCATATCCTGAGCTTTCGTCAGCACACTTTTAAAAACATCCCACTTGGCTGATGTTCCTTTCCCTTCAAACAACCTGCTCCTTGAGCGATACTTTCTCTCACACTCTGAAAGTTGGCCTTACCCCAGTTTAGCATTTTAGCACCTGAGCCCTCTCTGTCCCTATCCATAACTATCTTAAACCTAATCGAACAGTCGTCACTGGTCCCAAAAGGCTCCTCCACAACACTTTGTTCACTTGTCCAATTTCCCAAGACTAGATCAAGTGCTTCCCTCTCATGTCTTGTGCCCCTCTACATACATACTGCTGGAGAAAACTCTCCTGTACACCGTTGGGAAATTGCACCCCTTCTAAACCTTTCACACTATGATTTTCCCAGTCAATATTAGGAAAGTTAAAATCCCCTATCATAACAACCTTATTTGACTTGCAGCTGTCTGCAATCTCCTGGCATATTTGTTCTTCTAATTCCCATTGACTATTTGGGGGTCTGTAGTACACCCCCAATAAGGTGTTCATCCCTTTCTTGTTCCTCAACTCCAGGTCTGGAGGATGCAGATGGTAAGAGAGCAAACAACAGCTGTTTGGTAACAGAGTGGAGCAGACACATATGATGCACCATTTTATGTTAAAGGACTAAATCCAGAAATATGCTGAATATGAAAAAAACAATTGAAGAAATTACAGGTCGAGGATATAATTGGGACCACTGATGTAACAAATACAGAGGAAACTGCACATATTAGGACATTGAGGAAATTTGGCATGTCAACAAATACTTTCTTGATCTTCTACAGGTCTACAGTAGAAAGCGATTTGACCGTTTGGATCATGCCTCGTTTGGCAACTGGAATGAAGAAGATTGCAAAACGCGGTGTTCTCTACCCAGTCCATCATGGGTACCTACCTCCCCACCATTGAAGGGATCTACAAAAGTCGCCGCTGCAAAAAGGCAGCATCATCAGGTACCCACGCCACTCATTTTAATCTGCCATCGGGGAAAGGAGCCTGCAAACTTTTACCTCCAGGTTCAGGAGCAGCTACTCCTCTACAACCATCAGGCTATTAAACATTACAACTTCCTACTAAGCTCCAAAAAACAGACTTGGGCGCCACAATTATTGTTTTTTTAATATATACTGAACTTTTTGTTGTTTATTACAATGTTTACAGAGTACTATGTTTACATAGCTGATGTGCTGCTGCAAGTAAGAATTTAATTGTTCCATTTTGGGACAGATGACAATAAAACTCTCTTGACGTTTGATCTCTTGATCATGTCGAAGAAACAACAGTCAAAACTTAAATGCGATTATAGGGAATATACACTGACCAAGAGAGTAAGTAGGGTGTACAGTAAAACTCTTGATCCACTAATTTGCCAATCAAAAATCCCGTTCGTCTATTTTGAATTCACCAAGTGATCTCCACCGCATGCCCTTGAAACTCGCCAGGGCCCCACTTGCGATGCTCCTCTGAACCCTGGGTCCTTGCTCCACTGAAACTCTCCAGGGTTTCACTTCCCACACTTCCCTGAAACTCATCAGGTTTTCTGGGAAATTTATTACATTACTACATAGTATCTAAAAAAGTGAAATTGTGCAGGGAAAGTCATAAAAATAACATTTAAATAGTTCACAAAATCTGACATTTTGGTAGTAGTCCCGAGTATGCTGGAATATCAGGGAATGGTAAGAGTCATTGGGGAATACAGAATAATTACACTGTGGGATATGCATAGAGGATTTACAGCAAGAGATTTACAAGGAGTTCACTCTAAGAAAAGTGGGGTGTATGGAGAATACATATTGAGGAAATAAAGGAGTTATATGAAGATGGTATTGAATCAGAGAATTTTAAACAACTAATAATGGTATAGAGAGATTAAGATTGGTATACTTAAGAGAATTGCACCAAAAATAATGTGAGATACAAATGATAGAAATAGTCAGAGAATAGATATAGAATGGAGAGATGTTTGTACTATATATAGACAATATGTCAAAAGACAGTGCGAGTGACAATGAGAATTTATGGCCAAGCATTCTGATTTATCTAACGGTTAAGAACAAATTGTATTGGTTGGTTACAACCTCAACTATTCCCACAAGTCATGGGGTAACATAACATGAAATCATTCATAACATTCCATGCCAGCTTTAGGTTATTACAGCTTTCAAACACGACCTGAAACGTATGTGTGGAAATCTCCACTGTCATCCTTCGTTCATTTGATTTTTGATACTACATTTAATTTTATACTAAATCTGCCACTGAATTGTATGACCACATTGTTTACTGCAAATTACATTTTCCTTTCCACCACCAAGGAGTCTATTAGTTAAAACACCAATGCATTTCTTAAAACTGTCATATATACTGAGCCCTAAAGAAGGATCGACCTCCTGGTCAGTATTATTTAATCTTGAAAAAATGCTGGTCAGAAGTACTGTTGGAGTTTGAAATGTTGGATTTTATAGTACACTTGAATGAAGCTTTAATATATATTCTGTTCTTTACTAAGCTCGCTTCCAGCATTCTAATCATTTTCCACCTTGGGAAATTATAGAAAAAGTAGGGGAATGGACTAATTAAACTTCTCTTCAAAGAGCTAGCCGGATGTCCTGATTCTGTGCTGTATGATTTTATCCAATTCCTGTAAAATAATAAATATTACAATTTTTTTACATAATGTAAAAAAATTATATCCTAGATACTGCAAGTGCAAAGAAAGCCCATTCAGACCAGAGGAAGTGAGAGAAATTTGGTGTGTTGATACCAGTGAATGCAGGTTCAAATCCACCATTTCTTACACAGTGGACCTCCAGACTCAGACTCGTTGTGCTCTTGAGATCAGAGATTTTGTTACAAAGTGAAGATTCAATTACGAAAATGCGCAAAAAATAGAATGTTCGTGAAACTCATAACAACCGTAAGGTTGTCTATCTTTTTCCTCCACAGATGCTGCCTGTCCTACTGAGTTTCCCAGCACTGTCTTTGCTCAAGATTCCAGTATCTGCAGACTCATGTGTATCTACTTATTAAAATGATTTCAGTTTTGTGTTCATGCAGTCTTCAGTAACTTGCATTGAATATTCATGATATTCAAGTTTGCCATGTTCCTTACCTTGGTCGCAGAGGGGACCAGTAAAGCCCGATAAGCACTCACAGTGACCTGTGATGTGATGACAAGGTCCGTGACTGTGCACACATTGGGGACAAGCTTGGTTGCAATGATGGCCATAAAATCCAGGAGAACAGACTGAAAGAAAGCAGAAATGCTCATAGATTAAACAAATTTCTCATGTTTTCTTACATAAAATGCTGATCAAAACATTATTAAATACTGAAAGAAATGTCAGAGCTTATGTCCTGGATGAATAATCAAAATCAGTGATGTGCCAGAGGCCGGAATTACCTCTTCTTAAGCAGACATTGGAGAGACAGAGTGATTTCCTTCCTTCTTGCCAAGGGTAATATGTGGAGATCAAATGTATGAAAGGAAAACAGCTTTTGAAAACTCATTAAATCCAACCAGGCTAGACTTCATACTTACTCCTCTGGCATGTAGCTCCTCGATATCCAGGCGCACACTCACAAGTTCCATCCTCAGGTGAGCATGAACCCCCATTGTCACAGTTACAGGAATTGGAGCAATTTGAACCCCAACGTCCCTGCACACATATATTATCACAGCGAATCCCTGGAAAACGCAAACAGAACCATTTTAAGCACAAGATGTACACCACAAATCCGCTAACTTCACTGGGTGGGGAGGGGGGGGAGGGGGGGGGGCAGGGAAAAGAGATTAAAATACTTAGGATCAGGCTTGGACATCTGTTGTTTGTACTATACATCAATGATTTGAATAAATTTGTGTGCTTTGATTTGCAAGTTTTCAGACAAACAAAAAAATTGAGGCTAATGGGGAAGCTTTTCAAAGTACACAGCACAATATAGATCAATTGGATATTTGGGCAGGGAAATGGCAGATAGAGATTAATCAGGGCAAGAGAGGCGTTGTATTTTGGCAAGTCAAATGTACAAAGAAAGTACTGTATATGGTTATTGGCAGGAGCCTTCGGAGTATATTGATGTACACAGGGATTTTGGAGTTTAAACCCATTGCTCCCTCTAAATGGCAACACAAATGGATGGGGATGGGGTGGTAAAGAAGGCATTCAGCATGCTTGCCTTCATTGGTCATGGCATAGAGTATAAAAATTTGCAAGTCACATAATATAAAACATTTTGGTTAGGCCCCTTTTAGAGTATTGTGCACAGTTCTGAAGGATGTGGAGGCTTTGGAAAGGGTGCAGAAAAGGTTTACTAGAATAGTTGCCAGGTATAGAGGTGATAGAGTCATAGAAAGTCATAGGGTTATACAACGTGGAAACAGGCCCTTCACCCCAACTTGTCCATGCAGATCAATGCCCCGTCTACACTAGTCCCAACCACCGGCATTTGGCCCATAACCCTCTGAACCTATTCTATTCATGTACTCATTCAAATGTCTCTTGAACGTTAAGATAGTGCCTGCTTCAACTACCTCCACCGGCAGCTCATTCCATATATCCATCACCTTTTGTATAAAAACGGTCTCCCTCAGATTCCTATTAAATCTCCCCCCCCCCCCCCCCCCCCCCTTCACCTTAAACCCATGACCTCTGGTTCTTGATTTCCCTTCTCTGGGCAAGAGGCTGTGCATTTACCCGATCTATTCCCCTCATGATCTCGTACATCTTTATAAGATCACCCCTCAGCTTCTTGTGCTCCAAGGAGGACATATGTCCTAGCTTGCTCAACCTCTCCCTAAAGCTCAGACTCTCGAGTCTTGGCAACATCCTCGTAAATCCTCTCTGAACCCTTTCCAGCTTATTAGCTACGCAGAGAAGTTGGATAAAGTTGGACTCTGGAGCATGAGAGGTTTATAAAAATTGTAATATTAGAGGGCACAGGTTTAAGGTTAGAGGGAGAAAGTTTAAAGGAGACATGCAGGGCAAGTGTAAAAAAAAACACGAGTGTGCCTCGAATCCTCTGCTCGGGGAGGTGGTGGTAGCAGATATTATAACACCAGGCTTTTAGGTGAATACATGAACAAGCAGGAAGTAAGATATGGACTATGTGCAGGCAGACGATTAGATAGATTGGCATCATGGTTAGTGCCGACATGGTAGACCAAAGGGCCTGTTCCATGCTGTACTTTTCTATATGTCACAAAACCTAGTCACTTCAAGTTTCTGACCCATTCATTATAGCCATTTAAACTCCAATATTCGATGATGTTTAGCTTTTCCACAGACTTTAAAGTCAAGAGGAGATGGGGGCAAATGGCAAAAACACCTGCTTCCATGCTGTATGACACTACGACTCCCTATGACTTTACAGGGAATAGTTTTTCTCTAGGGACTATAGACTAGGGACTAACAGTTTCTTAATATTAGGTTGCATATGGCGAGGCATGATCCTAAAGCCTGGGTTTGACTTCTATATCTAACTTCTACTTGGAACCCTGTGACTCCAGTTGATTAAAAAATCTGGTAAGACACTCTGATTGAACACATCTGTGATGACAGAAGAATATCAGGAAACCAGCCAATGGCTTCTTCTGCTGCCTAAACAATGTGTCCCCTCCCTCTGGTATAAACAGATTTCTCCAAGTGTTAATAACAGTGGGAATATCATTGTACCCATTGGCAGCTCTTACGTTTAAACACTCTGGGGTGAAGTTCTACAAGCCTTGATGTCCTGGCAGACAAACAAAACCCAGAGGGAATTCACAGCACAACTCGAAGTAAATGTGCTAGTAGACTAGTGCACGTGCTGCCTGATACCAACAATCCAATAGCAATGGCTTGAACCACTGAGACCTCATTTATATTTCACCTTTCCATATATTATGTGCTCCTAGAGGTTTCTATGCTTCCACTATGTGGAGCCGTGTCTGTGCTTACATGAACAGCTCTGTGGCAATCAGAAATATATACAAATTTAACTCTCCAGGAAAAAAAAAATCAAAAAATATCCTATCCTTTATCCCTACTGAAAAATGTTCATGTCAAAGGTTCTCTGACTGGGAGGTTAATTGGAGTTTCATTCCAAGATTTCACCAATGCCTCTCCTTGATTACACTTATTACTACCACCCTGTAGGGAAGTACATAACATGTTTATTTCTAATGACAGCACAAAAGTGGGGTTTCAAGTATGAAAAGTCTTAATGTGAATTTGTACCATACCAATTTATGAAGCATTTTACATCATCCGGAGATGCGATTGTTTTCCAGATCGTATCTCCGGTCGCTCTGCGGCCTAACATCATGGAGCTGGAGGCCTTGCTCGGGAATGACTTTGAGCCCCACCGTGGGGATGTGAACTTACCATCAGAGCGTGCGATCCCTTGCCTGGGATCGACGTTCCCACCGCGCCCTGCGGACTTCAACATCGAGGAGCTCACAGTCTCAGGTAGAGACCAATATCTGGAGCTCCAAACGACGTAGAAGGTTTCAACCAGCCCCGACCCGGGTCCAATCGCTCGGCACGGGGGAGCTGAGATTCCCCCTGATGCAAGAGCTTGATCGCCCCGATGCGGAGGGCCCAAACGCCGCCGGCTATGGGAGTAAGATCATCCCATCAACGGAAGGCTCGAGGCACCCGACCGTGGGAGAACAAAGTAGGGAAGGAGATTGAACCTTTTTTTGCCTTCCATCACAGTGAGGAATGTGGAGGAGTCACTGTGGTGGATGTTTATGTTAAAATGTATTTAGTGCGTTCTGTTGCTTTTTATTGGTATGACTGTATGGCAAATGAAATTCCTCGTATGTTGCAAAACATACTTGGCTAATAAAGTATGATTCTGATCATCTCCATGTCTTGTTAAAAAAACAATTATGATATCAAAAAGTGCATTCTTATCATTCTGTATTGCAAGTTACTCAAACCACTGAAGCTCTCACAACAAATAAAAACTGCTAAATCATATTTTAACTTTTCACCCATAACTCAACAATTCACTCAAAACTCCTGTTTATGGTCCTGTACCCAGGAGAGCAAACGTTCAGCTAATGACAGCTTTCTTCATGACAATACACCGTCTGCCATTGGTCCTAATCCTGGCTTTTAATAGATTGTACATACATCACCAGTCAGGAAATAATGTTCAAGATTAACCTTTTCAAAGTGACATAAACCTTATATACCTCTACCACATTTCTTGTCTTTTCCAGGATTTAATGTTCAAGTTGCTAAAACTATTCCTCATCACTCATTTTTGTGACGGCTGAACTTGGTCTTGTGGGACTTCTGTATATCACTTCCAAGACATGAATGTTTCCCTTGCGCCTTGTTGACCAGAAATGATCATATTAGTCAAGGTGCAATGTGGCCAGAGCATTACACAGCTCCAGCACAATAGCCCAATAAAACATTGTTTGCTTTGTTCCTGTCGCTTGATGACTGGATAGTACTGTTGCCTCTAATCTCTTTCTTAGCTACTGTAGCGATGTTCACTGAATGCCCATTTTGCCTTTTATAGCTTAACACCCTGAACTTATTTAATACCCATGTCATCCGCTGTACTTCTGCTTATTTGAAAATATTGTTGGGAAATTATTGCATGGAATCTTCTTACCATGGCATTTTATTCATAAAAGGGATGTGAGTTTCATTAGCAAGGCCAACATTTATTGCCAATTGCTAATGTGAGAAGGTGGTGTTTCCCCACTGGTATATGTGGTGAAATCAGTTGGGAAGGGAATTCTAAGATGTTCAGGAATTATACGTAAATACATTCCTTTAGTGCAAGTATAAAATACAACAGGAATCTTGGCAAAAACATATACATCACTGATAACTGTAACAGCATTAAAAGTTAGCAAGTAGATGACAAAACTGGCATTTTGTCTAATTGAGTCCTTGGAACCCTCTGCCATTGATAACATTTCTATATTTAATATTATGCTTTTTTGAGGAATGTGGCGTTAAGTAGAGCAGATGGAGGAGATCATAATATAAATTTGTGAGGAGCAAGTTTCTTCGAGTTACATTAACAGAGCAAATGGTAAGGTGTTAGGTGATTTATTTTATTTCTGTACCATGAATCTGTAAATGCTGTTGATCGTGAATGCTATACTCAGAATAAGTGGCATTTTATCAGCAGCAGATACAATAAAATAATGCGCAATGCATTTACTTAAGGGCCCTGACATGTTTCAAGTCAAAAAGCAGACCATGCTCCTTGAACACTTGCCACCTTAATTTTAATGTTTTCGCCATTATAAAATAAGTAATAAGGTTTTCCATAATTTTAAAGGCTAGTGTTATTCTTTAATATTAAAATGTAATTTTCCCTACACATTTTGAGAGTATTTTCATTTTCACTTTTGGGGGGACATTAGACATTATTAATGTGGAAATAGTCTGGAGCCATGGCCTGCGTACTGGCAGCCTTCAGAATCTGGGGATAGAATTGCGATTTCTAGCTTAATTGCCTGTTATGCTGGACAGCATCTGCACTGTAATCAGGGATTCCCTCAGATATAATGCATCAGATTTCAAAATTCATCATAAAAGGCATTAGATGACATGTCTGCACCCTGATACTGTTAATGAATGGATTTGAAATAATTTATAGTTTGGATCAGGCCAAATTCTTTCTCCTTTCACAAGTAAGTGAATGGTCTCATCATCAAGGGGATCTGCAAGTAGATGCAGCTTTGGAAGTGATGAATAGCATTGTAGATTTAATTTTCTTATATATCATTTCAGTTGATTTTGGTCTCCTTAGATGAGAGAATTCATAACCAAGACGCGAGACAATTTTGCCTTTGTCACTCAGCATTTACTGCTCAAATTCCAAACAAGACAAGAGTTATTTTTAGTTCCAATAACTCTCAATTTCTTGAGTGTGTGTGAATCTGTGATGTCACTCATTTAGATCTCTAACCTACTTTCAGGCCTTCACCCCAACCCCTTATCACAACAGTCTGGAAATAATACAACCTCTAACAATCCCTCCTGGCAATAGGCAATTGTGATTAGGAATACAGTGGCATTGAAAATGGACCTTCTCGGTTATTAGTCCATATAGCAGCAAGTTAAACAGGAAGAGTGCTGCACAGCCTGTTACATTACCGATTCATGTGGCATCCATTGAGACTTCTAATTTAATTTTAATTGCTTACAAATTAGGGGGGTTTCTGCGACTTCTTTCCGTTAGAAACTGCATTGAAAAGTAGTTATTTCACAAACACTGGTTATAAGTTTCATCTCATGCATTAAAAAGGAAGCTATGATCACAGGGCAGCTGTGACTGTGTTCTGGACTAACCAAAGATAGACACAAACCATGCTATTTCAACCGTTCCTTGTAGTTCATGCCTTGCCAAATCCCTTTCAAATTCAGAAGGAGGTATATTTTAATTAAGGGATTTTTTAAAATGTGCTGCATCATTAAATCAAAATTAATCAACCCGTTTAAATTTATTGAGATAAGAGTATGAAGCCAATTTTAAACAGGGCATATATTACATTTAATTGTTATTAGAAAGAACATCAGTCAGAGCTTAAACATAAAAAAGAATTCCATATTCAGAGAGTCAGAGAAGGTCTAGTTCCAATTTTAGAAGTGCACAAGATACCGTCTCTCTGCAGAAAAATCTTGCCACGTATGCAAGTTTCTCTTTTAAAGTTGGTACAGCAAAAATCATAAATATTTCTATCTGCAGAGTGAAGCTTAAAATTATCTTTCAATTCTTAGATCTTTTCTCTTCTAACAATTTTACATGGTGCAACATTCTGTAAAGGACCCCTGAATTAGGTGGCAGTGGTGAAAATCAAGTCACTGCAGGAGTGTTATCAAACAAAAATAATTGATGGCAAGGTGTCAAAGATGCAGGTTTTGAGGATGGGGATGGAGGCAGAGTACTTGAGAGAAGATAGCCCAGAGCTTGCAGCTTGGCAGCTGAAAGTTATCGTCAATGATGCTGCAATTAAATTACAAGATGAGGGAGAGGATAGAAATAAAAAGCAGACATCTTGATGGGTTATTGAGTGAGGGAGATGACTGAGATAGAGTGGTGAGGCATGGAGGTTTTTGAAAAATAGAATGAGCATTTAAAAACTGGGGAGAGCTTATCTGGGAATCTATGCAAGCACAGAGAAGTCTGGTGAATGGGTCTTGCTGCATCAGGATAGAGACTGCACAGTTTTGGATGAGAAACGGAGAAAAGTAGCTAATTGGAAGCTGACATAATAAGTTGCAATAATCAGGACGAGAGGCAGATGAGCTTCTTGGCAGTGGGGCAGATGAGGCAGGGGCTGAGATGAGTGGTGTTACAGAGTTGTGAATAGATGGTCTTACTGAAAGCAGGGAAACGTAGTTTGAAGCTCAGCTCAAAGTCAAATGACACCAACTTGTGAAGAGCCTGAATCATAAAATCAATACAGGACAATAAGACCATGTCAGTTCCTGCTGAACAATTTATTCTGTTCCATTCTCCAAGGCTTTCCTATTGGCCTGTACATTTTTTTCCTCAGGTGTCCACCCACTTCCCTACCGATGATTGTTTCCTCGACCTTTATAGACAGTAAGTTCCAGGCCATTTTACTGCACACGCACGTTGTATCTTTCATGCTTCCCTATGTAAATGTAAGCTTCCAGGCTGAGCCATCTAGAACAATCTCTCTCTATCTAGACCATCACAATCTTAAACACCTAGTCAAATCTCTTCCCTACCGTCCTTGCTCAAAGGAAAAATGCAGCTTCTCCAGTCTATTCTTGAAACCATACTTGTGCATCTTGTTTAGGATCTTCACTATCTTTATAAAGTATAGGAACGATAATTTGGATGGAACACTCCAGTTGTGGCCAACCAATCTGTTGCAATAATTCAAGCTAATCTATTTTTGTATTTTTGCTATACCAATGAAGATCCAGCTTCCATATGTTTTATTAAAACACATGGATATGGGGAGTATGTATCCATTCATTAGAGAATCTAGAACGGGGGTCACTATTTAAAAATAAGGGACACCTATTTAACACGGAGATAAGCCATCTTTGCTTCCAGAGGGTGAGGGTTGGGATTGTTTTTCACATCATGAAACTCTCTTTCTCAAAGCATATGGAAGCAAACAATTTGAATAATTTTAAGGCAGCAGTAGAGATTTTAGATAAGCTTGGGAGTGGAAGGTAAGCAGTAATGCAGAGCTGAGTTTATAATCAGATCCACCATGATCTTAGTTAATGGTGAGGAGTCTCGAAGGCTGTAGCCTCCTTGTGCTCTAATTTGTATGTTCATGTGTAGCAGCTTTGTGTATATTGTTTTTCCCACGGGTACCTTTTATTATGTGTTGGAAGTTCAAAACTCAAGAGGGAGAATCCAAGATATATACTTCTTAACAGGACTAACAAACTTGTAATAAGATCTGGTTGAATAATACCAAACTTCTATTTTTCTTTCTAATCATAATAGAGACTATTGCTGTGGCAGAGTATGTTTTACTGATCTCTATGACCTTTTAGGAAGCTGCATCAGATGTCTTCAGATGTTTTTGACTGGTATTTTGAAGCAAAACATCAATGGAAATACCATTCCAAAGCAATGGGAATACCATTCCATACCATTCCTGGAATGGTATGTTAAAGAGCTAAATTAAACTTCTAAATTAAATTAGTAGGAATGTAAAATAATGTGAAAACCCCCCCATCAATATTAGAGTTGTACTCCAAAATGGTAACCAAAGAATATTCAACTTTGTTAATATTTACCTGTCCAGCCTGACACACAGTGACAGAATCCAGTGACCGGATCACAACCATTTGCATGACAGCAGTCACAATGTTCACTGCAGTCTAAACCGTAGGTTCCATCCTACAACAGAGAAGAGAGGGTTAAAAGTACAATCTCCAGCTCAGTGTGTCGGTATTTTCTGCAATAATTTTCACTGCTCAAGTCCTGGGGATAGGAGAGAGGGCTGAGTGGTTCAGACATGTGATCGAGGGACGAGTAAGGATTATCACTGTTGTGGGAGGTGATGAGAAACCAGAGATAGTCATAGAAGGCAAATATTTAATATAGAGCAGGCCTACATAAGGTAGGTTCCCAGCTCTGGATCCTGTAAGGCTGATACTCTTTAATTAGTGAACTATGTAAGTACTGTGAAAGCATGAGTACCTTGTGACATATATGGATGGATCAAATAAAAATCACAATATCCTGCCATTGGATGTAACTTTTCATATCTGGGCTCCCCCAGAAGAAAAACTGTAGATTTTGAACAACTTATGAAATCCCTGATTCTACTGTGTGATTGTTTAATTCCAATGGGGAAAGGAAAAAAAATCAATAGAGTGCATGGAAGTGTAATGTAATCCCATCAACTCTATCAATATTTTTATCGCTGCCTCAGGAGAGCAGTCAACATAATAAAGAACCATTTCCACCCTGGTCATTCCCTCCTCTTTCCTTGCCCGAGCAGTAGAAGATAAAAAAGCTTGACAGCACGTACCATCAGATTCAGGAAAAGCTTCTTCACTGTTATCAGACCACTGCACAGGCTTCCCTTCAGCTAGGGTGAAGTCCTGGTCTCCCAACCTACCTTAATGCAACCCTTAAAAATAATTGGCACTTTTTCTGTAACTGTGATGCTGTAACTATAATATTCAATCTGCTATTTTTCTTTTTGTATTACCCATTGTCCTTGTATATGGCTTAAGTGCACTCATGATTTGACAGAATAGCACACAAAGATTTTCACTCTATCTCAGAACTCATGACAATACTGACCAGGGTAGAAATGGTTCTTTATTATGTTGACTGCTCTCTTAGGGCAGCTTTAAATATTGATAGACTCCATGCTATCATTTCAAATGTGAATAATCACCCAGCTAACCCAAATATTTCAATTAGGAAGACATCTAGGATTAGAATTGAAACAGAGTAGCAGCCTTGTCAGATAATTTAATTGACATACTAACAGCCAATTGTGATAAGACATTTGTACACGTGGGAATTTGGGATGTTCTTTGTAGTTTGAGAGATACAGCATGGAAACATTACCCTTCGGCCCACCAAGATCACGTTGGCCATTGATCACCCATTCACACTAGTTCTGTTATTCCTCTTTCCCTACACATTTGGGGCAATTTACAGAGGTCAATTAACCTATAAACTCACACGTCTTTGGGATATGGGAGGAAACCGAAGCACCTGGAGGAACCCCACGTCTCAGGGAGAACGTTTAAATTCCCCACACAGACAGCACCCAAGGTCAGGATTGAACCCGGGTCTCTGGCGCTATGAGGTAGCAGTTCCGCCAGCTGTGCCATGGTGCTGCCCTATATCACAAGCATAGGCAGTGGAATGTGGATTTTCATTAGTGCTGCATATTCTCAAGGTAAACCAGAAATTTAAAACAAAACTTACTGGGCATGGCCTTTTGCAATGTTTGCCACGCCAACCTGAAGAACATGTGCACGAGCCATTTTCTGGATTACAACCTGCTCCATTGGCACAATGGCAGCTATTATTGCACTTAAGTCCCCATGTACCACTGGAACAAGGGACGGAGCAGTCTGCTCCCTGCCATCCTGAAAGACAAGCACCATCAATCAAGGCAAGAGAACTTCTGTCAGTTACAAACATTAAATTAAATCCCACTTTAACTTTTCAGCATAGGAGAAACACTTCCAAGATCCCAAGGCAAATGATTAATTCAAGTGTTTCATCTGAAATGTCTGAGTTTCTGCAAAGCTTTTCCCCTTTTGGGAATGGCATGAAGCAGAGGTAAATCTTCCCTAGGGAGAACAATCTCAGCTTTAATCAGGGCAATTCAGAAGTGGTTCGGTCCAGAACTGGGCCTGGAATCCAGATGAGTTGACTGCTGAACCCGGGTCTCTGGCGCTATGAGGTAGCAGTTCCGCCAGCTGTGCCATGGTGCTGCCCTATATCACAAGCATAGGTAGTGGAATGTGGATTTTCATTAGTGCTGCAACATCACAACCTGTTGTCGATGACTGATGGATACTCCAGTGGTGCTGCAAGATTGTTGTGCCAAGGGTTTGTCCCAGACCATGACTAACAGGAACTCTATAGCTCGACTGAAATGTCCATACATGCTCCAGTCTGGTTCTGCTTTCAGTAGATACCCAAAAGGTAAGTATACCCAAAAGGTTTCCAGTCCCTCAGTATTAAAATTCTTGTCCTGCTTTCCACGCCTGACCCCACTCTATCTTTGCAACCTGCCAAATTTAAACCAACTACTGCACTTTGGTGCATTCTGATTCCAAACCACAAGCTCCCCCATCCACAGACACCTACCCAAACGCTCCTTCAACCTACTCTTGTGGGCAAAGTTTTCAGCCATCTCAGTTAACGTGCCAGGGATTTGGAAATTTGTAACCAAATTTGGAATCATATTTCTGAACTTTATTGAACCTTTCTGCTAATTTATCCATAGGCTCTTTGAAATACCATAAAAAATCTCATTCTTGGAAAGCATATTAGGACATTATTGATATCACTGTTCCTAATATTATTAAAATTTCTGTGTGATTTCTCTTCTAAGCTTCTTAAGACTTCACCCTACATTAGTAGTCATGCCCACCCATAATAACTGTAGGGAGATGCATGCATTACTGGCAAAGAGCGCTTTATTCCTCTTATAAAAAGTGGTGGAATAGATACCCCAAGAGAAATTTCCTTTTCAATTACATTGCTCACCTCATTTCGTAAAGAAAGAGCATTTATGATAGAACAATGAAAGGCAGATGTCTGTACCTTCTTTACAAATACAGGCACCATCAATAGGAGAACAAGTAGCACCATGCTTGCAGTTACAAGTGGATGAACAGTTGGACCCAAATTTACCAGGAGGGCATGAAGAGGAGCAATCTTCCCCCTGGAGTGCAAAGCAAAAGGAAATGCATTTTGCCAGATAAAGATCAAGTGTGTTATTTGAAAGTACATCAAAGTTAGTCAAAGTAATCCGAGCTATCCCACAGCAGTTGTCATCTTTTGTTTAATTTTTACTAATGCACATTGCAATGTCTATAATGTAATCAGCCACACTCTGTATTTATCCGAAAACTCAGCTGTTTATTTACAAGGCAGTACACAAATACATATGTTAGGCTTAAGCTCTGCAAAACTGTTCCACTGTTTGAGAAGTATACACACCACATGACTCTGATCTCCAAAAGGAGCACAGTGTAAACATACAGATAGATATGGAGAAAAGCTTCTTTTTTTTTGTGCATAAGGATGCATTACTTTCTGCTCTCCATTCTTTAAAAACCAACAGTTTTTTATCATTCATTTATGCATTTTCTGACATTTATTGCCTATCGCAATAAGGTCCAGTCAGATAGATGGGCGAATGTTGGAGGAGGTACGCAGACAGCGTAGCTTCCTCTTGTAGGTGTCCTCTCTCAAGCAAGTTTACTGCTTCAGAAACAGTTGGGGCGAATGGTCTCTTGGGAAAAATTACAGCAGCAGACAGATCAGTGGCACCACAACAGGTTGTGATGAGGGGAGGGTAGATGCAAGGAGAGCTGTAGTGACTCTGTAGTTGGGGAGATGTAGTGGCCACAAACAAGACTACAGGATGATATGTTGCCTCCAAAATGCCAGGGTCTAAGATTTCTCCAAGCAGTTGCAGAACATTCTCAGGGGGAAGGGCGTGTAACCAGAAGTTGTTATACATATTGGTACAAACCAAAAAGGGATAGGTTTCTGCAAAGCGAATATAGGGAATTACGAAGGGTTAAAAGGCAGGACCTCTCAGACTCTCATCTCCAGATCACTCCCAATGTCACCTGCTAATGGGGGTAGAAATAGAAGGCTAGGGCAGATAACTACATGGTTCAGGTTAAATGTAATTGTTTATGATTTTTTGATAGTTTGATATTTTGTTTAAAAGTATGTTTTTGAACTTCAGAGACACTCACTATTGTTCAAATTCCTTAACAGCTGGCTCAGCCTGCACAGTGACTTAAATGGCAGCCAAAGTGCTTCTGTGGGATTTACAACTGGGAAAAATTGCGAGCCCAGAAATCAAATACTAGAAGAAAGCTTTAAGGCAGGGGCCCAATCTGGTTCGCGGGATGATTTGGGAAAAAAAAGTATATTCACGACCATTTATTGTGTATCTGTAGGGCAGCCGCTCTCCCTCGCCACTCTCTCTCCCTCGCCGCTCTCTCCCTCGCCGCTCTCCCTCCCTCGCCACTCTCTCTCCCTCGCCACGCTCTCTCCCTCGCCGCTCTCCCTCCCTCGCCGCTCTCTCTCCCTCGCCAAGCTCTCTCCCTCGCCACTCTCTCTCCCTCGCCTCTCTCTCCCTCGCCACGCTCTCTCCCTCGCCGCTCTCCCTCCCTCGCCGCTCTCTCTCCCTCCCTCGCTGCTCTCCCTCCCTCGCTGCTCTCCCTCCCTCGCCGCTCTCTCTCCCTCGCCGCTCTCTCTCCCTCGCCGCTCTCCCTCCCTCGCCGCTCTCCCTCCCTCGCCGCTCTCTCTCCCTCGCCGCTCTCTCCCTCGCCGCTCCCTCCCTCGCCGCTCTCTCTCCCTCGCCGCTCTCTCCCTCGCCACTCTCTCTCCCTCGCCGCTCTCCCTCCCTCGCCACTCTCTCTCCCTCGCCACTCTCTCTCCCTCGCCGCTCTCCCTCCCGCACCGCTCTCTCCCTCGCCGCTCTCTCCCTCGTCGCTCTCTCTCCCTCGCCGCTCTCTCTCCCTCCCTCGCCGCTCTCTCCCTCACCGCTCTCCCTCGCCGCTCTCCCTCCCTCGCCGCTCTCCCTCCCTCGCCGCTCTCTCTCCCTCGCCGCTCTCTCTCCCTCGCCGCTCTCTCTCCCTCGCCGCTCTCTCTCCCTCGCCGCTCTCTCTCCCTCGCCGCTCTCTCTCCCTCGCCGCTCTCTCTCCCTTGCCGTGTTCTCTTTCCCTCGCCGCTCTCTCTCCCTCGCCGCTCTCTCTCCCTCGCCGCTCTCTCTCCCTTGCCGTGTTCTATTTCCCTCGCCACTCTCTCTCCCTCGCCACTCTCTCTCCCTCGCCACTCTCCCTCCCTCGCCACTCTCTCTCCCTCGCCGCTCTCTCTCCCTCCCTCGCCGCTCTCTCTCCCTCCCTCGCCGCTCTCTCTCCCTTGCCGCTCTCTCTCCCTCCCTCGCCGCTCTCTCTCCCTCCCTCGCCGCTCTCTCCCTCACCGCTCTCCCTCGCCGCTCTCCCTCCCTCGCCGCTCTCCCTCCCTCGCCGCTCTCTCTCCCTCGCCGCTCTCTCTCCCTCGCCGCTCTCTCTCCCTCGCCGCTCTCTCTCCCTCGCCGCTCTCTCTCCCTCGCCGCTCTCTCCCTTGCCGTGTTCTATTTCCCTCGCCACTCTCTCTCCCTCGCCACTCTCCCTCCCTCGCCACTCTCTCTCCCTCGCCGCTCTCTCTCCCTCCCTCGCCGCTCTCTCTCCCTCGCCACTCTCTCTCCCTCGCCACTCTCCCTCCCTCGCCACTTTCTCTCCCTCGCCGCTCTCTCTCCCTCCCTCGCCGCTCTCTCTCCCTTGCCGCTCTCCCTCCCTCCCTCGCCGCTCTCTCTCCCTCCCTCGCCGCTCTCCCTCCCTCGCTGCTCTCTCTCCCTCGCCGTGTTCTCTCTCCCTTGCCGTGTTCTCTCTCCCTCGCCGCGCTCTCATCCACGCCACGCTCTCTTCCTCGCCACTCTCTCTCCCTCGCCGCTCTCTATCCCTCGCCACTCTCTACCCTGAGACAGGCCATGCGGTGACGTGGGCAGGAAGGGGCCGGCGCTGGGGAAGGTGGGGAGTCTCAGCGTTATTGTGGACACCGGGAAGTGCCTGGACTGCCGCCACAGAGGCCGCCACCATGTACCTGAGACCCAGGTGAGTGCGTGGATAAAGGCTGGTGGGAAGTCGCCGCACTGTGAATGGGGCCACAGCCAGCAATCCAAAATTTGAGCTGCTCTCCCGGGTGGGGGCTCTGGGTTTGGATTAAGGTTAGGTGGGATGTGAAGACATGCTGGTAATTATGCGGGAATAGGGTAGTGAAGGGAGAAGGTGGTGGTAAAGGAAGGGGAAGGGGAGGGGGAGCAGATGAGGGAAGGGAGGGTTTTTAGGGATGAGGAAGGGAAGAGGGGGTGTTGAGGGATGGGAGTGGGGGAGTAGGTGGTAAAGAAAGGAAGTAGGGATTGAGGGGGTGAGGAAGGGAGCAGATGAGAGAAGGAATGGTGTTTAGGGATGAGGGAAGGTAGGGGAGTTAGGGACGAGGTAAGGAAAGGGAGAGGATGAAGTAAGGGAGGGCAGTTGGGGAGTAGTTGGAAGAAAGGGAGATGAGAGAAGGGTAGGCTGAGGAAAGGGAGAGGACAGGTGAGGGAGAAGGTGAGGGTAGAGAAGGACATGAGAGGTGAGGGGGAGGATGTGAGTGGAAGGAAGAAAGGCATAAGGAGAAGGATGGGGAGCGGGGCTTTCAGGTGAGATGATGGACATCTTTCACCATGCCAGGTAGCTGCTGTTTGGCTGTTCACCACCCAGCCAGCCCATTGTGGGCAAAATATAAACACTGTAGGAAGACTATAAGACAGGGGAACATAATTAGGCCATTTAGCCCATCAAGTCTACTTTGCCTTTCAACCATGGCTGATCTATTTTCTCTCTCAACCACATTCTACTGTCTTCTTTCTCCCTGTAACCTAATCAAGACCTATCAATCTCTGCCTCAAAAATACCCAATGTCTTGGCCTCCATCGCTGTCTGTAGCAATGAATTTCACAGATTCACCACCCATTCCTCCTCATCTCCATTTTGGATGTATGACCTTTTATTCTGATGCTGTGACCTCTGGTCCTAGACTTATTTCCACATCCACTCAATCTAGGGCCTAGATACCAATCATAAAAGTAATGCTTGCCAGGCAATCTACTTCATAAGAAACAAAATTTGTAAAGTGAAACACTTTGTAGTTAAGCAGAGACTGAGACACATGGGGGCAGGTTGAAAAAATGAAGGCAACGAAAGCTGTGGGAGCACACGTGTGAGCGTTCGTGCATGTACACCTGATCCGGCCTGCATAAAGTCGCATTTTGCCCATTCCGGACCGTGACGTACAATGAGTTTGACACCCCTGCTTTAAGGTGAAAGGGGCAATGTTAAAGGAGATGTGCGGGGCTAGTTTCTTTTAAAACAGTGGGTGACTAATGCCTGGGGTGGGGGTGGTGGTTGAGGCAGATACAATAGTGGGATTTACGAGACTTTTGGATAGGCACATGGATATGCAAGGAATTGAGAGATATGTTGGTCTTCGCATAGTGTTCGGCACAGACATTGTGGTTCGAGGGGCCTGTTCTTGTGTTGTATTGTTCTATGTTCTATTCTTACACTCCCTGTCCCATCTGTCAACCAATTCCGAAGCATATTCACACCAATCCCATGTGCCTAACTTTGCAGAATTACCTCTTGTGTAGAACTTTTCGAAATTCCAAACGCACGTCTATTAGTTCTCCGTTATCAATTCTACAATTTACATCCTCAAGCAGACCTGTAGATATGTTAAGTTTGATTTCCTTGTAATAAACCCATGTTGACTTTGTCCTATACCGTTAATGCTTTCTAAGTATTCTGTTACTGCATCTTAACACATTCCAGCATTTTCCCCACGTTGGCATTAGGCCAACTGGTCTGCAGTTCATCATTTTCTCCCTTATCCCTTTTTGTTAATGGTGGGGTTACATTTGTCACCCTTCAATCAAAAGAAATTGCTGTGGAGTTGGAAGAATTTTGGAAAATGATCACCAATGCATCCACTATTTCCAGGGCCACACTTCCTTTATTACCCCGAGATGTAGATTATCAGGCCCTGGGGACTTGTCAGCCTGCAGACCCATGAAATTTCCAGACATAATTTTATAGTCATACTGGAGAAGAAAGGTCTTTGCTCAAATCGTAGCTGCCTGTCATATCTGGGATTATATTTGTGCACTCCTTTGTGAAGACAGAATCAAAGTATGTGTATAATTGCTCTACCATTTCTTAATTTCAAATTATAATTTTGGTTGTGGGAAACCTCTATAATATCATCTGGGCAAATGTCCATCCACACCATCATAATGACTTCCTCCTTCACTAACAACATCTCATCACGTTGTTCCCTATGGCTTGTCGTTCCTAATATCAAATACCTTAGTTATTCAGGGAACTGGGAATGAGAAATGACCATCCTGGGCTTAGTGCTAAGTTCACAGAGTGACAAGGCGTGGGATGCACCCTGATCTGGCCTCCATTGTACTCCTGACATCTGAGGGCAACAACAAACTGACGAGGAAAATCAGACTCATGAAGGCCTGTGCAATGCTGGTGAGAGAAATTTCAGGATAATCATCTTTCACTGTTGATTTTTCTTCTCTCAAGAGAGAGACCTGTTACATAATTTGAACATTTTCTGAGTTTATTTTTAGCAGTTGTGCTTTATTGTGTTTTATTTATACAATATTTTTTTTTAACAAAACAAAATATTTAAACAAAATATGTTTTTTATATTTTTCTGTCTTTCTGGGGGAAATAAACCTGTTTAACAGAATTCTGAGACAAGATACATAAAGAGCAATTCTGACTGAAACAGTATTTCATATCTTAAATTAATCTTATTGTTTGTAATTATTGAATGCCAGGCATGCTTACTTTAACTAAAATTAGGGACTTGGTCATGAAAAATGACATGTGCAATGATGCATGGCAGAATCTTTTCTGCTGCTCTGACTTCATTTTATCAGGTGTCATGATGTTTGTTATTCAATAGCAAGTTTTTCAAGTGAAGGACGTTGATGTTAACTATCATCTAATTAATGCCTATGCACTTTTCAATACTATCTTCATTAAAAAACTGTGTTATATATATAAAGAGTTTGATCTCCTAAGAAGAGGAAACAATGGAGGAGGAATATCTTATCCAAGCCACCTAGCAGCTAGAAGACACTGTGCTGGAGTGGCTCGGCAAGTTAGACAGCATCTTAGGAAAACATGGATAGATGACGTTGCGGGTCAGGACTCCTCTTCAGACAGTTCTCCAAAGATGCTGCCTGACCCGCAGAGCTACTGCAGCACAATGTGTATTCTGTAAACCAGCACCTGCAGTTCTCTTCATTATCATCCAATGCATATAAATAAAACATTCACCTTATATCCTGGAGCACAGACACATTTGCCAGTGACACCATCACAATTAGCTCCATTCTGACAGACACAGATTTGCTGGCAGCCCTCTCCATGAAAGCCAGGGGGACATATCTCATTGCAGTCCTGTCCAGTCCAGCCTGCTCTGCAGGAACACTCACCAGACAATGGATGGCAGCTGAAAAGAGTATCAAAGAGCCAACTACATAATCCTCAATTTAATTAATTGATCACATAAGAAGCAAAGTTGTTTTGTTCAATAAAACAATCAAAGAAAACATCAACAAAGACCTATAGCAATTCCTGTTAATTCAGGGTTAACGTTAATCACTGGAATGGGGTTTGTGGGGAAACTCAATAACTGAAGGGTTCTTATAAGGAATTATAATTGATTTGTTAACCTATTATTGCTGATATTTTGAATATTTTAATTGGAACTGCAATAACCAATGGAATATCAGGGAAAGAAGCTTCACTCTGTACTATTTCAATGTCTCATACCCCTGGCTGTTAGTACTGTATGGTGCAACTATGAAATTACACAAACATGTAGGAAATGATAGAAAATGGGACATTCTGTCCAATTTTAAAATGTTTATCTGTCTGAGTGGCTATTTCTCCAAAAACAGGCAGAACATGGAGAAAAGCGGATTTGGATTTTTGCATCAAAATCATTGTGCATGTGCAGACTGACTGGTTGAGATATCTTTTGACACCATGGAAAACAAATTAGTTAAAGAAATTTACCAGCATAAGAAATCAGTAAATTGTTCTTCTTAGGCTGTCATTACCTTTGGGTATGTTTGCCATTGCAAGGACACTGTTTATTGCACTTCAGTCCATACAGCCCACCTGGACACATTCTGTCTTGGCAACGATCACCAGTAAATCCTGGCTTGCAAAGACATGCTCCATTAACATGATAACATTCAGCTCCATTCTGGCACTCACACCTTTGGGCACACTGCAAGCCATAACTGCCGATAGGACACTCCTCCTGACACCTATATGAAGCAAAACATGTAGAGAGTTACAAGTCCTACAAGGATTAATTTTCCCTACAATAAATAAATACATGTTATTTCATATCAGTTTGCTTACAGTGCATCTAAAATTACTTTGTGAAATGCATGCTATGAAATCGCTCTACTAGGTGCTTTAACAGAAGAATTGATTTGTAGGTCAAGTAAAGAGCATTTATTTGTCAAATGCACTAAATATGAACCAGAACAATTAATTTCTTAATTGCTGCAGTTTTACAGGCACATAAGATGCAAAAATAACAACAAATAAAGATACAATAAATAAGCAGTTATTCTGGGTAAAGCAGTCCTTGATAGTGCAAAAAGCAAAGTACCTAGAGCAATCATAGTGGTGCAAAGCAGTTCAACGCTGAGGTAGGGTTGTAAATAAGGTTGTGCAGGGTATTTTAAGCACCTTATCCACAACCCTACAGCAATGTTGAATCACTTTGCATCACTATGGTTGCTATAGGTACTGCTTTACCCAGAATAACTGCTTATTTATTGTATCTTTGTTCTGGTTCATATCCAGAGGATTTGGCAAATAAATGCTCTTGACTCAACCTACAAATCAATTCTTCTGTTAAAGAAGATGGTTAAAGAAGATGGTTGATGGAACAAAGCTGCTCTTGAGCCTGGAGGTAACAGTTCTTAAACTCCTGTACCTTCTTCTTACGGTAGTAATGAGATGAGAGTATGGCCAGAATGGCATGGATCTTTGATGATATTAGCTGCTTCTCGAAGAAGCAATTCCGGTAGATCGCTTCAATAGTAGGGAGGTCAGTACCCATAATAGACAATGTTCATCACTATCTGCAGCCTCCTTTGTTCTTGAACATTTGAATGACCAAACCAGATCATGATACAATCAATCAGTATCCTATCCACTGCACCACTGTCGAAGTTCAATAGACTATTCGGTAACATGCCAAATCTCCTCAAACTTCTGAAGAAGTAGAGGCATTGGTGAGTGTGATTAGATCAAGAAGGACATATCTTCAGAGACATGACAGTCTCTCACGTTTTCCTTCCTGAATTCCCCAACTAGCTCTTTGGTTTTGCTAATGTTAAGAGCAAGATTTTAATTCTGGCACAACTCAACCAGATTGCCAATCTCTCTCCTGTACTCTGCCTCATCATTACTCTTTATTCGTCCAATGACAGTGGCATGGTCGGAAAATTTAAAGATAGCATTGGAGCTGTGTCTAGCTACACAGTCATGGGTATAGAGAGAGTAAAGTAGGGCACTAAGCACATGGCCCTGATGTGCCCCGGTGCTGCTGGGAAATAAGGTGGAGGTGTTGCCAATGCATCCTGTTTAAGGTCTGCCTATGAGGAAGTCGAGGATCCAGTTGCCTAGGGAGGAACAGAGGCCCAGTTTCCTTACGTTGATAATGAGTTTGGAAGGGATGATGGTGTTGAATGACAGTTGATGAACAATCGCCTGAAGAACATGTTCCTGTAGTCCAAGTCATTCAGCGAGGAATACAGAACTCGCTAGATCACATCCGTTGTTGACCTGGTGTGGTGGTAGGTAAATTGAAGTGGTTTTAGGTCATTACCGAGACAGGAATTGATTTGTGTCATTACCATCCTCTCAAAGAACTTCAGCCCATGGACGTGTGTGTCACTGGTCAATACTCATTGAGCGATATAACCTTGCTCTTCTTGGCCACTGGTATTATGGGTGCCCTTGTGAAGTTTGTGGGGACCTTGGACTGTATTAGTGAAAGGTTGAAAATGTCCGCAAAAACTCCAGCCAGTTGGCCCATGCATGTTTTGAGAATGTTGCTAGGTGCATCATCAGAGCCCGACACTTTCTGATGATTCTTCATTGTGAAAGATCTTCTGACATCAATCTCAAGAGACTGAAATCATGGGGTCATCAGGGGCTGTGGGGTTTGAAGATACGTTGCCCTCTCTTCAATCATGCACAGATAGTATTGAACTCATTTGAGAGTGATATGATACTTGGTTTAACCTTGTCAGAATTGATGGCATGCAAGTCCTGCCTTAGTTGCTGAGCATCCAACTTAGTCTGGAAATAGTGGGTACCAATATTAATAAATACTTTAACCTCATTAGACAGTGCAATTCCAAGAATAATCTTCTTCTCAAGTGGGCCCTCAGAATAAAGGATGATTTGTTTCCAATCAATTTCCAAGGATTATGAGAAGGCAGATGAGCATTGTAGGACCTTTTGATTCTGCTGTTGGTGCAGGAAGTACCTGGGAGGTTGTGCAGTTGGTTGGGAGGTGATGCATTCTTTCCACTTATACTAAACTAGGTGCTGATTTAAAATTTGATGGGATTATGAGTACAGTGAACGATGTACAGAGGTTTCAAGGGGATATAGACAAGTTTAATGAGTAAATGAAAACAGGGCAAATAGAATATAAAGTGAAAAAATGTGAGTTCATTCACAAAAGTAGTTGGTCAGTATTGGGCATGGGTAATGTTGCTGTTTAAAAGGCCTATGTGTTCCAAGGAACTTTGCTGAATGTGACCAAGCAATTAGGAGGGCAATTGTATCATTTAGTATGAAAAGGTTTGATTAGAGAAGTAAAGAAATCTTATAGTAATTATATAGAGCTTTGGTGAGACTGCACTTTGAACTATTACGAACAGTTTTGGTCTCCTTACCGAAGAAGGATATATTTGCCATAGAGGGAATGCAGCAAGAATTCACCAGATTGGCTCAAGGAAGGTAGGTTGGTTGGGGAATTCACTAGACTGAGGCTCAATTGTTGTGTATTTAGAAGGATGAGAGGAGATCCAATTGAAACTTACAAAATTCTTGAAGGTTATTAAATCTAGCGGGGCATTTCACCTGACTGACTGGGGCACGAAAGGGACTGAAGTAAAGAAAAATGTATTTACTCAGTTGTAATGGGCATGTTGGAAGGAAACATCATCAGCTGAAGATGTCAAGGATTAAGATTACCTTGTGTATTTTATCAGTAAAACTCTTCTGCCTGTTGAAGTTGAAGTCAGATATGGTTGTTCAGGCTGTAAACAAGCATGACTGCTTTGTGAAATATGGGGCAATAACCCCATTGAAACACCATCTTGCTTTATTCTTCATTGCAACCCAAGGTCTTAACAATAATACATTGAAAACCGTCTTAGGCCACCGCGAGTGTTTAGATCAATACCAGAAAGTGACTGATAGGCCTGGCCATGAAACCAACAGACGCAGAGAGGGAAAGGGGATTTCCATGTGTGTTGGATGCGAGGGCCTAATGAGTGCAGAAGCCACCAATCAATCACTTCTATGCATCTGGATTTGTAGACAGATGAAGGGTAATGCATTACTCATTGGTAAAACTGTACTGTCTTGCCCAAGTATGAACAATGCAAGGATGATTCTGGTATCACAAATGAGAGAGGATTCTAAAAACACAGCTGGGACTGACTGAAGGATTGACAGACCTGTGTGCAGGTTAAACAAAATTCTTGTGTAGACCTCAATCAGACTCTGTTGAGATTGATTATTAAAATCCACAAAACCGGGTGATGAACCTTTGGAGTTCCCTACCCCAGAGGGCTGTGGAGGCTCAGTCACTGGGTTCATTTAAAACAGAGACCAAAAGATTTCTGGACATTTAGGAAATAAAGGAATATAGAAATACTGTTGGAAAATACGGCACTTGGGTAGGAGATCAGCCATGATGTTATGAACAGTGGAGCAGATGCTCAACTCCTGTTTCTTATGTTCATGCTGAGCTTCTATGTGCTCCTGATACTTGGTTTTCAATCCCAACCCAAATGTTCCATTTTCTTCATGAACCTAAGATTTCCAGCTGTCAGTGGGGATGTTGTTGGTTTTTAAAAAGGCCTCAAGCATATCCTTGAATCTTTTCCCCTGTCCATCTGGTGATCTCTCTCCATGCCAGATGTTGAAAATAGAAAGTTTCTTTCAGGAGTCTGGTGTCAGGCAAGTGAATAACATGCTCTGTCCAACAGAGTTAATTGAGTGTAATCAGGACTTCAGTCCTGGGGATTATTGGCCTGAGAGAGAATGCTAATGTAGATTTGGTTATTCTTTCAGATTTATGTTTTTTTTGCATTGGTAGTATTTTGGTGGTTTCCTATCTTGCCCTCATTTTGTAACAGTTCCTGACAAGGCCCTGGAATACACTGACCACTGCGCATAACTCAGGGGCCATCTAGTATCCGAGGTAGACATTGATGAAGGAATTCATTATCACCTTTAGTGAACCAGCACAGCTTTTGGACACCTGTGGAAAAGAGTGCTTGACGAACAGGACCTAAAGCCCAGCATAAAACACACTGACTACTGAGTAGTTGTGACCCTGTCCTCTTAGCTTCTGTTATAGGCCACCAATAACTAGCACCTCAAGTCACTGGAGAAAAATCAAGAGTAATCACAGTTTAGCTGTGATTGTAAGATTCATATCTGAATTACTTTAACTTCTAATTGAGGGTCACAAATTTGATCAGGAACAACTTTCACAGAAGTTCTACAAAGCAATACATTTAATTTTTAAAGATAAACCAAAGGCTCCCCAAAGACAACTGAAACAGCAAATAGATTATTTCTGTTAACGTAAAAATGGATTTAAAGTCTTGATATGATTTATGCCAAACAAATATCACAGTTAATATTCTCATAACTATGATAAAGCTAGTTATCATAGAGATTAGATAGTTTACATTTTCTTGATGGCAGATGGTTGGGCAAAAGCCAGAAATGAAAAGACAAAAGGTGGAGACAAAAGGATTGAAGAGTTGCAAATTGTGAAGCTAGAGGAAGTAATATAAGTGTAAGGAAAGGGGAAAGGGAGAAATTGATGTAAGTCCAGTTGGGTGATAAGGAAGAGGGGGGGGGGGCACAATGAAGGGAGGTGTGTAGGGGAAGGGGGGGGGTTTATAGTTACCTAGAATTGGAGAATTCAGTGTTCAGACCAATGGCTACCCAAGCAGAATATGAGGTGCTGTTCCTCCAATTTTAGTGTGACCTCACACTGGCAATGGAGGAGGCCTTGAACAGAAAAGTCAGCATGGGAATGGGAAAAGGTGTTAAATGGTTAGCCACCAGGAGATCCAGAGTGCCTTGGCAGACCATGAGCAAGAGTTCGGCGAAACAGGTGCCGAGTCTACGCTTGGTATCCCGAATGTACAGGAAGCTACATTGGGAATACTGGACGCAGTAGACAAGGTGCATATGAACCTTTATCTCACCTAAAGGACTGTTTGGGGTCGTTGGATGGAGGTGCGGGAGGAAGTATGGGGATAGGAAGATACCTGAACTTGAGAACTTTGCCAACTACAAATATATAATCAGACCACTTTTATTAAAACAGCAGTAGATCTACTATTTTACTGGATATAAGTGCTAAAGCATACATTGGCATTAAAAATAATAAACACCAAAGAATAAAAGGTTCTTTAGCCCATCACATCTGCTCTTTTGGATTTCCTTCACACATTATCTATTAATCCTGTTTCTGTGTCACGTAGAACTACGCTGAATGCTGGTTCAAATTTGACTTCAGATGTTTCTGTGTGGAATTTGCACATGTTCACATGGGTTTCCCTTGGGTTCTCTCACATCCCCATGGCATTCTGGTAAATTATCTCTCAGTATAATTGAAAACTAGTCATAACTTCAGTCTTACCTCTCATTATTCCACTTTCTCCTGGAAAAAGTAGACATCATTTTTGAGCTTTTCCCCATGCTCACACCCCAGAGCTAGAACCATCTTGAAGTCTGTTCTCTTAAACCTTTTTAATGTGTTCACATCTTTCTCAGATTCAATTCAAAAGTACAAACAAATCCCCATGTTGGCCTTGTCAGTGAAGAGATACCCAGCCTATATTGTCACTCTGGCCAATGTCAGTAGTTCTCAGTTGCCTGAAAATACTTCATTTATCTCTTTACTGATTGCCTGTGACCGAAAGCTTACAAATATGATCAATGCTCAGTTGCAATCCTTTTCCCTTTAGCAGCTGGTGGAGAAAGAGGCTGGTTTAAGTCTTTTTAGTTAATTTTGGTTAAAGGATGCGAACTGTTCTTGAGATTTTCATATCACCCTGAAGGGAAGCTTTTGATTATTTTCCTCTGAGAAGCTGAGTTTGCTTGCCCTTAGTTTTTGATCTATCATATAATAGATTCCTTCTCGTTTACATGCATGCTCACTGTTGCTATGTACATCATATATCCACATTAAAATTCATCTGGTGTTTTTTAGTCTAGATTCATTCATGAATCAAGTAGCAAATCCCATTTTTATGTGTTAACATTTCTATGTCACCAGCAAATTTAGTGGTATCATTTTAAACAGTTATTCAACTTCATTTGCAAATATTTGACAGATTGGGAGAGTGAGCAAAGAAGTGGCAGATGGAATACAGTGTAGCAAAGTATGCAGTCATACACTTTGGTAGTAGGAATAAAGGCATAGATTATTTTCTAATTGAGGAGTGGATTCTGAAATCAAAGGGATGTGGGAACTCTGCTGCAGTATTCTCAAAATTTTAATTTGCAGGTTGAATTGGTGGTGTGGAAGCCAAATGCAATGTTCGCATTTCTTTCGAGAGGAATAGAATATAAAGCACGGATGTAATGCTATGGCTTAAAAGGGCACTGATCAAACCACATTTGGAGTATTGTGAGCAGTTCTGGGCCCCATATCTGAGGAGGGACGTGCTGGCGTTGCAGAGGGTCCAGAGGAGGTTTACGAGAATGATCCCAGGGATGATCGGGTCAACATATGATGAGCATTTGATGGCTCTTGGCCTGTATTCGATGGAGTTTAGAAGGATGAGGGGGGGATCTCTTTGAAACTTACTGAATACTGAAATGCCTGCATAATGTGGATGTGGAGAGAATGTTTCCATTAGTGGGAGAGTCTAGGACCAAAGGCACAGTCTCAGAATAAAAGGAAGTATCTTTAGAAAGGAGAGGAGAAATTTCTTTAGCCAGAGGGTGGTGAATCTGTGGAATTCATTGTCACACACAGCTGTAGAGGCCAAATCTTTGGGTATTTTTATAGCGGAAATCAATAGGTTCTTGATTAGTAAGGGTGTCAAAGGTTACGGGGAGAAGGCAGGAGAATGGGGTTGAGTGGGAAAGATAGATCGCCCATGATTGAATGGCAGAGTAGACCCAATGTGCTGAATGGCCTAATTCTGAGGAAAAATATAATTGGGAGTGCAAATAGGTTGGGTTTAATGGGAGTGATATGGGGTGTCAGGAACATGATAGAGCTTGGGTTTGGTGCAGATGATGTGAGGTGTCAGGAACACAATTGGGCTCGGTAGAGGGGTGGGGGCCAAAAAAGAGACTCAATAACCATTGGTTAGACTCTTTAAACAATGAACTGTATATTTAATCCTTCTTTTTGTGCCAATTCACAGGATTTGCACAAGTAGCATGAAATGTGTCCAGCACACTATTCAGGGTTGCTGCAACCTCCAAGCACATTTGTATTATAAGTGCAGAAGACCTGGAACTAACTCTGCAGCCCTCACACAAAGAACTAAATCTGATTTGGGGTAAAATTCAAGAGTCCGTTCACAAAAATGTTGCACCTCATGATCAAATTTCTAAGCCTGGGTGTTTTCATAAGTTCATAAGTTATAGGAGCAGAATTAGGCCATTCAGCCCATCAAGTCTACTCCACCATTCAATCATGGCTGATCTATCTTTCCCTCTCAACCCCATTCTCTTGCATTCTCGCCATAACCCCTGACACACTAGTCAAGAATTTGTCAATGTCCGCCTTAAAAATATCCATTGACTTGGCCTCCACGGCCGTCCATTGGAATGAATTCCACAGTTTCATCACTCTCAGACTAAAGGAATTCCACCTCATCTCCTTTCTAAAGGTATGTTCTTTTATTTTGAGACTATGGCCCCCACACTACCTGCCTCTCCACCTATCTTTGTATCATCTGCATACTTGGCCACAAAGCCTTCAATTCCCACATCCAAATCAATGATATACAGTACATTCAGAAAGTATTCAGACCCCTTCACTTTTTCCACATTTTGTTACATTACAGCCTTATTTTAAAATGGATTAAAAAAAATTTTATCATCAATCTACACACAATACCCTATAATAAAAAAGTGAAAACAGGTGTTTAGAAAATTTTGCAAAGCAATTAAAAAGATATAACTGAAATATCAAATTTACATAAGTATTCAGACCCTTTACTAAGTACTTTGTTGAGGCAGCGATAACAGCCACAAGTCTTCTTGGGTAAGACGTTACAAGCTTGGCACACCTGTATTTGGGTAATTTCTCCCATTCTTCTCTGCAGATCCTCTCAAGCTCTGTCAGGTTGGATGGGGAGCGTCGATGCGCAGCTATTTTCAGGTCCGTCCAGAGATTTTCGATCGGGTTCAAGTCCGGGTTCTGGCTGGGCCACTCATGGACATTCACAGACTTGTCACAAAGCCACTCCTGCGTTGTCCTAGCTGTGTGCTTAGGGTCGTTGTCCTGTTGGAAGGTGAACCCCCGCCCCAGTCTGAGGTCCAGAACGCCCTGGAGCAGGTTCTCATCAAGGATTTCTCTGTACTTTGCTCCGTTCATCTATCCCTCGATCCTGACTAGTCTCCCAGTTCCTGCCGCTGAAAAACATCCCCACAGCATGATGCTGCCACCACCATGCTTCACCGTAGGCGGTGCCGCTTGGCATTCAGGCCAAAGAGTTCAATCTTGGTTTCATCAGACCAGAGAATCTTGTTTCTCATGGTCTGAGAGTCCTTTAGGTGCCTTTGGGCAAACTCAAAGCGGGCTGTTATGTGCCTTTTACTGAGGAATGGCTTCCGTCTGGCCATTCTGATTGCTAATTTTGGCCAGGCAGCCAGCTCTATGAAGAATCTTGGTGGTTCCAAAGTTCTTCCATTTAAGAATGACGGAGGCCACTGTGCTCTTCGGGACTTGCAATGCTGCAGAAATTGTTTTATACCCTTCCCCAGAACTGTGACTCAACACAATCTTGTCTCGGAGGTCAACGGACAATTCCTTCGTCTTCATGGCTTGGTTTTTGCTTTGACATGCACTGTCAACTGTGGGACCTTACATAGACAGGTGTGTGCCTTTCCAAATCATGTCCAATCAATTTAATTTACCACTGGTGAACTCCAATCAAGTTGTAGAAACATCTCAAGGATGATCAATGGAAACAGGATGAACATAAGCTCAATTTTGAGTGTCATAGCAAAGGGTCTGAATACTTATGTAAATGTGATATTTCAGTTATTTATTTTTAATTACTTTGCAAAAATTTCTAAACACCTGTTTTCACTTTTTTATTATGGGGTATTGTGTGTAGATTGATGATAAAAAATGAATTTAATCATTTAGAAAATCTATTATCCAACACTGACCTGATTTCCTGCTTAACCTGATATGTAAAAAACAGAGAAGCTTGAACCTGGTGATAATCTGTCTAATTTTTGTGCTTTCTGTCACTGACACTTCCTGCCATGTGGGATCATGAAGAGAGCAGTCTCGTCATATTGGGGGGCAAAGGCCCTAAACTCTGACCTTTTACTGACTCGGGTCAGTCTGAAAGTTAAAATTCATGAAACCTCTGACCCCATGAGTCTGACTTCCTTTCTTGCCCTGGAGAGGGGGAGCTTCTCTGGGCAGAATTAGAAGCAATGACTAAGAGAAATGGACTGAAATTATAGTGGGAATGCTACAACAGTAAAAGCCCAATTCAATCTTCCCCTGATGGAATGCAGGAAAACCCTGATGTGTCTGTTTTAATAAGCATCACCCTAATGTGGCTAATTGATATTCAGAGCCACAATCCAAATTAAATTATTCCCTGGCGCAATAGTAACAATAAATGTCACTTAGTCACGCTGCTGTCTATCCATAGAAGCAACCAATGATCCTTGTTGGAAGCACAGTTGTTACTACCACATGCAGTGAGTTTGACCTCGGCTGCCTTCTGTAATGGAACTATGAAGAAACAAGCTGCATCCATAGAAACCAGATCAAGACATTTCAAAAAAATATATATAATTTCAAAGTCTGGTAAGAATAATCCTGCTTTACATTTAGAAAGATTGCTGAAGGGGTCCTGATTCACCTGGAGAGACAGGGCACATATGTGAGGATGCTATTTGTAGACTACAGCTCTGCTTTCAATACTGTCATCCCCACCAAGCTCACCTTCAAACTCCACCAGCTAGGCCTCAGCTCATCACTATGCAACTGGACCCTGAATTTCCTGTCGGACCGTCCTCAGGCGGTGAGACTGGGCCCCCACCTGTCTTCCACTACCACTCTGAGTAATGGCACACCACTAGGTTGTGTACTGAGCCCCATCCTCTACTCCCTCCTCACACACGACCGTGTTCCTGCATTCACCACCAACACCATCATTAAA
The DNA here is from genome assembly GCF_053455715.1 of Rhinoraja longicauda. Classification (NCBI taxonomy): domain Eukaryota; kingdom Metazoa; phylum Chordata; class Chondrichthyes; order Rajiformes; family Arhynchobatidae; genus Rhinoraja; species Rhinoraja longicauda. Next base: position 14,872,465 of record NC_135985.1, read on the forward strand.
TTTGCAGATGACACAAAGCTAGTCTGCCCCAACAGATGCTGGTGACTTTCTACCGCTGTACCACAGAGAACATCCTAGCATACCGCATCTCTTTGTGGTATCTCAGCTGCACAGCAGCGGATAGGAGAGCTCTTCAGCGGGTCGTCTCCAGAGCACGGAAGATCACTGGGATGCAGCTCCCAGCCCTGGAGGACATCTATAACACACGCTGCCTCAGAAAATCCACCAGCATCCCTAAGGACTCCACACACCCATGCCACCATCTGTTTGAACTCCTTCCATCTGGCAGACGTTATAAGGCCGTCTAAGCCCGCATCTCCAGACTGAGAAATAGCTTTTTCCCAAGAGCTATAACAGCACTGAATCAAACTGCCGAGTGCCCCCCATAATACCTATTTGTACTTTTACCTTATTTTATATTTTTACTTTTACCTTATTTATTTATTTTTATAGCATCGATACGGAAGTTGCAATCTTAATCTCATTGTACTTGTACAATGACAATAAAGATATTTCATTTTATTTCACCTTTTTCTTACTCTAGTTGTGCTTTGAAAAGCATCCAATCAATTGTCCCAGTTGGGAAGGATTAATATGTAGGAGTGATTGTGAAAAAAAAAGGCCGGCTGGAATGTGAGATCAAATAGGTGAAATCTAGGACAGATTAGTGCAGCAAAGGATGATGTGGAGATGAAGGAATATGGAGGAATGGGCTCTGGCCATCAGCTCATTTTAGGTTCGAAAATTACTTGTGAAAAACATAAAAATGAGAAGTTGGCAGTTTTCAGGACTTTCTTCCCTTCTAACTTTGTCATCAGAAAACAAACACCAGGCACAAACAAATCAGAAAAGTGACAAATGATCTATGGTATCTCATTACCTCTCTGTGCACTGTTAAAGGCATCATACTCATTTATTCAAACAGATTATAAATGTTTAGTTCACTCTAAACACGACAAATAGTCACTGAGGGACTCTGTTAGTGAGTTAAATATCTTTTTCCATACAAACCATAAATCTATTACAACAGTATTAGAGGCTAGACATATTTCAATTACATTATAAATATATGATTACGTGTAGCTCCATTTAGTGGTGAGAATGCACTTGTGATGCTTTCCAACTGCTGAGAGTAGGATTATTGCCAGTAGGGAATACTAAAACAATCTATAATTATCAGTCCAGCTGGGTTAATTCTGTTGGTGCTCACAAAATTAATGAGGCAATTTATGGAAATATTAAGTGCCAGCTGATATGTCTTAGTGAAAAAAAATCAAATAAATTATTGCATGTACAGGATCCTGTATAATAATTGCCAAATATTATTACATTTTTCACAATATTCCTGTTGAATATGTTGCAAGAACTGTGCAATCCCCAGATATTTTCAGCCATTCATAATTAAATCTTTCATCTCAGAATGTTATTGTTTCAGTAAGACTGTAATAGACGATTGACATTGATCCCTTATAAACATCTGATCCCAGAATCACTGACATCAAAATGTATTTGCTCAACTGACTGGACAATTATTCAGTCTCAGGAACTATTGCTGCTACATTACCTCCACACAATTTAAGCCCACACTCCCATCTCCAGACTCTTGGTAGATATAATGAATGACAACCTTTCTGCAGTCAGAATTTTGGCACAACACTAAAATGCAGGCAAATATTCTCCCAAGCATTACATAGGAATACACAGAAGCCACAGATGGGAAAAAAGCCTTCAGATTCTGAATAAGTGGCCTGTGAATGTCATGACAGGTAACACAACTGACTTGTCACTATTTTTCAAGGTAAAAGATGAAGTATGCATCAATGAAAGTGAACAAAGTGCCTCTGTGGTACATTCAATGTTGTGCCTGTTTGCCGTTTCTGACTAGTAAACTATACTTTTTGTTGTGCACTTCTTTCATACTTTATAATCAAACTCTTTTCCACTATAAATTCTAAACCCATCTAAATCTATAATGGAAACTACTGATATAAATGCGTCTCTCTGTAACACCTCGGCTTTGTCTCAGCTTCTCAGCCTAAGAAAAACTCTTACACTTCTTCCAATGTGTGAATTATCATTTAACTGTAAATAATAATCAGTTAACTCCAAACTACTTCAAGGTGTTTTTAACTCTTCAAGGCCTAAAAATACAGTTGGCAGTACAGGTGAAACTCCACTCCACTTCTTCCAGAAATATTTTATAATAATAATTCAATGATTCAATTATACTTTATTGTCACGTGTACATAGGTACAGTGAAATGCTTTGTTTTGCAAATAATCTGGTGAAATTGTACAGCAGACCTCACCTAGGCAGTACACAAGAGTCACTACGTGTTTGGCACCGCAAAGTTACAAAATTTTACTGCCTGCCTGCTGCCGCATGTGGCAGCAGGTGGTCCCCCGCTGGGATCGCCATCTTTGTCGGCGGCTTCCCACTGGGCCCCCCCTTTATTCTCAGCGGAGCGGGTCCACGTACAGTCCATCTCTCTCTCAACTGTCCACCTCACTCTTGGCGGCACGGGTCCTGTCAATGTCGGTGGCTCAGTGCAGAGTTCAGAGACCGCGGTGGGTGTGCCTGGCCCACTGGCGAGTCCGTTCGTGGCGAGCGAGCCCCTGGTTGGCGGTGGAAAGCCAGGCCTGCTGGTGGGCTTGATAGTTAATAATATTAGCAAAACATACAAGGGAAAGTCAGAAGATTATGGTAACATAAGATGGCTTTAGTTCTGTACAGGGTCCTTTTGGAAGTCCAGATACAATCTTGATAAGGCTATCAGAAAAACAAAGAGACACTTACAGTCTAAACTGATGGATGAGACAGATGTTCAGCAACTGTGGCAGAGCTTACATTCCATAATTTCCTACCAAGCAAAACCAATTAGTATCTCAAGTGACAACAAGGCATCACACCTGAATGTGCTCAATGTTTTCTATGCTCAGTTTGAAAGGGAGAAGATCGATGTACCTCCTCATGCCAATTAGCCCCGGTGATACTGTATCTCAGTCACCATGGCTGATGTTAGAAGATCCTCATGAGGGTGATCCCTCGGAAAGCATCTGGCCCTGATGCGAGCACCTGGCTGCATTCTTAAAACCTGCACGGACCAACTAGCTGGACATCTTCAACCTCTCATTACTGAGGTCTGATGTTCCAACCAGCTTTAAAGGATATCAATAATGCTGGTCCCCTAAAATAATAAGGTGACATGCCTCAATGACTGCAACCAGTGACACTAATGTCATTGGTGATGAAGGGCTTTGAGAGGATGGTTATGAGGCATATGAACTCTTGCAATAGTAAGGACCTGGACCCAATATACTTATTTCTGTTGTTTATCGACTACAACTCAATGTTCAACACCTTCATCCCCTCCAAACCTATCTTCAAACTCAGAGAACTTGGTCTCTGCTCATCCCTATGTAATTAGATACTCAATTTCCTGATCGGCAGGTCACAATCAATATGAATTGCCAACAACATTTCCTCCTCGATAACAATGAACACGGGAGTGCCTCAAGGTTGTGTGCTCAGTTTCTTGGTCTACTATCTCTATACCCATGGCTGCGTAGCCAGATACAGTTCCAACAACCATCTTTAAATTAATTCACAATACCACGGTTGTTGGATGAATAACAGTTAACGATGAATCAAACAGAAGATAACAAGAGGGAAAATGAAAATATTTTTGAATGGTGCCAGAACAACGATCTTGCTTCAACGTTAGTATTATTGACTTCAGGAAGGGAAAGGCAGGAATCCACAATCCTGTCTTCATCCATGGGGTGGCGGTGGAGAGAATCAACAGCTTCAAATTCCTGTGTTTTCATATTGCTGAACATCTGTCCTGAGCCCAGCACATTGATGCAATTACAAAGAAAGCTCAGCAATGCCTCTCCTTCCTTAGAAGATTGACGAGATTCAGTATGGCAATGGATTCTCTATCAAACATCTTTAGGTGTACGATGGAGAACATATTGACTAATTGAATCATGACCTGGTTCAGCAACTTAAATGCCCAGAATGAAGGAGATCAAGAAAGTGGTAGATATTGCCCCTCAAGTCTTGACCTCCCCACCAGCGAAGGGATCTATAGGAGGTGTTGCCTCAAGTAGGCAGCCATTATCACATTATTCTTGTCACAATCTCATTTCTCTATTGCCATTGGGAAGAAGGTACAAGAGCCTGAAAAATGTGACGACCAGTTTCAAGAACAGTTTCTTCTTAGCAGTCATCAGGCTCTTAAACATAACACAACACTAACCTGAGCAACTATAATCTTCTATGAACTGTGTCTTTGGTTGCACTACAGACTTTGGTCTTTGCACTATTGTGGTTACAGTTATTAATTTATTGTATTTTTGATTATAATATTATTCCTGTGTTATCACGCCTTGACCCTGCCCTTTTCTCTTGCATTCCCCATTGGATGATGAGAACTATAGGCCAGACTAATATGCCGATCTGTTGAGTGCTAATGCTGCCTTCTTAATACGATTGCACGCAAAATTGCTCAGTTATTATTGAGGCAACACTGGTCAGGTTTCCATCAATGCAATTAGTGTTAAATATTTCGTCTCGGCAATTACTCCAGAACTATTTATGATAGCGTTTGCTGAGATATCTTTAAATAGACCCATTCTAATTTTCAGAGGGATCAGCCTTTGAACTGAGGATTGGGGTGTTCCATCGTTTAAATGCATATCTGATAATGTAATGCATACAGCAGAGGTTGCAGACACATCAATTTTAACCTGCATGGAACAAGGAAGCTAATCATTTTAGTGATTATCGTATTGAGACCAGCAAGGTTCCTCATTCTGTGAGCATTTTGGAAAATCATTGTGTTTTTCTTACACTAGGACACAATAGTGTGGTATGTTGAGAATGTTCTTACCTGTCACCAGCATATCCAGCTATACAATGGCATTTGCCCATCACATGGTCACAATGCCCTCCATTATGGCAAGGGCACACCTGGGTACAATTGATCCCAAATTTACCAAAAGGACAAGGTTGTGCACATACTGACCCCTACAAAAAGGAGAAAGTAAAATTCCATTACAGTTGCACTCTTCAGGGAATCGTCGAGGTATTTGTATAAATAATCTTCCAATATAGTCCAATGTCATACTTTTCAAGGGAATAGTGTGGATCGTCATCAATTTGCACAATAATCTAATGGTATGATTAAATTGGAGCTGATAATAGCAATTTGTTGTGCAGTTTCCTCGGTGCTTCATTTTGTTGTTTTTAACGTGTATAATGTTATTTGTAATGGTTAGAGAGCAAAAATTCAATGTACTCAACATGGCAACATGCACCAATCTTTCCTAAATACATTTTCAGATCCAACGTTGATCTTTGTGACCTTGTACTGTACTTTTCTAATAGAATAATTTAGAAGGTGGCTCAAATAAGTGAGCAAGAAATCTATTCATCGTAGTAATTACTTTAAGATCTAATGATTGCTTTCACCTGTAGCAAGGATAAAATTCTGCTGGAAGCTTTTGCATTTATACCAAGAAATGGGCAAATTCTTCTGCAGAAAGATATAACGTATTGTGATTCTGCACATCATGCTTTACGACAACATCTAGTACATTTGTAGAGTTAAAGGAATTTGCCTTCTGTATACAATTACAATATATCAATTTCATAAAAGCTCAATGTTGAAGATGTCAAAAATTTACAATGAAAGAAATGCTGACAATGCTCAGCAAAACAGTTCTAATGAAAGACCCCTAACCAGAATTGTTAACTCTGCTTTTATCTGCACATTTCCTGTCTGACACACTGTGTAGATCCAGCAATTACTGTTGATACTACAAACTAATTAAAATCAGATTGAATAAACTTTCCTGGAGCAATTCCACTCTATGTCATTGAAGAGTACTTGCCTGCTTTCTGACAAGTAATATAGGCAGCTTGTTGTCATTTCAAATTTAATTCCTGAATTCACATACGCTTTGCACTGAAACTGAACTAGCTTTATAGAAATATATTGTTCAGTATAGCATGCACATGTACTTTTTTTGCTGCACAATTTTATTCTCAGAATTTAATTCAAAGTTTGGATTTTGTGAACCTCAGTGTCCATCCATAATGAAATATTACCCCTGCTAGCTCTCATATCCAGTTCCAGAGATACATTTGGTAGGGAAAAACTGTACCAGATTATTTTGTCAGATCCCTTTTGAAAATAGAAAAATGTAAAAATGCTGGGAATTATCAGGAAGTCAGACAGTATCTGCAGATAAATAGTCATAAAGTCATAGAGTCCTACAGCACAGAAAGAGGCCCTTCGGCCCATCGCGTCCGTGCCGCCCGTTACCAAACACAGTCTAATTTTAATCCCATTTTCCCGCATTTGGACCGTAGCCCTGAATGTTGTAGCATTTCAAGTACCCATCCAAATGCCTCTTAAACGTTGTGAGTGTTCCCGCCTCCACCACCACCCCAGGCAGTGAGTTCCAGACTCCAAGCACCCTCTGGGTGAAAAAGTGCTTTCTCACATCCCCCCGAAACCTCCCTCCCCTTACCCTGTATCTATGTCCCCTCGTTGTTGAACCTTCCACCAGTGGAAGAAGTTCCCCGCCATCTACCTTATCTATGCCCCTCATGATCTTGTACACCTCGATCATGTCCCCTCTCAGCCTTCTCTGCTCCAGGGAAAACAACCCCAGTCTGCTCAGTCTCTCCTCATAGCCGAGGCCCTTCATCCCTGGCAGCATCCTGGTGAATCTCCTCCGCACCCTCTCCAAAGGTATCACATCCTTTCTATAATGTTGTGACCAGAACTGTACACAATACTCCAGCTGTGGCCTCACCAGTGTTCTGTACAATTCCATCATTACCCCCCTACTTTTATATTCGATGCCCCGGCTAATGAAGGCCAGTAACCCATATGCCTTTTTGACCACCCTGTCCACCTGTCCTGCTGCCTTCAAGGACTTGTGTACCTGTACTCCAAGGTCCCTCTGTACCCCTGTCTTCCCTAGGGTCCTTCCATTCATGGTGTACTCCCTCTCCAAGTTATTTCTGCCAAAGTGCATCACCTCGCACTTTTCAGGATTAAATTCCATCTGCCACTGCTCCGCCCATCTGACCATCTCATCTATATCTTCCTGCAGCTTGCAGATCCCTTCCTCGCTATTCACCAACCCCCCTACCTTTGTGTCATCTGCAAACTTGCTGATCATGCCCTGTACGTTGACATCCAGATCATTTATGTAGATTACAAACAGTAAGGGACCCAACACCGATCCCTGCGGCACCCCACTGGACACCGGCCTCCAGTCACAGAAGCACCCTTCTACCATCTCTGCCTTCTGTCACTAAGCCAGTTTTTTATCCATTTTGCCAAGGTGCCCTAGATCCCATGGGCTCTTACCTTCTTGACTAGTTTCCTGTGTGGGACCTTGTCAAAAGCCTTACTGAAATCCATGTATACCACATCCACTGCCCCCATCTACCTCCTTGGTCACCCCTTCAAAAAATTCAATCAAGTTAGTCAGACACGACCTTCCCTTAACAAAGCCATGTTGACTATCCTTAATTAACCCTCGATCCTCCAAGTGAAGACTGATTCTGTCCCTCAGAATCTTTTCTAGCAGCTTCCCCACCACCGATGTCAGACTCACTGGCCTGTAGTTCCCAGGTTTATCCCTACTGCCCTTTTTAAATAATGGCACCACATTAGCTATCCTCCAGTCCTCCGGTACATCCCCCGTTGCAAGAGAGGCTCTGAAAATTTGTGCCAGAGCCCCCGCAATCTCCTCCCTTGCCTCTCTCAGCATCCTGGGATACATCTCGTCAGGGCCCGGAGACTTATCCACTTTTAAGCCTGCCAGAGCCTCCAGCACCGCCTCCCTGTCAATAGCAATATGCTCAAGAACATCACAACCCTCCTGCTCCATTTCTAAGTCCGCATCGCCCTCCTCCCTCATAAAAACAGATGCAAAAAATTCATTTAAAACATCTCCTACATCCTCTGGCTCCACACACAGCTTTCCACTATGGTCCCTGATGGGCCCCACTCTTTCCCTCGTTATCCTCTTACCCTTGATATACTTATAGAACACTTTGGGATTTTCTTTTATTTTGCCCGCTAGTGCTATCTCATGGCCCCTTTTTGCTCTCCTAATTTCTTTTTTAAGAACCGCCCTACACCTTCTGTATTCCTCTAATGATGTCTGTGCCTGAAGTTCTTTATGCCTTCCAAAAGCCCCCCTTTTTTTTCCGAATCAATCCTACTATATCGTTCGACATCCAAGGTTCTTTGGACTTGTTTGTCCCACCCTTGAACTTTAGGGGAACATGCTTCCTCTGTACTTTTTCAATTATTCCTTTGAATGACTCCCACTGTTCTGATGCGGTCCTCCCCACGAGAAGCTGATCCCAGTCCACCAGGGCCAACTTCTGCCTTATCAGATTAAAATCGGCCTTGCCCCAATTTAGAAAATTTCCTCTTTTCTCTGGTCCCTCTTTATCCTTTTCCATTACCACCTTAAATATCACTGAATTGTGATCACTGTCACCAAAATGCTCTGCCACTGACACTTCAGCCACCTGTCCGGCCTCATTTCCCAAGATTAAGTCCAATACCTCCCCCTCCCTTGTTGGACTTTCAACATATTGGCTCAAAAAGCCCTGCTGGATGACCCTTAGGAACTCTGCACCCTCAGGGCCCTTGACACTTTGGCTATCCCAATCAATATTCGGGAAGTTGAAATCCCCTACTATTACTACCCTGTTGTTTTCACACACACCCGAGATTTGCCCTACAAATATGTTCTTCTATTTCCCTCTGACTGTTTGGGGGTCTGTAGTATACACCCAGTAAGGTGCATGCCCCTTTTCTATTTCTCAATTCCACCCAAATAGCCTCATTTGAGGAACCCGCTAATATGTCATCCCTTCTTACAGCAGAAATAGATTCTTTGATTAATACTGCAACACCCCCTCCCCTTTTTCCCTGCTCTCTGTCTTTCCTGAAGATTCTATATCCTGGAATATTGAGCTGCCAGTCCTGCCCTTCCTTCAACCATGTTTCCGCAATGGCAACTATGTCGTACTCCCATGTGTTCAGTAACACCTTCAATTCATCCCCCTTGCTTCCAATACTCCTTGCATTAAAATAAATGCCGTTCAGACTTGCCCTACCCCATTGTGCTGGGGCATTCTTGTTCTGCCTCCCAATCTGACCAGATTTTTCCTCTATATTTTCCTTCTACTCACCCCTTATACTAGCTCCATGCTGTATCCCAACCCCCTGCCAAATTAGTTTAAACCTTCCCCAACAGTGCTAGCAAACCTCCCCGCCAGGATATTGGTCCCCCTCTGGTTAAGGTGGAGACCATCCGGCTTATACAGTTCCCACCTTTCCCAGAAACAGGCCCAATTATCCAGAAAAACGAATCCCTCCCCCCTGCTCCAACTCCTGAGCCACACATTAAACTGCTCTATCCTCCTATTTCTATACTCACTAGCTTGTGGCACAGGGAGTAATCCAGAGATTACAACCTTAGATGTCCTACACTTCAATCCTCTACCTAGTCCTTTTTCTAACTCTCTTCCTAGCCCCCTAAATTCTCCTTTCAGGACCTCTTTCCTTATCCTACCTATATTGTTGGTACCTATATGTACCACGACCTCTGGCTCCTCTCATAACACATAACACATAAAAAAGTGTTAATGTTATAGGTCAATGGTCTCTCAACAGAACTAACAGCCTCTTGAGACTTTAATGTTTTGCAGTGGGAATGCTAAGTTACCAGAGGTGCCATATTTCAAATGAAACATTAAACTGAATATATTATTATGTTATTAGTCACATAAAAAATCACAGAATCATGGATACAGCACAGAAGAAAGCTATTTGGCACGTTATATTTGCTGCCATATTATACCAAAATGTGAAGGAATTTTAGTTTTTTTTACCATCCATCCAGCTGGACAGGAGCACTCTCCAGTAATGTGGTGACATTTCCCACCATTCTGACACGGGCACCGTGACTCACACTGAGGTCCATGACTGCCAGGCGGGCATCGTTCTTCACAGCTGCAGGTTAATAGCAGGTCATTATTGGTGGTCATTGCAATACTGAACCAAACCACCACAAGAGTTTACTAAAAAAGATTGTATTTTTCAGAAAAATCTAATAAAATGAGTATCCCTGTGGGAGAATACAATTGTTGCTGAATACACTGTATACACTGTATATTCTTGAGCAAACATTTACCGTTTGCCTTGGTTTTAATACAGGCAATACTTTTAGTATGATAAACGGATTAAAGGAAAAAAGAAACAAATAAATATTGTGACACATCTGAAGACACATAATGCTTTTTACATGCCAATGTTTAATAACAAGTTTGCCTTTAGTGTTTTATGATGTTGTCAGTAGTATTTGATTGAATCAAACTTAAGTCAGTTTTTATAATTCACAATGTTATATGTGATTGTTAAGGACAGGATCCACAAGAAACAATAGCAGGAGAGTGTGCTCTCGGGGCTATTTTCATGCATGTACGATTATTTTTTTCCATTTATATAATCTTCTTTGGTATTTGAATGCATTGAGCATTCAAGAGTGCAAAACTGAAATTTCTTTCCCATTTCCAAAAGCAACTATGTTTGGTTTAGTGATACAGCATAGAAACAGGCCCTTCGGCCCACCGAGTCCGCGCTGACCAACGATCCTCTGTACACTAGTTACATCCGACACATTAGACAATTTATAGAAGACAATTAACACACAAAGATGGACGTCTTTAGAATGTGGGAGGAAATGGAACACCCGGAGAAAACCCATACGGTCACAGGGAGGACATTAAAACTCTGAAAACTTGAAAAACTGCTTTTCAATATTTAAGGCTCCAGGGATATGTCTATCAATCGTGTGGCTGTATGAAATCGTCATATTAAGTTATTTCATGTTTTAATCTGTGAATTAAAATTGCAATATCAAATTATTCTAGTCATAGTGTCATTTCAGTCAAAGGTTTTTCCATTTAATATTACCCTTGGAAATATATTGTTGTGATACTGGTTTATACACTAACCATCCTTTGTTTTTTTCTGAGTTGAAAATAAATTGTGCAGTGATTCTCACCGCACAAAACATCAACTTTGCATGAGCACAGGAGACTGATTACTAAACAAAATATCACTGCAATATCTGCATATATACACAATATAACCCAAATTGTAATTAGGAACTTTGAAAAATATAAGAAACTTTAACTTGCACTTACAAGGCCCCAGTGTAACCAGGAGGACAGTGGCATTCTCCAGTTTCATGATCACAAGAAGCTGTATTTTGGCATTGACAGTGATACTGACATCCTTTGCCATATGTTCCTTGGTCACAGGGCTCTTCACAGCGCCATCCCTCATATCCATCAGCACAGACACAGGCCCCAGTGATGGGATTACACAAGGCTTTATTCTGACATTGGCAGCGGTTACTGCAGTGTGGTCCCCAGTGTTCACTATCACAACCTACATGGGGGAAAAGAAGAACCATTAAAATAGCAGGAGCTACATTAATATGACAACTTGTGACGGAGTTGTACAACAAAAGCCTCAGCACTCAAATGGAGCTTTCCCCATCTTGATTAGTTAATGACACTCATTTACTGATGACATTTATCTGCTGAACCACAAGAGTACTTTCATTTGGTAACACTGCATTAGTGGTATTGTGTATGAAAGATGTTTTCCTGTTCCTATTCAATATTTAAATAGTTTTACAGCTTCAGTGATCAGCAAAATAAAAATAAAGCAGAGTTGACAATTTTTAATGTAAAAAACATGTGATTCTTTTCCGCACAACTCTCTTTCAGTAAGTTTATATTAGAAAACAGAGGGTTGGTAATAAATGTCCATATATAAATGGAAACTATACGCTGCTCACAATTCACCACATTTTCTCTTTATGGTTAAGCAAATATAATAGAAAGATGAAGTGTGGCATCAGTCCACATTGAGAACTACCTACACAGGAGCAATGATTTACATTTTATGTGTTTGTGTAATGAAGGTGAACTCATTCACTGCTGGACTGCATCTGGAGCTCTCATTCACACCAATTCTATTTTTACAGGATACTGGGAGTCAAATAGGCTATTCTGCTTTCACCTTCTCACACATACACCCACTTGAATCCATCTAGCACCATTTTTCAGGCTCTATCCGCGCTACTGAAGCTGCAATATGGCACTGTCACATTTTTGGCTAGTGGTCCATAGTTGCTACATTGGCAAGAAACAAACTCGCCCATCTTTTATAGACACAAAATGCTGGAGTAACTCAGCGGGACAGGCAGCATGTCTGGAGAGAAGGAATGGGTGACGTTTCAGGTCGAGACCCTTCTTCAGAGGAAAAGTCACCCATTCCTTCTCTCCAAGGATGCTTTCCTGTCCCGCTGAGTTACTCCAGCATTTTGTGTCTATCTTCAGTTTAAATCAGCATCTGCAGTTCCTTCCTGCACATCCATCTTTTATGCAAGCTGTCCTTGATCTGTGGTCCCTCCTATGGTTTATTTATTTCTATGCTGTAATTCTCAATTTGAATGGCATATTAAATAAACTGCTTACTGTTACTTCTCAGCTTCCAAATTCCATTCATCATGTAGACCCACATCTCCACTTCCAGTCTACAAAACCTAATCTCATCCACTCCCTGCTCTCAATTGTCAATTGAGTCCACGCCAATCAGTGATCACCCTGTACACTAACACCATCCTACTCACAAGGAACAATTTTAAAATTTACCAAAGCCAATTAGCTTCCAAACCTGTACATCTTTGGAGTGTGGGAGGAAACCGGAGCACATAGAGAAAACCCACGCGGTGACAGGGAAAACGTGCAAGCTCCATATAGAGAGCACCAGTAATCAGGATCAAACCCGGGTCTCTGGTGCTGTAAGGAATCAACTCTACCACTGCGACACTGTGCCGCCCTCACATACAACATTGGCCCCACCACATAAGCCCAACCCCTCTCAGCCCATTCCTCCAATTTCCAGGCTTCTGTACTTCCCTGAACCTAGCCCTAATCTTTATCTTCTCTACACAAAATCCCCATGTTTCCCCTCAGCAATCTCTCCCTCGTCCAACTTTAACCCTATCCCTAATTTCTAACTCTCCTAACCTCAAATTCATTCTCTATCTAACCTTTCAAATATTTTGTTCAGATCTTTGCATTCAGTCACTCCTCAAACTTGTACTGCTGGTATTGAGTGGGGTCAAAAGGATTGAAGTTACTATTTATCATGGAGGTTGTCAGACTGAACATAAGTGGATGCAATGACCTCTGCTCACTTTCTGTTTGGAGAGTCTCCCTTCAGCTGACAGTGGGCATTTGGAGATGCAATTTAGATAAATAATAATGAACGAGTTACCAAAAATAAGTATTTTAGGCATTAAATGAAAATAAGTTTATCAATGGCTAACCAAAGGAATTAAAGATAGTATTACAATCAAAGAAAGAGGCTTATAAAATTCCAGAAACAGTAGGCCTAAGCAATAGGTGCATTTCAGAACTCGTTCAAAGATTAGAAAAAGAACAAAACAGAATACAAGAGTAGACTGGTGAAAAACAGATTAGGTACATTAAATGGAAATGACCAATAGGGAAATGTGTGGTACCCTTCAGAGACAGAATCGTGGATATGATATGGCAGATGCATTTAACAACTCTTTGACCATGGAAGAATGCCGCAAAGTTTGCTGGATATATGAGAGAATCTAGAGTCTAGTGGGAATGAGGAACTGACGGAACTAAGTAACAGTAAAAAAATAGCACTGGGAAAATTGGTGAGCTGATGAATCCCAAGGACCTGAAGATCTACATCTCAGTTTTGAAAGAAGTGTCTTTAGAGAAAGTGGATGTTCTGGGTATCATCTTTCAAAGTTCTGTAGATTCTGGATGGTTTCTGTGGTCTGGAGTGGAGCCAAATACTTAAGGAATAAAGAAGAGATAAAACAGGAGATAAAATAGGATAAAGCCTGTAAGCCTCTTGTCAGTGGCTGGAATCTATAATGATGGGCATGATAACAGAAGACCATAGAATAGAGAACAATGCAGCATAGGAACAGGCCCATCAGCCCATACTCTTTGTGCCAAATATTATTCCAAGTTAAACTAATCTCCTCTGCCTGTGTGTGAGCCATATCTCTTAATTCCCTGCATATCTACGTGCCTATCTAAAAGCCTCTTAAATGCCACTATCCTATCTGCTTCCACTACCCCCCCCCCCCCCCCCCCCCCTTCAATCCTTTGAGGGTAAACTTTTGGTTTCTTGGTTTAGATTTATTATTGTCCTGTGTTCCGAGGAATGGTGAAAAGCTTTGTTTTGTGATCCAAACATATCAGATAATACTTTTCTTAAATACAATCAAGTTAAATTCAAGCACAATGGGTCCAATGGAGGAAATTTGTTCTTTGAATTGTGTTCATTCATAACCTAGATCAACAGATATCCAGGCATAATTGGGATTTCTGGGGATAGCACTGTTGGAAGATCAGCCATGACCTTGATAAATGGCAGTACAGGCTGAAAGGGCTGAGTAGCAAATTCCTGCTCCTGTTACCGTACATTTTCTATGTACTACTGTGACAGGTAATGTCCTTCTGATTTGTTGAAGGGTGGTAGGCAATGAAAGGATAGCCACACTGTCCTAAATTAATGATGACATAATCTTAGAATAGTCACAATCTGCATTTTGGGCACTTTGATCAGCACATTGCTTAAAGCCTCATTAGGAAAACTAGCCACCTTTTTCTGGCATGGCAAGATTGGACTTGAAGGAAATGATTACAATATTTAACAATTTACATCCAGGTCTGAATGCAGTAGGCAGTTAGTCTGGTTATGAGGACAAATTATTTAAGTGCAATTTAACTAATTATAATAAAACAGAGCGGCACGGTGGGAAGTAGAGTTGCTGCCTTACAGCGCCGGAGATCCAGGTTCGATCCTGACTACGGGCGCTGTCTGAACGCAGTTTGTACGTTCTCCCCGTGACCGTGTGGGTTTTCTCCGAGATCTTTGGTTTCCTTCTAAAGAGGTACAGGTTAATTGGCTTAGTATAAATGTAAATTATCCCCAGTGTGTGTACAATAGTGTGAATGTGCGGGGATCGCTGGTCGGTGCGGACGATGGGCCAGAGCCTGTTTCTGTGCTATATCTCTAAATTAAACTAAACTAAATTGTGAAATAGATAATCAAGGACAGAATCACAAAATAATAATGTCACAATAAAAATGTAAAGCAATGCACTTTTCTCACAGTGGGCTTTCTGCAAATAGTTAATCACTTACTCCTCTTCCAGTGATTAAACACTGAGGACTGGATTATGTAACAGCTTAGCAGAAGACCTTTCACCATCAGTAAGGTGGGTTTAAATCTTACCACTCAGGCAAATAGAATGCATGTCTCCCTATTCTCTCCCTCCATCTGCTGATGCGGACCCAATCTCAGTCATATCCCATTGAGCACAGTACCAATTTTCACATAATGTGGCAGTGCATTTTGAAATTTCTCACAAAAGTATATCAGAAATCGATTTACCATTCATTCAAGCTATTTTATACTGTTCTTTATATTTGCTGAAAACGGTAGATGCCAAAATTTAAAGATTTTCTTCCATCTCTTAGAACTGTCATTGATAAGCACACAAATATTCAAAGTTCGAAATTGAGAAAGAAGTCCCCTACATGTTCGAATTGTAAAAAGGTTATGAGGGAAAGTAAACTAAAAAGTTTGGCTTTTATTGTCTCTGATGTTTTCCCAGTTAATGTAACTTCAATGGCAATATATTTCTCATTATATCTCTGGGGGCAGATTTTGTTTCTTTCTACCAGTATCACTCTTGTAGCAGTGTACCAGACAAGACGAGAAGAATATCAATAACTTTTCGGTAAATCAAACATTATAAATGGAAGAAGCCCACAATCTCTCCCATACAAAGATGAAAATGATTGATTTGATATATATGCATATGCATAGTTAAGTTAACTTAATTGAATACTCCTCAGCAACCTCAGGTTATGTGCAATTGAAAAATTTCCATTCTTCTTCGTTAATTTCTAGTTTTTAATTTTGATTTTTTTAAAACAATCACTCCCATAAACATGAACACATGAAAAAAATAAAGCTCCTTTTGTAAATTTAAGATTTATTCCACTGTCCTTTTTCTTCCGGAAAGGATGGCATAATATTTAACCTCTGATCAATAAAATGCTACCACTAATCATGTGGTATGTAGGAGCCCCTGATTTGTGCCGAAGTACAATCTTGTCAGACCCTTATAATTTTCCTTCCTATGTTTGAAAAGGTCACAGAGAACACAATGTAGAATCAAACCTTGATGTTTCCATCCATAGAGTCTTAACTCTAGCAACAGACTCACTGAAATTATCCATAAAATAAGTTAAATGACTTCACTGAGGTCTATTGTTCCTGATAACTAAGTACATCAATAGGGGATGTTTGTGTAAAGGCCAATAGGAGCAGATGGACTAGTTTTACATAGATTAAAAAATGGAGATGCATGGAAATCCGAAGCAAAACAGAAAATATTGGAAAGATCTGCAGGTCAGAATGCATCTGTGGAAAGAGAAACAGTAGGCAGTGTTTAGTTTAGTGTAATAATAGCACGGAAACAGGCTCTTCAGCCCACCGAGTCGACCAGCGATCACCCAATGCACCAGCACTATTCTACACACTTTAAGAGCCAATTTACAATTGCACCAAGCCAATTAACCTACGTCTTTGGAGTGTGGGAGGAAACTAGAGCACCTGGGGAAAACCCACGCAGGTTATTGGGAAAACATACAAACTCTGTACAGATAGCATCCGTTGTCAGGATCGAAACCAGGTCTCTGGTGCTGTAAGGCAGCAACTCTATCGCTGCGCCACTATGCTATCCACCGATGGTTTTTTTCCTCACTGTTCCCCACCATTCTCAGGTATTTTTTTTCTCATTCAAAAACTGACTCAAGAAGAAAGATTTTTGCTTGCTTAGCAACTTGTTAATGGGCAATCAGAAGAAATTTATCAAGGATTATGTTGGATACAGTAAGAGAGTCTCAATCCTATTGATTTGATATCATAATCTTGAAAAGAAAAATGTAATTAGAACATTGTTGATATAAATGTACATTTTCTCTTGTAATTGAAGGCATTTTTATCATTTGAACTATTAATCAAGGGGACATTGTTCATTTTGATGAGTAATAACTCAACAATAGTCTTAGAAATGGTTCTATTTTACAGGTTAGTTTTTAAAGTTTTCAACTCAAATCTGTGAAAATATAAAAGGTCCAATAATGCAATATTCCCAATTTAGAAAATCCAATATCGTTCTTAAAATGGCATGAGTGCGTAAATCAATGTGATGACAGTATTAATATGGAGAATATGCTTCGTAATTCTTTTACCAATGCCGCAGGCTAATGAAAATGCTGAAAGTAGCAATTTTGGTTTAATATTAACTAATAGCTGACACATTTTCTTTTTTTTGTTTAAAAACCTGTTTTACCATTTACTGAATGCACTTTTGACATATGACAGACTTTCAGTCCGTGTCCCACCACTTCTGGACTTATACTCATAACAGGTCCACACTAATGGAATATAAAGCTCCATATCTAATGGTTGTAAGAGTCTGCATTAAAGTGAATTAATCACAGGTTTTGCTTAGTTTCTACTGTGCTTCAGTATGTGCCTTTAAAGAAACACTAACCAGCAAAGGCCACAAATTGGTCAGTATCAAAAATGGAATCATGGCTCATTGGCTCTGAGTCACTCTAGTATTGAATGACCTGGCCTGGCTCCGGAAAAGAGAAGTTTAGCTTTGATTTGGGAAGATAAATTTTGATGCATTGGCCCGGTTCCTGTTGTGCTATCAAGGAATACTCCTCAAGGAATACTCCTGCTGCTCCTGCCTATGAAAATAAATGAAAGGTCCATTCTGGCTAGAACAGCAGTCTGAGCAGTCAGCTTTTTGCCATGAACCGAATGAGCAAACACACTTTGACTGAAGGTACAAGCAGTAGGAGTGTTCTACAGGGGGAAAAACATGAGCGAGAAAATAGAGATGAAGTGTCCTTGTCAGCATCTGTACGGTTACAAATTAAAGTGAAGGAAATGTGCATGAAAATTAACAATAAGGCTTTAAATACAGAATATTATGATACAAAAGATTAAGAAGGGAAACAGTCATAATTTGGTGGGAGTTGGTAAAATTTTCTGTGGGAGTATCAAGTGGGTGGGCAATACAGAAGAAGTTTGGATATGATCGGATCAAAGTGGTAACAGAAATATTGGTATATTTCCTATATCACACCGAATTTCCATCACATTTCAGTATATGTTGACTCAACTGTAGCAAACCTACATATTCTGACACATATTCTGTAAAGCAGCAAAACCAGGGTATTCCATTCTGCACTCCTATTTACTTCTCTTCTGTCGAATCTGTTTTAATAATGCCGCTTTCCATATCATACTTCCAATCTGTTTTCATTTCCCTTCGACCAACGATTTGCCTCCACCATTAGTTGAAAGACCTTGATCCATCCCATTTTCTTAAGATGGCACCGGAAAGAGGCGACGTTTTGCTGTCAACTACAGATCACTTGTAGACTCACATTTTATCCTTTTAAAACTGAAATCTCCAACCAGAACTACAGCGATAGGAAATAGCTTTTAAGCCAATTAATCCATCGTATCTCATGCTGCTGCCCATTGATTGTTTGGCATTCAAACTAATCATTCCTTCCAAACTTGTCACCAAGCTCAGACCTGGGTCTCTATATCTCCCTTTGCAACTAAATCTTTGACTTCCTTATTGACAGACTTAAATCAGTAGGGAGTGATAACAACATCTCCTCCTCAATGCCCATAAACACAGGTGCACTTCAAAGCTGCGTGCTTAGTCCACGGCTCTACACTCTTTAGACCCATGACTGCATGGATTAGCACAGGTCCAATGCCATGTGTAAATCAAGAAATCAGTGTTCAGGAGAAAGTGGTGCCACAACAACAACCTCTTTCTCAATATCAACAAAACCCAAGGAACTAATCATTTTCTTCAGAAAACGATAATTCAGGAGACCATGTGCCAGTTTTCATGGTGTCAATGGTGGGGAGAGTTACCAAGTTGAAATTTCTGGCCAGTAATATCTAGGATGACCTGTCTTGAGCTCAGCATAATGATGCAATCACAAAGAAGGTGCGCCGACACCTCTATTTCTCGCTACAGATGTTGCCTGGCCAGTTTATACTCCAGCATCTACATTATTTAACTTTTGGATTCTTGTATCTCATTCTACTAGACTTTTAGTTTCATTCGCCATCCCACACATACTTTGTCTTTGGCCTCTTACTCTGTTCAAATCAAAGAACAACATCTTATCTTCTGACCCGCAGAGTACAAATTTCAGGGCTCAACAATAATTAGATTTCAATGATTTTAGAAGACTGGCCATCTAGCTATCTTACAATTCCAACATTCAGTTTTTTTCTTCTCTCATCTGGTTTTTCAGATTCCATTTGTTTGTTCTTATTTACGCTCCCTTCAGTAATAACTTCAATGGGCGGCACGGTGGCGTAGTGGTAGAGTTGCTGTCTTATGGCACTTGCAGTGCCGGAGACCCGGATTCGATCCCAACTATGGGTGCTGTCTGTATGGAGCTGTACATTCACCCCGTGACCACGTGGGCTTTCTCCGAGATCTTCGGTTTCCTTCCACACTCCAAAGACGTACAGTTTTGTTGGTTAATATAAGAAAATAACTGCAGATGCTGGTACAAATCGATTTATTCACAAAATGCTGGAGTAACTCAGCAGGTCAGGCAGCATCTTGGGAGAGAAGGAATGGGTGACGTTTCGGGTCGAGACCCTTCTTCAGACTGATGTCGGGGGTGGGACAAAGGAAGGACATAGGTGGAGACAGGAAGATAGAGGGAGATCTGGGAAGGAGGAGGGGAAGGGAGGGACAGAGGAGCTATCTGAAGTTGGAGAAGTCGACGTTCATACCACCGGGCCGCAAACTGCCCAGGCGAAATATGAGGTGCTGCTCCTCCAATTTCCGGCGGGCCTCACTATGGCACTGGAGGAGGCCCATGACAGAGAGGTCAGACTGGGAATGGGAGGGGGAGTTGAAGTGCTGGGCCACCGGGAGATCAGTGGCGTTAATGCGGACCGAGCGCAGGTGTTCAGCGAAGCGATCGCCGAGCCTGCGCTTGGTTTCGCCGATATAGATGAGTTGACATCTAGAGCAGCGGATGCAATAGATGAGGTTGGAGGAGGTGCAGGTGAACCTCTGTCTCACCTGGAAAGAATGTTTGGGTCCTTTGATGGAGTTGAGGGGGGAGGTAAAGGGACAGGTGTTGCATCTCGTGCGGTTGCAAGGGAAAGTGCCCGGGGTTAGGGTGGTTTGGGTAGGAAGGGACGAGTGGACCAGGGAGTTGCGGAGGGAACGGTCTCTGCGGAATGCAGAGAGGGGAGGGGATGGGAAGATATGGCCAGTGGTGGGGTCCTGTTGTAGGTGACGGAAATGTTGGTGGATGATATGTTGGATCCGCTGGCTGGTGGGGTGGAAGGTGAGAACGAGGGGGATCCTGTCCTTGTTGCGAGTGGGGGGATGGGGAGCAAGAGCAGAGCTGCGGGATGTAGAAGAGACCCTAGTGAGAGCCTCATCTATAATGGAGGAGGGGAAGCCCCGTTTTCTGAAAAACGAGGACATCTCGGAAGCCCTAGTCTGAAACACCTCATCCCGGGCACAGATGCGGCGTAGACGGAGGAATTGGGAGTAGGGGATAGACTTTTTGCAGGGGACCGGGTGGGAAGAAGTGTAGTCCAGATAGCTGTGCGAGTCGGTGGGCTTGTAATAAATGTCCGTCACTAATTTTTCTCCTGTGATGGAGATGGTGAGGTCCAGAAACGGGAGGGAGATGTCAGAGATAGTCCAGGTATATTTAAGGGCAGGATGGAAATTGGAGGTGAAGTGTATAAAGTCAGTGAGTTCTGCATGGGTGCAAGAGGTAGCACCAATGCAGTCGTCGATGTAGCGGAGGTAGAGTTCGTGGATGGGGCCAGTGTACGTCTGGAACAGGGATTGTTCGACGTACCCGACAAAGAGGCAGGCGTAGCTAGGGCCCATGCGAGTGCCCATAGCTACGCCTCTGGTTTGGAGGAAGTGGGAGGAGTCAAAGGAGAAGTTGTTGAGGGTAAGTTGGTTAATTGGCTTGGGTTTGTATACTTGGTATAAGTGTACATTGTCACTTGGGTTAATGTGCGGGGATCTCTGGTCGGTGTGGACTCGCTGAGCCGAAGGGCCTGTTTCCTCACTGTATCTCTAAACTAAACTAAACTAAACTGAACTAAACAATAAGTACCACTGCAGGTGTCACTCAACCTCTCCACACCCCTATTCTATCATAGACCTCTTTTAGTTCTCGCCATCCTTCCCTCCTTTCTCTCATTCTGAAAAATTACTTCATTTCCAACTTTTCCAAATTCTGGTCAAAAGCTATGGAGCTGAAATGTTACCTCAGTTTCTCTCTCCACAGACTCTGCCTGGATGTTCTGTGATTCGACAGGATTGTAAATAGGATGACTGTAAATTACACTCACAAGACTGTAAGTTATGAGTCATTAACCTCCAACTAACCTGCTACAACAATGGCATGCACAAATTTTGGGAGCAGCTTCTGTTCTCCAAGGATTGGAAAAGGATTCAATCATCATCTAAACAGTTAAAATCTGGCACGTTCCATCTTGATCACTGCATAGAAAATTGCAAGGTGATAAACTTTGATTTTGGTGCCAAATCCACATGAGAGTATTTACTGGTTGCTTATGTCAACTCTATTCCATTTCAAACTTCAGTGCAACTAAAAAATGCAGAACTGGGTATAACTGGCAACCAATTCTGTTATTCTCACAGAATATCCCTTCATAATAAACCACCTGCCATCCGTTACAATCAATGAGCTTTCAAGAATAAGCAATGCATCAAACTTCAGTTATTTACATTGGATAACTCTAATATTAATCATTGATTGTTAAAGTAGGTAAGTCAGTAATAAGCTGAAGCAGAATTTCAGACCATTGCTGAATATACATCATGGACATGAAACAGTGTTTATGATTTGTCTCAAAAAAAGATAATGATGGGAGCACTTACCTTGGAAAGAGAAACAGTTAATGACTCAATCAATGATCCTTTGTACTGAGGAAATCGTAACTATGCGTCTTTCCAGAATGCTACCTGATCTGAATGTTTCAAGCATTTTCTGGGCTTTTTTTTCAGATTTCCAGCAACTGCAGTTTTCCCATTCCAATGGATCATCTAGTTAACTTTACAATCAACTCCTGCTCCTCTTTTGAGTATGCTGGTATAGCATCAGCATAGTTACAGAGCAGGTAAGTGAAGGAACATCTTGCTGTTCCATGCATCAACAGTGAGTGGATGTGAATACACTGCTTTATAAAGGCTATTGAAAATGTGTTCTCTAGTTGCTGACACAAATTAAACTCAACAGTTGGTGTAAGAAGGAACTGCAGATGCTGGTTTAAACCGAAGATAGACACAAAAAGCTGGAGTAACAATACAATACAATACAATACAATATATCTTTATTGTCATTGTACCCAGGGGTACAACGAGATTGGGAATGCGCCTCCCATACGATGCACTAATTTAGGTAATTTAGACAGCAGCAACCCAACGAAACGAACAGTTGTAACTCAGCGGGACAGGCCGTATCTCTGGAGAGAAGGAATGCGTGACGTTTCGCATCGAGACCCTTCTTCAGACTGGTTAGGGATAAGAGAAACGAGCGATATAGACGGTGATGTGGAGAGATAAAGAATAATGATTTAAAGATATGCAAAAAAGTAACGATGATAAAGGAAACAGGCCAATGTAAGCTGTTTGTATGGTGAAAATGAGAAGCTAGTGCACTTGGGTGGGGGAGGGATAGAGAGGGGGAATGCAGGGGCTACCAGAAGTGAGAGAAATGAAAATTCGTACCACTGCCTGTAAGCTGCCCAAGCGAAATGAGATGCTCCAACTTGTGTTTAGCCTCACTCTGACAATGGAGGAGACCGAGGACAAAAAGTGTAGGAATGGGAAGCAGAATTAAAGTATCCAGCAACTGGGAGATCAGGTTAGTTCATGCAGGCTGACTGAAGATGTTCCGCGAAACGATCGCCCAGTCTGCGTTTGGTCTTGCAGATGTATAAGAGTTCACATCTTGAACAACGGATACAGTAGATGAGGTTGGAGGAGGTGCAACTGAGCCTCTGCCTAATCTGAAAGGGCTGTCGAGGGAGGAGGTATAGCGACAGGTGTTGCATCTTCTGCAGTTGCAGGGGAAGGTACCTGGGCAGGGAGTGGTTTGGGTGGGAAGGGATGAGTTAACCAACGAGTTGCGGAGGGAACGGTCTCTGCAGACGGCGGAAAGGGGTGGAGATGGGAAAATGTGGCTAGTGGTGGGATCCCATTGGAGGTGGCGAAAATTTCGGAGGATTATGTGTTGTATGTGACGGCTGATGGGGTGGAAGGTAAGGACTAGGGGGACTCTGTCTGTTGCGACTAGGGGAGGGGGAGAAAGGGCGGAGCTGCAGGGTAACGAGGAGACACAAGTGAGGGACTCATTTATGATGGAATAGGGGAACCCCCAATCCCTAAAGAATGAAGACATCTCAGATGTTCTAGTATGGAACACCTCATCTAGGGCGCAGATGCGGCGTAGACAGAGGAATTGGGAGTAGGGGATAGAGTCTTTGAAGAAAGCAGGGTGGGAAGATGTGTGGTCAAGATAGTTGTGGGAGATAGTAGGTTTGTAATGGACGTCAGTCAATAGTCTATTTCTTGTGATGGAGACGGTGAGATCAAGAAAAGGGAGGGAGGTGTCGGAGATGGTCCAAGTAAATTTGAGTGCAGGATGAAAATTGGTAGTGAAGTTGACGCAGTCCATGAGTTCTGCACGTGTGCAGGAGGTAGCACCGATGCAGTCATCAATGTAACGGAGATAGAGTTCGGGGATGGGGCCTGAGTACGCCTGGAACAGGGATTGTTCAACGTACGCTACAAAGAGGCAGGCACAGCTGGGGCCCATGTGGGTGCCCATGGCTACGCCTTGGACTTGGAGGAAGTAGGAGGAGTCAAAGGAGAAGTTGTTGAGGGTGAGGACCAGCTCCGCTAGGCAGAGTAGAGTGTTAGTAGAGGGAAATTCGATGGTTCTTTAGACATCTACCCAAAGATGCCTTTATGAGATTTTCACTATAGTTTCATTAGAAACCACAAGCTTTGTTGAGCTTATACAGACTGGCTCTCCACAGCCATGGAAAGCAGTCAATATGGAGAGTTTCTATCCACAAGCAAATTGGCTCCCCTCCAGATACTGGGCATCCTCACCACCTCAATTTGACATGTCTCAATCTTTCCTTCCATTACTTCCCACTGGATGACATCACAAATATAATGGTCAACTCTTGTGTATCCTGCAAGAATGAGGGCTATGCGTGTTAGTGTTAACCGTAAACCTAACCCTAACCATAATCTGCCTTTCAGTGTCCAAGCTGTAGGTCTGTGTTTTGCAGTAATGCTAAAGTTGAGAATGAGGTAAGTCAATGTTCCACTAGGTCTGCTTTTTGTTGGAGACAGTTATGGCTTGAGGCATGTCTGGGACTGTTACAGTTGCTGGTAGACAGTATTTAAAGATAACCCTGACCTTTGACCAGATAACTGTGATCCTTTCGCCTCTTTGCAACATTGCAATTTGGTTCTTGCAATCTGATCCATGACAATAACTTTGATAACTTGGTCCTCCACAGTCTTTGCAAGGTATATTCTGAGGGCCTCCTGGAATGAATACTCCTGTCGAGAAAGAACTTAATTTCACTTTCTCCAGCAAAGTTTCCACTGAAGGGTTGCAAAACCATCCAGCCCTCTCTCCCCAAGCAATGCCATTTTTAAATGTGTCTCAGTTTTTAATCGTGCCACAGACTCTATGCAATATAGATCACTCATAAAGTTGAGTCCCCTAGTACGGCAATAAACCAGCAAAGCTGAAGCATTCACCACCAGATGCACAAAAAGTACCAAGTGTATGATCCACCTGGGCTTCATGCTGAGATCCCCACCACAACTGAGGCCAGGAATATCAAGAAACAGCTGGAAGCACTGAATACAGCAAATGGTATGGGACCAGACAACAGCCCAGCTGAAATACTGAAGACCTGTGTTCCAGAACTAGATGCATCTCCAGCCAAGCTACAACAGCACTGTTACAACACTGGCATCTTCCTACCATTGTGGAAAATTGCCCATTCCCTTCTTGCCATTGTGGAAAACTCACCAAATGTAGTACAAATCCAATCCAGCTAATTACCAACTAGTCAATCTATTCACAATAATCAGGAAATTCGGAATCTCTTGTTGACAGTATTATCAAGGGGCACTGACTCAACAACGTCCCACTCATTGTTGCCCAATTTGGGTTTTACCAAGATTACACTCCTCTTGATCTCAGCACAGCCTTCATACAAACACCAAACAGATTAATTCATACGATACGATAAAACTTTATTCAACCCCGGAGGGAAATTGGTCTGCCAACAGCCACAACACACAAGGTACATGAAAACTTGAAATTAAAAGTGAAAACAAAAAGAAAAAGACAAGCGACTGCTGGCTGGCTGCTGTGTGCACAGCGCCTTCACTGGAACAAATGAACAAACAAAAACAGACCTATCCCAAGGCAGAGGATTCTAAACTAGTGCCCCCCCACCCCACACCGGGACCCCTTTGTTCTCCCACCGTCCCTCACGGCGGTCCCCCCATGCTGGGTCCCCATTGTCTTCCCCATTCCCCCTCATGCTCATCGATCGCGAGGCCCCACCGCCGTCGAGGTTCCTGCCACCGCCATTGAGGCACCCGCTGCCGCCGCGGAGGCTCCCATCATCGCTACCACTGAGGCTCCTTCAACCCAGTCAGGCCTCGCCGCCCAGCTTCACCGCAGTCCCTGGGAAGCCTGTGGGGCGAGTTGGGCCTACCAAGGTACGTTCCAGTCGGTGGCGCGGTTGTTTGGTGGGTGAATCGGGCCCGCATGGCTCCCCGGGACACTCCCGCTGCATGCGAGGCTCTCCGGGACACTCCTGTCTCGCACACGGCTCCCCGGGACACTCATTCCAGAATTGAGGTGAGAGTGACTGCTATCTAGAGACCTGATTAAACTGAAGTCAATGAGTACCAAAAGGAAAATACTCCAGTAGTTGAAGTGCTATCCCCTGCACCCATGCAGAACTCACTGACTTCATTAACTTCATGACTAATTTCCGCCCTGCACTCAAATTCACTTGGACCATCTCCGACATCTCCCTACCATTTTTAGAACATCTATTACAAACCCACTGACTCCCATAGCTATCCAGACTACACTTCTTCCCACCCTGCATCTTGTAAAGACTCTATCCCCTACTCCCAATTCCTCTGTCTATGCTGCATCTGTGTCCAAGGTGAGGTGTTCCATACTAGATCATCAGAGATGTCCTCATTCTTTAGAGAACGGGGGTTCCCCTCTTCCATTATAGATGCTCTCACTTGGGTCTTCTCGATATCCAGCAACTCCGCTCTTGCTCCCCCTCCCCCCAGTCGTAACAAGGACAGTACCCCTTGTCCTCAACTTCCACCCCATCAGCCGTTGCATACAACACATAATCCTCCGATATTTTTGTCACCTCCAACGGGATCCCTCTACTGGCCACATCTTCCCATCTCCTCTCCTTTCTGCTTTCCACAGGACTGGTCCCTCCACAACTCCCTAGTCAACTCGTCTTTTCCCACCCAAACCACCTCCTCCCAGATACCTTCCCCTGCGACCGCAGGGGATGCAACACATGTCCTTATACCTCCCCCCCCTCCAAGTACCCTGACAGCCTTTCAGGTGAGGCAGAGGTTCACTTGCAAGTCCTCCAACCTCATCTATTGTATCCACTGTTCCAGGTGTGGGCTCCTGTATATCGGCGAGACCAAGCGATCATTTTGCTGAACACCTCTGCTCAGTCCGCCTAAACCTACCTGATCTCCCGGTTTCTCATCACTTTAACTCCCCCTCCCATTCCCACACTGACGTTTCTGCCCTGGGCCTCCTCCATTGCCAGAGGGAGGTACAGCGCAAATTAGAGGAACAGCACTTCATATTTCGCTTGGGTAGCTTACACCCCAGCACTATGAACATTCAGCTCTCTAACTTCAAGTAGCCCTTGCTTTCCCTCTCTCCCTCCCCACCCCCTTCCCAGTTCTCCAACTAGTCTTACTGTCTCCAATTACATTTTATCTCAGTACCACCAACTCCCCTGGCATCAGTCTGAAGAAGCGTCTTGACCCGAAACGTCGCCCATTCCTTCTCTCCAGAGATGCTGCCTGTTACTCCAGCATTTTCTGTCTATCAAAGGAAGATTTATTTGGTTATTGGAGGTCAATCATCCCAGTCCCAGAACATCACTGCAGGAGTTCCTGAGGATTGTTGAGACCCAACCAGCTACGGCTCCTTCATCAACAACCTTCTTTCCATTACAAAGTCAGAAGTAGGGATATTCACTGAGCCCATGCCTCAATTCAGCAAGACCAGGACAAGATTCAGGCATGGCTGATGAATGGTAAGTAACATTTGTGCCACAGTGCCAGGCATGACCATTTCCAACAAGAGAAAATCTAACCACCTACTCTTGATATTTAATTACATTGTTATTTCCCAGTAATTTTATCATCTATATCCTGGTGGTTACCACTGACCAGAGCTAAACTGAACCAGCCATATAAATACCATGGCTACAAGAGCAGGTCAGAGGCCAGGTATCCAGCACAAGTGACTCACCGGACTCCATATTTCCACCATCTACAAATCATAAGTCAGGAGTGATGGAATGCTCTGCTTTGGCCTGATTGAATGCGGCTCCATAATCTCAAAAAGAGTTTTCAGAACAATGCAATATTTAATTGACACCCCACCAATCACCTTAAACATTCATTCCCATCACCACCAGCACACATGGCTGTAGTATTTAACATCTGAAAATGCACTGCAGTTAAAGACCTAGGCTATTTCAAAAGCATATCCCATCCCTCGACCTCTATAACGATGGACAAGGGCAGTAGGTACATGACAACTGCAGGTTTGTCTCTGAGTTGTACAGTATCCTGACTTTGAAATATGTCACTAGAACTTCATTGTCACCGGGCTTAAGTCCTAGAACTCCATGTCCACAAGCGCTGTGGGAGCATTTTCACCAGAAGGACTGCAGCAGTACATTCTCAAGGATAATTGGGGTTAGGCAATAAACACTGGCCTTGCCAGCAACACCTATAATCTTGTGTAGAATTAAAAACCACAGATTAAACATGCATCACAACCTCTGTACCCTTTTTCAGAGGCAAGGCAATGTTATCTTTTAGAGGCCACAGGACTTGCTATCAGGACCAACATTTACTCGCATCTCTGTGCCATACGAAAATGGTCGTAAAACACTTCTAGATACCTTGTGTAGCATGCTGTTGTATGGCGAGTTCCAGGATTTAGACACATTGACAGGATACCATAAATTTTAGAATGGCATGTGACTTTAAGGGGAGCCTGCAGTAAGACATGTTCCTATGCAATACAATCCTTGCCCATCTTGGTGGTACCAGTTACAGGATTGGATGGTGCTGCATATTTTAGGTGAGTCACTACAATCCATTTTGTGGACAGCAGGCACCCCTGCCAATGTGAGGGAGGGAGAGAGAAAACGGGTAATTATAGACCAGTTAGTCTGACATCAGTGGTGGGGAAGATGCTGGAGTCAATTATAAAAGACGAAATTGCTGAGCATTTGAATAGCAGTAACGGGATCATTCCGAGTCAGCATGGATTTACGAAGGGGAAATCATGCTTGACAAATCTACTGGAATTTTTTGAGGATGTAACTAGGAAAATTGACAAGGGAGAGTCAGTGGATGTGGTGTACCTCGACTTTCAGAAAGCCTTCGACAAGGTCCCACATAGGAGATTAGTGGGCAAAATTAGGGCACATGGTATTGGGGGTAGGGTACTGACATGGATAGAAAATTGGTTGACAGACAGAAAGCAAAGAGTGGGGATAAATGGGTCCCTTTCGGAATGGCAGGCAGTGACCAGTGGGGTACCGCAAGGTTCGGTGCTGGGACCCCAGCTATTTACGATATATATTAATGACTTAGACGAAGGGATTAAAAGTACCATTAGCAAATTTGCAGATGATACTAAGTTGGGGGGTAGTGTGAATTGTGAGGAAGATGCAATAAGGCTGCAGGGTGACTTGGACAGGTTGTGTGAGTGGGCGGATACATGGCAGATGCAGTAATGTAGATAAGTGTGAGGTTATTCACTTTGGAAGTAAGAATAGAAAGGCAGATTATTATCTGAATGGTGTCAAGTTAGGAGGAGGGGGAGTTCAACGAGATCTGGGTGTCCTAGTGCATCAGTCAATGAAAGGAAGCATGCAGGTACAGCAGGCAGTGAAGAAAGCCAATGGAATGTTGGCCTTCGTAACAAGAGGAGTTGAGTATAGGAGCAAAGAGGTCCTTCTACAGTTGTACCGGGCCCTGGTGAGACCGCACCTGGAGTACTGTGTGCAGTTTTGGTCTCCAAATTTGAGGAAGGATATTCTTGCTATGGAGGGCGTGCAGCGTAGGTTCACTAGGTTAATTCCCGGAATGGCGGGACTGTCGTATGTTGAAAGGCTGGAGCGATTGGGCTTGTATACACTGGAATTTAGAAGGATGAGGGGGGATCTTATTGAAACATATAAGATAATTAGGGGATTGGACACATTAGAGGCAGATAACATGTTCCCAATGTTGGGGGAGTCCAGAACAAGGGGCCACAGTTTAAGAATAAGGGGTAGGCCATTTAGAACGGAGATGAGGAAGAACTTTTTCAGTCAGAGGGTGGTGA
The DNA here is from genome assembly GCF_053455715.1 of Rhinoraja longicauda. Taxonomy (NCBI): domain Eukaryota; kingdom Metazoa; phylum Chordata; class Chondrichthyes; order Rajiformes; family Arhynchobatidae; genus Rhinoraja; species Rhinoraja longicauda. Next base: position 14,902,465 of record NC_135985.1, read on the forward strand.
AGGTGTGGAATTCTCTGCCTCAGAAGGCAGTGGAGGCCAGTTCGTTGGATGCTTTCAAGAGAGAGCTGGATAGAGCTCTTAAGGATAGCGGAGTGAGGGGGTATGGGGAGAAGGCAGGAACGGGGTACTGATTGAGAGTGATCAGCCATGATCGCATTGAATGGCGGTGCTGGCTCGAAGGGCTGAATGGCCTACTCCTGCACCTATTGTCTATTGTCTATTGTCTATTGAATGGTGAGAATAAATATTTGGGGTGGTGGATGGGGTGGCAATCAAGTGGAACTGAATGTCCAAGATGGTGTGAAGCTTAGTCAGTGATGCAAGTAGGGATGAATTCATGCAAGTGGGAAATATTCAGTCATGATTTTAGAACAGAGACAATACAGCACGAGAACAGCCCCTTCAGCCCACAATATCTGTGATGAAATTGATGCCGTCAACTCTTATCTCCTAGCACATAATACATATACCCCCATTCCCCGCATATCCATGTGCCTATTCAAAAGTCTCTGAAATGCCGCTTTCATATCTGCCTCCACCACCACCCCCAGCAGTGCATTATAGGCACTCACCACACTCTGCGTAAAACATTTCCCTGCACATCTCCATCAAACTTTGCCCTTTTCACCTCAAAGCTATGCCCCCTAGTGTTTAATATTTCCATCCTGGGAAAAAGGTTTCGTCTATCCTATCAATGCCTCATAATTTTATATACTTCTGTCAGGTCTCCCCTCAACCCATGGCGTTCCAGGGAAAACAATACAACTCTGTCTAATCTCTCCCTGTAACTAATACTCCCCTAATCCATGCATCATTCTAGTAAACCTCATCTACACCCTCTGCGAAACCTCCACATCCTTCTTGTAATGGGGCAACCAGAACCGCACACCATATTCTTAATGCCATCTATATACTAAAACTCTTGTTTGTTTGTTTGTTTGTTCCTGAACTACAGCCAAAATAGTACACTATAGTGCGACAATTTTAGGCCCACCTTACTCACCATCATCCCTTTGGTGCTAATGGAAGAAGTTTAATTGAAATCGGTGTTATATTTTTAGTTATTCACATTTTAAAGTTTAAATCTATCTCCTAGGGAGGGAGGGGGGAGAGAGGTGGAGGGTGGGGGGGAGGGAGGGGGAGAGGGAGGGGGAGGAGGGAGTATAAGGGGATGGAGTGGGGGGAGAGGAAGGGGGGAGGCGGAGGGGAGGGGGAGGGGAGGAGGGGGGGGAGGGGGGAGGGAGGAAGGGGGATGGGGGAGGAGGGATAGGGGGGAGGAGAAGGTGCTGCACCAATGCTGGGGAGGTTTGGGCCCAACGGGTCCACTTGGTCTAGTAGTACTATAAAGCTGCGTCATGACTTCTAGACTCTCATACTCAGTGCCCACACCAAAGACGGCTAGCATATCATACACCTTCTTTCCCACTCTATCTACTTGTGTTGCCACTTTCAGGAAATTGTAGATTGGACCCCAAGATCCCTCTGTACATCAATTATGTTAAGAGTTTTGCCATTAATTATATATGTCCCTTTACATTTGACCTCCCAATGTGCAAAATCTCACACTTGCTCGGATTAAGCTCCATCTGCCATGTCTCCATCCATTTCTGTAGTTGAGCTATATCCTGCTGTATAATCTGACAGCCTTCCTCACAGTCCATGACCGTAGCAATCTTGGTGTCATCTGAAAACTTACTAACCAACCATCTAAGTTTACATCCAAGTCATTTATATATATCACAACCATCAGAGGTCCCAGCACAGATCCCTCTGGAACCTCAATGGTCCCAGCCATATCTTCAGCCTTAATGTCCTTCCACTACAACATTCTGTCTTCTATTAGTAAGTCAGTTCTGAATCCATATAACCAAGTCATTGCTAAACCTGTGCATCTTAATCTTCTTCTTCTTTTTCTTCTTCTTCTTCTTGCGTTTGAGGCAGCAGAAGTTATGTAATGCCCTTCAGGCGCTGTAGCCAGTGCAATGTGCTGTTGTCGAGGGCCGTGAGGTCTACCCCTCCACCAGGGGGACGGAGGACAGCGCAGTCGAAAATGAATGCTGCTCTGTTTGCTGGTCTGCTCCAAACATGCAGGCTGCTGATGAACACAACCCCCCAACGATGCATGTTGGCATTGAACCGGCTGACCCCTGTGCGGAGCCGGTTCAGGGCGACCCACTCTTTGCGGGGCATGTCCGAGCCGGGTGGGGCTGTGTTGTTCGGTGCGACAGTGAATTGAGGAGATCGCGATGTCTGTCCCCAGCTGGTTCTCCATGCTCCTAGTATATTGAAACTGGAGCCACAGAGGGTCGCTGCATGACGGGAGAAAGGGCGACGAGATGACAGGCGTTGAGGTCCCAGTTGCTGTGAATCCTAGGCGAGGTGGTGCAAAGGATGTTTGGATTCACAGCTACGCCCAGGATTCACAGCAACTGGGATCTCGTCGCCCTTTCTCCCATTATGCAGCGACACTCTGTTTCATCATCTTAATCTCCGGTTTCATCGTCTTAATCTTCTGAATCAGCCTTCCGTGGGGGGCTTTATCAAATGTCTTACTAAATTCCAATCTTGATTTGTACCTCGTAGACAGTAGAAAGGCTTTGAGATGTCAATAAGTGAGTTGCACGCTGCAGGATACCCTGCCTCAACTTGCTGTTGCAACCATCGTAAAATGTTGAGGTTCTAAGTATTCCAAAATGTCAATACACTGTTAAAAGTACTTACCTTGCCTCTCTTATCATGCTTTAACCTGCGTGAGACTCAAGAGGGATAAAAACAAAACGTTCTGAAACTGCCACTTTAAAATAGGTCTGTAAACCTTTATCCAGGAATGATGCAAATATTTTAAAAATGTCTACTTGTGCGTCGTTTCTGTCACAGTCAACAATGGGGACTGCAGAGACAATGTCGAAGAAATTAAAACACAGTTCACTGACATGCAATTTGTGTTGATTGATTTCCTATTTTTAATTAATAATTCTAATTATACAGCAAATTTAGCCAAAAGCTCAAGGTGGATCAATCGCACGGCATCGATCGAGGCAACACCATTATCTCTGCATACCTGAAGTTATTGATTTTCTGCTGAGCATATTAGAAAACAGAACCAACTTGTCCCAATCGCCTGCCAGCAGTGCAGATTAAGCCAGAACCAGTCATTCCCACATAGTGCCTGACCTTAGAAATTAAACAAAGAAAACTGCACCCTTTCAGAAAAATGCCTGCGTTTGTCAGACGAGAATCTTTCTTCTTACGAGCCTTTAGTCGTTTTAATAGCCCATTTTAATAGTAATGTCAACATCCAAATACTGATTATTCTTTCTATTGTTCAGAGAAATACTAGCTGTTCGTTAAATCTTCCACAATATAAAAAGCATATACAAATTTTTCTATCATTTAACCTGCCAACATCAGATGTCTGGTAAAACAATTATCTGTAATAATACATAGTTGACTAGTTGGAATAACAACCCACAATAATGACATTAATTTAGTTTTCACAACATCATCTTCAAAAATATTCCAATATAAAAAAATTATTGCATACCTTTTATTTCAATTTTTTTTTTGGTTTGATGAAAGGTGTGTGCTAACCATAATTTCTATAATTATTTAATTAATGGAAATTGATGGTTACTCTGAAGCATTCTTATGGAAGATCTCACCATCATTTGCAGAACCCAACATTGGATTCATCTTTACTGTGTCTTGCAGTAGGTTTTTTCTCCATCAGTAATATAAGTTCAAAGCCTGTATCCCATTGATATGACCACAGGCAAGAATAACCTCAATGATCTTGGCAGACCTTGATTCTGTGTCGAGGTCATTCAGTGTATCGGCTCTATATCACCGCTTGAAAATAAATGCTTATAAATTTCCAAATAACAATGTTTACATTGTTACTATGAAAATTAATGTTGTTGCTTTAATTCATCTAAATGGTTTAAATACATTGAACTGTATAACTTCAATTGTGAATACAGCCTGTAATCAGCAAATGTATTCACAAAATCCATGCTCTAGTAACTGTATTTCATTACTCGGTCTTCTGCGTGCTGAACTGCACCACACAGCTGGGAATTGATAAGGAAAACGAAGCCATATTTTTTCTGTCAAGAATTCATTTTTCTCAATTACTACAATTGGTGTATAATTATCATAGTTTCAGAATAACCTAGGGTTTCCCAGTAAGTCTGAATGAGATTAACTCCATTGTTCTTAGAATATGGTCAAATGATATCCTCTCATTTCCTGACACATTTTAAAGGTAATTTTCTATTCTTATTTTCGTTTAAATATCACTGGGAAAGATGTTAAAGCTGGGTGCACCATAATCAATCTGACTCCTCTCAAGTCAGTTCGCAGAAGAACAAAGGTTACTCTGTTTTTTCTTTTCTTTTCATCTTTGACACAAATTCATTGCTTTCTAGTGTGAAATAGGAGTTACACTGTCAGCCACCTACTGTCCCACTGACTGAAGTCCATGAAACTAAATATCATGTGGCAAATATAACAGGCAGCCAAATGGCTGTTTGGCATGAGCAACCATGGATTTATATGCGATCTCCATTTCCTATTTTCCCTGTGCCAATCCCCACTGCCTCAGGATTAAGAACAGCAAGATACTGTGCATGAAATCTTGGTTTGATATTGCCCATCTTTACAACTCACTGCACTGGATACTCAAAGTAGTCAATGTCAGATTACCCCATAAACACCACAGAATATTTTCTGTCTTATGTACAAAGCAAATAAAATAAACAAATATTTTTGGTAATAGAAGATGACCAAGAAAACCTAGAAATTATGTAGGATGGTAGGTTTAAAGTAAATGAGAAGCTCAAAGAATATATTATTGTAAGCAATAGTATTGCAGAATTTAATGGAACTGGAAAGTGAAAAATTCCCAGCAATTATAACTCGTGGATCTTGAAGTTGATGATGGCAATGGTAGATATGTTAGTTGTCATTTTCTATTTTTCTGCATTCTAAAACAATCCCCAGAGACTGGAAGGTGATAAATGTAACTATTTAAGAAAGCAGAAAGAAAGAAAAAAAGAGAACGATTGAGGGGGGGGTATGGGGAGAAGGCAGGAATGGGGTACTGATTGAAAATGATCAGCCATGATCACATTGAATGGCGGTGCTGGCTCGAAGGGCCGAATGGCCTACTCCTGCACCTATTGTCTATTGTCTATTGTCTATTGACCGGTTAACTTGAATTAGTAGTATTGAAAACGGTGGATTCTATTATTAAGGAATTGGGTACAGGGCATGTAGAAAATAATGCTAGAATTGAATCAACATGGAAGCTATGAGTAAAAACTTGTATTTGACAAATCTATTGGAATTTCATGAGCCTGTAATTAACAAAATGGTTAAGAGAGAGACAGTTTATGCAATGCTTTTGGTCTTTCAAAAGGTTTTTAACAAAATGCCACACAAGAAGTTATCAAATAAAATATCAGAGCATGGTATTGGGGATAATAAATAAGCTGACTGAGGATTGGGTAAAGGATAGAAATGGAATTAATGGCTAATTTTAACATTGGGGCATTGTGACCAGTAGGAACGATGCTGGGAATCCAGCTGTTCAAAAACTGCATCAATGGATTAGATGAGGCGGTCAAGTATAATATTACAAAGTCTGCTATTGATTATAAGCTACGTAGCAATGTGAGCTGTAAAGAAGAAGTACAAGCACTTCGGGTGATACAGACAAGCTAAGCGAAGTGCAAGATATAGAAGATTAACATAAATGTGAGGGAAAATATGAGGTGGCAAAGGTGGCACTCTGACTGGAAAAATAGAAAGACGTAGTATTTTTAGGCCCAGCAAGCAATTAGAAAAGCAAAAAAAATGAGTACAAGAGTAGAGGCATCTTGCTCCTACTGGTCACAATGGCCCAATGGTAAAATGAACCATTAATATCATTTCTATCCTTTAATCAATCCTGATAGAGCACTGGTGAGATTGCAACTGTAATATTATGCGGAAGTCTGGACATGGAAGGAGCCAATTACAATGGAGGGTGTGCAGCAAAGCTTCACTAGACTGATGCAGCAATGAAGGTATTGCCCTATGAAGAGAGATTAGCAGACTGGTCCTACACTTGGCTTCAGTAGGAAAGCTGATCTAATTTAAATGTGCAAAACAATTAGGTGGTTTAACAGGATAGATGTAGAGTTGATGTTTCCCCTGGTTAAGGAGCTGAGAACCAAGGATCCCATTCAGAACTGAGATTAAGAGACGCTTTTATTTCATCAGAGGGCAATGAAACCATGGACTTCCTGATATAAGAGAGGTGGGAGGCTGAGGTGCAAAGTACATTTAAGGTTAATAATTTTGTGGATATTAAAGGAATCAAGGAAAGATCTTATTGAACAGTAGAGCAGGCACAAGGTATTGGATGGCCTACTCCGGCTATTTGTTATGTTCACAAATTATGTGAAGCAATATATTGATGAGGAACTACATCTGAACCACTGGATGAATACATGAAAAAATAATAATTGGGCTGGATCATGCTTGCTTTTGCTCCTTTTGTGTCATCGCATATGGATGTGCACAGAAACTGACAGATCCTGAAGGCCAGATTTGTCTCTTCGCCCTGTACTGGACTTAACAGGGAGTCTAACAATGAGGCCCAGTCTTACTGTGATGGCCCAGCATGGTACAGGGAAATCTCACTTGAACCTCCACCAAGTTAGATCATGCACACAATTCAAAATCCCACCGATTTCAATCGGGATTGTGCAACAAAAAAATAGGAGACAAAGTTCCAACTTATAAAATTATTTTGGTTCAGTTTATCTTTTCATTATTTTTATGCTTTAGTTTATTTCTAAATTTTAATATGTGTTATTTCTGTTAATTATATACTCCAATTTTAATAATTTTTAAAATGTATTGAACAATGTTTTAAAATTTTCAACACTGACAATGGGCAAAGCAGTGCCCCAGATTTGCCAAAGGATGGTAGGGGCCTAATAAGTGCAGGCCTAATGTCAGACAGCAAGTACCTTCCTGTACTGTCCAAGGCCAAGTGAGCTCCAGACAACGCTGTTGGCTTTGAGCATACAGAAAGCCAGCCTGGGTACGTGCATGAAGTAAAGGCCAACCAGAACTGACTGGGTAATGCTCCAAACTTTTTTCTGCAATTAGGCGTTCATTTGCAATGTTGTTTACATAAGCATTACACACTGGGACTGTGGGGCACCGCGGGGAATTAGATGCATCCTGGATAGGGATTGTAATATAGTTGTATAATAGTTTCATTTGGTATATTTGTTTGTATTGTATTCTGGTGGTGGGTTCTGTTTTGTTTTATTGCATTGTAAATATTATTTTTAAATAATTGAATACTTTTTTTGATTAAAACAAAGTTGGTTACCAAAGAGGGTGGGGCCGAAGATGTCCTGGTTGGGTTGCTCCTGGGCCTGGCCAAGCTGGCCATCCGCAAGTCACGGCACCAGGCGGAGGAGGGCTCTACCTGAGCCAACTGCCTGCCCCTTTTCCGGGGTTACATCCACGCCCGGGTGGTGTTAGAGAGGGACTACGCGCTGTCCAGAGGCACCCTGGAGAATTTCCAGGACCGTTGGGCACCGCATCCTGGACAAGGATTGTAACATAGTTGTAGAGTAGTTCATTTAGTATATTTGTTTGTCTTGTATTATGATGGTGGGTTCCGTTTTGTTTTATTCTAATTGTAAATATTGCTTTTAATAAATGAATAAACTTTTTGATATAAAAAAGAAAAATAAGCTGGTTACCAAGCTCATGGAACTGGGTCTCTGCGCATCCCTCGGCAATTGAATCCTCAACTTCCTCATCCCAAAACCACAGGCTGTTCGAATTGGCAGAAATACTTACATAGAAACATAGAAACATAGAAAATAGGAGTAGGCCATTCGGCCCTTCGAGCCTGCACCGCCATTCAATATGATCATGGCTGATCATCCAGCTCAGTAACCTGTACCTGCCTTCTCTCCATACCCCCTGATCCCTTTAGCAAAAAGGGCCACATCTAACTCTCTCTTAAATATAGCCAATGAACTGGCCTCAACTACCTTCTGTGGCAGAGAATTCCACAGTCTCACCACTCTCACTCACCACTTTCTTCTTCCTCATTGAGTCTGAAGAAGGGTCTCGACCTGAAACGTCACCCATTCCTTCTCTCCCGAGATGCTGCCTGACCTGCTGAGTTACTCCAGCATTTTTGAATAAATACCTTCGATTTGTACCAGCATCTGCAGTTATTTTCTTATACTATATATCTTCCTCATTAGCAATCAGTACGGGAGCACCTCAAGGCTGCGTGCTCAGCTCCCTGCTCAACTCACTCTATACTCATGACTCTGTAGCCGGACATGATGCGAACTCCATCTTCAAGTTCACCGACGACACCACCGTTGTTGGACGAATTACAGATGGTGATGAGTCAGAGTATAGAAGTGAGATCGACCGATTGACCAAATGGTGCCAGCACAACAACCTGGCTCTCAATATCAGTAAAACCAATGAACAGATTGTTGGCTTTGGAAGAGGAAGGATGAGGACCCACAATCCTGCTTATATTATTATGGTGGAGAGAGTCAAAAACTTCAAATTCCTGGGCGTGCATATTTCCGAAGATCTTTCCTGGACCCAGCATACTGATGCAATTATAAAGCACATCAACGCCTCTACTTCCTGAGACGATTAAGGAGATTTGGTATGTCAAAGAGGATTCTCTTGAACTTCTACAGTAGAGAGCATATTGACTGGTTGCACCATGGCCTGGTTCAGCAACATGAACGTCTAGGAGTGGAAAAGACTGCAAAAAGTTGTGAACACTGCCCAGTCCATCACCGGCTCTGACCTCCCTACCAACAAAGGGATTTATCAGAGTCGCTGCCTCAAAAAGGCAGCCAGCATCATCAGACACCCACACCATCCTGGCCACACACTAATTCCACCACTGCCATCGGGAAGAAGGTACAATAGCCTGAAAACTGTAACTTCCAGGTTCAGGAACAGTTTCTTCCCTTCAGCCATCAGGCTATTAAACACTACAACCTCAAATAAGCTCTGAACTACAATAGACTATTATTATTATTATTATTATTATTATTATTGCACTACTATTGTTTGTTTTTTGAGTACGTGTGTATATATATATATATGACACAAAATGCTGGAGTAACTCAGCGGGTCAGGCAGCATCTCAGGAGAAAAGGAATTTGTGACGTTTCGGGTCGAGATCCTTCTTCAGACTGAAGGGTCTTGACCCGAAATATCACCCATTCCTTCTCTCCTGAGATGCTGCCTGACCCGCTGAGTTACTCCAGCATTTTGTGTCTATCTTCAATTTGAACCAGCATTTGCAGTTATTTTCCTACATATATATATATATATATATACATATATATATATGTGTGTGTGTGTGTGTGTGTGTGTGTGTACATATGAGTAAGTGTATACATGCACACTGAACTTTTTTTTCTCTCTCATTTATCATATTGTTTACAGTGCGCTATGTTTACATATTCTGTTGTGCTGCAGCAAGTAACAATTTCATTGTTCTGTCTGGGACATATGACAATAAAACAGTCTTGATTTTTGATATTGGTAGTTTTCCAATCCTCCAGTACTTCTCCAGAATCTGAGGATTTGTGGATTAAAACCATTGCATTCACTCTCACGATAGCTAATTGTTTATGGGGCCTTATCCCATTCATCTGCCTGATTTTCTCCTGAAGACAGAAATTTAATACTATTACCTTTTTTATGGTTTTACTTGGATGTTCTCAGTATAAACAATAATGCAAAATATCAGTTAAATTCCACTGCCATTTTCTTGCTTCCCACTATTTCCCCAGTTTCATTCCCTAGAAAGCCTATGTTCACTTTGACCTCGCTCTCCCCTTTTTTATGAACTTAAAGTTGCTCTTTTTATTTTTCTCATTAGTCAATATTTTCCCTATTGAGTTTTTTTCAGTGCTGATCTTTATTCATACTCTTATTTTAAGCTATCCTATTTTTTTTCCATTCAATTCAATACTTGCCTTAACATTCTTGTTCAGCCACAATTGCTTCATTCCCTCCTTAGAATCTCTCCTCCTCATTGGGATACACTTTTGCTGGGAATCGTGAATTATTTCCTTAAATCACTGCCACAGCTTGTCCATTGTCTTTTCTACTCATCTACTTGCCCAGTCCAGTATAGATAACTCCCCCTCATTCCTTTGTAATTTCTCTTACTTAAGTTTAAGTCAGTTGTAACAGACCTATGTTTTTTACTCCAAAGCTTAACACTAAAATCTATCAGGCTGCAATTGCTACTCTGAGATCATTTATTACAAGTGTCACATTGCACATTATCAGATCCAAAAAAGCCTGCTCTCTGGATGATTTGGTAACACATTGCTCTAAGGAACAATCCTGACCGCATTCTTTTTTTTAGGCCCCCCTCGGTCATGGCTGGTCATGGCTAACCGCATTCTATGAATTCATTTATAAGCCGCCATTTCCAATTTGATTAACCCAATTTACCCAAGGATTTAAGTCACTCGTGATTAACACACTGCTTTCTGTTACATGGATCCATAGTTTCTAGCTTTTTTTCCTTTTCTACAATGTGGCTACAGTTTGGAAGCCAATACATTACTCCTACCATCATCGTCTACCCATTGTTTTTTTTAAACTATGCCCAAATTGTACTTTGTTCGCCTCTCATTAGCAGAGATACCCCACCACGGGGTTTTTTCTTGTCTGACAGCAGATATGGTTTCCAAGTCTGCTAATGATACGAAAATAGGTGAAGGAGTATGTTGTGATGAAGACATTGTAATTCGCCAAAGGGATATTGATAGAGCAAAAACCACCTAGCAAATGGAGGTAAATGAGGGGAAATATGAGGATATGCACTTCAGGAAGAGGAATCAAAGCCAGATTATTAGCTAAAGGGAGAGGGACTGCAAATTAGTGAGCTTCAGAGGGATCTAGGTGTTCGAGTGCATGAATCACAAAATGTTACTAGTCAGTTCCAACAAGTAGTTAAGAAGACAAACAGCATGTTGGCCTTTATTGGACAAGTGAGGTTCAGTTACTGTTGTGCAGGGTGTTGGTGAGACCTGGAATACTGCATGCCCTTAACTGAAAAGATGAAAGGTAATTTACCAGGTTACATTTTACAATGAGAGAGCTCTCCTACCACGTGAAGCTATACTGTTTGGGCCTGTATTCCTTGAAGTTAAGAATAATGAGGGGTGAATTTATTCAAACATATGATCCTAAGGGGGTTTGACAGGGTAGATGCTTCCACTAGTGGAAGAGTCACAAATAAGGTGACATGGCGGAAAAAAGGGTTCGGTCATTTAAAATTGAAGTGCCCAGAAATATATTCTCTGAAGGGAATGAACCTCTGAAAAACTCTGCCACTGAGGAAGAATTCTTTCCCACCTGGGGAGGCCCGATTTTTTGAATATATTGAATGTGGAGATAGATAAATATTTGAAAAGATCGAGGAATTAAGGATTATGGGGAACAGTCACAGAAGAGAGAGACAGATCTGCCAAGATTATATTGAATGGTGGGGCAGGCTTGAGGAACTGAGTGGCCTACTCCTGTTGCTCCAGTCTTGTGTTCATCCTAAAAAATAATTATCCCCAAATATTGCATTCCTTTGATGCCCTTGTAACAATGTCTCTAACAGCCCACAGGTATGCTGGCTGCCTCTCCAACTAGTGGTCTGTCTCGTCTTTTACCTTCTTTGCGTTTTTAGTTTGTTGTAAAATGTATGTTTTAGTTTATCTTTAGTTCTGTGTTGTGTGGGGGAGGTGAAGGGGGGGTGGGGGAAACTTTTTTTATCTCTTCCCTCGATGGAAATGCAACTTTTTCCGTGTCATATCTCCTTCTGCATTGCAGCCTAACATTGAGGAGATGGTGGCCTTTTGCTGGGACTTCGAGAGCTCCAACCACGGGAGCCTGCGGACTTTGCCAAGGATCGACCTTGGAGCTCCAACTGCGGGAGCCTATGGACTTTAACAACATGGAGCTTGCGATTCCTGGTTAGTGACCGACTTCGGGAACTCCAAGCCACAAAAGCTTCAACAGCCCCGATCGTAGGAGCTTCAATCGCCCCAAAGCGGGAGCTTCGATCGCTGGCTGCGGGAGCTTCAATCACCCGACTGCGGATGGTTCGACTTCCCCCGACTGTGGGTGAAAAGAAGTCTTTATTGGCTTCTAATAAAGTGGGGAATGGGGAGGAGCTGCCGTGGTGGATGTTTATGTGACATTTTTAAGTAGTTGTGCATATTGTCTCTTTTTTGGTATAACTGTATGGCAAACAAAATTCCTCGTATGTTGTAAAACATACTTGGCTAATAAATTACAATTATGATTATGATAATGGCTATAAGATTATACCTGTTTATCTATTTGTGTTGTGTTTAATAGTTTCAGATGCCATGTACATTTAGATGGAGGAGCTCTTGATTTTGTCTTTCTACCACCTTTCCTTTCATTACCCCATCTACTAGACCTATATTCTTCTTCCCCTTCTTTTCCCAGTTTTCCTATTTGGCTTTATATTTCTAACTTTCATTTTTATCTGTGTTTCCTCTCAACTTTTGCCATACTTGTTTAAATGTTTAAACTTATCCAATAATACCAACAAACACCTATGAGGATAAGTCTCATTGCCTGTGTGTGACCCGTCCACGTACAGACCCTATCTTCCCCACAACTGATTCTGATGCCTTCAGAGTCTAAATCTCTCACTCCTGTACTATCCATCTAGCCACATGTTCATAATGCATTAAGTAGAGTTTAGTAGCTTGATACAATTATATAGTCAAGTCAAGTCAAGTCAATTTTGTTTGTATAGCACATTTAAAAACAACCCACGTTGACCAAAGTGCTGTACATCAGTTCAGGTACTAAGAACAAACATACAATGGCACACAAACATAACAGCACATACATAAACAGTTCATAGCGCCCCCTCAGAGTGCCTCAAACGCTAGGGAGTAGAAATAGGTTTTGAGCCTGGACTTAAAGGAGTCAATGGAGGGGGCAGTTCTGATGGGGGAGGGATGCTGTTCCACAGTCTAGGAGCTGCAACCGCAAAAGCACGGTCACCTCTGAGCTTAAGCCTAGACCGCGGGATAGTCTTGGTGAGATAACTGTTGTGTACAGTTCTGGTCTTCTTACCTTAAAAATTGATACACTTGCTATAGAAGAAATACAGCAGAGATTCATCAGTTCCTGGAATGGCACGTCTGTCACCTGAGGCGAGATCGAGTAAACTTGGCCTCTGGGCTGAGCTATTAGAAAGGTGAAAAGGGCTATAAAAAGGGGAAATGAAATGGCCCAAGGATTTTTATGCCAACATTAAAAACAAGATGGGTAACCAGGGAGAAGCTCAAGGATAAAGGAGGGAATTTGTATTTGGAGCTAGGGGATGTAGGCGAGTTACTAAAATGTGTACTTTGCATCTGTATTCACCAAGGAGAAGGACATAGAGGACAGTAAGATCAGCGTAGAGAATTTTAATATGCAGGGGCAGTTGAGATTGAGGTGGTGTTGGGGTTCTTGAAGAGCATAAACTGGGATAAATGCCCAGCACCAGGTTATTGAGAGAGGCAAGAGAGGAGATCGCCGTAGCCTTAACAATGATCTTAGCAACTTCTCTAGCCAGTCGAAAAGTCCAGGAAGACTGGAGAGTAGCTAATGCTGTTCCTTTGTTTAAAAAGAAAAGTAGAGAGAATCCAGGGAATTATAGGCCAGTTTGTCTCAGTAGTAGAGAAGCTATTGGGAGTGGATTCTTCGAGATAGTATTTACTCCCATTTGGAGGAGAATGGGTTAATTAGGGACAGTTAGCATTGCTTTGTATATGGCAGTTGTTCCTTACTAACTTGATCAAGTTTTTTTAAGAATTGACGAAAGTGATCAATGAGGGTAGGCGGTGGATGTTGTCTACACAAATTTTAGGAAAGCATTTGATAAAATCCCCCGTGGTAGGCTGATCAGCAGGTTAAAAGGCATGGGATTAACACTGACTTGATCATATGAATTTGGAACTGGTTTAAAAATAGAAAACAGCAGTTGTGTTGAAAGGGCAGCATTCAGGCTGGGGGTCCATGACCAGTAGAGTTCTGCAGGGATCTGTACGTAGATTGGTTGGTTAGTAAGTTCACGGACTGTGAGGAAGGCTGTCAAAATATACTGCGGAATATAGATCAGTTACAGAAATGGGTGAAGAAATGGCAGTTGGAGTTTAATCCGAGAACATGTGGGGCAAAACAGCTGGCTTTCATTTAGACAGGCAACATAGCCACACCTGGTTGAAGCAATCTGTTAGAGGATAATCTTTCTACATCCTACAGCCGGGTGTGAATCTCGATCAGATGATGTGAATTATGAAAGTAGCCTGTAGATGGAATTTGCTGCCAGAATGCCATCCACCCACATCTGGATTTATTTCTCACCAGAAACTGGGATTGTTTGGCTGTGCATGTGCAGCTCTGATGTGTTAAGAAATTATAAATCTGCCATCCATATTACTTCACTGTAAAAGGAAACACTGACAAGGTTCTTACTACTATTATTGACAGAATGAATAAAGAAGGCATGAATGTGGAGTGCCTTCAGTGAGATGTGATTACCACCGTTCCCAAGAATAAAAAATTATAAACATACCGTTATGCTTATAATTTTTTATTCTTGGGAACGATGGTAATTACATCTCACTGAAGGCACTCCACATTCTCCCTTCACTTGTTTCCTGTCTGTGGCTTACTACCCCTACACACCTTAGACTATACATCAGTTTAAATATCATAATTTAGAAGAGCTGATGATTAAAGTGATGCCAGTCTGCCATGAAGGAAGAGGGAAGGGATTGCAGCCAACTGCAGCTTCTCCCAGGCCTGGGACAGGGTCAGCTGCTTAACTTTTCATCAGTTGAATGGTAATAACATGACAGCGAAGGAAAGAAGTTTCTCAAAAATAACGTAATTTAAAAAGGGCACCTGCTTGCTTTCTGTGAAATTAATGGTGCTCAGTAAACTAAGAAAAGGAATGAAAAAAATTACAAAATGCGAAGCATTTAGAAAAGAAAATCCTAATCCAACTCACTGTGTTCAGAAACAGCAATTTCTTTTTTGGTTTCAATCCATTTGCAGCCATCAGAGAAAGCCTACAGTGCCTCGCACTAAACATTTATATTACAATAGAATCCACTGCTGAAAATCTCCTGTTAATTACAAAGAATAATTAAATGCAGTCCAAGGGGAAAGGGGTCCCATTTCTGGGAGGCCAAAAGTGAGACATCATTCATGATATTTTTGCTGTGAGTGACTGCATACAGACACAGTAGAAAGCCAGATTATCAGGCAAGCAGGTGTGCAGAGATAAGGCTCTAATGCCCCACTGTGGGACATGAGGAATTTATTAAGCAGCGACTGAGAGAGACTTCAAATACTGGCACAATCTGTTTCTGTCAAATGAGAGCTTTTCTGATATTCATGAGCATTACAAATAGTCCAACACGACTCGCTTTCACAATTAAAGCCAAAGTGATGTCGACACTTAAATCATAATAAATGTGTTCTGAACATCGGACACTCATATCTAACATATTTTAAAAATTGTGCTGACGTGTATTTCTTATAGTGCTTGTATTTGGTACACATTCAAAAAACATACAATGCATCATTCTGCAGAGACTGCAAAGGTGGAGACAAAATGTCTTTCTTAACACTTTGCTTGATTTGACAAGGTGATGCCCGATAACTGTTTTCCTCAAATTTCTCTCTTCTTTGACTGAAGCTGAACCACGGTCCCATTAGCCTTTTACCAGAACGAGTAGCAGCAGGTGATCTAGGAAATGGGGACTCCTTACTGAGCCAAATCTTGTTTTCATCCAATGTCCATAATTCTACTTTTTGCAACTGTCACAAAATCACTATTGAAAAACGCAATCCAGCCTTTTCTTTACTGAACTGGAAATTTGGGCTTGCACACTTTTGGGTGCATGGAGACAGGGATGGGGCTGTGGAGGGAGGGTGTGTGGTGCATGGTGGAAGCAGGGGTATATGAAACTTCTACTTATTGACTCCTTGAATTTCATTTACTTAATGTTGTGCCTCTTTTCAATCATCCCCCACTTCATGGTACAACTGTTACTAGAACTTTGTATACTGAACCTACCTGATATCTTTCTACAGTACAGTTTGTCAGCAAACATGCGGAGCTCCCATGATATAACCTTTGCCTGAATCAAAGGATGTTTCAAGATTCAAATATGTTTTTTTCATGACGTACCTTCCATCAGTTGTGAAACAGATTTCAGTTTAAATGTAGGTTGATCATAAATCAGTTGGCCTAGTCCTTTCTAAAAATATCATTATGACTGAAAACTTGTACATGGAAAGTAATTTGTTAATTCAAGGTCTGCCAACCTTTCTTACGCTTAGCTTCCTTGTGACAGAGTGTTAAAGTCAGCAGAAAGTTGAGCTTGCTGACTCCTTGCACATCTGCAACTGAGTGAAGATGGATTAACTGTCCAACTAAATTGACTCGCTTCAGTTTTCACACTGCTGTTAGCCCCCGTCAGCAGAGCAGCCTGGTGCCAAGAACACAAATATAATACAAACATAACACAGTTGCTAGCTTCCTCCCTTAGTTTACATCTAGTTTCTTTAGTAAATGTACTCAGGAAAAATATATGCTTTTATGGTTCGGCGATCAAAGAGCAAATGATACAGATGTCCAATGCTAATCGCTTGAGTAGGAAGGAACTGCAGATGCTGGTTTAAACCGAAGATAAAAACAAAATGCTGGAGTAACTCAGTGGAACAGGTAGCAACTCAGGGAGAAGGAATGGGTGACATTTCAGGTCGAGACCTTTCTTGAGACCAGATTTCATTCTGGAGAAACATTCAATGTCATTGTTCATACTCGGATCTTTCAACAAATACTTATCTTGTAATACGCAATAATGTTTACCCTAATGAGTTCTGCCCAAATCAGCCACTAGACAGCAATAATATGCCAGTTTACAAAAAGAGGTGACATATGCAGGTGGCTCTTCATTCAGCAGAATTAGTTTCCATTCTGTTCCAATCATAAGCAGCTCTTAAGACACTATATCTGCCAGTATAGCACAAACAAAATGCAGCATTATTAACATATTCTTCTGAAAAGAACCTGCTGCCTTCCAACCATGTCCACAATTAATGGTGTAACCACTTCACTCTGTCAATAATTACCTGATTCCATTATTCCGGATACTAATATATCCCCAATAACATATTAATTTAAAACAATTCTGAAACACAAAGCATTGCTTTTGGATGAATTTTAACCAAACTTACTTGGGAGTACAGGTTTAAAATGGTATACCCTCTGTAATCTGGTTTCTCAATTACCCAGAAAGGACGAACAATCTCACAATTTGCTGATCAGGCCCCCATGTTAATTAATTTTAACTTGGGCAGTAACATGGACGTCTGCACATATATCCCATAGGCTGAAGCAGTGAGAGGATCAAGGGACTTTCTTTTGGTGTTCTTGGAGAGACAGAGTTTGCTCAATGACTTCCACAGATAAAGTCATGGCCTTAACTGACATAGTTTGGAGTCTTTTCTCTCAAGATCTTTCTATATTATGAAAACTTACAACTCTTTGTTACTAACACAAAAATAAGAGAAGCTGAAGGAACTGTGAAATCTGGCAAATGAGTACAATGTGGAGAGTTATATTCCAGGATTACCGGCTGGGAAATGCACTGAATATTGACATGGCCATGTCAACGGCAGATAGTCAGTCCATTGTTGGCCCGAACACATAAAAAATCCTTGAACAGTTTGGTCACGGAATGTATGTATAGGAAAAAGTAATGTCACCCTGATGTAAATGTGAATCTTGTAAGTAAATGAAATAATCTGGGAAAAAATATACTTACATATTTGAAAATTTCATAAAAGGATATAATTTTAAAATAATGAGAGAAAATGAAGAGTTTTTAAATGTGAGAAGCTGAAAACAGTAGAACAGTGAGGATCATGAGGTAAATAGAAAGTTATCAATAGAGACAAACAAAAACTGAAAAAGAATTACTACTTCATCCCACTATGCTTTCCTTCAGTTGTATAAAGCCTTTGGCAGACTTCATTCTAGAGCAACTATGTTAAGTTTTGGGAAATGCATCTGAGCAAGGTTATCTGGAACTTGAAGGGGGAGTGGAGATTTATCCTAATTATATGGGGGAGAGAATTACTGTAACTGATGAGCACAGGTTCATTTGCATACTCTTGGGGTTGCTTTCCAACCTAGTTTGGTCTCTGAGATTTGACTGATTTCTTTTGATAAGACGAGGCTGAGAACAGTATCATCGGATGAAAAAAGACTTTCAGGAGTGAAATTAGGATGCAGTTTTCTATACAAAGAGCGCGTAAATCTAGAACACTCTTCCTCAAAAGTGTGTGGAGGCTGGGATGCAAATACAGCTTGCGAAACTGGAACAGATGTGTTAGTGGTGGTTGGTCCAATTTGAGCTGGGTTAAAGTTAAAGTGTTAAACATGTTAACTCCCTCTATCATTCCCACACTGACCTTTCTGTCCTGGTGACCTTTCTGTCCTGGGCCGCCATTGTCAGAGTGAGGACCAGCGCAAATTGATTCCCCACACATAAAGTCAAGCTAACTATCCTTAATCAGCCCATTACTTTCCAAATGCACATAGATCCTATCTCGCAGATAGGCCACTTATGGCCACTGATGTCAAACTCACCAGCCTGTAGTTCCCTAATTTATTCTTGAAGCCCTTCTTAAATAAAGGCACAAAATTAGCCACCTACCAATCTTCCAATACCTTCCTCATGGCTAACGATTATACAAATATCTCTGCCAGGGCCCCAGTAATTTATTCGCTGGTTTCCCACAATGTCTAAGGATACGCTTGGTCAGGACTGGTGCAAGTTCGTGGGCCAGTCATATTATGACTGCACTTTGGACATAACTATATATCTCAGCTAAAAATATTTTCAAATTTAAATCAAAATGGTGTACAACGTGCTAGTTTGCTATGATGTGGTTCACATCCCATCCTACCTCCTGCAAGGAATGCATTACATTCTTCCAGTTCCTCCATCTCTGTAACATTTGCACTGCTGTGGACTTTCCATTCAGGTTACAGTGAAAGTTCTTCCTTCTTCCATTGTTATCAAAGCCCTTGACCACATGTGATTGAAGCAGGCACAATAATAACATTTAAAAGGCATTTGGAAAGGTACATGGATAGAAAAGTTTTAGAGAGATATGGGTCAAATGTAGGCAAATGGGACTACCATGGATGGGTACTAGCCCACATGGACTCTATGACACCTCATCCATTTCCCACAGCTCTGCTCACACCCCCAGAACAAAGAAGGTCCTCACCTTCCACCCAGATCATTTTCTGCAACTTCCAACACCTTCGAAGAGACTCCACCATAACATATATTCCCCTTTCAGCATTTCACAGTGACCATTTCCTTCATTAACTGTAGCATTCAATATTGGATCCAGAAGACTGCAAGTTTCCAAGATGGTAGATGAGGTGCTATTCCTCAAGCTTGCTTGCATTAAGTCTCATTGTAATATTGCAGGAGGCCTTAAACCGATATGTCATCATGGAAATTGAATGGAGAATTAAAGTGTCAGGTCACCCCCCATAGACTGAATGCAAGTGCTTCACGTTTGGTAGGTTAATTGGTTCGAAAAATTATCACTGGTGTTGGTGAGGAGATGGAAAAAATCAGGGGGCTGTCAGTGGGTTGCAGGAGAGGGAGAAAAAGCAACAGGAAATAAATGGGGGAATGAGGTTGATATAATTTCTTTGAGAGCCAGCATTGGCTAGATAGCCTGAATGGTCTCATTGCATGTCTATTTCTATTAAGAAATTGTAGTGAGTCCAAATCGAGCGATGTTATCAAAAGACTTTATTCTTGGTAAAAACCGTGACAAGACGCAACGCACTTACTTTGGACACACACTACTTAACTAGCTAATATAATCTAATCTCATCTCTCCAGTTTGGCGCCAGACACACCTATACCTCGCGCTCCCGCACCACGTGACCAGTTAGCCCAACCGAGGGTTCAAGACCCCTCCGCCAATCCGTATGTCCCTACATGACCCCCCCCAGAACCCTCGAAACCATACCTCACGGGCGCCCGGACCTCCCTCCCGGAACGCGTACGGAGGGGGGAAACCGATACCGCCAACGTGACGGGAGGCGGGGAGGGCGCCGCCGCCAGAGGCGATGGAGGGGCCACGGAAGCGGAGGGCGTAGGCGACGGAGAGCGCTTGATCGGGAACGGCGGCCCGGGCCCAACCGGAGGGAACCCAACACCGACGTGACGGGTGGCGGCAAGGCGGGGGCGGAAGGGAGAATGTCACCCGGCACCCGCAGCGGCGAACCGTAGACGAGCTCGGCCGAGGATGTGCCTAGCTCGGCCTTTGGGGCCGTACGAATGCCGAGGAGGACCCAAGGCAGCTGGTCAGCCCAATCGTGGCCGGTCAGTCGGGCACAGAGGGACGACTTCAGCTGCCGATGGAAACGCTCCACCATCCCGTTGGATTGGGGATGGTAGGCGGTGGTCTGCTGTAAACGAGACCCATACAACAGTGCCAGCGCGGCCCAGAGGGAGGAGGTGAACTGGGCTCCCCGATCTGTGGTGATGATAGACGGGACGCCAAAACGGGCCACCCAATGCAACGCCAGGGCCCGTGCACAGGAGGCCGCCGAGGTGTCCGACAATAGGAGCGCCTCCGGCCAACGTGTAAACCGATCCACCACCATCAGCAGATGAGTATAACCCCTGGAATAGGGCAATGGACCCACCAAATCCACTTGGATGTGGAAAAAACGGACTGGGGGAACCTCGAATCTCTGGTATGGGAGCTGGACATGGCGATGAACTTTGGAGGTCTGGCACGGAATGCAGGCACGTGCCCAGGCCGCCACCTGCTTCCGCAGGCCGTGCCAGACAAACCGGGCGGCCACCATGGCTGAAGTCGCCCTGACGGACGGATGTGCCAGGACATGAATGGCCTCAAAAACCTTACGCCACAGGGCGGCAGGCACCACCGGGCGCGGGCGTGGAAGAGAAACGTCACACCACAACTTGGTACCTGTGGGGCCACACGCCACCTGTTCCAAACGCAGTCCCGAGGCTGTGGAGGCGTAAACCCCGGCAGTTCCTTCCAGGCGCTGAGCCTCCGCTAGCTCCTGGAAATCCACCTGTCCGCCTACCACGGCTACGGAGGGAATGGCCGGCCGGGACAGGGCATCAGCAACAGCATTAAGCCTACCCGCAATATGACGGATATCGGTGGTAAACTCCGAAATCAGGGTGAGGTGCCGCTGCTGGCGAGCCGACCACGGATCAGAAACCTTAGCAAAAGCGAATGTCAGAGGTTTGTGATCCGTGTAGGCCACAAAAGAACGGCCTTCCAAAAAATAACGGAAGTGGCGGACTGCTAAATAGAGGGCCAGGAGCTCCCTATCAAACGCACTATATTTGAGCTCGGTTCGCGAGAGCTGCCGGCTGAAAAACACCAGGGGCTGCCATTGACCTGCGACCTGCTGCTCCAAAACCCCACCCACCGCCACGTCTGAGGCGTCAACCGTCAGCGCCGTGGGGGCGGAGGAGCGCGGGTGCACCAGCATGGTGGCGTTGGCGAGGGCCTGTTTGACCGCGACAAAAGCCGTCTCTGCAGCTACGGACCATACCAACTCAGCGGGGTTACCCGCAAGGCATTGAAAAAGGGGGCGCATGACCCGAGCTGCTGCAGGCACGAACCGGTGATAAAAGTTCACCATGCCCACGAATTCCTGCAAACCCTTGATGGTAGTAGGGCGTGGAAAAGGGCAGACTGCGTCCACCTTAGCTGGCAAAGGAGTGGCACCGGCCGGTGTAACCCGGTGACCCAAAATAATCTACCGCCGACTGGCCGAATTGGCATTTGGCCGGGTGCAGAATCAGGCCGTGGTCCTGCAGCCTCTGGAATACAGTGCAGAGGTGGACTAATTGCTCCTGGACCGAACGGCTGGCAATCAAAATGTCATCGAGGTAAATAAACACGAACGGCAAACCTCGACCCACACGGTCCATCAGACGCTGGAATGCCTGAGCTGCGTTTTTAAGGCCGAAAGGCATGCGCAACCACTCAAACAACCCGAATGGCGTAATGGTAGCCGTCTTTGGAATGTCCGGCGGGTGGACCGGGATCTGATGATATCCCTGCACTAAATCGATCTTAGAAAAAATTGTAGCTGGCTGAGAAGTCCTGTATGTGCGGAATCGGGTAGCGGTCCGGCCGCGTTGCCGCGTTAAGTCGTCGGAAATCCCCACATGGTCTCCACCCCCCAGATGCTTTGGAAACCATATGCAAGGGGGAGGCCCACGGACTACTTGAATTCCCAGCCTCTCCAAGTTCAGGAACTCCTCTCGAGCCATGGCCAACTTTTCGGGTGGGAGGCGCCGTGCCCGGGCAAAAACCGGCGGCCCCTCGGTCGGAATGAAATGCACGACCCCATGCTTCTCGGAAGGTGCATCGAACCGCTGAACGAGGAGCTGTGGGAAGTCCACTAGGACCGCATCGAACTGACCGGGGGCCGTGGTGATGGCCTGGATCGCTGAACTGGGTGGGGCAGCGCTTGGAGGGGCCGCAGGCCCCGTACTTCGGGGCCGTACACCAGCCGAGGGCTGCAGGCCCCTACCGCGGACGTCTACGACCAACGAAAACACCCATAGAAAATCCGCACCCAAAATGGCCTGGCCCACATCCGCCACGATGAAATCCCAATGGTAGGTCCTGGACTCGAAGGACAGGGACATAGCCCTTTTACCGTAAGTGCGGATGGGGCTACCGTTCACCGCAATGAGGGGCGGCCCCTTCCCCCCCCGCTTGAATTTCGCAGTCGTAGGGGGGCACAATACTCACAACCGCTCCCGTATCCACTAGAAAAACGATCCCGGTACCTTGGTCCGTCGCATAGAGGAGGCAATTATGACCAATCGAGACTGCCTCTACATTCGATCGGCCCAGGCATTTCCCGGAAACGCACATGGGGCTCTGCAGCTTCGGGCCTCACTGCCCCACCGCCGATGGAAGAAACACCAGCCGCGCCTATTCGGCCCTGTTGCTTGAGCCCGCGACCAATAAACATGTTCCGCAGCCCCTTCTTGGCGGGCTGACTGCGAAATAGCGGCCGATGCATTGCTCTCTCGGCCGCTCCACCGACGCGCTCCCTGACGAGCGCGTTGACTTTCTCGGCGAACGCTACCGGATCTTCAAACGAGACGTCGGCCAACACTAGCCTGACGTCCCGGGGTAGTTTCTCCCGAAAAGCCGCTTCAAAAACCATGCACGGCTGATGGTCGCCCACCAAGGTCAGCATCTCGGTCATTAACTCCGACGGTAGCCGCTGCCCCAGCTCTGGTAAATGGAGGAGCTTCAGAGCCCGCTGGTTCTGGCTCCAGCCGAAAGTCCTCAGTAGGAGCCTCTTGAGCCCCACATACTGCTTCGTTTGGGGTGGACTGGTCAGGTATTGACTGACCCGCGCAGCCACCTCCGCCTGCAGACAGCTCACCATGTGGTGGAACTTCTCCTGGTCTTTCTCCACCCTCTTAAGATGGAACTGGGATTCCGCCTGCACAAACCACAGATGCGGCTGATGGGCCCAGAACGGCGGTAGGTGAACCTCGCCCGCGCTCGCTCCCACCTGTGACATTCTGCGTGTTCACTTCAGATCTTACGTTCGGGGTCACCAATGTAGTGAGTCTAAATCGAGCGATGTTATCAAAAGACTTTATTCTTGGTAAAAACCGTGACAAGACGCAACGCACTTACTTTGGACACACACTACTTAACTAGCTAATATAATCTAATCTCATCTCTCCAGTTTGGCGCCAGACATACCTATACCTCACGCTCCCGCACCACGTGACCCGTTAGCCCAACCGAGGGTTCGAGACCCCCCCACCAATCCGTATGTCCCTACAAAATAAACTTATGTGAAAATGATGTTTTACATTTTTATGTAATGCTCAAAGTGCTGAAACTTAAACAACTGTACACAATACACTGACTTATTGACTACCTGATAATTTCAGGAATATGCTTGCTGTACTCATTTGCTTACGAATTGACAGAGATTTCCTTAACATACAACCAATTTGAAGACAGCAATATCATTACCTAATCAGCCTTGCCATTTGTATTTTCTCATTGCTGTTCTAAGCTCATTCGCTTGCATCAGTCTTAGCACAAGAATGTCCAGGTAGCACTCTTCAACTGAATGTTGCTGATTGCCGTTATCTAACATCCTCCTCGTACAATTCATCCTGCTATACCAGCCCTTAGGGAAATATGCAGCACTTAGCATAACTCCTGATGACAAGGTGCAGTACAACCCATCACATTAACAATTAACAAAACCCTCAATAATAGTTCATGGACTTACTGAATGAATAGTTTAGAAACTCATGTCTGCAAAATAAGACGTTGCTTAATGCACCAGAAATGCATTTACACGAGTGACAAGAAATTTAGATGATTTTCAAACAGAAATTAATTTCTGTGACTCATTTGAAATTGGCAGGGTTGTTGTGGTCTGGTACCACTGTCTCTGCTGTATATTGTTATTCAAGCTACTGCACTTTCAGGTGAGCTGTGGAGTGATAATGTTATCAGAGTTGCTTTGGTACCTGGGTATGGACAAGTGAAGATAGAAGGCAGGGGCAAATTTATACCTGATTGTACTTTAGTATAGTTGGAAGCTATTTGCTGGATCAAGCGGAAGTTACACCCTTTTATGAGTAGGAAATAGTATTGGTGAGTACTTATGAGTAGGTAGTGAGTCAAGATATGTGAAAATGTTATGTAAACATATTTTCTACATTTGGATAAGAAAATTGCTAGATTTGCACATTTTTTGTTAAACAGTTAAGCAGCTTGCAGCTACTTGTGAACCATGCAATTGCCCGTCAGTGCAGGGAAATGCCTGCCAGGCAAGATTATTAAATTTGTGAGTCATGAATCTGAAAACAGGAATCTCAGATACAATCACCAGTTTCATTGATGGGTAATATTACTGAAGAGGAATTGATAAACTCTAATTATTCTTTCTAGAGGAAGAAAATATCAGCCTGTCTCTGGTTCTGAAGGTATCAACCATCCTTCTGAACTTGAAATTTCCTAACCTGAGATAGTACAATTGTGCAAAGATGGACAGAGCTTCAGCACAGGAAATTGCTGACTATTGTAAGTCCTTAAAGACAGCAACTAATGGCAAAGATATTTGAGTGTTTTGCGTATTACAGCAATGCCTTAAGACACTGAGTGCAAATTTAAAATACTGCCAATCAGCTGGCTTGGCAAGATGCTTTGCATTGGTTCTACTTAAAAAGTACATTTATTAAAGTAATACAATTATTGTCTTTATGTCCACAAAGGTTCTGCAGCAAAGTTCTATATTATACTATATGGATATTTTATGGAAAGTCTTAAACTAACAAACATGATTAAACTGTGCAGATGGTACATAAATTATCATTGAAACGTTACATTGCTGTCAACACCTTAATTAGTCCTGATTCGGAGCTGACTTTTCAGTATTAACTATAAACTGCTATCTGACTTGTTCATCTACCCACACACACTTAATGTCTTGAAATAAATAACACTTTTAAATAGTAATACATTCCTTTTGTTCCTGCTGCACAACAATTTTGCAGCATGGACTTCTCTGTTGGGAGTGAGTATTTCAAATGCCCCCATTTCACATCTTGGATCAAATGTATCAGGGCTACTTTATTTTATAGAAATATGAATTCTTTACATCTGCACATATCCTGTGACTGGATATACCAAACGACAGAGGTCTATCTTTTGAGGAAGAGTGATTGTTGCCACCATAAAGCAGTTAATTATGAAGTGTCTTTGACAACAGTTTTACATCTGGCCAATAGGTCAATGTTTTCTGTTTTAGTTGAGGCATCTGAAAGGTGAGACTCTTTAATGATGTACTGATGCTGTAGGAAGTTGGAGTTCGACACTGAAACTATTAAATTTGCAAAATGACAGGCGCCAATCCATCTGCTGCAGTTTAAATGACCCCAATTAATATAAATGAAACTGTTGATATGTAAATTATATATTCATGATAAATATATATAATTGAGTTAAAGCAGCACTTCCAATCATATGTCATTCCTGCAATATCTTGTAATAATGTAAGTTACCCTTTTCAATAACTGGAGTCAAATATCTTTAATACAGTACCTCTATTTACAGAACACTAATATGTTGGTATATCTGGACCCTAAAACGTTTTCCAGAGTACCAAAGTATTAGTAGTTTTAAAGACTGGAGCCAAGAGATAGATAATTAGTTAATTCATCAACATGCTAAGCTAATAGCAAGAGAACGCACACTCCTGAGAGAAAATTTTAATTGGAGTTTGAATTTCGAATTCTACTCCCTAAAAGAATGCTGTTGTCAGTTTTATCAATGCCACACAAAATCATTTTGTAAACATCATTCAACCACATTTACAAATACGTTTATACATACACGAAAAATATCCTTTGTGAGATTTTGGATCCCAGCCATCATACATCGGGTGGAGAATAAGCAACAGCCAGCTGCTTCCTCCCAGGGCAGCTTGACACAATACAAGCACAATTTCCTAGTGGCCAATTATAAAGAGGAAACGACGAGGGCTGCACTTAGCTCCTAATTCCATTCAGTACAATTTAAAGAACAGAAAGTATCATGCAAAACAAAGGGGCGGTAGAGTTGCTGTCTTACAGCGCCGGAGTCCCGGGTTCAATCCCGACCACGAGAGCTGGGAGTTTGTACGTTCTCCCCGTGACTGCGTGGGTTTTCTCCGAGATCTTCAGTTTCTTCCCACACTCCAAAGACGTACAGATTTGTAGGTTAATTGGCTTGGTATAAGTGTAAATTGTCCCTCATGTGTGTAGGACAGTGCTACATGGTGGGCTGAAGGGCCTGTTTCTGCGCTGTATCTCTAAACTAAAACTAAACTAACTGCATTAACATGCCATTGACAAAATTAAACGTGAAAAATACCAAAAAAAGTTCACCCGGAGAATCAGAGAGAAAAATGAATGAGATCCCTTAAATTTTAAATATCGAGGGCCAATTACAGAGTGGCTAGGACAGGGAGTAGAGGGTTGTGTGACAAAGGAGTTGGGTAAAGAGTCAGGTTCATAGGATTGGGTATAGAACAAAGAGCAGGAAGTTCTTTTGTGAACCACTGGTTCCCCACAAGATCAGGCATTCCTTCAGCTGAGTGAGAAAGTTAATTGCAATCTTTAAGAGCAGGAGTGTAGACCACTATGAGGGGTCCAGGTCATCAATAACAACAACAATTTTTTATAAATCTTTAAAGAAAACAGCCCCATTCAGAGTAACAATATCAAACAAAATCTGTCACATTAGGAGACATTAAGCAATGAGCAAACAGCCAAAAATGATAGGTTTTGATCAGCACCTTAAAGGAAGAATGTTTTGTAGGGAGCATCAATGAAGGAATTGCAGCACTCAAGTTCCTGGGACGATTGGCAGTCATGCCATTAATGGTTAAGTTTTTAAACTTCAAAATCCCGTCCCTAAATTCCCCCTCCCCTTAAAGATGCACCGTAAAACCTACCGTTCTGACCAAATATGTGTGATATGAGATTAGAAATGCCTATTTTGGGATTTGACAACAGTGACGGCTAAATGCATTCAATCTTAATTGAACAAGAATAGTGTTAGCAGTCCCATTACAACAGTGAGGTTTTGCATTTAGGAAGGTCAAATGCAAAAGGAAAGTATACAGCAAATGGTAGGTCTCTTGAGGGAATTTGGGGTGCACATCCACAATTCCCTGAGGGTGGCAACACAATGGATAGGGTGGTAAAGAAGGCATGCTTCCCTCATTAATCAGGGCTATAAGTATAGAAAGTTGGGAAGTCATGTACTCCAGCTCCAGCATATCTTTAACCTGAGCCTGAGTCTGGAGAGGATTCCTGTGATGTGAAAGACATCCTGCCTGGTTCCTGTACCAAAGTGGACATGCCCCAGCTCCTCCCATGACTACATACCGGTGGCGCTGACTTCACACACCATGAAGTCCCTGGAGAGGCTGGTGCTCACTCACCTGCAACCTGGGTTAAACCCTACCTGGACCCCTTGCAGTTCACTTACCAAACAAAGATGGGGGTTGAGGACACCATCATTCACCTGCTCCATCGTTCTTTTGCTCACCTGGATAAACTGGGAAGCATTGTGAGAGCATTATTTTTTTACTTCTACGGTGCTTTTCACACCATCCGGCCAGCACTGCTAGGGAGCAAACTGATGAAGATGCCAGTGGATGCTCCATTGGTGTCCTGTATCAACAACTACCTGACTGGACGACCACAATATGTCAGGCAACAGAACTGTGTCTCAGATATGGTAGTGAGCAACACAGGAGCCCCACAGGGGACCGTCCTCTCCCTCTTCCTGTTCACCATCTACACCTTCAGATATTCAGATATAACTTGAACTCCTGAAACGGCAGAAGTTTTCAGATGACTCTGCAATTGTGGGCTGCATCAGTGAGGGAAGGGAAGCTGAATACAGAGATGTAGTCATCGACTTTGTTGAGTGGTATGGGCTGAATCACCTGCAGCTCAACACCGACAAGACTAAGGAGTTAATGGTGGATATTGGGAGGAGAGGAACGCCCCTGTGCCCTGTCTCCATCAGTGCTGTGGATGTGCAGTTTACCAGGGAGTACAAATACTTTGGAGTGTACCTAGACAGTAAACTGGACTGGTCCAGGATCGCTGAGGCCCTGTACAAGAAGGGACAGAGCCTGCTGTACTTTTTGAGAAGGCTCCGCTCCTTCAACATCTGCAGTAAGATGTTCTACCAATCAGTGGTAGCTAGTGTCATCTTCTTCGCTGCCGTGTGCTGGGGCAGCATGGCAAAGGCCGCGGACGCCAATGGGATTAACAAACTCATCAGGAAGGCTGGCTCCGTCCTGGGGGCGGAGTGGAATCATGGGAGGTGGTCTTGGAGGAGAGGATGCTCCTCAAACAGCGGGGCATCCTGGACAATACAGCTCACCCCCTCCATGACACACTGGTCAACCTGAGGAGTTCCATCAGCAACAGACGGGTTCCACCAAGATGCAGGACAGAACTACACATGAGATCCTTCTTCCCTGTGGCTATCAAACTGTACAACCCCTTCTGTTGTGGGGTAGATTGAGGGTGACTCCCCTCCCCCCCACTCCCTCCCCAATCTTTGCACATCCCCAATTCTTTCCACTCGTCACATTAAATTTCATGTTTCATGTATTTTATGTTTTTATGACTGTTGGCAGATCAATTTCCCTCCTGGGATAAATGAAGTTCAATCATATCATATAGTATGTTGCAACTGCATGAAACCTTTTTTAGGCCAAATGTGAATTACCGTGTGAAGATTTGGCCACTGCAATATCAAGCTTTCAAGGTTTCAAGGTCAGTTTATTGTCACATGTCTAATTGGTACAGTGAAATGTGAGTTACCATACAGCCATACTGTGAAAAGCAACAAGACACACAGCCACATAAAATAAAATTTAACATAAACATCCACCACAACGCCTTCCCACATTCCTCACTGTGCTGGAAGGTAATAAAGTCCAATCCTCTCCCTCTTTATTCTCCCAGAGTCAGGGCTGTCAAACCATCCGCAATTGGGGCCATCAAAGCTCCCGCAGCCGGCGATCCGAAGCCCTCACGTCGAGGTGATCGAAACTCCCGCGTCGGGACAGTTGAAACTCTCCGTGGCTTGGAGTCCCGAATCGGTCTCCGACCAGGGACCATGGGCTGCACGATGTTAAAGTCCACAAACCCGCGATTGGAGCTCCACAGTCAATCCCCGGAAAAGGGATTGCAAGCTCCCCGATGGTATACTTATATGTTCGAATGACAAATAAATTATTATTATTAAAGAGCTGAACTGCCATACTTCTGATCCTAACTGGTATGTTGATATATTTGTACGTTCCGAGCATTTAGACCTTAATTCTTGAGTTCACTCAGTTAGTTCCAATTGGCAGGCTATGATGCAGACCATTTAGTCTGAGCTCAGACACACAAAGACAGAAGAATTTTTTAAAGGATGCTCCAAATGGCTCATGGAAATCCTTGGACCATAACCACTCAAAACAAAGAAGCAGCTTTTGTGGTGACCCTGGGAATAATAAGTACCTTCATCATGAGCATGCAGAAACCAGCGTGAATTGCAGATGTCCAATATTCCCCCAAATTACCCATTCACCTCTTGGCCCAGCCATTGCGAGTTTCTCTATGTCATCAAAAGAAATAAAAGAACTGGAGTGAAAGCTAGGCAATCCCTTGCGGTTAATGTTGACCAAGAAATATGCTTAATCACTCATTAAAACAGACAGTTATGTCTGTCACCGTTGACAAACGCATCCGGTTGTATCCCAATCAGAAACCCTGGATGACAAAGGATGTCAGGTCTCTCCTCAAGGACCGTAACACCGCCTTCAGGTCTAGTGATAGAGCTGCTAGAACCAACCTGAAGAGAGGCATCAAGGATGCCAAAGCGTCCTACAAGAGGAAGATTGAGGACCACTTTACCAACAATGACCCACGGCGGGTATGGCAAGGCATCCAGCACATCACCAACTACAAGACCAGCAACCGCACGACTGCCGACGGTGACGCCTCGCTGGCAGAGGAACTTAACTGTTTCTTTGCTCGTTTCGAGGTGAAAGCTACAGTGGCAGACATAACACCCTCTCCAGCACCTGACAGCAACACCTTCACTGTGCAGGGGTATGATGTTAAGCGCGTGCTCAGAGCAGTGAATCCCAGGAAAGCTGCAGGCCCCGATGGTGTGACGGGCAGAGTGCTGAGGGAATGTGCAGACCAATTATCTGAGGTCTTCACAAAAATCTTCAACCTGTCCCTTTTAAAATCCACCATCCCTCCCTGCCTGAAGTCCGCCACAATCATCCCACTGCCGAAAAAGTCTGTCATCAGCGGCCTTAACGACTACCGTCCGGTAGCACTCACACCGGTCATCACAAAGTGCTTCGAGAGACCGGTCCTGCAGCACATCAAAGCCAGCCTCCCACCCACCTTCGACCCACACCAGTTTGCCTACAGAGCAAATAGGTCTACAGGGGATGCCATCGACACTGCCCTTCACACTGCACTGACCCACCTTGAACACCAGGGGAGCTATGTGAGGATGCTCTTCCTCGACTTCAGCTCTGCCTTTAACACGGTCATCCCGAGCAGACTGGTCACCAAACTTTCCGACCTTGGATTTTCCCAAACCATCTGCCAATGGATCAAGGACTTCCTGACCAACCGCCCCCAGACCGTCAAAATAGGCCCTCACCTCTCCTCCACCATTACACTGAGCACCGGCTCACCACAGGGCTGTGTGTTGAGCCCCATCCTTTACTCCCTCTACACTCACGACTGCGCCCCCACTCATCCCACCAACACCATCATCAAGTTCGCGGATGACACGACTGTGGTTGGACTCATCTCAGGAGGAGATGAGACAGCCTATAGGGATGAAATCCAAAGGCTGGCAGCATGGTGTTCAGTGAACAATCTGGTCCTGAACTCCTCCAAAACAAAGGAACTTATAATTGACTTTAGAAAAACCAGTGTAGAATACGACCCACTCTACATCAATGGGGTCTGTGTGGAAAGGGTACCCGCTTTCAGGTTCCTGGGTACGCACATCGCAGAGGATCTTACCTGGTCTACCAACACCATCACCACAGTAAAGAAGGCACAGCAGAGACTCCACTTCCTGAGGATCCTCAGGAAAACCAACCTGCAGGAGAAGCTCATGTTGTCCTTCTATCGCTGCTCCATCGAGAGTGTGCTGGCATACTGTATAACCACATGGTATGCCAGCTGCTCAGAAAAGGACAGGAAGGCCCTTCAGAGGGTCATCACGACGGCCCAGAAGATCATCGGCTGCTCACTGCCCTCCCTGGAGCACCTGTTCAGCCTACGCTGCCTCAGTAGAGCAGGCAAAATAATAAAAGATCCATCCCACCCCGGCCACCGTCTGTTTGTTCATCTGCCCTCTGGTCGACGTTTCAGGTCGATCAAATCCCGAACAAATAGACTTAAGAACAGTTTTTACCCCAGGGCCATACGAGAACTGAACACTACCTTTGCACTAGGCAACACCGTTAAAAAATCTTGTACTTAATATAATTGTATTTATGTATTTATTTGTTTTTGCATTTATTGCATATATGTTTGTACGCACCGTCAGGATTGGCTATTTTTTAATTTCGTTGTACTCGTTGCAATGACAATAAATGAATATTATTATTATTATTATTATTTATTATACGCATTGTAGTAGCACTAGACCACTCAGTCCCCAAGCTCGCTATCATTCAATGAAATCACAGCTGAACTGACTATTCCCACAGGCCATCAGGACTGTCAACTTTTATAACCCCAGAGACTAAATTTTTGTCGACACTAATA
Organism: Rhinoraja longicauda; assembly: GCF_053455715.1. Lineage (NCBI taxonomy): Eukaryota > Metazoa > Chordata > Chondrichthyes > Rajiformes > Arhynchobatidae > Rhinoraja > Rhinoraja longicauda. The sequence continues at coordinate 14,935,044 of NC_135985.1, forward strand.
GTAACTTATTAACTTTATTTATATGCTGTAACTGTAATTCTTTTTGTGCACAACCCGCAGGCATTGCCACATCGTGTATGTGTATGTGACAAATAAATTTGACTTTGACTTTGACTTTATAATGCTAACTTGCTATTCCTGCCTTCCCACTTTGCCCCCTTGCTTATCCAATTTTTTCTGCCTCAAAAACATTCAAATAGTATACTTCCGTCACACTTTGAAGAAGAGGTCCAATCAGAAATGATTTTTAAATAATGACCACTGGTTCTAGATTTTCCCACAAGAGGAAATATTTCCAAATTCACCCTCCCAAGGCTTCTCAGGATCTTTAATGATTCAATCAAGTTCTCTCTCAATAAGTTGTAGTAGATACAAGAACATTTATCCAAACTTTCCTCAAACACAACTTCCTCATACCATTTACAAATCTAATAAATCAGCCTAATAAACCTTCCCAGAACTGCTTCCAAAGACCAGAACTGTTTTTAAGATAATACTGTACATTGTACTCCAGATGCAGTCTTAGTGGTGCCCAATATAAATGAAGCATCACCTCCCTATTTTTGCATTTAATTCCCCTCACAATAATTGACACCATTCTATTAGTTTTCCTAATTACCTACACTATCTGCATAATAGCCTTTTGAAATTTGTTCATTAAGATACCTGAGCTTTCCGATCTCTCATTTAGATCTTTTTTTTTTTCCTTTTTTCTTGTCAAAATGGACTATTTCATATTTTTCCACATTATGCTCCATTGCCCACACATTTTAACTATCTATGTTACTATGTAACCTCTTTATATTGGTCTACAGTCTCTTACTTTCTAACCCATCTTTAGGTTAAATTTAGCAAACATATTTTCCATGCATGTACTCAAGTCATTTACATGAATTGTAAATAGTCCCAGCACCTACCCCTGTAGCACAACTCTCATTACATCTTACTAAAACCAGAAAGTTCATCCACCATCTATCTTTTATCCATAGCACGTTACTTCTTCAAAGGACTCTACTAAATCCCTTTCACAAAACTACATTGATTTTACTTGATTGCATTGAATTTTCCTAAGTGCCTGCTATAATTCTTTTAATAATAGTTTCTAACATTTTATGTGACAAATGTTAAGCTGTCTGCCCTGCAGTTTCCTGCTTTCTGATTCCCTCCCTTTTTAAAGCATTTACTTTTGTTTGTTTTCCAACAATGGAATCTTCCCAGAATTTAGGGAATTTTTTTTTAAGGCCCTACACCTCCAATTATTAGTTCATATAGCCTACCACACTGAGAATAGCAAGATCATCCACATGTGAGTGAAGGGTTTGAAATATCTGCAAACCACCAGCTCCTCATTCTATTATTCCATTAATTAAAAATGTAAGCTGTTAGTTTTCATTGAAATGTTGCAGTTGTGAGAGGTATTTATGATGGTACTAGTAAATGTAAAACAAAGATCTGCTTTACGATCTGTGGTTTTCTGCTCATCATTTCGCAGCAGTTCTCTTTCCCAATAATTGCCATTAAATGATCAGACATTAATGCAAATTGGATTCATCTGGAAATAAATCCTGCAGTGAGTTTACAATTCTCAACAGGTAGCATTCCCGCCAGCAGATGAAAATAAGTCCAACTGCGTTGATGCCTAGATATTTGTTTCTCAGACAGACTGAGCCCCAGACAAGGGACAATAACAGCAGCCCATGTCATCATGTGGGAGGCCTGCTGATTACCTAATGATGTATTGTGTTAATGTCTGGTGAGCATGAAGTCAGAACGCCCCCTTTCTATAACCTTCAACCGACCACATTTTAAGTTAAATAATTTTCCCCATTAAACAGGAAATTAGTCTGTTATTAAAATAGTACTGTCTTTCTTTAGGCATGCTTTTGTGTTAATTATGTTCTTTGCTTTGCCAATAATCTGTCTTTGATATGATGCTATAATTGTAAATGTCAAATTGGAAGAAAGGCACAATTCTATTAGAATATAGGTTTTCCAAACAGATCGCCAGGATGCTCAAAGAAATTGAATTTATGCTATGTTCACTAATGTATGGAATTGTTCACATGGCCTGAAGGGAGTCTTCCTACTTGAAAATCTGCTTTTAAACCATAATACATAAGATACAGAAGTAATGTAATTTCATTGCAGGTAAGATGTGGAAAAATGTAAAAGATTAATTGACATTATCTAAAGGTCGCTTCTGGAAAAATGAGAAGTTATTCGGTCATTGACATAGATAGTCTAGTTAACTGCCTCTCCTCACCTCCCCTGCTCACCAGATTTGATTCAGCCTGATACTGAACCCTGTTTCCAGTTCCCACGTTCAGTTGCACACCAAATCCAAGATTCCAAGCCCTGGCGGTGGCATCAGTCTACATTCCCAAACATGTGCCGTCATGTGGGCAAGTATGCTGATGTCAGGTGGTGCCTGTCTGTGTATCTACCTTTATGATTGATCACTCAAACCCATATAGCAGAGGCTAGTTTCCAGCTGTCTTAGGCCCTCTATTGGAGTAAGACCTTGCTCATGAGAGAACTGGTGTGCAACAGTTAACCTGCTTTAAACTAAATCACACACAGGCAATGTCCACTCCATAACATGAAGCTTAGGATCTGGACTGTCAGGGACTCTGTGAATATTCACAACAGTGACAGACCTGAATGCAAGACACAAGAAACTGCAGATGCTAAAATATTTTCTAAAACACAAAGTGCTGCAGTAACTCTACAGCTCAGGCAGCAGCTCTGAAGGACATGGATAGGCAATATTTTGGATCAGGACCCTTCTTCAGACTGAAGACTGTAGTGGGGGAGAGAAAGATGGAAAAGAGAAGGGGCAGGACAAAGCCTGGCAAGTGATAGTTGGATACAAGTTGGGTGGGAGGGAGGAGGTTGATTGATCAACAAAATGTTGTTGACAAGGAGAGATGAGGTTTGAAATAGCAGCAAAATGTAAAGCCAGATGGAGAGAAATGGATGGAAGTGGACAGGTCAGAGGTAGTTGGAATAAGGGGAGAATGGGTCAGGAAAGGGAGACAATAGACAATAGACAATAGGTGCAGGTGGAGGCCATTCGGCCCTTTGAGCCAGCACCGCCATTCAATGTGATCATGGCTGATCATTCTCAATCAGTACCCCGTTCCTGCCTTCTCCCCATACCCCCTGACTCCGCTATCCTTAAGAGCTCTATCCAGCTCTCTCTTGAATGCATTCAGAGAATTGGCCTCCACTGCCTTCTGAGGCAGAGAATTCCACAGATTCACAACTCTCTGACTGAAAAAGTTTTTCCTCATCTCAGTTCTAAATGGCCTACCTCTTAATTGGGATGAAGAAAAAGAATGGGGTGGGGTTTACTTAAAATGGGGAATGCAATATCCATACTGTTAGGTTGTAAGCAACCCAAGTGGAATACGATGTGCTGTTCCTCCAGTTTGCATGTGGCCGCACTCTGGCAATGGAACAGGCCCAGAACAGAAAGGTCGGTATGAGAATGGAAGGAGGAATTAAAATGGATAGCAACTGGGAGATCCAACAGGCCTAGGCAGACTGAGCACGTGTTTGGCTAATTGATCACCTAGTCTATGCTTAATCTCACCAATATAAAGGAGACAACACTGGGAGCACCGAAAGTAGCAGATGAGGTTAGAGGAGATGCATGTGAACTTTGATTTCGCCCGGAAGAGAAAGCTGTTGGGGTCCGTACATGGAGATGAGGGAGAAGGTGTAGGGCCATGCGTTACATTTCCTGCGTTTACAGGATAAATTACCTGGGGAGAGGGTGGTTTGGATGGGAAAGGATGAGCAAACAAGAAGTTGCAGCAGAAGTGGCCTCTACAAAAAGTGGAAAAGGTGGGGGCGAGAAGATGCCAGAGAAGGTAGTTGAGGCAGGTACTATAACAACATTCAAAAGACATTTGGACAGGTATATGGATAGCAAAAGGTTTGAGGGATATGAGCCAAATATGGACAGATGAGAATAGCGTAGATAGGGCATATTGGTCGGCACGCCTGAAGGGTCTGTTTCTATGCAGTATGTCTGTCTCTTTGAGATGGCAAATAACGTGTGGGAGTAAACTTTTTCTGGAAGGGTAAAAAATGCCATCTTCACAGAGTGATCATTATGATCAATAATGAGTTAGCCCAGTGTCTTACTCACTCCCTGTGCAATTTACAAATGCCTGATGACACCTCAGCTCAATCTGACACAATTAATAAGCAATAGCACCCCTGCCCTTAAACGTTTAATCAAGGCTAAGAAGGACTTCGAATGCAACATTAAAAAAATCCTGAACCGCTTTGCAAATGGAGACAAACTGATCCTCCTGAGTGACTTCAATGGCAGAGTGCGAACACAACATTCGAGAAAGGTCGTATCAAAAAGAAAAGAGTAAGCAAGTATTTCATTGGTGTAGTTGCTGGACGCCTCATATGATTATGAGGTTGAGGATGGAGTTTTGAAGGGGAGGGGTTAAGAGAGGCCATGGTGTGGTTGAAACGGGCTTGATGGAGCAATGACAACAACTTGACTGATAAATCCAATCACATAGTGCATGTTTTTGTGCAATCTAATTGAAATGAGATGTCGGATCAATTGTGAAAAGTGATCCTCATTTTCCAACTCATATAATGCAACATGGATTTTTTTTCTGATGTGTCTGTACTTGAATGATACCAAATAGTAGTCTTGTTTACATCACTGCTGTGATGCTGGTATTTGGATGTTACTCAGAAATAACTTGGTTTTACAATTCCTAACAGAAGGAAACAAACCTGATCAGTATAAGAAAATAACTGCAGGTGCTGGTACGAATCGAAGGTATTTATTCACAAAATGCTGGAGTAACTCAGCAGGTCAGGCAGCATCTTGGGAGAGAAGGAATGGGTGACGTTTTGGGTCGAGACCCTTCTTCAGACCTGATCAGTTCCATGTTCCATGAAGAGATAAGCATTACTTACTCCATTGTTAAGATATGGTTGGCACAGTGGCTATCAGAGAGTTTTATGTTCAATCCTAATTTCAGGTGTAGTCAGTGAGGAATCTGCATGTATTCTTCAGGTTCTCCAGTTTCCTTCATATTCCAAAGGTTTTTAGATAGGTTAATTAGATAGTAAACTGAATTTAGTTTATGTGAAAGGAGAATCAGAAGGATGTTAATGGGCATGCACAAGAGAATAAATTACAGGGAAATAAATGGGACTGTAAATGATGGAATTGTTCTCAGAGACAGAATAGAATCAACGGGATTAAAAGGAAGTATAAAAGGAATTTTTGACAACATTGACCATCTTGAAAGGAAGTAATACATGTAAACTGATATGGAATCTCTAAAGCTTAGGGCCTCGGCAGCTGGTAGGTATGACCTCCAATGGTGAATTGCTTAAAATTAAATTGGTCAAGAGCCGCTAAATGAAGGTTCGCAGACTTCAGAGGGTAATAGGATCATGAAATTTACAGATATGGAAACCCAAGCAAGAGAGGGAATTAAAACAAAAGATGAGAAGTTTAAAACAAATGTGCAGCTTAATCAATAACCACTGCACATCAGCAATGAGATCAGTGTGAGGAATACTAATATGCGAAGGAAGTTTGAGATTAAGAAGATGATGTTGCATTAAAGTGGATAAATTCTCAGGGCCTGGTGGGATCTATTGAAATGCAAGAGAGGAGATTGCAGGAGCTTTGAGAAAGACTTTTGTACATTCTCTAGCCACAGATGAGGTCCCAGAAGACTGGAGAGTTGTTCCTTTGTTTAAGAAGCGAAATAGAGATAATACTGGAAATTATAGACCTGTATATGAAACTGTATATTCACATCAGTGGTGTGGAAGCTATTGGAGAGAATTCTTCAGGATGCGACTTACTCGCATTTGGATGAGAATGGGATAATTGGGAACAATCACTATGACTTTTTCCGAAGCAAGTCATGTTTTCGGAACTAGATTGAGATTTTTGATGTGGTGACGACGAGGGTAGGGCAGTGGATGTTGTCTACATGGATTTTAGGGACATTTGATAACGCCCCTCAAGGTAGGCCAATCCAGAAGATTAGGATGCATGGAATCCACAGCGCATTTGTCATTTGGATTCAGAACTGGCTTTCTCAAAGAAGACAGAAGGTTGTGGTGAATGGGTATTATTTTGTCTGGAGGTCTGTGACCAGTGGAGTTCCGCAGGTATCGATGCTGGGACCTCTGTTGTTTGTGATATCTATATCTCTATATATATATATATATATATATATATATATATATATATATATATATATATATATATATATATGTGTTACTAAAAGTCTCATCTTGTATGGATATAAGTATGTATGTTCCCAAAATACAGCCAAAACGGTACACGATAGCGCAACAATTTTAGGGCCACCTTACTCACCATTCGCCTGCGGTGTGCAATATCGTTTCATTATATTTAAAAAGTAATTCACTTTATAAACTTTAATAAACTTTATACTGTGAATGGGACAAACTTCAACGTGGCAGTCGCGCCTGCACAATGCGCTCCCATTTGCCAGGCCCAGCAGCCGTGCCTGTGCAGTTGAGGGAGGGTTGCTGGGCCCGGTATCTGTGCGTGCGCAGTTGGGGGATGGTTGCCGGGCCCGGCGGTGGCGCGCCTGTGCAGCAGCGCTGGGAGGACCGGTGCCCTTCCCAGCATGCCCCGCGCCTGACCTTCCTTCCTTGGTGCAGTGCGGCGGCAGAGGGAAGGTCAAAGAAGATGTCTGCTGGCAGGACAAACATGGGGTAGCGCCTTGCGGCCACTCTCCTCCTGCTGGCCTCCGCGATGGCCGCCCGGGGCTGGGGTGAGTGGCTCCCTCTCCCCTTTCCTCTCCCCCCTCGCCCGCCCCCGGCCCCGGGGAGACTCCCTGGCCGCTACAGCCTCCGATATACCCTGGGATCTTGCTGTGCGCTTTTGGAGTGGGGGAGGGGAGGGTGCGAGACCAATGCAGGAGAGGTTTGGAGCTGATTGGAGTTGTGGTTCAAATGCAAGGGTAATTTAAGTATAAACTGGGATTTTGCTGTGCATTGCAGGGGAGGGGGATGTGGGGGGGTCTGACTGATTCTGCGGGAGAGGGAGTCTGGAAATAATTACATTTGTAATATCTATCTATATACTAAAACTCTTGTTTGTTTATTTGTTTGTACAGCCAAAACGGTGCACGATAGCGCGACAGTTTTAGGCCCACCTTACTCACCATCGTCCCTTTGGTGGTAATGGAAGTTTCATTGAAATCGGTGTTATATATATGTATGTTTCAACCGCTGTCACAACGGGAACCCAACGGGTCCACGGCTCGTGTTTTGTTCAAATTGTTGCGCTATTGTGTACCGTTTTGGCTAATTTCTGCCCAACCTATTGTTTAAGCGCTTTTGATTGCAACATGCACCTTAATTTAGTTCAACAAAGAAACTGACAAGTTACTAAAGAACCTTTAGTAACAACGGGAACCCAACGGGTCCACGGGTCATCTAGTATATCTATAAATGGCTTGGATGTAAATGTAGATGGGCTGGTTCGTATGTTTGCCAACAGCAGTAAAATTGATGGAATTGACGACAGTGAGGAAGGCTACTGTATACCGCAGGATATAGATCAGCTACAGAAATAGGCGGAGAAGTGACAGATGGAGTTTAATCAAAGCAAATGTGAAGTGCTGCACTTTGGATGGTCAAATGTAAAGGGAAAATATACAGTTAAGACCTTTAGCGGCATTGATCTTGGGTCCAAGTCCAAAGTTTGCTGAAAGTGGCAACACAAGTTGGTGAAAGATTGGTGAAAAAGGAGTACGGTATTATAAGAAAATAACTGCAGATGCTGGTACAAATCGATTTATTCACAAAAAGCTGGAGTAACTCAGCAGGTCAGGCAGCATCTCGGGAGAGAAGGAATGGGTGACGTTTCGGGTCGAGACCCTTCTTCAGACTGATGTCGGGGGTGGGACAAAGGAAGGATATAGGTGGAGACAGGAAGATAGAGGGAGATCTGGGAAGGAGGAGGGGAAGGGAGGGACAGAGGAGCTATCTGAAGTTGGAGAAGTCGACGTTCATACCACCGGGCTGCAAACTGCCCAGGCGAAATATGAGGTGCTGCTCCTCCAATTTCCGGCGGGCCTCACTATGGCACTGGAGGAGGCCCATGACAGAGAGGTCAGACTGGGAATGGGAGGGGGAGTTAAAGTGCTGGGCCACCGGGAGATCAGTTTTGTTAATGCGGACCGAGCGCAGGTGTTCAGCGAAGCGATCGCCGAGCCTGCGCTTGGTTTCGCCGATATAAATAAGTTGACATCTAGAGCAGCGGATGCAATAGATGAGGTTGGAGGAGGTGCAGGTGAACCTCTGTCTCACCAGGAAAGACTGTTTGGGTCCTTTGATGGAGTTGAGGGGGGAGGTAAAGGGACAGGTGTTGCATCTCGTGCGGTTGCAAGGGAAAGTGCCCGGGGTTGGGGTGGTTTGGGTAGGAAGGGACGAGTGGACCAGGGAGTTACGGAGGGAACGGTCTCTGCGGAACGCAGAGAGGGGAGGGGATGGGAAGATATGGCCAGTGGTGGGGTCCCGTTGTAGGTGACGGAAATGTTGGTGGATGATATGTTGGATCATATCCATCACAGGAGACAGACTAGTGACGGACATTTACTACAAGCCCACCGACTCGCACAGCTATCTGGACTACACTTCTTCCCACCCGGTCCCCTGCAAAAAGTCTATCTCCTACTCCCAATTCCTCCGTCTACGCCGCATCTGCGCCCGGGATGAGGTGTTTCAGACTAGGGCTTCCGAGATGTCCTCGTTCTTCAGAAAACGGGGCTTCCCCTCCTCCATTATAGATGAGGCTCTCACTAGGGTCTCTTCTACATCCCGCAGCTCCGCTCTTGCTCCCCCTCCCCCCACTCCCCCCACTCGCAACAAGGACAGGATCCCCCTCGTTCTCACCTTCCACCCCACCAGCCAGCGGATCCAACATATCATCCACCAACATTTCCGTCACCTACAACGGGACCCCACCACTGGCCATATCTTCCCATCCCCTCCCCTCTCTGCATTCCGCAGAGACCGTTCCCTCCGTAACTCCCTGGTCCACTCGTCCCTTCCTACCCAAACCACCCCAACCCCGGGCACTTTCCCTTGTAACCGCACGAGATGCAACACCTGTCCCTTTACCTCCCCCCTCAACTCCATCAAAGGACCCAAACAGTCTTTCCAGGTGAGACAGAGGTTCACCTGCACCTCCTCCAACCTCATCTATTGCATCCGCTGCTCTAGATGTCAACTTATTTATATCGGCGAAACCAAGCGCAGGCTCGGCGATCGTTTCGCTGAACACCTGTGCTCGGTCCTCATTAACAAAACTGATCTCCCGGTGGCCCAGCACTTTAACTCCCCCTCCCATTCCCAGTCTGACCTCTCTGTCATGGGTCTCCTCCAGTGCCATAGTGAGGCCCGCCGGAAATTGGAGGAGCAGCACCTCATATTTCGCCTGGGCAGTTTGCAGCCCGGTGGTATGAACGTCGACTTCTCCAACTTCAGATAGCTCCTCTGTCCCTCCCTTCCCCTCCTCCTTCCCAGATCTCCCTCTATCTTCCTGTCTCCACCTATATCCTTCCTTTGTCCCACCCCCGACATCAGTCTGAAGAAGGGTCTCGACCCGAAACGTCACCCATTCCTTCTCTCCCGAGATGCTGCCTGACCTGCTGAGTTACTCCAGCTTTTTGTGAATAAATCGAGGAGTACGGTATGTTTGCCTTCATCGGTGGGGGCAGCTTCTATTCTAATTTGTACATAAAGTAATGAGTATAAATAATTTAACAGCATATACAATCACCGAAGCAACAATATTACTTCACCACACTGCATAATATACAAAATTGTTTTGCATACATTAATTGTAGCAACTATTTTATTATTGATTAGTGGTTGGAAACTGGCCCAAGCACTTCCAGTGCAATCCCTCCTGTGGGTCTGACACTTTTGTGGCATCTGTTGGATTCCTAATGATGTCATCAATGTGTGCAATACACATATATGTCCTAATTTAGTTTAGTTTAGGTGGGGTGTCAAAAACCACAGGGCAGAAATGCTTTCTCCTAGAGAATCTTCAGAAATACCACATCTTACCTGGATCACTCTAATAAACAAAGCCAAAGTGGTTACCAACATAGAGATGAATAACATTTTCACAAAGATCTTTGGCAACAACTTATGCTGTCTCCATCAAGGTCAAGGTTATATTGACTCCCAACTTCCAGTTTTTCCAAATTTACTATTTTCAGATAAGCCACGTAGATGATCTTCACACGGAGAGATGTGTTCTCCCCACATGGAGATGTGTTCTCCCCACATGGAGATGTGTTCTCCCCACATGGAGAGATGTGTTCTCCCCACATGGAGAGATGTGTTCTCCCCACATGGAGAGATGTGTTCTCCCCACATGGAGAGATGTGTTCTCCCCACATGGAGAGATGTGTTCTCCCCACATGGAGAGATGTGTTCTCCCCACATGGAGAGATGTGTTCTCCCCACATGGAGATGTGTTCTCCCCACATGGAGATGTGTTATTTGTCTTCATTTTCTAGTGGGGAAGAGGTAGAATGTTAAGCACTGGAATTTGGCAATATTGCTGGTGTCCCACCCGAGTAGGCAGCCATTGATTGCAACCATGGATACATAATGGCTCCTTTTAACCACATGGACCTTTTTCTCAGCAGGAAAGATTTCCATTCCCTCAACTTCCAGCTGCTGCACATAATCAGAAGATTTGTTTGATAATAAATTTCATGTTTCTGGGAAACAGTCATATGTATGCTGTTGCTATGACTAAATAAAAATGCAAAGATCCAGTAAGTACAGTACCATGTGAGAATAAAAATAAAATTGCCCATTGTGGCAGGAAAAAATAGAAAAGGGATGTTATTGAAATAATGAGAGATTATAAAGCAAGAAAACTAACACAGAATATTGTTTATTGTAATAGGAAGTGGATACGAAAATAAGAAGATTATACTTCAATTATATAGACAGCTGGGGATACCACACCTGTAGTATAAGCACAGTATTGTGTTCATTATTTAGGGAAGTTTGTATATGCATTGGAAGCAGTTCAGAAAAGATTCACTTGACTGAAATCTTATTAGGAATTTTTTTTTAAACTGCAAATGCTGCAAACCTGAAATATAAACAGAAAATGCTCGTAAAACTCAGCAACATATTCAGCATCTGTGGAAAACAAAAGCAATTAATATTTTGGATCTTGGAGACCATTCATCAAAATGAGGAGAAAAACACGTTAGCCTTGGGGAGCAAAAAAGGTGGGTAGGGTGATGAGTGTAAAAATGGGTATTTCCCTGAGTGAGTAAAATAATGGGGTAGTTAAAAAAAGATTGTCACTGCATAATGTATATAAGGTTGCACAGTCTTTTACATAAAAAAACAGAAAAAAAGGGGTGGCTGGCAAAAATAGCTATTTGAATTCTACAAACAATTCCACTCCCCTCACTAATTTCCTAAATCTATTCTCTCATAGATGCACAAAATGTGCCCTTAAACTGGGATAATTTGCAGTGGTTATTTAACTTACCAGCACTTGTTTTGTATGTGGAAGGAAACCAGGGCATAAAGTAAAAGTCCACATAGTCATAGAGAGAATGTGCATTAAGAGCTGATGCCCTTTTAAAATTGGTAAGGAAATAACCATCTGTAGTTCTGCCACATTTGAAATAGGAGGATATTACAGATGAATACGTGGCTTGAAAAATGGTGCAAGGGGGGAGGGATTCAAATTTCTAGGACATTGGAACCAGTTCTGGGGGAGGTGGGACCAGTTCTGGGGGAGGTGCAAACAGGACGGTCTGCACCTGGGCTGGAATGGAACCAATGTCCTTGGGGGAGTGTTTGCTAGTGCTGTCGGGCAGGATTTAAACTAATATGGCAGGGGGATGGGAACAAGAGCAGAGAGACAGAGGGGTATAAAGTGAGGGTAGAAACAATAGGTAGCAAGGTGAAAAGTAAAAGTGGCAGGCAGACAAATCCAGGGCAAAAATCAAAAAGGACCACTTTGCAACATAATTATATAAGGGGCAAGAGCGTTATAAAAACAAGCCTGAAGGCTTTGTGTCTCAATGCAAGGAGTATTCGGAATAAGGTGGATGAATTAAATGTGGAGATTGTTGTTAATGATTATGAAGTAGTTGGGATTACGGAGACGTGGCTCCAGGGTGACCAAGGCTGGGAGCTCAACATCCAGGGATATTCTATATTCAGGTGGGATAGACAGAAAGGAAAAGGAGGTGGGGTAGCGTTGCTGGTTAGACAGGAGATTAACGCAATGGAAAGGAAGGACATTAGCTCGGAGGATGTGGAATCAATATGGGTAGAGCTGCGAAACACTAAGGGGCAGAAAACGCTAGTGGGAGTTGTGTACAGGCCACCTAACAGCAGTAGTGAGGTTGGGGATGGCATCAAGCAGGAAATTAGAAATGCATGCACCAAAGGTGCAGCAGTTATAATGGGTGACTTCAATCTACATATAGATTGGGTGAACCAAACTGGCAGGGGTGCTGAGGAAGAGGATTTCTTGGAATGTTTGCGAGATGGTTTTCTAAACCAACATGTCGAGGAACCAACGAGAGAGCAGGCCGTTCTAGACTGGGTATTGAGTAATGAGGAAGGGTTAGTTAGCAGTCTTGTTGTGCGAGGCCCCTTGGGCAAGAGTGATCATAATATGGTGGAGTTCTTCATTAGGATGGAGAGTGACAAAGTCAATACAGAAACAAGTGTTCTGAACTTAAAGAAAGGTAACTTTGAGGGTATGAGGTGTGAATTGTCCAAGATAGACTGGCAATTGATGCTGAAAGGGTTGACGGTGGACATGCAATGGAAGGCATTTAAAGATCGCATGGATGAACTACAACAAGTGTTCATCCCAGTTTGGCAAAAGAACAAACCAGGAAAGGTAGTGCATCCGTGGCTAACAAGGGAAATCAAGGATAGTATTAAAACAAAAGATGAAGCATACAGATTAGCCAGAAAAAGTAGCATACCAGAGGACTGGGAGAAATTCAGTCCAGCAGAGGAGGACAAAGGGCTTAATTGGGAAAGGGAAAATAGATTATGAGGGAAAACTGGCAAGGAACATAAAAACTGACTGCAAAAGCTTTTATAGATATGTGAAGAGAAAAAGATTAGTTAAGACAAATGTAGGTCCCTTGCAGTTGGAAACAGGTGAATTGATCATAGGAAACAAGGAGATGGCAGACCAATTGAACAAATACTTTGGTTCTGTCTTCACTAAGGAAGACATAACCCGTCTGCCGGAAATAGCGGGGGACCGGGGGTCTAATGAGATGGAGGAACTGAGGGAGATCCAGGTTAGTCAGGAAGTGGTGTTAGGTAAATTAAATGGATTAAAGGCAGATAAATCCCCAGGGCCAGATAGGCTGCATCCCAGAGTGCTTAAGGAAGTAGCCTCAGAAATAGTGGATGCATTAGTGATAATTTTTCAAAACTCTTTAGATTCTGGAGTAGTTCCTGAGGACTGGAGGGTAGCTAATGTAACCCCACTTTTTAAAAAGGGAGGGAGAGAGAAACAGGGGAATTATAGACCAGTTAGCCTAACATCGGTAGTGGGGAAAATGCTAGAGTCAGTTATTAAAGATGTGATAGCATCACATTTGGAAAGTGGTGAAATCATCGGACAAAGTCAGCATGGATTTACAAAAGGCAAATCATGTCTGACGAATCTTATAGAATTTTTCGAGGATGTAACTAGTAGAGTGGATAAGGGAGAACCAGTCGATGTGTTATATCTGGACTTTCAGAAGGCCTTCGACAAGGTCCCACATAGGAGATTGGTGTACAAACTTAAAGCACACGGTATTGAGGGTTCAGTGTTGAGGTGGATAGAAAATTGGTTGGCGGACAGGAAGCAAAGAGTAGGAATAAACGGGTCCTTTTCGGAATGGCAGGCAGTGACTAGTGGGGTACCGCAAGGCTCAGTGCTGGGACCCCAGTTATTTACAGTGTATATTAATGATTTGGACGAGGGAATTGAATGCAACATCTCTAAGTTTGCGGATGACACGAAGCTGGGTGGCAGTGTTAGCTGCGAGGAGGATGCTAGGAGGCTGCAGAGTGACTTGGATAGATTAGGCGAGTGGGCAAATGCATGGCAGATGCAATATAATGTGGATAAATGTGAGGTTATCCACTTTGGCGGCAAGAACAGGAAAGCAGAGTATTACCTGAATGGTGAACGATTAGGAGAAGGGGAGATGCAACGTGACCTGGGTGTCATGGTGCACCAGTCATTGAAAGCAAGCGTGCAGGTGCAGCAGGCAGTGAAGAAAGCGAATGGTATGTTGGCATTCATAGCAAGAGGATTTGAGTTTAGGAGCAGGGAGGTTCTACTGCAGTTGTACAGGGCCTTGGTGAGACCGCACCTGGAGTATTGTGTGCAGTTTTGGTCTCCTAATCTGAGGAAAGACGTTCTTGCCTTAGAGGGAGTACAGAGAAGGTTCACTAGATTGATCCCTGGGATGGCGGGACTTTCATATGAAGAAAGACTGGATAGACTAGGCTTGTACTCGCTGGAATTTAGAAGACTGAGGGGGGATCTTATAGAAACATATAAAATTCTTAAGGGGTTGGAGAGGCTAGATGCGGGAAGATTGTTTCCGATGTTGGGGGAGTCCAGAACTAGGGGTCACAGCTTAAGGATAAGGGGGAAGTCTTTTAGGACCGAGATGAGAAAAAAGTTCTTCACACAGAGAGTGGTGAGTCTGTGGAATTCTCTGCCACAGAAGGTAGTTGAGGCCAGTTCATTGGCTATATTTAAGAGGGAGTTAGATGTGGCCCTTTTTGCTAAAGGGATCAGGGGGTATGGAGAGAAGGCAGGTACAGGTTACTGAGCTGGATGATCAGCCATGATCATATTGAATGGCGGTGCAGGCTCGAAGGGCCGAATGGCCTACTCCTGCACCTATTTTCTATGTTTCTATGTTTAAGGTCTATTCAAGAACTGTCATTTTAATGCATGATTGCAAACCAGCCGGACAAATTTTAACAATGGTTTTGCAACATTTTGCAGATGACCAGATTGCTGCATACATTTGTGCAATTACTTGGCATGTTTATTATCTATATCTGTAATACATTTAATTATAAACAATTAAAATACATTTGGACTGATTTGCAGATAGGAAAATTTTAGACTGTACTTCAGAGCAGCATAGATGGGTTTGTTCGTTGGCATGGATGAATTGGGCTAAAAGGTCCGTTTCCGTGCTGTCTGACGCAATGACTCTATTTACATACACAGCACTACAGCTCTTTAGTTTGTGGATTATAGATTCACACCCCTCAGATTAATTTCCTTATCTCAGTCTGAGATTTTGCATATCAATTAAATCCCCTCCCTTTCTTCTAAACTCACATTTCTAATTTTTTTAAATGAGTAGATTATAATGTTTTAAAACAGCGAAACCAGTATGAAACTGGTTCTAATTTTCCCTTCATGAATTGCATATGAAGATTACCTTTTCCAGCTGTGAGGTTTCATTAATATTTCATTTTTTTCACATACATGCTAGAAAATATTGACTGCCAAAAAAGTCGAATACACATTACTTTTTTCATCTCTATGCATATGACAATCAGTAACTTCTGATGTGGAATGTGGTTGTTACAATTTCCTGGTTGAAGCACACCACTATAACATTTTGACTGATTACTTTTGGTCACAGTTTACATTGATCTGATTTCCACATCAGGCGCAATATGCGAATTCGGTATCTCGACTGAGCATGTGCCAGTCATAGGTCGCAGGGGCTAAATATTCTCCCCAGCTGATCTGCTGCGTGTATACAGACCTGTTTTTCATCCGTATTTTCCAGATTTGCTTCATAGAGGTAAGAAAATACTGCTTTAAAAAATATTAATTAGGTGTATTTATGGTTTTGTAGATTTTGTAGCTTTATGCTTGGGTGAGTGAGCAAGATCGTTATGATTTTCTTTTGCTGTTCGTTTAGCGATTAGACAGCTGCAGAGGTCAGCATCCAGCGGAGCGGTTTGTCTGATCAAAACCTCCCTATAATATCACCCGGTAGACTCAAAATGCTGGAGTAACTTACTGGGACAAGCAGCATCACTGGAGAGAAGGAACGGCTGACGTTTCAGCTCGAGACTCTACAGGAAGGCTCTCGACCTGAAACGTCAGCCATTCCTTCTCTCCAGAGATGCTGCCTGTCCCGCTGAGTTACTCCAGCATTTTGTGTCTATCTTCGGTGCAAACCAGCGTCTACAGCTTCTTCTTACACATTAGAAAATCCCCAAGCTTGGTGCTTCATTGCAGGTTACAGAGCTCCCTCCCACCCCAGGCAATGTCATTTGTGCCGCCTCCCAGAGCAGACACGGGCGCTGCACAAACTCACCCTCATTCCACACAAACCTCGCTCCACCCCTACGCCGCTCCCGGGGATGGCGGTGCCAGCAGAGGCTGTGTTCGCCAACGCTGGCTCCTTGTAGCCGGTTGTCTGGGTCTTGCTCCCTCAATCACACCCCCGCTGCGCGTTTCCGATTGCAACACCTGTAACCTGACGGAGCGGCACCCGACAGGTATATGCCTGCCTGTCTCAGGGACCACTGTCAAGGCAGCGCTGGCTGTGAGGATTGAGCCTGTCGGAAACGCGCAGAACGGGTGTGATCGAGGGAGCAAGACCCAGACAATCGGCTACAGGGAGCCAGCGCTGGCGAACACAGCCTCTGCTGGCACCGCCATCCCCAGGAGTGGCATAGGGCTGAAGAGGAGTGGGGCACAAATGACATTGCCTGTGGTGGGAAAGAGCTCTGTAACCCGCAACGAAGCACCAGGCATGGGGATTTTTTAACGTGTAAGCAGTAGCTGTAGACACTGGTTTACACCAAAGATAGATACAAAATGCTGGAGTAACTCAGCAGGACAGGCAGCATATCTGGAGACAAGGAATGGCTGACCCTGTAGGGTCTCGACCTGAAACGTCAGCCATTCCTTCTCTCCAGAGGTGGTGCCTGTCCCGGTAAGTTACTCCAGCATTTTGAGTCTACCGGGTGATATTATAGGGAGGGTTTGATCAGACAAACTGCTCCGCTGAATGCTGACCTCTGCAGCTGTCTAATCACTGCACAAACAGCAAAAGCAAATCATAACGATCTCGCTCACTCACCCAAGCAATAAAACCTACAAAATCATCGTAGCCTTGTACAAATTAACCATAAATGCACCTAATTAATATTTTTTAAAGCAGTATTTTCTTACCTCTACGAAGCAAAACTGGAAAATACAGATGAAACGCAGGTCTGCATACACGCAGATCAGTTGGTGAGAATGTTTAGCCCCTGTAATGCTCAGTCGAGATACCGAACTCACTTATTGAAATGTCATGCAATGCTTCTCTGGAAATTTGCCCAACAAATTGATGCACTAGTATTGGGCATTGTTAGCACAACTACATTTTACAAGAAATACTTCAATACTGGTCCTAACCTGGGCTCAGAACCCCCTCGTGTTTCAACTTTGGGCCTCCCTCTCCACCTGTTCCAAACATACCCCGAACCCACTACAGCCACCAATCACACCTCATATTCTGACCTCACTCCCTAACATATTTTGCTCCAATTACAGTCCCTGACTGGGACTACATGTATAAACCCAAACCCTGGCTCCAACTCCCCAATCCAAGCCTTGAATGGATTCCCAACACAAGTTGAACTTCTACCAAATGTTCTCCCTCTTTACCCCATAACTCGACCTTACTCTTAGATTTACTTGAGACTTTAATAGTCAAGAGTCAACACTCAAGTCAAGAGAGTGTAATTGTCTTATGTGCCGACAGTGGAACAATGAAATTATACATTTAGCAAAATAACAGGCCTGTAAACACAAAACATATAGATAACATATAATAAACAAAAATTCAATAAATTAAGAACTCCGACACTAATACAAAAAAGCTCAAAGTACTTATCTCAACCAAAGACAGCCCATAGTTTATGTTGAGGTAATATTGTGCTGTGTTCAAGAGCCTGATGGTTGTTGGGAAGAAGCTATTTTCCAGGCGTACACTGGCCCTATCCCTGAACTCTACCTCCGCTACATTGACGACTGTATTGGTGCTACCTCTTGTACCCATGCAGAACTCACTGACTTCATCAATTTCACCACTAATTTCCTCCTGCTCTTAAATATACTTGGACCATCTCCGACATCTCCTTACCGTTTCTGCATCTCACCAGCTCCATCACAGGAGACAGACTAGTGACCGACATCTACTACAAACCCACTGACTCTCATAGCTATCTTGACTACACTTCTTCCCACCCTGCTTCCTGTAAAAACTCTATACCCTACTCCCAATTCCTCCGTCTATGTCACATCTGCGCCCAGGATGAGGCTTTCCATACTAGGGCATCAGAGATGTCCTCATTCTTTAGGAAACGGGGGTTCCCCTCTTCCATTATAGATGAGGCTCTCACTAGGGTCTCTTCAATATCCCGCAGCTCCGCTCTTGTTCCCCCTCCTCCCATTCGTAACAAGGATAGAGTCCCCCTTGACCTCACCTTCCACCCCATCAGCCGTCGCATACAACAAATTATCCTCCAACATTTTTGCCAGCTCAAACGAGATCCCACTACTGGCCACATCTTCCCATTTCCACCCCTTTCTGCTTTCCACAGAGACCGTTCCCTCTGAAACTCCCTGGTCCACTCGTTCCCTCCCACCCAAACCACCCCCTCCCCAGATACTTTTTCCTGCAACCGCAGGAGATGCAACACCTGTTCCTTTACCTCCCCCCTCGACTCCATCCAAGGCCCAAACACTCTTTCCAGGTGAGGCAGAGGTTCACCTGCACCTCCTCGAACTTCATCTATTGTATCCGCTGTTCCAGATGTTTTAACTTCTCTACATCGGACCAAGCGCAGGCTCGGCGATTGTTTCGCTGAACACCTCCGCTCAGTCCGACTCAACCAACCTGATCTCCTGGTGGCTCAGCACTTCAACACCCCCTCCCATTCCCAATCTGACCTTTCTGTCCTAGGCCTCCTCCATTTTTAGAGTGAGGCCCAGCGCAATGTGGAGGAACAGCACCTCATATTTCGCTTGGGCAGTTTACACCCCTGCGGTATGAACATTGACTTCTCTAACTTCAGGTAGTCCCTGCTTCCCCTCTCTATCCCCTCCTCCTTCCCAGTTCTCCCACTAGTCTTCCTGTCTCCGACTACATCCTACCTTTGTCCCACCCGCTCCTCTGACATCAGTCTGAAGAAGGGTCTCAACCCGAAATGTCACCTATTTCTTCTCTCCCTAGATGCTGCCTGACCCGCTGAGTTACTCCAGCATTTTGTGTCTACCTTCAAGCTATTTTTGAACCTGCTGGTCACCGATTTCAGACTCCTATGCCTTCTTTCCGATGGTAGAAATGAAAATGAAAGCATGGCCAGAGTGGAGTGGGTCTTCGATGTTGCTGGCTGCCTTTTTGAGGCAGTGCCTCCAATAGATTCCACAATGGTGGGGAGGTCAGTTTATGGGCTTTCTTTGTGATTGCATCTGTGTAGGGCCCAGGACAGATCTTCACAGATATGCGTTCCCAGGAACTTGAAGTTGTTGACTCTCTCCACCGCCAACCTGTCGATGAAGACAGGTTCCTAGATCCTCGGCTTTTCCCTTTTAAAGTCAACCATTGGCTTCTTTGTCTTGATGACGTTGAGAGCAAGATTGTTGTTCTGGCCCCATTCAGTCAGATTTTCAATCTCCCTCCTATACTCTGACTCATCATTACCGGTGATTTGTCCAACATCGGTGGTATCTTTGGTAAATTTAAAGATAGTGTTAGAACCGTGTCGGATTGCACAGTCATGGATATAGTTGCATTCGCACTGATTGCAGTCTGCCGATGAGGAAGTTGAGGATCCAATTGCATAGGGATGAGCAGAGGCCAAGTTTCCTAATTTAAATACAAGCTTGGAGGGGTGATGGTAATGAATGCGGAGCTGTAGTCAATGAACACCAGCCTGATGTACATGTTCGTACAGGTCCAAGTGGTCCATTGCAGAGTGGAGAGCCAGAAAGATCGCCTTCCCCATTTGTCCATTGCGGTGTTCGGCAAATTGCAGTGGGTTCAGGTCCTTGTTAAGGTAGGAGCTGATAGGCATCATAATCAACCTCTCAATGAACCTCATCACCATGGATGTTAGTGCCACCAATCAGTAGTTATTGAGTCATATCACCTTACTCTTCTTGGACACTGGTAATCTTGATGCCCTTTTAAAGCAGGTGGGAACCTCAGAAATTCTGCAGGATCTGATGCTATGCTGAATTGTGCCTAGAACCAAATTGGTTACTCGCCTGCCACCCATCAACAAATAATTCACTAATTTAGTGCTAATATATTTCCTGGGTCAACATTTTTAGAAATTCAATCGTTATTACAAACTACATTGTATTGCTACTGTTCCTAAAACTGTACAGAAAATCTTGTTCTAAGCAGCTGCGAATGTGTTTTTTAGAGTTTTTTTTAGAGTTTTAGAAACACAGAGTGGAAACAGGCCTTTCAGCCCACCGAGTCCGCACCAAACAGCGATCCCCGCACATTAACACTGTCCTACACTAGGGGCTATTTTAACATTTACACCAAGTGAATTAACCTACAAACCTGTATTTCTTTGGAGTGTGGGAGGAAACCAAAGTTATCGGAGAAAACCCACGCAGGTCATGGGGAGAACGTACAAACTCCCTACAGACAAGCACCCATAGCCAGGATTGAACTTGGGTCTCTGGCGGGTCTAAGTGGTGTAAGGCAGCCTTTTGCGACTCCCTTTGTAAAAAATTGGCATGAAATGCATCTGCAGTTCGTGCTCCAATTAGCTTCTGTGTATACAAGACATAATCAACAGTTCTCAACAGGACTACCCAAGAATAACAAGAACAGATGGGTGTTTAATGTTTTTCCCCAAACTTATGTGATACCAGAAAGACCACCACACCTCCCCATCCAAGGACTTACCCACGTGTCAGTTGACTATTCTGAGGGCCCCAATTGGTGAGTTTTATCACAAGGCCTAATTAGAATCTGAAGTCTGCTGGCGTGAGATTGGTAAGACCACGGAATAGTTCCCAGTGAGCTTCCATCTGTCATCTTCAGGCATATACTGCAGGCTCACCAGATTATGTCGCAACCAAATGTTTGGATACTGTGTTGGCCAACCGAACCGCCATGGTGCACAGCTCCTGTTCTCTGATCTATAACAGAAAATCTGTCATGTCAGCAAAAGATTTTCAGTCCATGGTCATTTATTCTGGTTCTGTTGCGAAGTTCCTTTCCTTTGCAAAACTTTGTCAGCCCAGTGGGTTTCCATCCTACTAGGAAGCTGGACTTAATAATTGATGAAGGAGACTCATTGAAGTCAAGACCTTCCATATATGAGAGAATGTTTCCTTACCAGGAGGAAAGTTATCTCTCTCCTGCTCGATGAATTGTAGAGCATTCAAATCAAAGGTTAGGACTCAGGTACAGTGCAGAATAAAGGCACAACATCATTACCTGCACATCATTGGCCCAATAACAGCAGCTATCTTTATAGTGCCTTATGCAGAACTGCTCAGGAGACCATAACACATGAACCATATTGCTGCCATTATTTAATGCATCACTATTTTTTCTGCACACTAAGGGAGTGTTTGTACTCAACGGCACTGAGAATTCAGTTAGTATGCCATGCAGGAAGAAATTATTGATCATTGTTTGTGTTGCATCAAGATGGTGGATTTATGTATAATCTCCACGTCAAGATCATTTTACAGCAGAAACAGAGAAGTAAAATCTACTGGGATTGAGATGAAGAATGATGAACCCAGATATAAAACTTCTATTAAAAACATAGAAAAATAGGTGCAGGAGTAGGCCATTCGGCCCTTCAAGCCAGCACCGCCATTCAATATGATCATGGCTGATCGTCTAAAATCAGTACCCCTTTCCTGCTTTTTCCCCATATCCCTTGATTTCTTTAGCCCTAAGAACTAAATCTAACTCTCTCTTGAAAACATCCAGTGAATTGGCCTCCTCTGCCTTCTGTGGCAAAGAATTCCACATATTCACAACTCTCTGGGTGAAGAAGTTTTTCCTAATCTCAGTCCTAAATGGCCTACCCCTTATTCTTAAACTGTGACCCCTGGTTCTGGAATCCCCCAATATCGGGAAAAAATTTCTTGCATCTAGCCTGTCCAATCCTTTAAGAATTTGAATATGTTTCTATAAGATCCCCTCTCGCCCAGTCAACACATTCTTTCATCATATGTCAGTCCCGCCATCCCGGGAATTAACCAGATAAACCTACGCTGCACTCCCTCAATAGCAACAATGTCCTTCCTCAAATTAGGAGACCAAAATTGCACACAATACTCCAGGTGTGGTCTCAAGGGTCCTGTACAACTGCAGTAGGACCTCCTTGCTCCTAAACTCAAATCCTCTTGCAATGAAGGCCAACATGCCATTAGCTTTCTTCACTGCTTGTTGTACCTGCATGCTTACTTTCAGTGACTGATGTACAAGCACACGCAGGTCTCATTGCACCTCCCCTTCTCATAATCTGACACCATTCAGTTAATAATCTACCTTCTTGTTCTTGCCACCAAAGTGGATAATCTCACATTTATCCACATTTACTGCGGAGGAGTATTCCTGTCTCAATATCCACTTTGCTTTTTCATGTCCATTCATGCTTCCTGAACCTCTTTTGCCCGCATCTCTGGGTTGCCAAAGGGCTGATGGTCATGGATTCCAAGATACAGCAGACATTTTTTGGCAGAAGCAGAAATAGAAGTAGAAGTAAGGCCCTTGCAATTCAATCATGGCTGATCTTCTACTTTGGTGTCACTTTTCTGTAATAATTTCATATCTCTCAATTAAGAAAATATCCAAAAATCGAACATCTCTGTCTTAGATGTACTCAGTAACTGAGCTTCCATCGCCCTCTTAGACAGATATATCATAGGTTCGCTACTCTCCAGGTGGATAAATTCTTTCTCAACACAGTGCTGAGAAGCTAAACCCTTATCTCGAGGCAGTAACCCCTAAATCTAGATATTCTGCCAAGTGAAAGCATGGTCTCTGCATTTATACTATTGACCCTTGAAAGAATTTTCAACGGGATCACCTCTCATTCGTCTAAACTCCAGAGAGTACAAGCCCAGTATTCTTAATCTCTGAAAATGGAAAATGTACTAAGGGAAAAGAAAAAAAAGAGGCAAGATCAGTTGGGCATTTTTTTTTCCAAAGACTCATCTAAGACACAATCTGCATTTTGGGAAGTCTAACATGGGCAGGGCCTACACAGAGAATGGTAGGGCTTTGGGTTGTGTTATAGTCATCTAGGAGTGCAGGTGCATAATTCTTTGAAGGTGGAGTCGCAGGTAGATCGGGTGGTCAAAAAGGCTTTTGGGACATGGGGCTTCATCAGCCAGAGTATTGAGTATAGACGTTGGGAGGTCATGTTGCAATTGTAAGACGTTGGTGAGGCCAATGTCTGAGTCCTGTGTTCAGTTCTGGGCACCGTGTTATAGGCTGGGGAATAGTTGATGGAATTTAATGCAGAAAGATGTGAGGTGTTTCATTTTGGGAAGTCTAACATGGGCAGGGCCTACACAGCGAATGGTAGGGCTCTAGGGAGTGTTGTAGAGCAGAGGGATATGGGAGTGCAGGTGCATTGTTCCCTGAAGGTGGAGTCGCAGGTAGTTCGGGTGGTCAAAACGGCTTTTGGCACATTGGCCTTCATCAGCTAGAGTATTAAGTATAGAAGTTGGGAGGTCATGTTGCAGTTGTATAAGACATTGGTGAGACTGCATTTAGAGTATTGTGTTCAGATCTGGGCACTGTGTTGTAGGAAAGATGTTGTCAAGTTGTCAAGAGAAGATTTATGAGGATATGGCCAGGACTAGAGGGTCTGAGCTATAGGCAGAGGTTGAGTAGGCTGGGACTTTATTCCTTGGAGCACAGGAGGATGAGGGGTATAAGATCATGAGAGGAATGTTCATGTAGATGCACAGTCTCTTGCCCAGAGTAGGTGAATCGAGGACCAGAGGACATGGGTTTAAGGCAAAGAGGGGTAACTTTTTCACCCAAAGGGTGGTGGATGTATGGAACAAGCTACCAGAGGAGGCAGTTGAGGCAAGGATTATCCCAACATTTAAGAAACAGTTAGACAGGTACATGGATAGGATGGATTTGGAGGGATATGGACCAAATGCTTGCAGGTGGGACCAGTGTAGCCGGGACATGTTGGCCAGTGTGGGCGTTGGGCCGAAGGGCCCGTTTCCACACTGTATCAATCTATGACTCTATGACTGTAAATGCACAGCAAAACTGTGAGACAAATCCAGTTAAAGCCATTTCTTCTCTCAGCCCTCCCCCCCCCGCCCCCCCCCCCCCCCCCCCCCCGCCTCAGCAATCTGTGACCTTTTTCAAATGCTTGATTTATAGACCAAATTTGGAAGGAAATGTGTGAAAATGACACATCAGGGGTTTGCTTGAAGCAACGCCACATGTTAATAGTCCAATCTTTTCTATATCAGTATGGGTAACAGCAAGTGGTGGATGGCTTGCTGCTCTTCATTGTTTCTGAATGAATGTTGCCAGAGTTGAAGGGAGGGGACATCAAATACTTGTATTTGGTGAGGGAGGGTGAAACAATCTGTATTATCACAGAAAACCTGCTGCTGGCAAAGATCCTGCTTCATTTCCTTTGCTCAATTTCCTTCCATTGCCATTTCTGGCATTGTCTTTTAAATCAAATAATTCCTTTTCTCGGAGTAAATTTCTGGCGCAGTAAGGCAGCAACTCTACCTCTGCGCCACACTAAATCTTTAAATTAAACTAAACTACGCCAGTGTGTTGCCCTAAGTTCAGTTTGACTGATGCAGCTAAAGATTGATTTGTCACCTACAAATGAAACAAAGTAATTTGCCGGTTATTCTAGTGTACAGTATATTTTTATAACATGTCAAATAATCTTGGTCTTTAACACATTATTATAAATCTACAGTTAAGTGCAATCAGTTTAAATAAATAAATTGATTCAGTTATACCAGGAACAAGTCCAGTTTTAGAGACAGGGCTAGCTTTCCTCATAGTTTTATGTAAATAAAATTCAAAAGTGCTGGAAACTTAATTAGCAGTTAAGATAATTTGCAGTGAAATTTCAACAACATTTTTCACCAAGTTTTCTTATATTGGACAAATCGTGCAAGAAAACCTGCACTATCAATTTCAAACCACAGACCTTTGTGTAAAATCATGTTCCACTTTGGAGTGTAATAAATTCACACTTTATACTGCAACATGGTTGCCATCAGTGCCACTCCCTTTACCAGTAAATAACACCCCGCTAATGCCACAGTATTTCCTTGAGAGATAATATTTATCTGATTGTCAAAAAAAAAATCAAATATTTGCTGGTGTGTGCTGCGCCGTCAGGGATGAGGCCGGGTTTGGCAGTGACCACACCAAAACTCGCAAAAGGTGAGCACAGTGAAATGTTTTATTTGGACTGACATGATTGTCCAGATCCACATAGGGGAGCTGTCCCTCATTGTCAGGACGCACATGAGATCCTGGCGATTTTGGGCTTGTCTCTAGAGCTTAGTCCTAGTTTTGAAGGAGGAGGCATGGCGATCTCTGGCTTATCCTGGCGGCTCAGCTTTGGGCTTGATAAGGCTGACTGGCGGTCTCACGTTTATCCTGGTGGTTCAGTCTTTGCCTCTGTGCATGGGTGCTGTCCCTCATTGTTTGTGCACAGGTAAGAGGCACTGGCAGTCTCAGGCTTGCCCCGGCCACACAAACTTGGTCTCAGTTGAGGAGCTGGCTGTCTAGAACTTCTTCCCGGCAGCTCAGTCTTGAGTACACAGTGGCGGTGGTGGTCTCGGGATTGTCCCAGTGGTTCAGTCTTCCTCCGCCTGTAAACAGGAAAACACAGCTACCAGGGAAGCACTCCACTTTCTCTCCCTTCCTCTCTCTCTTCTTTCTTCCTTCCTATTTTTCTTCCTCTTTCTCTTCTGCTTCTCTCTCCCTCTACTTTCTCGATTCCTGGCTGGAATGTCTGGGTTTTATAAAGAGTAGGCTAACGATGTTTAGATGGGTCAAATCGATGTCAGCTAATGGGATCCAGCTGTTACTGAGAATGCTCCGGATTGGCCTTTCCCAACCTGTCTGCCTGTGATAGGGATGAGAGCAGCACCTGAGAGTGGGGACGCTATCCCAATGTACAATTACTGTATTTTCTTCTTTCTATAATTTGGTCCAAGCGATTGGGTGAGGGGGAGGAGAACAGGAGAGTTATCTGGAGGCAATGGTGAAGGTAGAAAGGCGATGCATGTCACTTCACAGAGAGGTGAATAAATGTACACTACAAATTAGCAGGAGATGCAAGAGACTGCAATCTTGAGTAAAAACAAATTGTTGAAGGAGCTTAGCAGACTTGGCACCATGTACAGGGAAGTGGACAGTCATGATGTTGTTTTGTGTCAGAACCTTCTTCATTCTGAAATTTGCAGAACTGATGAAAAGCTTAAAAGAAATAGATCTTATTAAGTTCCTTAATACAGAAGTGGGAAATATGGAAACATAGAAAATAGGTGCAGGAGGAGGCCATTCGGCCCTTCGAGCCAGCACCGCCATTCATTGTGATCATGGCTGATCGTCCCCAATCAAAACCCTGTGCCTGCCTTCTCCCCATATCCCTTGGTTTCACTAGCCCCTAGAGCTCTATCTAAGTCTCTCTTAAATCCATCCAGTGATTTGGCTTCCACTGCCCTCTGTGGCAGAGAATTCCACAAATTCACAACTCTCTGGGTGAAAAAGATTTTTCTCACCTCAGTTTTAAATGGCCTCCCCTTTATTCTAAGACTGTGGCCCCTGGTTCTGGACTCGCCCAACATTGGGAACATTTTTCCTGCATCTAGCTTGTCCAGTCTTTTTATAATTTTATATGTTTCTATAAGATTCCCTCTCATCCTTCTAAACTCCAGTGAATACAAGCCTAGTCTTTTCAATCTTTCCTCATATGTCAGTCCCGCCATCCCAGGGATCAATCTCATGAACCGATGCTGCACTGCCTCAATTATAAGGATGTCCTTCCTCAAATTAGGAGACCAAAACTGTACACAATACTCCAGATGTGGTCTTGCCAGGGCCCCATACAACTGCAGAAGAACCTCTTTACTCCTATACTGAAATCCTCTTGTTATGAAGGCCAACATTCCATTAGCTTTCGTCACTGCCTGCTGTACCTGCACGCCAACTTTCAGTGACTGGTGTACAAGGACACCCAGGTCTCGCTGCACCTCCCTCTTACCTAACCTAACTCCATTGAGAGAATAATCTGCTTCCTTGTTTCTGCCGCCAAAGTGGATAGCCTCACATTTATCTATATTATACTGCATCTGCTACGCATCTGCCCACTCACTCAACCTGTCCAGGTCACCCTGCAACCTCCTAACATCCTCTTCACAGTTTACACTGCCACCCAGCTTTGTGTCATCCGCAAACTTGCTAGTGTTGCTTCTAATTCCCTCTTCCAAATCATTAATATATATGGTAAACAGTTGCGGCCCCAACACCGAGCCTTGCGGCACTCCACTCGCCACTGCCTGCCATTCTGAAAATGGCCCGTTTACTCCTACTCTTTGCTTCCTGTTTGCCAACCAATTTTCTGTCTATGTCAACACCCTACCCCAATACCATGTGCTCTAATTTTAGTCACCAATCTCCCGTGCGGGACCTTATCAAAGGCTTTCTGAAAGTCTAGATACACTACATCCACTGGCTCCCCTTCGTCCATTTTACTTGTCACATCCTCAAAAAATTCCAGAAGATTAGTCAAGCATGATTTCTCTTTCATAAATCCATGCTGACTTGGACATCCTTTTACTGCTATCCAAATGCACCGTTATTACCTCTTTAATAATTGACTCCAGCATCTTTCCCACCACCGAAGTCAGGCTGGTCTGTAATTCCCCATTTTCTCTCTCGCTCCTTTCTTGAAAAGTGGGATAACATTAGCTATCCTCCAATCCACAGGAACTGATCCTGAATCTATTGAACATTGGAAAATGATCACCAATGCATCCACTATTTCATGAGCCACCTCCCTGAGGACCCTGGGATGCAGACCATCAGGCCCAGGGGATTTATCATCCTTCAGTCCCATTAGTCTACCCAATACTATTTCTCGCCTAATGAAAATGTCTTTCAGTTCCTCTACCCCCCTAGATCTTCTGTCCTCCAATACATCTGGGAGATTGTTCGTGTCTTCCTTAGTGAAGACAGATCTGAAGTACCTGTTCAACTCTTCTGCCATTTCCTTGTTACCCATAATAATTTCACCCGTGTCTGCCTTCAAGGGACCCACATTTGACTTTGCTACTCTTTTTCTCTTACCATATCTAAAGAAGCTTTTACTGTCCTTCTTTATATTCTTGGCCAGCTTCCCCTCGTACTTCATCTTTTCAGCCCGTATTGCCCGTTTTGTTATCTTCTGTTGTCCTATGAAGGTTTCCCAATCCTCTGGCTTCAGGCTACTCTTTGCTGTGTTATACATCTTTGCTTTTAGTTTTATTCCATCCCTAACTTCCCTTGTCAGCCACGGTTGCCTCCTACTCCCCTTAGAATCCCCTTAGGGAAGAGAGAGGGAATTCTAGATCATGAAACCAAAGTAGCAGAAGACTTAGCCACCAATTGTAGACAAACTTTGGAACAGTGTTTGCAAAGGTACTGAGATTGAGATGAGGTTTCTGAGGCCATGCATCTGTACTTAAGGGAATTGGTACTTCCTCAGCAGCTGAATATTCACCTTTCACGAACTTTATTGCAAAGTCTGCTGCTAGTAAATACTGAAAATAGATAATGTGGAATATTTTTACTTACGTTTTATCTTGATTTTGAATAAAATTTCTTGGTAGAACTTAAATGCGTTTCCAAAAATGGCAACATGTGCGGGAGTGCCCCGTATTTCGTATCAAGAGAAAGCTGTGGCTAATCATTTGTAGCAAGTAACTTGTGCACAAGTCCCCACTTCGACAACAGAGCCATCCACAAGCCTCCGAGAAAATAATGTACAGGTATATGCTTTTTATTGGCTAGTTAAACCAATTGTCTTTTGCTTATATACAAGCTTACTATTGTGTCCTACATGTTACTGTCAAAGGCCAATGGATCTTTATTCTGACAATACTCTGCTTGAGGTGGCTTTAGAAACGCTAAAATGAATTCAAGGCAAATTTTGATTAAGGTTTGCAAAATGTAGCACATGCTGGAAATCTGAAACTTCTCGGAATTTGCAATAGATCAAGCAACATCTGTGGAGAGAGTAACAGTTCACATTTCAAGTTAACGACTTTTTGGCTTCTCCAGGTTCCATTAAAAGATCATTGATCTGAAATTTTAAACTTTTGTTTTTCTCTTCACAGATGCTGTCTGTCTTGCTGTATTTCCAAAATATTGTTTTTTACTGCACTGATGTAGTTATGATACATCTCTCAGGGTAGTTCAAAACACAATGAGTTATTGAAATAGATTATAATGCATACTGATGAAGCCAGAGAAACAGATTGTCATATTAAGAAAGTAGTTTTTGATTTATTTCCAAATGCATTTCATCATGAAATTTTTCATGCTTATTCAGGAAAGTGCAATGCCCTAAGTGCGCTGTTGAAATTTGCATTGAGGGCCTTTGACCAAACAGTTCATTCATGCCACACTGGAAGTCTCAGCATGTCCATTGGGTACAATCTATATACTATTAAAACTCACTTCTTGTGCGCGTAACAACGGTTTCTCTGATTTCGTCAAAACGGTGAACCGTAGCGCCACGATTTTTGCACCACCTTAATCACCACGCGGTTATCTGCTGGAAAATTATTTTTTATTTAATTCGGTCGCATGTTTTTTAAGTTACAGAGGTTTTAAAGCGCTCCCCCCCCCCCTAATTTATAGGGGGCGCTGTGGTGCGGATTTATTGAAGGTCTTCAGCTTGTGATGTCACAATGCCCCTGTGAGATGAGCTCGAGCTGACCCCCGTCCCCCCCCCCCCTTCAGCGTGTGATGTCACAATGGACAAGCAGCTGCTATTGGGTGTCTACTCTTTACAAATTTACATCTTTTTATTTTAAACCTTTTTTTTCAAGGTCTTCAGCTTGTGACGTCACAATGCTTGTGTGAAGCAGCTGATTGTTTTTTAAAGTTGTGTTTTTTATTGCAAGTCACTTAACATACACAGATCAGCATGGGGCCCCTATGCTCGTGGGCCACCGGGGCAAGTGTTTCGAAAAAAGAAAGGGGTGGTCCCCCTTCCCCCCTCAACCCCTTCCTCCCCACTCCTTCCCACCTCCATCCCCACTCCCTCCCCCCCTCCTCCCCAACTAACTCCCCATCCCTCCCCACCTCCCTCACCCCTCGGGGACGGGCCCAACGGGGAAAGAGGGGTATTGGGAAAAGGGGAGGTCCCCCTCCCTCCCCCCTTCCCCCTCCCTCCCCCATACCCCCTCCCTCCCCTCCCCCCTCCCCTCCCCCTCTCTCCCCCTCCCCTCCCCTCCCCCTCCACACCTCCACACCTCCCTCCTCCCTTCCCTCCCCCCCACTCCCCTCCCGGTTATAATGGAAACCCTACGAGGACGGGCCCAACGGGGAAAGAGCGGTACTGGGAAAAGGGGAGGTCCCCCTCCCTCCCCCTTCCCCCCTCCCCCTTCCCCCCTCCCCCTTCCCCTCCCTCCCCCCCTACCCTGCTCCCTCCCCTCTCCCCCCTTCCCCTCCCCCTCCCCCCCTTCCCCTCCCCCTCCCCCTCCCCTCCTCCCTCCAGATCAGCATGGGGCCTCTATGCTCGTGGGCCACCGGAGCAAGTGTTGCGAAACAGCACTTGGAGTGTGTCTGGGGGAGAGAGAGAATGGGGGGGGTCTGAGAATGGGGACTGGGGAGGGGGACAACAGGGGTCGTTGCGGAGGTGGCTTGGTGGTGGGGGAAAGAGGGGTACTGGGAAAAGGGTAGGTCCCCCTTCACCCCTCAACCCCTTCCTCCCCCCTCCTTCCCACCTCCATCCCCACTCCCTCCCCCCCTCCTCCCCCTCCCTCCCCAACTCCCTCCCCACCTCCCTCAACCCTCCCCACCTAACTCCCCCCCTCCCTCCTTCCCTCCATTCCTCCCTCCCTCCCCCAATCCCTCCCCCCTCCCTCCACACTTCCATCCCTCTCCCCCTCCCCCCTCCTTCCACCCTCCCTCCCCCCCTCCCTCCTTCCCTCCATCCCTCCCTCCCCCAATCCCTCCCCCCTCCCTCCACCCTTCCATCCCTCTCCCCCTCCCCCTCCCCACTCCTTCCACCCTCCCTCCCCCCTCCCGGTTACAATGGAAACCCTACGGGGACGGGCCCAACGGGGAAAGAGGGGTACTGGGAAAAGGGGAGGTCCTCCTCCCTCCCCCTTCCACCCTCCCTCCCTCCCCCTCCCCCCCCCTACCCTCCTCCCTCCCCTCTCCCTCCCCCCTCCCCCCTCCCCCCTTCACTCCCCCCTCCCCTCCCCCTCCCTCCCCCCCTCCCCCTCCCCTCCTCCCTCCACACCTCCCTCCTCCCTCCCTCCCCCTTCCCTCCCTCCCCTCCTCCCAGTTAAAATGGAAACCCTACGAGGACGGGCCCAACGGGGAAAGAGGGTACTGGGAAAAGGGGAGGTCCCCCTCCCTCACCCTTCCCCCCTCCCCTCCCCCCTCCCCTCCCCCCTCCCTACCCCCCTCCCTCCCTCCCCCCCCTTCCCCCCTCCCTCCCCCTCCCCTCCTCCCTCCACACCTCCCTCCTCCCTCCCTCCCCCTTCCCTCCTCCCTCCCTCCCCCTTCCCTCCCTCCCCTCCCCTCCCTCCCCTCCCCTCCTCCCGGTTACAATGGAAACCCTACGAGGACGGGCCCAACGGGGAAAGAGGGGTACTGGGAAAAGGGGAGGTCCCCCTCCCTCCCCCCTCCCCTCCCCCCTTCCCCCCTCCCCTCCCCCCTTCCCCCCTCCCCTCCCCCTTCCCCCCCCATCCCCTCTCCCTCCCCCCTCCCCTCCCCTACCCCTCCCTCCCCCCACCCCCCTCCCTCCCCCCCTTCCCCCCTCCCCTCCCCCCTCCCCCCCTCCCCTCCCCCCCTTCCCCCCTCCCCTCCCCCCCATCCCTCCCCTCCTCCCTCCCTCCCCCTTCCCTACCCCCCACTCCCCTCCCGGTTACAATGGATCCCTACGAGGACGGGCCCAACGGGCACACTTGTGCTAGTAATATAATATAACTTAATTGGGAAATGTTTAACTCAGAGTGAGGCTGGGCCAGGAGTTTGTGGGCAAGAGAGAACCCATAGCTAATGAGTGTGGTAAAATACCTCTTAGTGGAGCACTTGCCCACAGAATTTATTTTGTCCTGCCTCGATTATATTATTTCTGACTTTGTCCATTCCCTTCTCACTTATATCAGTGACAAATTTGATGGCCTTCACCATATTGACAAGTTTCCAGTTCAACGACCCAAACAACTCATCTTCATATCTATGCAGTTCCTCTACACTTTCAATTCACCTAATCTGTCCCTCTCTCTTCCACAGCTGAACTAGTTCTTATATTGATCAACTACTTTTTCAACTTCACAGCTGTAGCAATGGGAACTTGCATGGCCCCAGCTATGACTATATCCGTGCGCTATACGTAACAGTTCCAGTTTCAGTCGTGTTTAGGTCCTCACTGTCAACTTTTTTTCTTTGGGTCCAGCACATAAATGCCATCACAAAGAAGGTGTGCCAGCATCTTTACTTTCTTAGAAGTTTAAAAGGATTCAGCATATCACCAAATATTCTAACAAATGTCTACAGATGCAATGTGGAAAGTATTCTGACCAGTTGTGCAATTACCTGATATGGCAATTCCAATGCACAGGAACACAAGACATTGCAGAGAGTGGTGGACTCAGCTTGGTCCACCACTCCCTACCACTGAAAGCATCACGAGACACAACCTCAGAAAGTTACATATTTTACAGACAAAAGTGCAGCAACTGGGTTTCAGTGCAGGCAAAAATAAGGTCATCCACTGTTACTGGACATCTGATTATTTTTTCTTGATAGCAACATGTTAGTAGTGGAGGTCGAAAAAGACCAAAGTATTACAAACAGGCAGTACAGAAAATAAGACAAAAACAAATGGAGTGCAGGTCTTTAGAGCCTGAGAATGGGAATAAAGAAGCCAACAGCTTTATATCGCATTGGTTACACAATAGCTGGAGCAATGTGTTCAGCTGTGGACACCAACCACACTGTTGAAGGGATACATTGCCTTTGGAAGGGTGCAGTACAGATTTTCCACAGTGATACCTGAAATTCAAGGACTAAACAACAAGGAGAAAATCCGCAAGTATTTCATCGAAATTAAAGGATGATATAATCAATGTTTTAATCTAATAAAGGAAACTATTTTAACGGGTTGCGGATCTAGCTCGGGGGGGTGGGGGGGGGGGGGGGGGGGAGAGGCTAAACCTGAAAGCAGTTCTTTCAGAAACAGAAACAACATATTTCTGCAGATGAAGTGAATTAGAAATGTGTAATTCTCTATTAAAGACAGCATTTAAAGGCTAATTATTTTTTAAGTCTTAGATTGGTTGGTATATGCTCCCCAGTAAGGTTTTAAGACATATAGGGAAAAGACAGGAGTGTTGAATTAAATCGCAGGACTGGCGGCACGGTGGCGCAGCGGTAGAGTTGCTGCCTTACAGCGAATGCAGCGCCGGAGACTCAGGTTCAATCCTGACTACGGGCGCCGTCTGTACGGAGTTTGTACGTTCTCCCCGTGACCTGCGTGGGTTTTCTCCGAGATCTTCGGTTTCCTCCCACACTCCAAAGACGTACAGGTATGTAGGTTAATTGGCTGGGCAAATGTAAACATTCCCCGTAGGGTGTGTAGGATAGTGTTAATGTGCGGGGATCGCTAGGCGGCGCGGACCCGGTGGGCCGAAGGACCTGTTTCCGCGCAGTATCTCTAAATCTAAAAAAAAAATCAATCATGATCTTTGAATAGCAGAACAGTTGACAAATTATATCCTCCTGTCCCTATAATACATATTGTTTTGATTCATACTTTTGTTAGATCAAGAGTTGTGTCATGATTTGGAGCTGATTAGGCCTGACGAAACCCAAACAGGGCATCAGTGAGTAAGATATCAGAGACGAGACACATGCCAATGCTGGAAAACTGAGCATAAAACAGTGTTGGAGAAGCTCAGTGAAGCAGTAAGCATCTGTGGAGGGAATGGACAGAGACATTTCAGGTTGTGATCCTTTATCAGTCTGAAGTAGGGTCCCAACCCGAAATATTGTCACTCCCAGTCCAAAGAGAGTCCTGATCGGAAACATTGTCTGTACATTCCGTCCAGAGATATTGCCTGACCTTTTGAGTTGCTCCAGTGCATTCTTTTGCTTAAGGTATCAGAGAGTAAATCCATCTGATAGTATTGTCAATTGTGCCTTTGCGAGAGAATAATTGGCAGATAATTAGGTGGATTGGATCTGTTCTTTTCTTTTGAGGGGGGGGGAGGCACTTTGGAATCCTCTATAATAGTTTCATTGAAGATAAGAGAGGAAGGATGAGGTATCAGAATGATAATGGTCAGTATTAGTGAAAGTCCAGAGCAGTGCAAAAAGATCTGACATGTACATATGGACAAAGTGGTGTACGGCTAAATGGAATTGATGGCTAAAAATTGATGTTGATAAGATTGGAGCATGCTGCCTAATTGTTTGGGATTGGCTGGTGCAAAGCAGAGAGTGAGGGGAGAAGTTATGAAAGTGCAACAATCATGTTTTAGTTTTCTTCTTCATTCTCTACATTTACTAATATTTACTGAAATACAATTGTAAAATAGGACAACAACATATACAATAAGATGGTTTAAAATGATGATGGGTGCAAAGAAAGTGTCAGGATGTAACATGTTGCGTAGTGATTCCTTGGTTGGAAAAGGGGAAAAGGCATAGCATGGGAAATAGAGAGCAATTAGAAAATGGCTATGGAGCAACAGTGGATTTAAGCCAAAAGGGAGGAATGGGAGGGTTCAATAGTAACTTTGAGTGAACATTCTGTAGCAAGCTTGCTTGGTTACATTTCACAGACAGAGGCATTTTGTTGTATTTTACAAGGTGAAATGTTGCTGTTAAGGAAAGGATATAACACAGCCTGGGGGGTACTCGGTGGTTGGGACTTTGCCATTGGACTGGGTCACGACCAGTGCCAAGGGCAAGCAATGCCGCGGGTGGAGCCACCTGCCACTGACCACCAGGTGTTGTTAAGTATAAGTATTGATGCTTTGCCACAATAAATCTTGCATTGATTAATACTTTTTTTTGTGTGGTCTCTGGTTTCAAAATCAAATACTCAGTCAAAACACCTATAGTAAGTGCTGCTTGTTACATTGCAAAGGATTTTTAACTTCCTGAAGCAAGGGTACCCTTTGTGTTTATAACTCATCCAGTGGTTCATACTGAACAAAGTTGATTAGATTTCATATATAAAGGTTATTTCAATCTGAAGAACAAAATTGCTATCTGCTTTCAATGACCTTGCAAATCAGTTAAACTCTGGTATGTCAATGATTGTTTCCAGGATTGTGCACTTCTATGAGAGTGGAATGCGGGTGTAATATTGATCTGTGTTAACAAATGCAAGCTGAATTATGATGAACAACATAACATATATTTGGCTGGCACTGTTATCAAATAACTGCGCTGAAAAATTATTTTACATTTCTGCCTATACTTGCTATGAGCAGAAAAGAGACAGTGCAGATTATTTTCAGAAAGGAGACACTGCAGTTTATTTTTCTTCTTAACTTTTTCTGAGAAATAGTAGATTATGAGGTACATGATACTCATTGGATCGCTGATTGCGCAATGAGAAATATTTGCCATTAAAAAACAATTTCTTGCCAAACTATTAGGCAAGGAACACTGCTTTTAGGTCTGGCGATAGGGCTTTATACAGCATGGCCCGAGCTAACCTGAAGAGAGGCATCAGAGAGGCCAAATTAGACTACAGGAGGAAGATAGAGGACCACCTGGACAGTAACAACAGCAGGCAGGTGTGGCAGGGGATCCAGTATCTAACCAACTATAAGACCAACCTTGGAGCTGCTGAAGGTGACGCCTCGTTGGCAGAGGAGCTGAACCTCTTCTTTGCTCGCTTTGAAGTGGAGCCACCCGAGACAGCCATATCACACCACATGGTCCACAGCAGCCTAACCCTCAAGATAGAGGAGCATGAGGTGAGGCGCACGCTGCGGGCCATCAATCCAAGGAAGGCTACTGGACCCGACGGCGTCTCTGGACGCGTGCTGAAGGACTGCGCTGACCAGCTGGCTGGAGTCTGTACGAGGATTTTCAACCAGTCTCTGGCCCAGTCCACTGTTCCATCCTGTCTGAAGTCCGCAATCATAGTCCCCTTGCCCAAAAAACCCCACATTTCCAGCCTCAACGACTACCGGCCAGTCGCACTCACACCAGTGGTGATGAAGTGTTTTGAAAAACTGGTCCGGGGTCATATCACATCACTCCTGCCCCGAAGCTTTGACCCCCACCAGTTTGCGTACAGAGCGAATAGATCCACAGAGGACGCTATAGCCACAGCCCTCCATGCTGCACTGTTCCACCTGGAGCAGCCGGGGAGCTACGTGCGGATGCTCTTTGTGGACTACAGCTCTGCCTTTAATACCATCCTTCCCCATAAACTGGTGGACAAACTGGGGGACTTGGGACTTCCACACTCCACCTGCATGTGGATAAATAGCTTCCTGTCAGCTCGCAGCCAGAGAGTCAGAGTGGGCCATCACACATCCACGGCCCTCAGCCTCAGTACCGGCTCTCCACAGGGCTGCGTGCTGAGCCCCCTGCTCTACACCATCTATACACATGACTGCACCCCCGCCCACCACAGCAACACCATTGTCAAATTTGCGGATGACACTACGGTGGTGGGACTCATCACCGGGGGGGACGAGTACGCCTACCGGGATGAGGCGGAGCAGCTGACAGTGTGGTGTGGAGAAAATAACCTGCTCCTCAACACCTTAAAGACAAAGGAAATAATAATAGACTTCAGAAAGAATAAAACGGACATGGTACCATTAACTATCAGAGGGGACTGTGTGGAGAGGGTGGCGGATTTCCGCTTCCTGGGAATCCATATTGAGGAGGACCTGACGTGGAGCGTGAACACCTCTGCGCTGCTGAAAAAGGTCCAGCAGAGACTGCACTTCCTGAGGGTGCTCAGGAAGAATAACATCACTCAGAGACTGCTGTTGTCCTTTTATCGGTGCTACATTGAGAGCATCCTAACATACTGTGTATGCGTATGGTACGCCAGCTGCACAGCGGCTCAGAGGAAAGCGCTCCAGAGGGCCATTGACAACGCCCAGAGGATTGTCGGCTGCCCTCTACTTACCTTGGAGGACTTACACAGTTCCCGCTGCATCAAAAAATCCCAGAGTATTATAAAGGACATTTCCCACCCCGGACACTCCCTGTTTGAACTGTTACCGTCAGGCAGACGGTACAGATCTACAAGGACAAGGACAAACAGACTTAAAAATAGTTTTTACCCCACTGCTATAAAGGCACTAAATGTAGCCGCCAAGGAACGCAGGGGCGATACATAATAAGAGACTGTGAAATCGACAGAAGGATGTAGGGTTGGGTGTTTATGCGTGCTATTTTCATGATATTTATTTTAGTTGTTTATCTTTTTAAAATATTTTACCTTGTATGTATCGTTAGCTTTTAGAAATGTTTGAATGGTGCACTGACTGGCTGACATTTTACAATTTCGTTGTACATGGCTCATGTTACAATGACAATAAAGGAACTATTCTATTCTATTCTAGATGAGTTGGTACTTGCTGGATTAGAAATGCTGTTTTCACTTATAGACAATAGGTGCTGGAGTAGGCCATTCGGCCCTATGAGCCAGCACCGCCATTCAATGTGATCATGGCTGATCATTCACAATCAGTCTCCCGTTCCTGCCTTCTCCCCATACCCCCTGACT
Source organism: Rhinoraja longicauda (assembly GCF_053455715.1). Lineage (NCBI taxonomy): Eukaryota > Metazoa > Chordata > Chondrichthyes > Rajiformes > Arhynchobatidae > Rhinoraja > Rhinoraja longicauda. The sequence goes on from NC_135985.1 coordinate 14,973,150, forward strand.
ATCTAGCTCTCTCTTGAAAGCATCCAGAGAATTGGCCTCCACTGCCTTCTGATGCAGAGAATTCCACAGATTTACAACTCTCTGACTGAAAAAGTTTTTCCTCATCTCCGTTCTAAATGGCCTACCCCTTATTCTTAAACTGTGGTCCCTGGTTCTGGACTCCCCCAACATTGGGAACATGTTTCCTGCCTCTAACATGTCCAATCCTTTAATAATCTTATATGTTTCATTAAGATCCCCTCTCACCCTTATAGTTTGAAACACAGATAGTATTATGGAGGAACTGGATATTATATTTCTAAATATTATCACATTCCCATTTTAATAATATAATTAGTGTATAATTACAATTTCATTTGCAAATAATATCAGAATTATAATAGAATAAAATTAAACAATGAATTGTCTCACTACCAGACTAGATACAAGTACAGTAAACCCTCATTTTTATGGACCATTTTATAACGGATTTTGATTTATAATGGACTGACCTACTGATTTTCACTGCCAGGCTGGGTTGCTGTTGCCACCCCGGCCCGTGTCACTCTTTGGCCACTCCCGCCGCTACTACCAACACCGTTGCGGCTGAAAACGCTGCAGTTGCCGCTGCCGCCTTCACTGCTGCCACCAGCCCCATCACTACCGCTGCCGCCACCGCAATCACTGCCTCTTACCTGCACTCTGGCCACCTGCGGGCTGCAATCAGTGACTGCGCTGATCATCACCTCTCCCCTGACTATCAAGTCACTTACATTCCAGGTCAAGTTCCAGACCAAGAGTCTGAAGAAGGGTCAGGACACAAGACGTCACCTATCCATGTTCTCCACTGATGCTACTCTAGCACTTTGTGTCCGTTTTTTTATATTAAATAGCAAATGTCGTTGTTTGCTTCTACCATTTATACAATGATAATCTCTTACTCGGTTATAGCGGATAATCAGTAATAATGGGCATCACCTCCCCCTCTATAGTCCGTTATAATGTGGATTTACTGTAGTCAAAATTCTGTTTGGAATAGGGGCTTTAAGAATGCCATTGGACTGATTAAATCTGCTCAATAAAGGAATGGTGTTTGACACTTGCCCCTTACCTCCACCAGCAGGTTTCTCTGACCATGGCAATAGACTGAATGCCAGTAGAAGGGGAGGGAAATTATCTTTTGGCTTTTAACCATGCCACTTCACTCAGCTACATGAGCTGGAGTTTAATCCTCCTGCATGCTTTAGCCCATGACTAGATTCAGTTTTTAAACTGAGGAAACACACATGCTAGTTCCGTGATTTCATTGATCAAGGCTCCAGTTAAGTCACTCATTAGAAAGGCCCCACTGTTGATGTCAAGCATATTCTGCAGAATTTAACACAGTTTAGCTCAGAATGAAGACTTTAGTAATTTGGTCAATTTAAATGCCAAAGACAAAATGAAAATCAACATGTTTAACTTCTTGGCAGTTTGTGCCTTTTGAAAAATGAATAATATATCTGGGCTTTGCACTCCTAAAGGGTCTTTGGTGAGGGCATGTTGTTGAACTAAAACTCGTGTTTTGGGGTTTTTTTCCTGCCATCTTTAACTTTACATTTGTCTCTTTAAGGGTTTTGCATTCAACTATCATCCAATAGCACATTGAAGCTTTCTTTTGATGCAACTGACATATGCATTGATAAATAACTAAAGTGTTAATGATTTTTTTAAATTACTTGTGGTCTCATTCATATCTGGCAATTTTAGTCCTTAAATTGCAGCAAATTAAAGCAATCTTTTCCCTTGTTGGATACAAGCTATTACTTTGCTAGAATCCTGATAATTACAGATGGGGATTTATCTTATTTATTCATTCATGCAAGGTGAATTTTGCTGGCATGCTAACATTTATTGTCCATTCCTAACTGTCCCTTGACAGGAGTAGTGCGCTAGACCATTTCAGAAGACAGTTATGAGCCAAGCGCATGATGGGTCCTGGGTCACGTGTATTTGTACAAAATAGAAACAGGTCCTCAGTCCATTGCATCTATGCCGATGATCATGCTTATCTACACTAATCTCACTTGTCTTCATTAATTCCATATTCCTCTATACCTTCTTTATTCTAGTAACTGTCCAGATATCTCTTAAATGTTCCTCTTACCGTTCCTGCCTCCACCTTCTCCTCTGGCAGCTCATTCCAGATACCAACTCTTTGTGTGGAAAACATTACCTCCCAGATCTCCTTTAGACTTCTTCCCTCTCACTAAAAACCTTTCCCGTTATTTTAGACTACTACCATGGGAAACTGACTCTGGCTATCTTCTCTATCTATGCCTTTCATACGTATATATGGCGCTATCATGTCATTTCTCAGCCTCTTTTGCTCTAGGGGAAAAAGACCCTGCCTATGCAATCTCTCCTTGTAATTCAAGTCCTCCAATCCAAGTAACATACACTTCTTCACACGCTTTAGGTTAATCACATCTTTCCTGTAATGCAACAACCAGAATGGCACACAATACTCCAAGTGCCCAAGACCAGACTGAATAAGAATTGCAGATTTTCTTTCCTGAATATTAAAGAGCCAGGTGGGTTTTTGTGACAATTTGGTACTTCCTGTACTCCAGAAATATTGAATAACCTGCTTTTAAAACTCTCTAGCAATTGCAGTAGGATTTTAATTCATGTCACTGGATCAGCAGTTCAGCATTGGAATCACAGTGTTACTGTACTTTTCCATCACCTAATCTTAATTTATTAATTCAAACCCTAAAGTCACCCACAGAAGCATCCAATTAGCTCTAAAGTGATTCCAGATTTCCTTCTCACTTTTTAACCTGGTTGTCCATTCCATGGATTTATCATTCTTCACATGAGGAATTTCCTAATTATCTTTTCTAAATTGGCCTTTGTTTAGTTTGAACATAAAACCCTTTCTCCATGTCAAAATCCAAATTTAATATAATATTTACTCAGCTGATCCTGTGCTATCAACCATACCCTTGGGTTACATCTGAGGCACCAAAATTGAAAACCCTAACTTCCTTCCAATTTCATCTTAACTCAGCTTTTTGTCACTAAGGGTTAGTCTTGTACATCTTCCAGCCTGGGCACCTTTCCTTGTGGCTTGTGAATTTTCACAATTTAAGATATGTCAACAACACTGTACTTTTTTTCCTGAGGTGTAGCATGGCTTTAACAACAAAAGGGATTTTGGCGGAATTAAACTTTTCACATTTATTGTGATATCTCTGCAGACTAATCTCCGAGGAGCCTTTTTGTTGGACAGGCTAAGGTACAGGATGGTGTAAATAATGTCATACCAATAAATTAAGTTCAATTTTTTCAAGCAATGGAATTGCAGGTCCAGTTCCACACGTGACATGAGCAAAGAGAATAAAGGAACCGCAAATAAAGCAGCAAATTTAAAATGGTTGTCATCGGTATTATTCTACGATTCTGCATGCTTACATAATTAACTTGCAAACTTGGCCTAATATTGATAATGACAAAGTTAACCAAAGCTTGGCTTATTCTAGTAGTTTAATTCTTCACTGATGAAGAATAAACAACACCGGTCCTGCATTCACTGCAGAACAATTCCTTGGAACTCAATTACCTTTTTAAGTATGGCAAGAATAAGCTTTCTAAATTAAATCCAACAAATCTTTAATTTTCTTCAGTAAAGAACTGTTTGCTTTCCATTCATTGACTTTACAGAAAATGGTATATCGCAAGTCACTTAAAATCTTAGGGCAATAATCTTGGCAAACAAGAAGATTGTTTAATTTTGCTGTAAGCAACAGAACAATCATTCCAGTGTTTCCTTACAAGCTCATTGGCATTGGCAGGATGCAAGTTAACTCATCTATATTTAGAGGATTTGTTGGCGAATGCTGCTGCATGATGTCCCAGAAGGTAATTTTATTTTGCAGTGATTATAAACTAAGTCTTGGGTGAAACATCTTAGGATCAGAAGTGAAATTAGGACTATATTGAATGTCAATGCATTACCTTTCACAAGCTGGCCAAGGACATCTTGGGATCACAAGTGAAAGCAGAACCTTATTGAATGTTAACTGAAGCTAAGACAGGGATTAAAGAAAGTTCACCACACTCTGCATCCAATTGCATATCATCAGCAATTAGGCAAGATAAATGATTGAGTTTCTGTCTAACTCAGTCCACAGTGTCTAAAATTTAAAGTAGAAAAAGTTAAACTTGTAGTAGATAAAGGAAAGTTAAAACTTTATTGAGCAAACCCAATCCGAACCTGCTCATGCGACTACAGTATTTATGATCCAACTATAAATTTTGCTTTTTCTGCAAACCCTCAGAATTATTTTTTTGCACAGTCCTTTTCTTTTCACTGTCTGGAACTTCTACAATTTCATTGCAGAATCAATTCTCTTCCAAATGTATGTTAATCCTATCCCTTAGAATCCTCTCCACTAACTTCCCTATCATTCACGTGCAGCTCACCAACCTATAATTTCCTGGATTACTTCTCCTTCATTTCTTAAACAAAGGAACAACAGTGACTACTCTCCAGTTCTCCAGGACCTCATCTTTGGCTAGAGTAGATACAAAGATCTTTGTCAAGGCCTATGCAATCTCCTCTCTACTTTTCTAAATAACCAGGGATAGATCCCATCATGCCCTCGGCATTTATCCACTTTCAGACTCTTCAAGAGCCTCAAAAACTCCTTCTTGATTTCAAATTGCTGTAGCATAATACTATTTCCAAACTGATCGAACTGTCCTCCATCTCCTTCTCTTTGGTGAATACAGATACAAAATACTCGTTTAGTACCTCGACTACATTCTCAAACTCCAAGCATAAATTCCCTCCTTAATCCTTTTGTTTTTAATGCACTTCTAAAATACCTTGGGGTTTTCTTTAATCCAACTCACCAATGACATTTCCTGGCCCCCTTTGGCCCTTCTACTTGCTTACTTCTAATTGTCTAATTGTCTCCTGCTTGCTTTCTATTCCGCAAAGGCACTATCCGATTTCATATTTGTAAAGCGTCCATAGATATTCTTTTATTTCTTTTTGATCAATTTTACAATCACTTTGGTCAACCAAGATTCCTTTAATCTGCCATCCTTATCCCTCCTCCTTACTGGAACATGCTGGGCTTCTACTCTGATCAGTTCTCCTTTAAACAACTCTCACATGTCAGATGTGGACTTACCAAATCTACATACTGTTTCAAGAAACCTACTCAGGTACTCCTAACAAATTCTGCCCCACCTAAGCCATTGGCACTGAGCAAAGTCCAGTTATTATTGGAGAAGTTACAATCGCCCACTATGCCTACCCTGTTGCTTTTGCGTCTTTTTGTCATCTGTCTACATATCCTTTCCTCTACTCCCCATTGGCTATTAGGGCAGGAATGGCCACTAAGTTGTTCAACTGTGCATGGTCATTCGATATGAACATGGCCATGTGCCCAGGCCTCACTTCTTCTATGTCACACATCCCTCGATATAATCTGATCATCTATCATATAGCCAGTCTCTCAATTGTGTCACAGGAGCACTGTGCTCTCCTTTTCAGCATTGTGCTCCTCCTTGTCCTTTCCTCCCATTAACCTCTCATTTTTGACAGGCTGCATGTCTCCTATTCTGGCAAGGAAAAAAATGTAAGTCTATCTTAATGCTCTACAAGACAATAACAAGATAGTCATGCTGCTATTTTCCGACTAAAATAAATGTTATAGTTATGCAGCAGCATGGATGGCAATGTTCATATTTACTAAACATTAACTCAAAAGAGACGGAGTCATTGAAACACTGACAGTAAGTTTACTTGGTAAACTAAATTGCTTTTGAGCTTGAGGTGGTTTGAGGGTCTGTGGCTCCTTTGGACTTTAGGCTCAGCATGGACTTATTTGCTGGAGAAAGGTGCTGGAGAGTCAGGAGCTGTTAATCTGCATAGTGAGTGGGTTATAGGGAAATAGGTGGGGTAATGGAATTGATGGAAGTCCTCTGAGAGCTGGCCTGGACAAGATGAAATGAATGATTGCCAACTACATTGTAAATTAAAGTAATATGAGACTTTTAATTATCCTATCTTTGGAGGCTCCAGTGTGGCTGGTGGAGGGGGCTGATGTAAAAGACTTGTGAGAGAGATACATGTGTGGGCATATCAATTGCTTTCAGACTTAAACATTTAGATAAGGTCTCTCCCTCGCTCTTGCAGGGTATCCCTCCTTTATGGGCTGATACCACCACCCACCCCCCCCCCCACCACCAACCCCCCCCCCCACCACCACCCCCCCCCCCCCCCCCCCACCCCCCCCTCCCACCCCCCCCCTCCCATTGAGGGCTGATACCCCTTTTCCTTTAAGGCACAGCAAAGTGCCAGCAATTTCTGCAACGTAAAGTGTGGTGAGGAATCAGCCAGTTCCTGTTTATTAGATATGACATATGCCACCCAAAGCTGTTGCATGTGTCATTTTGGCCAACTACAGTTTTTTTATGCGTGAGCTAATTCATTGTTAGAATGAAATACAATAATGGTCTCCACATCCAAGCAAGCTCAAACACAGTTTTGAGGCCTCTGTGCCAAATTAAAGGTAGGTCATTGCACTAGCACAGACCAAGAAGTCTATTATAAATTTCAAATCTAAATTGGTATTTTATATTCAATATCACCAATATCCTGTAAATCTGTAATTCTAATCTCTGGATTATAGAAAGGATTTTGCACTGGAAAAGGTGAAAAGAAGAATTACATGATGATACCAGAATTGAGGAGGTTATAAAGATAAAGATCACCAAATTGGAGCTCTTTAAGCTCGAAAGTGGAAGTTCAGGAATGGCCTAATAAAAGCTTTCAAATAAAAGAGAACCTTTTGGAGGTCATGGTGATCAAAAATGATGACGGGACGTAAAAAATAATGACACCTTATCAAAAGCATGCTGAAGATCATAACATTCTGCAATCTTATACATGCCCATAAATATTTCTCATGATTTCTGAGAGTTTGGATTAATAAGCATTTTTCTCAATTAACAAATTCTGTTTATTTGCATATGAATGAACAATCCCTCAGTGAGTTTTAGCAATTTCCCATTGCTCTTCCTAAAATTAAAATTATTTGGGATTATAAAGTTTGCTCTTTATTCATTTTTACCTAACTTTACAACTCAGCATTTTTAATCCACTGAATGTACTGCAATGGGATCCAAAATTGAGAATCCAACAAGATTCATATATCCTCTCTATCATGAACAAAAAAGATTTTAAAAAGCACAATTTAACTTAATTTATTCTGAATGAGGAGTTATCAATTGAGATGTAATCAGGGCAAATTGAATATATCTTTAAATCCTATTTTTGATCTTATTATTATACTTTAGCAACTTTGATTAAAACTGACTCAAGTAAATTTCACAGTTCCAGAATAGTGTCAGTTCAAATTGCGTTTTATGTTAACTGTTACTCTTTTTAAATACCCACAAGAATTGATCTGTTAACAGATCTATTCATTACCTCAGAGGAGATGACCATGGTACAGTATGGTTTAAGATTCAATCAATAACAACAACAAAAAACACACAATCTAATCTGCCGAACCATAACTGGGCATTTTGGGCCAGATACCCAATTTACATAAAGCCCTGTTTTACAGTCCATAAAAAGTCATATGTTTTAACAATGAGAAACTGGACTACAGATCTCAATCCAATGATCTTAGATCATTCTACTACCTAGTCTGAAGTAGATGCATCTTGGAATGACTAACTCTCTTGGTTTATCTTTGGTTTTCTCAAGTTCAAGGTCTCTGACAAAACAATATACTATGCTAGTGTGGGGAATTACAGTGGAAATTTTATATTTGCTGCCCAGACAGTATATGAACCCACTGTGCAATATTCCATTCTTAGATTGTTGTTGGCCAAATGTGCCATCTTTCACCTCCATTGAATCTACCTAAATTTACCTTAAAAAATAATTAAGATTCTACCTCCATGGCCTTTGAGTAATTGAATTACCAATATTCAAAACTACAAGAGAAAAACCTTCACCTTCTCTCCTTCTTAAATGGGTATCAAAACAAATAATTTTCCCCTTGTTCTAGATTCTCCCACATCCAGTAAAATGTAAACACAATGAACTGCAGACGCCGGAATTTTTGTAGGACACAAAGTGCTGAAGTGAATGAATGAATGAATAAGTTTATTGGCCAAGCATGTACACATACAAGGAATGTGCCTTGGTGCTCTGCTCGCAAGTAACAACCGAACATACAGTAAACAATTATGAATAAAGCATAAAACATTAAAACATTAAGAATACAACATTACAGTTTAAACATGTGAGTGAAATAAACCAGAGCAAAAAGAGACTACAGACTTTTGGTTATTGAGTAGAGCTACTACTCACGGAAAAAAAGAGCTGTTTTTATGTCAGGCTGTGGTTGCTTTGACAGTCCGGAGTCGCCTTCCAGAGGGAAGTGCTTCAAAGAGTTAGTTGCCAGGGTGAGAGGGGTCAGAGATGATTTTTCCCTCTCGCTTCCTGGCCCTTGCAGTGTACAGTTCATCAAGGGGGTAAGGTTACAGCCAACAACCTTCTCAGCTGATAGAACGATTCGTTGCTGCCTCCGTCTGTCGTGCTTGGTGGCTGAGCCAAACCAGACCATGATGGAGAAGGTGAGGACAGACACTACGGTGGAAGTATAGAATTGGACCATCATTGCCTGTGGCAGATTGTGTTTCCTCAGCTGCCGCGGGAAGTACATCCTCTGTTGGGCCTTTTTGACCATGGAGTCGATGGTGGCCCCCCATTTAAGGTCCTTGGAGATGATGATTCCAAGGAACTTAAATAATTCCACAGATGTGACTGTGGTGTTGTTGATGGTGAGTGGGGGGAGGGAGAGCTCTCCTAAAGTCTACAATCAGTTCCACTGTCTTAAGAGCATTGAGCTTCAGGTTGTTACGAAGATACCAGGACGCCAGCGGTCAGGCAGTCTCTCTGGAGGACATGGAAAGGTGGCGTTTTGGGTCAGGTCCCTTATTCCTCATCCTGGCTGGAACCTGCTTTCCACATCCATTATGTCAAGATCCTTCGGGATTTTATATGCTTAATCAAGCATCCTCAAACTCTTCTCTGCTCCAGCAGATGCAAGCAAAACTTGTTCAATCTTTCCTCTTTGGACACCCTGCTCATTCTAGGTATTAGTTTAATAAATCTTCTTTAAACAGCTTTCAAGACATTAACATGGTACACAATAAATAGTCACTCCCTTACAGGAAGAATGTAGAGATTTTGAGCAGAATGCAGAAGAGGATCCCGATTAGAGGGTATTAGTTATTAGAAGAGGTTGGACAAACTTGGATTATTTTCTCTGAAGTTCCAGAGGCTGAAAGGATGCCTGATAGAAATCTGCAAAATTACGAGAAGCATAGATAGGGTAGACAGTCAGAATCTTTTTCCCAGGGTGAAAGTATCAAATATTAAAAGGCAGAGGTGAGAGGGAGAAAGTTTAAAGAAGATATGTAGTGCAAGTCTTTTACACAGAGATTGGATGACTAGAATGCACTGTCAGTGGCGATGCAGGAAGCAGATACAATTGTGGTGTTTAAGAGGCTTTTTAATAGGCATTTGAAAATGCACATGATATGGATCATGTGCAGGCATTGGGGATTAGATTAAATTGTCACCATCTTTGACACAGACAACATGGGCCAAAGGATATTTTCCTGTGCTGTATTATTCTATGTTCTATATTAAACATCTTTCCTTACGTAAGGAGACTGTTCATAGTACTCCAGATAAGATTCCATCACTGCTCAATATAACTGAAGCACAATCTCCATGTTTGGTAATCCTCTCACAATAAACAATCACATTCTGTTAGCTTTCTGGAGTTCTTATTTAGTCTGCACACTAGCCTTTTGTTAATCATGCAGTAGAACAACCAGATCCCCCTGCAAGTTGAAAGACCTGTAATCTTTTTATTTTTACCCTTCCTATTAAATCCGCAAATCCACGTTTTTGCACAATGTATTCCACTTGCCACAGCTTTGACAATTCATTTAATCTAATTATCCTCTCCATAACTTACTTTCCTACCTATTTTTCTGTCATCAGCAAATTTAGCAACCATACCTTTGATGACTTCATCGTCATTTATAAAAGTTGTATAAACCTGGCACAGCAGCACTGATCCCGATGGCATTCCTCTCATTATATCTTGCAGAGCAGTAAAAGGCCCATTTGGTGCTTACTCTCTGTTTCCTGCTCGGCAGCCAATCTTGTAAACTGCTCGGCAACCAATCTTGTACATTAACGTGTTACCTTCTATGTGAGTATGTAGTTTCCACAATATTTTTTGTTGTGTTATCTTAGCAAATGGCTTCTGGAAATATAGGTACAGTACATTAATTGGTTCCCCTATAACCATTGCATATATTACATCTTTAAAGAACCTCAATAAACAAGTCAAATTTGATTTCCTTTGCCACAAATTTAACTCCCTTATTACATTTATTTGTTTCCTATTCAAAAGACTCTCCCCTTAATCTAGGGGTTTTGGAAAATTGAAACTAATTTATCAATTATTTCATTTGTCACTTCTTTTAACCTGTCCATCTGTACATTTCGACCTGCCAGCCACAGCTCCAATCATTTGCTCAATCATCAATAACGGGCTGGAGGGTACCACTGACAGTACTCTCAGGAAGCACCTAGTCACCAATAAACTGCTCAATACCTAGTTTGAGGTTTGCCAAGGCCATTCAAGTCCAACCTCATCACAGTTTTGATCCAAACATGATCTAGTGCTGAATTCTAAAGATGAAGTGAGAGTGTCTGCCCTGGAATCACAAAGTACAAAAGTAAACAATTGTGGTGACTGGAGATTAATAATCCATTCTTCAGAAGATTAATGCCAGCATTTCTCAGAGCATTGTCCTAAACTCAACCATCTTCAGCTGCTTCCTCGATGATCTTCTTTCCATGACAAGGTCAAATGTTGGGATGTTTTCACATGATCGTGCAATATTTAGCAAGACCTACGTAACATTTCAACATGGCCTAGAGTCGCAAGTAATATTTTGGCACTAACGTGTCAGGCCATGACGATCTCTAACACAAGAGAATTTAATCACCTATCTTTTTCATTCATTAGTATTAATATCACTATATATCTCCACCATCAACATCCTGTGGATCACCAGAGATTCTAATGGGCAAGCCACATAAACACTGTGGGTACAAATGTGGCTCAGAGGTTTGGTATCTTGTGATGAATAAATCACTTTCTGGAATGCAAAAGTGCATCTGCAAGTTACAAGTCAGAAGTATGATGAATTCACTTTCCTTACCAGGGTGAGTACAGTGCAACAACTCTTAAGATGGTCAACGTCATTCAGATCAAGTAGCTTGCTTTGTTGGAACCCCATCAATCACCCCAAACATTAATTTCTTCCAAAGTCATGCATGGTAGTTGCAATATGAAAATGTTTCAAAATTAACTGTAGTTATTCACCCATGCTACACAATAGCACTTCCCAATCCTGCAACCTCAACCACCAAGGTCATGAGCTGCCATTGCATGGGAACACCACCACCTGCATGTTCCCTTCAAAGTAGTGCACTGCCAATGCTTAATTATTTCTGGGTCTAACAACTGAAATTTAAATGAGATCTGAGGGGTGTTTCTCCACATAGTTTTTGGTTATCTGGAATGAATTGCCAGAGGTGCTTATAGAGGGCAGGTGCGATTAAAACATTTAAAAGGTATTTGACCAGACACTTGAATTGGAAATGTATAGAAGGTTACAGGCCTAATGATGGCAAGTTGGATTAGCATGTAACTACTCAACATCTTCTCCAGGGCAAATGGGTCATAGATGCGAACAATGCCAGTGATGCCCAGATAGAAATAGTGAATAAAGAAATAAAATCTAATAAAACATCTACATCTTCAGCCTTAATATGTTATACAAAATTTCATCTGGTCTGCAGCAAAAACACTAGCTGGTCAGTCTTGGTCTCTGCTCATGTTTATATTTCACAGAAACATTCCCCACCCTTTTACTCTTACCATGACAATACCTCCTTATCTTCCTTTCTCTTTCATTTGCTTTTCTCACTTTCTCTGAATTGTACCCATTGTCCAACATAATTAGACAGTGAGTTAGTGAGTTCCACATTCATAATACTCTTGCACCCTTATTCTATTGAAGTTCCATTTACACTCCTAAAGATGTTTTCAGCTAGAGATGGAAACAGCTTTTCTACATCTGTTTATTTTATAAAGATCGTAAGGTCTTCCTTTCCAGAAAAAAAAATCCCAGGCTGTTCAATGTTTCCTCATATAAGCATTTTCCCCAGTTCTAATAGTGTCTATTTTTCAAGATTGTTCTTTTTAATCATAATATGGAGACCAGAACAGTGTACATTACCCCAAGCATTATTCAATCAAGATTTGAGACAAATTTAGTGTATCTTTCCTGCCTTTTAATTCTATTCTCCTAGAAATTAATGCAAGAGCCTGGTGCTTTAATGAGGTTATTAACCCGTGTCACTACTCTAGTGATTATGTAGCCATGACCTTTACTACTCTCCCCGAAAGTCAAAATTTTAGATATAACTATAGATACAAAATTAGTCCTATCATAATGAAAGCATACTAAACCCAACCTACAATGCTAGCAATTAAGAGGTTCTGCTGATTCATTACTCTGTTTTGTGCCTCATTTAGCAGCTCCATGTGATGTATTAGAAAGTTAGCATACTGATTAATCCACCTAATTGAGCAAAAACAAATCATTCCAGTACAACTATCTACAGTTACGTGCTGATAAAGAACTGTGTTTGGAACTTTAGTCCAGCAAAGGAAGATAAACAGCATTAACCATAAACCTTTTGCACTGTAACACCAGTAATTTAGCCTTCCAGCAATCGGGTGATTAATGGGTTGCTGAAACAAAATATCAAAGACCTGTTTAAAAATCACAATGTTAGTGTCTTAAATTTTAAGAATTAATAAAGAGAGACTGTATGGTATATATATTCAATTTAAGCACCTTCCTGCCTCTGTGTGCATGAGGTTAATTATAACCTTATTATGCCTTATTAAAAGGTTTCGTGAGATACGGGACAAATACAGGAAAATGGGATTAGCTCAGATTGACATACTGGAGGGAAAGACAAGTTGGGCCAAAAAGCCTGTTTCCGTGCTGTATAACTTTGATTCTATAACCAATATTGTTAATTTTAGATTTGGTATCTGTACTTTTAGATTCCGTTAAGCCCTAACCTCAGTGAGATAAATATTACTGTGTCACTTTTACTATATCATATAAGCATCCCAAATACACCTGACAGAAAGGGAAGAGTCTAATTTGAATTTGAAGCTTAAAAGTATAAAACCAAATGAATCTTTGACTACCACCGGAGTTTAAAGTTTAAATTATTAAGATGTACATAAGTTATATTCCATTTTCCTGCACCTGGTGATCCAGCAGAACTAGACCCAGAGAAAATTACAACTAGGTCATTTGGGAATGAAATGAAGAAGCATATAATCCCCAAATGATTCATGTAAATTGCAACCCCAAAATTAGCACATTAATGGATCTTATTAACTTAATTTTCATACTAACATTTCTCACTTTTAGAGATACAGAATGGAAACAGGCCCTTCGACCCATGAGTCTGTGCCAACCAACGATCACCCCATACACTATCCTACACACTAGACACAATTCACAGAAACCAATTAACTTACAAACCTGTACATCTTTGGAGTGTGGGAGGAAAACGGAGCACCCAGTGAAAACCCACGTGGTCACAGGGAGGATGTATAAACTCCGTACAGACTGCATCCATAGTCAGGATTAAACACGGGTCTCTGGCACTGTAAAGCAGCAACTCTACCGCTGCACCACCACAGTATAAGAAAATAACTGCAGATGCTGGTACAAATCGATTTATTTGCACCACCACAGTAATGAAAATGTGTGTATGATCCCAAATTACTATGGATGTTTATGGACAATTGGAACTTTCAGACCTCAGATCAATAGATTTTTGTTACATAAGGCCAACATGAAAAATGGAACAAAAATGGGTAAATGAATTTCTGCTATTGAGATTTAACAAGTACACAGAAGTGTTATTAGCCAAGATATCAGACAAGCCTTGTTTTGTTGGTAGCACCATAAGGTATTTGGCAAGAATAGGTTAATTTATTTACCTGTAAATGTATAGAAACCAAAGTAGGTTTAACCATATTACAAACATTTCCCTAGTCCCTGAATGTTCAGCACGGCAGACAAATTGTCCATGCTGTAACTCAGAGCTCATTACTCTTCACATCACCCCAGATGTTTGTGTAAAAATGCAGATGGGAAAATTAATATGATACATTATTGTGTTAATTTTGGAATTACTGAAGTTGCAATTTACATGAATCATTTAAGGATCAATTGCTTTGATACTGTCCTTGCCGTGTGGGCTATCTAATAGCGATAATTTATTTGTGGTGCACTTTTATCCATTTCATCCATCAAAAACGCATCTATTCCTTAAGATATTGTTGAAATATTTTAAAGTAGATCTGGTTAATGCAAAAACTGCATTTCATATAATTGAAGCAATCTTTCAGCATAATTATCTGTATTTTTCATCACATATCACTGGCTTGAAATCTCCTTTAAGTTTGCACCGTATCATAACTTGGTTAAAAATCTACCCAAGTTCAAGGATTTCTGCCAGACCTTCAAATTTCCAATAGTAATGAAAAGTATGGAGAAAATTTCTATGATACTCCTAAGTGAGATATTGACAGAATCCAGCACTTTAAACATTTATTCCCCTTTTCCCACTATCCCTACATGTCTCCTGCTGCAAAGATGCATTTCGATAAGTAACCAAACTTCTTTATCTCTACAGACTAGAGGGACATGGACAGCACATACATGAAATGCTATCCTCTTCAAGATTCTTTCTTAAATCTAAGTCTAAGTTGACTTGAACATGTATTACTGTTCCTTTCTCATCAATATCCTGGGATCTCATGAATAACATGGAGCAACCTCCCAATACAAAATGCCATGGTAAGCAGTTCTGAAGGGGACAAATCATGATCTAGTTAGTAATGTCCATTCCTCAAGAATGAAAGAACAGGCAGGAAAGGAAACTATCATTTGTACAAGTATGGTTTATATGTAATACAAGTCCTTGGTACTGGTTTGATTCTCAATATTCTATGCATTAAACTTTTTTTTAAACAATATTTCAGTTGTAAAGGCAATCTATATTTATACAAGGCAACAGCTGGCACTTTTTGCTCACGGCAATTTGGCATGACAATAACAAAGCCAGCAATGACCCCTCTCCAAAATCAAATGAAAAAGGAATTTAACTAGAAATTCTTGAGCACCCGATGGTGTGCTGGTGGGCGCAGTGCTGAAGGCCAAGGACTATTGGCCACCCTTGAAATTTTCATTTTGTGACCAAGTCTCAAGCTACAAGACCATTTTTGGAAAAAATATATATTTTTAATTTTTTTGGAAAATTCCTACCCAATTATCATTTTGCTAGAGAGCAACGAGGGTCTGTTCTGATTTTGTTACAGTTGGTGAGGAAAGGGGCACATGCAGCCTGGCACGTCACCTAATATTGGTGGTGGTGAGTGGAGATGGTAAAATATTGAAAAACCACGGGTGGGTGGTGATGGGGTGTGAAAATCCAACAGATCTGGCACATATCTTCACCAGGGGTGGTTTTGAGATTGGGGAAAGTGGTGAGGGGAGAGGGGTAGGTAAGAAATTCATTTATTCAGCAGGTGAACCAAACTGTCAATATATTACGGCAACCAAGCAACCAACAACAATTGCCACCAGGACAATATGGTCCAACTTCATGAGTAATCCTCCAAAAGCTATACATGAACATTGGTTTTTGGACCCCTACTATGGTAGGTCTCTGGGTGCAAGAGAGACTCACGCTAGTAAATACCAAGTCAGATATCCAGCGTGATATGAAATGACTAGGATGTGCAGTTGCTGTTTATCACTTTGAGGAAAAATGTATTTTGGACAAGGCCACGATCCTCTGTTATTAATGCATGTCAAAACTTTAATCATGAAATACTATACGCGTGAACCAAGTTACAGGGCATATGATCAGATTCAGAGACCTGATCTCAAATCAACTCGCCCAAGCGTTTTTGCTGCGTAATGCTATTTCTACATGAAAACTTAAGCCCTACTCTGCATTGAAGGATCTCGACCCGAAACATCACCCATTCCTTCTCTCCTGAGATGCTGCCTGACCCGCTGAGTTACCCCAACATTTTGTGTCTACCTGCATTTTTAAATATGGGCATTTGTCTTTTTTAAACTACTTAATCTTACAGAGAACAATCCAAGCAGATTGAGTGTTAACATGGGAACAGAGTCGACTAGAAAAGTATAGAGTAGAAACAAGGAACTGCAGATGCTGGTTTACAAAGAAGGACACAAAGTGCCAGAGTTAGGCAGCATCAGGCAGCAGGTCAGCAGAACCTCTGGAGAACATAGATAGGTGATGTTTCAGGCTGGGACACATCTTCAGGAAAGAATACAATTTGTTTCTCTCCATGCTCTCATTCTTTTCCCAATGCTCTTGCAATTTCTAACCTCAGACCCATTTGGCCATCTCATGTGATTGCATTTTTAATTTTGTCCCAGTTCTGCTTCTCAACTGGATTCCTTTCATATGTCCTCTCTTATCTCAGTCCTCAATGACCATTCACTTTATCTCAAACATATTTTTTCTGCTAGTCTTTAACTCGTTTCTTTTGATATACTTTGCCCTCTACTGCCCTCTATATTTTGTTTTCATTCTGTCTTCATATCTATTTAATATCACAAAGTAAAACGTCAATAGCACAGCTAAATTATATGAGAGTTCCAAACTGCAATATGATCTCAGAAATGAGACACTTGTGAAGTGCTTAAACTATACTCTTGTGGTCTGTTATTGACATCTCAATCCTGATCTTATCTCAGAGCCTTGGATTTTTTTCTCCATTATAACACTGGTGTACAGCACCTGAATTGGATCATAGCACTACCACAGCTACCTATTACTCCACATTTACAAAGTGTTCAAAAACGTTCAATAATCTGTTATTAAGTTAGGGGTTCTAATGGAATATTGCAGACAGATGCTTTTCTCTTGAAATACATGCAATAAAAATAATAAACCGTCTTTGAACAGAGCACAAACTGTTATTTATTACAAACCCACTAATTCCCACAGCTACCTATACCATGCCTCCTCAAAACATATCTCTTGTAAAAATGCCATCCCTTTCTCACAATTTCTCTGCCACTGCATCTGCTCGTGAAATGAGGCCATCCGTTCCAGGACTGATTTGTCCTCCTTTACCGTGAAACAGACCACCAATCTCCCTCCCCCCCCCCCCCCCCCCCCACACTGGAAGAAGGGCAGAGGCAGGCTGGGATATTAATAATATTAATATCCCAGCCTGCCATCTAGACTATGACAATTTAGAGAAGGAAAACTGAAAGAGAAGTGGGGGCAGACGAAGCTTGGCGAGTGATAGGTGGATATAGATGTGGGTTTGTTTGTTTTTAATCGGCAGATGGTTGGACAAAGGCCAATAATGAAGAGACAAAAAGTGTGAGATAAGAATAGAAGATGTGCGAACTGTGAAGCTAGCGGAAGGAATGTACGTGGAAGGGAATGGGGGGGGGGGGAGGGGAGAAATAGGTGCAAATCCAGCTGTGACACTGGGAATAGAGAAGGGAGGGTTGGGGCAATGGGGGGGGGGGGAAGAGATGTTTGGAGGTTAGTTGCCTTAAATTAGAAAATTCAATGTTCATGCAGGTTAGGTTGTAACCTGCTCAAGAAGAATATGAGGAGTTGTTCCTCCAGTTTGCACATGGCTTCCCTCTGGCAATGGAGGAGGCTCAGGACAGAAAGGTCAGTATTGAATGGAAGTGGAGTTAAAATAGTCAGCAACCAGGAGATCCAGCAGTCCATGCTGGACCAAGAGCAAATATTCAGCGAAACGGTCGCATAGTCTATGCTTGGTCTCACAGAAACATGGTTGCCAGCAATATATTTAAGTAAAAACGTAGGCCAACCAGGGTGACATGCAGTTAAACCAAAGTGTTTAAATCAACCGCTCAGATGTCGAACCAAGTTCCCATTCACCAGAAGATGCCTACAACCACTCCAAAGATGTACAGGTTTGTAGGCGAATTGGCTTGGTAAAACTGTAAATTGTCCCTAGTGTGTGTCGGATAGTTTTAGTGTACGGGGATTGCTGGTCAGCCGAAGGGCCTGTTTCGGCGCTGTATTTCTAAACTAAACTAAAAACCCCACAGCAACTGGCAAATCCATACTCCCAGTCTCCTAAATACTCATTCATATCTATTGTCTGTACACAGGTTAGGCGTTCGTAATCTCAGGAGGACCTGTAGCTTAAACTCCATTTAGACAATTTTTGGTAAGAGGCTTATGACTAGTAAATCAGATATAGAGCAAAACAATTAAACAATTTCAGGAGCTGGTCATAAAAAATATTTTAATATCTCCCCTCCTTACAGGTATGAAACCTTTGGTGACATTTTTCAACTGTGTCCTTTTTTGAGGTAGGGGTATGAAGCCATTGGTAACTGCTGAGAACCATCACCCAGGGCTTTCATGTCAATCACCTGTGAAATGAGTGAAATTACTTTATCATCTGGTGCAAAAACTGGCCATGTGTTCTTCAGCATGCTGATATCTATGTGGTGCAGGATGCACCAGATAAGTTCAGGCTAAACTCAGATTTTCAGCATCCACAGTACTTAGTTTTTATTTAATTAAATTCTCTATCATATGCGTGCACAGGGAGGTTCATTCAATACTGAATCTGACTTATTTACTAGAAAACATTTAATCTATGTTCCTGGGGAGGGTGGAAATCTAAACCAAAGGGAGAGGCATCCATTTTAAGAAGCTGACAGCAATCAGGCCAGAGCTACACTGGCAGATGCCTGCGATCTTTTTGGTAACAGTAAATATATGAGATTGGAAGGAAAAACGTAGCACATCACACGGTCAAGTATAAAAAATATTCATTTGCTTCTGAGCCATGCTACATCAGAGTTCATTTGCATGGTTTCTTAAATTACGATTTCACCTTTTTCTGCATTGCAGTAGCGCTTCAATTTATTGTTGCAATCAAAAAACGCATCACGTCTAAAAATACTTACTAAATGAAAATTTCAGAGGCTAATGTAGAGCCAAGCAATAGCATTAGCAAATGCTTAAAATTACAGATGCTAGTTATGAAAATTTTGTAACCATATTGGCACAATGTGGATTTTACTTAGAAAATAAGTCTTGATATGTCATTTATAAAAATTAACAAGGCAGATTTAATTTAAAAGTTGGCTCCTGATCCCAGTTTTAGTAAATGAAAGACTGCAACTGGGAAAAAAATTGTTGGAATGCAGCCCAGGATAGAAATAAAAGTTATGAAAGATGTGTGCAATTAAATCATTGTGAACATTTTTATCCCCCAAAGTAAAATACAATGCTCAATGTGGTAAACTGAAAACTTTTAACTTATTTATGTATTTTACTTACACAGGATTGTGGCAACGTTTATGAAATTTGCTTGGTCATTGATAACACACTCTTTCACTGGATATTCTGTAGCTCTGATTAATGATATTACACGAGCAGCGTTTCCCTCCAGCAAAAATTCACTCTAATTGATCTCAAGTAACAGTAATGAAAATAAAACCCCTTACACTTGTGAAGTCATTCAATTAATTTAGTTTTAATAACCTTTCTGATAAAGTTTATTTCTTTTCGTGTAAAAGCTCAAACATGTAATAGTAAATATAATTTATTCCATAATAATAAAAAAAAGCTTCCTATTTAGTTATGGAATCTACCTTGATATAAATTAGTCTTTTTACCAATAGTGATAAAATGACTAATTTTATACCATGATAGATTCCATGAAGTGTTAAAATGATTTTATCTTTCTTTCTACTTGTAATTTCATTTTCTTCAATCCCATATTTCTGACCATGCTGCAATCCCTTAGCCAGTACAACAAGCAGGTAACTTTCCCCTGTACCTCTACATATATGGCTCTGATGCCTCCAGACAAAGACTGTCCTCTTTATCGGAGTCAGCCATTGGATTGACGTACATATCAAATCCTCATAGTAACCTTTCCATCATTTGTCAGTCATAAAATCACATAGCTTCGAAAGAAGCCCACATTGTCTATGCTGATCATAAAGTACCTACCTATACCAACTCCATTCACCAGCTCTTGGCCTGGAGACATCTCTGGAACAGGCATTGTACACATTGACACTAATGGCAGATGTAGGAAGAGGGATGAGGTCCTGCAAAGTGAATTTAGGGTGCAATGCAAAAGGTTAAAAAGCTGGATCAGAAGGGGCAGCATCTTCTCCAGAAGAACTGTTTACTATGTGAACGGAGCCTTTTTCACAGCAGTACGTGCAAACATGAAGATAAAGAAATTGTACTGGCCACAGAAAATACATGTATGCATCGTTCACATATCACCCACTTATTCATTGCATTTGAGACAAGCAGAAGAAAGCATTTACCCCTTCAAATCAATGCCCCTTACTCTCATGATATGTAGTCACTTCCAGGAACAATTTTGACAGCTCCTTATAGACAACTTTCATTATTCACAAAATGTTGGAATTATGTCTGCCTAAGGCAAGCAATCAGAGCAGCACATTCATTGCATCATCTCACGTTAATGAGTTCTGTCAACATAAATAAATTATCAGGACAAGCAACCAAACTATATGCCATATGACCACCCTACAGTATGGCAAGAAACAGAATGTGGATGCTTCAACAGGAAAAAGGGCTGCTGAGGGTTAAAAGCCTCCCTTGCATTATACAATCCAGTTCTGAATTCTTTTCACAAGTTAATCAGAGAACAATTTAATCAACAAATAGAAAAACACAATACCGTCCAATTTAAATATTGTTAAACAAAAAATCCAATTCCTATATAATGAATAGAAGAATTATTTTATATTTTTGGGTTGAAAGGCTGATTTTATAGCACAATATATTTAAATCAAACCTTTACAATTCTAATCCATCCAATCACAAATAGTGGACACAAAATGTTGGAGTAACTCAGCTGGTCAGGCATCATCCCTTCTTCAGATGGTCTCGACTCAAAACGTCCAGAGATGGTGCCTAACCCGGTGAGTTACTCCAGCATTTTGTGTGTATCTTCAGTGTGAACCAGCATCTGTAGTTACATAGGAAACATAAAAAATAGTTGCAGGAGGATGCCATTCGGCCCTTTGAGCCAGTATCGCCATCCAATGTGATCATGGCTGATCATCCAGGTCATTCCTGCCTTCTCCCCATATCCCTTGATTCTGCTCGCCCTAAGAGCTCTATCTAACTCTCTTTTGAATGTATCCAGTGAATAGGCCTCCACTGCCTTCTGAGGCAGAGAATTTCACAAATTCACTACTCTCTGGGGGAATGCCCTTCCTCAAATTAGGAGACCAAAACTGCACACAAAACTCCAGGTGTGGTCTCACCAGGGTCCTGTACAACTGCACAAGGACCTCTACTTTTATACTCAAATCCTCTTGTTATGACGGCCAAAATGCCATTAGCTTTCTTCACTGCCTGCTGTATCTGCTTTCAGTGACCGATGTACAAGGACACTGAGGTCTCGTTGCACTTCCCCTTTTCCTAATCTGAAACCATTCAGATAATAATCTACCTTCTTGTTCTTACCACTAAAGTGGATAAACTCACATTTATCCACATTATACTGCATCTGCCATGCATCTGCCCACTCACCCAACCTGTCCAAGTCACCCTGCATCCTCATAGCATCCACTTCATAGTTCACCCTGCCACCCAGCTTTGTGTCATCTGCAAATTTGCTAATGTTACTTTTAATTCCATCATCTAAATCATTAATATATATTGTAAATAGCTGCAGTCCCAGCACCAAGCCTTGTGGCACCCCAATAGTCACTTCCTGCCATTCTGAAAATGACCCGTTAATTCCAATTCTTTGTTTCCTGACTGCCAACAAATTATCTATCCATGTCAATACCCTACCCCAATCCCATGTGCTCTAATTTTGCCCACTAATCTCCTGTGTGGGACCTTATCAAAGGCTTTCTGAAAGTCCAGATACACTACATCCACTGGCTCTCTCTTATCCATTTTACTTGTTACATCCTCAAAAAGTTCCAGAAGATTAGTCAAGCAAGATTTCCCCTTCATAGATCCATGCTGACTTGGACCGATCCTGTTACTACTATCCAAATCCGCCACTATTACTTCTTTAATAATTGACCAGCATCTTCCCCACCACCGATGTCAGGCTAACTGGTCTATAATTCCCTGTTTTCTCTCTGCCTCCTTTCATAAAACGTGGGATAACATTAGCTATCCTCCAATCCACAGGAACTGATCCAGAATCTATAGAACATTGGAAAATGATCACCAATGTGTCCACGGCTCCTAGAGCCACCTCCTTGAGTACCCTGGGATGCAGACCATCGGACCCTGGGGATTTATCAGCCTTCAGTCCCATCAGTCTATCCAACACCATTTCCTGACTCATGTGATTTTCCTTCAATTCCTCTGTCACCCTAGATCCTCTGTCCTCTAGTACTTCTGGGAGATTGTTTGTGTCTTCCTTTGTGAAGACAGATCATATATATATACAACCTGAAACAGGCCTTTTCGGCCCACCAAGTCCGTGCCGCCCAGCGATCCCCGTACATTAACACTATCCTACACCCACTAGGGACAATTTTTACATTTACCCAGCCAATTAACCTACATACCTGTACGTCTTTGGAGTGTGGGAGGAAACCGAAGATCTCGGAGAAAACCCACGCAGGTCACGGGGAGAACGTACAAACTCCTTACAGTGCAGCACCCATAGTCAGGATCGAACCTGAGTCTCCGGCGCTGCATTCGCTGTAAAGCAGCAACTCTACCGCTGCGCCACCGTGCTACCGATCCAAAGCACCTGTTCAACTCATCTGCCATTTCCTTGTTCCCCATAATAAATTCACCTGTTTCTGTCTTCAAGGGACCCACATTTGTCTCAACTAATCTTTTCCTCTTCACATACCTAAAGAAGCTTTTACTATCCTCCTTTATATACTTGGCTAGCTTACCTTCGTACTTCATCTTTTCTCCCCGTATTGCCTTTTTAATTACCTTCTGTTTTACTTTAAAAGTTTCCCAATCCTCTGGCTTTTCGCTCATCTTTGCTATGTTATACATCTTCTCTTTTAGTTTTATACTGTCCTTGACTTCCCTTGCCAGCCACGGTCGTCTCTTACTCCCCTTAGAATCTTTCTTTCTCTTTGGAATGAAATGATCTTGCATCTTCTGGATTATTCCCAGAAATTCCTGCCATTGCTGTTCCACCGTCATCCCTGCTAGGGTCCCTTTCCAGTCAACTTTGGCCAGGTCCTCCCTCATGCCTCCATAGTCCCCTTTGTTCAACTGCAATACTGACATTTCTAATTTTACCTTCTCCCTCTCAATTTGCAGATTAAAACATCATATTATGGTCACTACCTCCTAATGGTTCCTTTACCTTGAGTTCCCTTATCAAATCCGGTTCATTACGCAACACTAAATCCAGAAGTTCCTTCTCCCTGCCTGGTCGGCTCCAACTCGGAGGCACTCTACAAACTCCTTTTCTTGGGGTCCAGTACCAACCTGATTTTCCCAGTCTACCTGCATATTGAAATCTCCCATAACCACCGTAGCATTACCATTGTTAAATGCCAATTTTAACTCCTCATGCAACTTGCACCCTATATCCAGGCTACTGTTTGGGGGCCTGTAGATAACTCCCATTAGGGTCTTTTTACCCTTACAATTTTTAAGTTCTATCCACAATGACTCTTCTGACTCTATGTCACCCCTCGCAAAGGACTGAATTTCATTCCTTACCAACAGAGCTGCCCACCTCTGCCCACCTGTCTGTCTTTCCGATAGAATGTATAACCCTGAATATTCAGTTCCCAGCTCCATGTCTCTGTAATTCCCACAACATCATGCCTACCAATCTCTAACTGAGTCTCAAGCTCATCCACTTTCTTTCTTATACATCGCGCATTCACATATAACACTTTTAATTTGGTATGATGAGTTCTGCTTTTTGTGAATTAAAATTCATCGTGAATTTTCCACCGTGTTTTACTGTACTGGACTTTCTTACACAATCACAAATGGTGATGGGCAACAGTAAATGGGAAGAGGAGGACTTCCTAAGAATATCCCTATTCTTTGCTTAGCACATGATGCTAAAAACAAGGTTAAAGATTTGCATCTGTTTCCAGAGCAATGTGCTGAGTGAGTTATCCACCTCTTTTTCTTTCTATGACTCCAACCACGAGAGACTCCAGTTTCTAGGCAATTTGAATCGCTCTACCAAAAATGAAGAAACAGTTGAGAGCAATGGAATAACAGAGGCTGTGGGATGAGGCAGCGATCCAGCTGTGGTACTGAAGGTCAAGAGTACAGAGCTAGGTGCGCCTCCAGCCACAATCGTCCAGTACAGTAAAACACTGGAAAATTCACCATGAATTTCAATTCACAAAAAGCAGAACTCATCGCACAGGGTTATTTACCACCTAAGCAGTCTAACCTCAATCATTAGCAAAGTAATGGAAGGTGTCATCTTTTAAAAATATATATTTTTATTGCTTTTTTGAATAGCATAGAGAAACATTTAACATAACATAACATAATATAACATAACATAACAAGGCACATCAACAACAAGGTCACTTTTAGGCACCTAAAGGCACTTTAAATATAAAGGAGTTGTAGAAAAATAACTGCAGATGCTGGTACAAATCGAAGGTATTTATTCACAAAATGCTGGAATAACTCAGCAGGTCAGGCAGCATCTCAGGAGAGAAGGAATGGGTGATGTTTCGGGTCGAGACCCTTCTTCAGACTGAATTCCTTCTCTCCTGAGATCCTGCCTGACCTGCTGAGTTACTCCAGCATTTTGTGAATAAATACCTTAAATATAAAGGAAGTAAGGCACATTTCTGCTTTAGTACATATACATACACACACATACATATACACATATATACATACATACATATATATACATATATACATACATATACATACACATACAAACTGCTCCCACTTTTAATAACCTAACCAGACAATAATCACAATGAATATAAAGACAGTCAGCAGTCCACCACAAGGCCTCAGTAAAATGTTCCCCCTCCAGAAATTTCATAAACGAGCCCCAAATCTTTTCAAAAGTGTTGTATTTCCCCTTAACTATATATGTAAGTTTCTCCAAAGCAAGACACTGCAGTAATCCATCAACCCAACTTTGCTTGTTTGGTCTATAAACTGATTTCCATGACAAAGCAATTTTATGTTCAGCTTCAAGCAGACAAAATATATCAGTATTGTTAAGTTTACAGCTTGCTGGAAAACACCAGAAAATACAACGTTTGGGACATAGTGGAAGCTTCTCTTTTGTGGCAATAGATAATATTGTTATTATCTCCTTCCACTGCTCTTGGATGATGGGGCATTCCCAAAGGCAATGAAACAAGCTACCCTCGTGTACACCACATTTGATGCATAGGTCAGGTGTATTAGGGTTAATGCGATGCAGTAAAACAGGAGTAATATATAGTCTCATTATCCATTTATACTGGAGTAATTTGAACCGCGTATTTATTGTTTGGACTTGAGACTGTAAACATATATCCTGCCATTCTTCTACAGTAATTTCTTCATCAAGATCTGAACACCACGCAAGCCTTTTATCTTCTGAAGATTCCTTTGCTGTAGCTATAATAATTTCGTAAAACCGTGAGATTTGGCCATCTGCCTCATGATGGTTTAAAGCCGCCTTTTCTAAAGAGTTTTGAGTTGGCAGACCTAGAGAGTTTAGCGTTTTTGTTATGAAGTTTCTAATCTGGAGATACTTAAAAAAATGTTTTGAGTCAAGTCCGAATTTTTGTTTTACTTCATTGAAACTTAAAAGAATATCATTATTATATAAATCTGAGATTTTATTGATACCCTTGTCTGCCCATATCTTAAAACCCAAGTGATTAGTGCCTGGCATAAAGTTTCTATTTCCCCAGATTGGAGAAAATTGGGATAGAGGAGGATTTTCTCCTAGATAATTTAACACTTCATGCCACATTATCAGTGTGTTTTTTACGAAGGGATTTAAAGTATATTTTTTCAGTGTGGATATATTTGCTGAATATAGATAAAGATTTAAAGGAATTTTAGAAGTTGTGGCCTCCTCCATCCTTATCCAGTGCAGAGGTGACTTTTTTTTTTTTTTTTTTTTTATATCAAAAAATACTTTATTCAAGTAATAAATATCATTTACAAAACATATTTTTTAAACAAACCCATCCGACATTTCCGGAGGTTACACATTCAATACAGGCATTTTATTTGGAGGGGCGTCTCTCTCCACCACACCCTGCCCACCCCCCCCCCCCCATGTCCAGCAGTGGAAGGACCCTAGACTGTGGTCCTCCCCCACAGGGCCTTGGCGTTGGCTGCACCGAGCTTCAGAGCGTCCCTCAGCACGTACTCCTGCAGTCTGCAGTGGGCCAGTCGGCAACATTCCTTGACGGACAGCTCGCTCCGCTGCTGTCCGTCAAGGAATGTTGCCGACTGGCCCACTGCAGACTGCAGGAGTACGTGCTGAGGGACGCTCTGAAGCTCGTTGCAGCCCGTGACTCAAGCTCAAACCAAAAAGAGGCTGCCCTCAGCTGGGCTGCCCAATAGTATCCCTGGAGGTTAGGGAGTTTTAACCCACCTCTGTCATACGGTAAGTACAACAGGGTTAAGCGAAGCCTTGAACGTCTACTGTTCCAAATATAGTTAAGAAAAAGCTTTTTCATTTGAGTTAAAAAATTAAAAGGGGGAGCCAGCGGGAGGTAAAGGAACTTAGGAAGGATGTTCATTTTGAGAACATTAATGCGTCCAATCATGGATAATGATAAGGATTTCCATCTGTTAATAGATTCTACCACTGAGTCAACCACCAGATTATAGTTAATGGGCACAATGGATTCTATTGTTGGAGTGATTTTTACTCCAAGATATGTAAAACTTTCCAAAACATTTCTAAAAGGAGTATGTAGCGGAGGAGTTAGTCTTTCAGAACTTTTAAGAAATAGGATCGTAGATTTAGATGTATTAACTTTATAACCTGAGAAACTTCCGTATGTTTCAATTAAATCTAGTAAATTGGGTATAGATTGTTTCAGATCCGTTAAAAAAAAGTACAATATCATCCGCATACATTCCTATTTTATTCTCAATATCATTCTGCACATCCAGACTCAGGAACAGCCAGGGCCATAGCTGCCATGAACCGGTCCTGCTGAGCCGGATGGTCACATCGCACAGTGAACCGGCACAAATCTACTTGCACTTTACTCTGTTTTAAATCTGTTTCTAATTTGTTTCATTGGGTTGTTTAAATTAATACTGATTAGCTAATTAATTTATTGCATCGTATGGGAGACGCATTCCCAATCTCGTTGTACCCCTGTACAATGACAATAAAGATATATTGTATATTGTATTGTATTGTATTGTGTTGTATTAATTTTAATACCAGCTATCCCGCTATTGCTTCTAATTCCAATAGCTAAAGGCTAATGGACAGAACAAAAAGTAGAGGTGACAGGGGACACCCTTACCGAGTGCCTCTGAAGTGAGAAAACTGTTCTGTTACCATATAATTGGTCATTACTGAAGCCCTTGAATCATAATATAAGATTTTGATCCAATTGAGGAAGTAACTGCCAATTCCAAAACGATCAAGCACTTCAAATAGGTATTCATGTTCAACCCTATCAAAGGCTTTTTCAGCATCGTCCACCACGTCTGGTGCCTCTTTCTTTGCATGTATAACATTCACCACTCTACGTATATTATGGAAGCCCTGTCTTCCTTTAATAAAACCATTTTGATCTAGAGCAACAATAGATGGCAGGTGTTTCTCAAGCCTCCGTGCAAGAACTTTTGCTATTATTTTCACATCGGAGTTGATCAAAGAAATAGGGCGAAAGGATTCACACTTTGTGGAGGGCTTTCCTGGCTTTAATATTAAAGTTATAAGTGCATTCCGTAGAGAAGGTGGCAGCTCACCCTTTCCAATCGATTCTTCAAACATGTCTAATAATGGGATGAGTAGCTTGTCCTTAAACTTTTTATAAATATCGCTAGGTATACCGTCTGGCCCTGCTGCCTTTCCTCCTTTCATACTGACAATGGCCTCCGACCGTTCTGATATTATAACTGGGGAATTAAGCTCATCTTTAGCTCCATCTTCTAGAACAGGTATCTCTAACTGGTCTAGGAAGTCGTGGTGGGTCTGTGAGTTAGCTGGACCATCTGATGTATAGAGTTTTGAGTAGTGTGATTGAAAAATATTGTTTAATTTCTTGTGGATTTATTATTGTTGTCCCTTCCTCAGATTCAATTTCCAAAATTGATCTTTCATTTTGCAATGATTGCCAGGCCAATAGCTTCCCTGCCTTCTCTTCTTGATCATAAAATGTCTGTTTCAGTTTCATTAGGCTGGATGCTGCTTTATTTGTGGACATTTCGTTTTACTGTGCTCTGGGAATTGCCAATTTCTGTCTGGTCTCTTTTATATCGTAAAGATTAATTTCTATCTCAAGTTCTTTAATATCTTTTTCTAACTCTATCAATTTCAGATGTTGTTTATTTGAACTGCTACTTGTATAACTGATCATTTGTCCTCGAATATAGGTTTTAAATGCCTCCCATCTAGTTGATGCTGAAGTTTGAGTTGTATTCAGTTGGAAATAAGTATCAATATTTTTACCAACAAATTCTAGGATTTTTTTATCATGTAACCATTGTGGGCTTAATCGCCACACAGCAAGGCCCCTACTAGCTGTCTTATCGGTATAATTAACTAGTAGTAAAGCATGATCTGAAATGACAATACTTTTATACACTGAATCGTTCACACAGGTTATTATTGGTTTAGAAATTAGGAAATAATCTATGCGTGAATAGGAATTATGAGAAGCAGAGTGACATGAATATTCCCACCTTGAAGGATTTTTATATCTCCAAATATCACAAAGATTCAAATCACACATAAATTGTTGTATTATTTTCCGACATTGCATATGAGAACTATCCACGCCTGAGGATTTATCCAATTTTGGATTAAGAGTACAGTTAAAGTCTCCTGCTATACAGATGAAACCATAGGTAGTATAAGAAGATAACTGCAGATGCTGGTACAAATCGAAGGTATTTATTCACAAAAAGCTGGAGTAACTCAGCAGGTCAGGCAGCATCTCGGGAGAGAAGGAATGGGTGACGTTTCAGTCTGAAGGGTCTCGACCCGAAACGTCACCCATTCTTTCTCTCCCGAGATGCTGCCTGACCTGCTGAGTTACTCCAGCATTTTGTGAACAGATGAAACCATGTAATGTTGACAAAGTAAGAAACAGATTATTATTATTATAAAAATTTGTATCGTCGCTATTAGGGCCATATACACTTACTAGATTTATTTATGAAAATAACTGCAAATGCAGTTATTTTCTTATACTACTTGTTGCTCCACTGCGATTTCTCTTCAAGGTATGTCCACTTTGAAGAAGTTCTCCTCCTCTCTTCGACGAGAGTTTAGCAACATGCTCTCTCGCTGCTCCCCCTCTGTGATTTCTCCTGCCCTCCTATTCTACGACCACATCTTGACCCAGACTCGCTACCACAGCCACATCTCCAGATGTCAACTTATTTACATCGGCGAAACCAAGCGCAGGCTCGGCGATCGCTTCGCTGAACACCTGCGCTCGGTCCGCATTAACCAAACTGATCTCCCGGTGGCCGAGCACTTCAACTCCCCCTCCCATTCCCAGTCTGACCTTTCTGTCATGGGCCTCCTCCAGTGACATAGTGAGGCCCACTGGAAATTGGAGGAACAGCACCTCATATTTCGCCTGGGCAGTTTGCAGCCCAGTGGTATGAACATCGACTTCTCCAACTTTAGATAGTTCCTCTGTCCCTCCCTTCCCCTCCTCCTTCCCAGATCTCCCTCTGTCTTCCTGTCTCCACCTATATCCTTCCTTTGTCCCGTCCCCCGACATCAGTCTGAAGAAGGGTCTCGACCCGAAACGTCACCCATTCCTTCTCTCCAGAGATGCTGCCTGACCTGCTGAGTTACTCCAGCATTTTGTGAATAATACTAGATTTATTTCTTGATTTGGCAATGAGCCCTGGATGATTACAAATCTGCCTGCTGGATCCTCTATGGTTTTATTAATCCGTAGTGGAACAGATTTGTGCACAGGTATTGCAACTCCTCTTGCGTAAGAGGAATATGAAGCGGATATGACTTGCCCTGGCCATCTCAGAATACAGAATACAGAGCCTTTATTTGTCATTCGGTACCTCAGGCGTGGATAGTTCTCATATGCAATGTCGGAAAATAATACAACAATTTATGTGTGATTTGAATCTTTGTGATATTTGGAGATATAAAGGGATGAATTCACCGAAAAGTAAATGAGTTTCTTGAATGAAAGCTAGCTTTGTTTATAGCTGCTTCAGCCTAGACATTACTTGCTTTAATTTCACTATCTTCCTAAGACCTCAAACATTCCATGAAATCATATTTATTTTAGTATCACCACTCATTATACAATCAGTAAACTACTTTATTTGCAGCCGTCCTTTTAACAGTGCCTTGTGGTAATATAAAGAGTGTGCCTTTAAAACAAAAGAACAAACAGAACAAGTAATAACAAAAAAAAACATCTCCCCAAGTGAGACATTGAAAAATCCCTGTGCAGCTGAATGCGCACATTCCTCCCTCCCACCCATTCTGCAAGACCTCGATTGGACTGTAGTCTGATCCTCTAAGAGGAGCAGTTTAACAACTGACACTCTGAAAACAAATAGAAAAATAATTGGACTTGTTCCGACAAATTGTATATTAATATGGAAGAAAAAAATGAATGTAACAAAGACCTTAATGCACTCGACTAGTTATCCGTTGGTTTACATTACTCTCTGAATCAAGTTGTGTAAAGCTCACAAAACATGTATTAGTAACCGTGACCCTCTGTCGATTCTTAAATTATAACAGACTCGTTGTTAAATTATTTTGGTAGTTACTCCTACCATTACATATTAATTTGCCACAAAGACCAAAAGCTCCACTGCTCGCTGCTCTTCAGCTGACTGACAACCCAGACTGTGCGTCATGATGGCTGGGGCGCTCCTTCTGTATCTTTCAGATGAAATCCCCAACCAGAGCTGGGGAACTGAAGTAGTGCCAGCAGCCGTTGTGTACAATCCGCATTTTCGCCGGGAACAAAAGTCCAATCTTCATATTCAAATGGCGCAGTTCTTGTTTCACTCCGTCAAAATGTTTCCGCTGTCTTTGAACTTCAGCCGATAAATCCGGGAAGAACAAAACGCGGCTGTCTCGGAAAGTGACTGCATTTTTCAGGCATGCTGCTTTCATCACTCGGTCTCTGACTCGATACATCAGGAATTTCACGAGGAGAATCCGTGGCCGTGTCCCACCGTACCCATCCTGGATCTGGGGCATCTTGCCGATCCTGTAGGCTTGCTCAATGGTCACTTGTGGTCCTACATCCATATTAAGAGCCTTGGGCAGCCACTCCATTAAGAATGTAAGTGCATCTCCTTTCTCCACCCCCCCGGGTAATCCAACCAGTT
The DNA here is from genome assembly GCF_053455715.1 of Rhinoraja longicauda. NCBI lineage: Eukaryota > Metazoa > Chordata > Chondrichthyes > Rajiformes > Arhynchobatidae > Rhinoraja > Rhinoraja longicauda. Next base: position 15,004,918 of record NC_135985.1, read on the forward strand.
TCAGGTTTGAACAGCGTTGGCGGTTCTCTATCTCACCCTTCTTTAAGGTTAGCTTCTGTACTTTTTCCCATGTGGCACCAGCCTCCGTTGCTAGCGATGTAATCTGGTCCTCCGCCATTGTGAGTCTTTCGGAGAAAACTCTTATAGCTTCTTTAATCACTCTGTTGGAGGAAATTACTTTGTGTAACTGTGTGGAAAAGTCATTTCTCAGTGCGTGTATGGCCGACAAAATCAGACTCTCGTCATGGCTAGTCTCTTCTTGAGTTAGCATTTCTTTAAGTGCCCTTGGGTCCTCCTCGTGTCCATCCTGTAGCAGTTCAGCATCTGTCTTTTTCTGGTCTTTAGCTCGGCTTTTCGCTTGATTTTTCAACATCATAAGGAGTATGAATGTCTTGATAAATATTTAGGTCATAAATAGTTTAGTCTATACATCGGAATATTTTTTTAATATTTTGAATTCGCCGGAGCCTTGGCCCACACGATTGCTCAGTTGAACGCCATAACCGGAAGTAAGGTGTCATCATTAATGCTATCTGTTCCCTGTTTCCCAGCTTGAGTTTCGTCAGGACTGCTCGACTTCACCTTCAAAGTCAAGGACTTTCTTTCCTTCACAAGGTCTGAAGTAAGACTGTGTGCTGATGATTATACAATGTCCAATTCACAACTTATCAGCAAATGAAGCAGTTAATTTCTGCATGCAGCAAGACCCAGACAATGGTCAGGCATGTACCATTCATACCGCAAAATTATCATGTTCAGCAAGAGATAGACAAACAGTTGGATTAAAACCTTGACATTTAATAGCATTACCATCATTGTTTCTCCGTGATCAACACCTTTGGGGATCACCAATCACAAAAAATTCAACTGCACCAGTCACACAAACACCATGGGTATAAGAGCCAGTCAGAGGTGGGATGTCATGTAATGTGTAATTCACCTCTCCATAAAAGACACAAGTCAGGAGCAGGATGGAATACTTTCCTCCTTCCTGAACGTGTGCAGATCCAACAACTATGAAGAAGGAAAACATCAAACTAGAAAAAGCATTCTGGATTTTTGGTATCTTGCCCACCTTGCAAAACATTCATTCCATCAACATTAATGTACAGTGGCTGCTGTGTGTAGCTTCTACACAAATCACTAGAGTTACCTGGCTATGCTATTCTGTCAACATCTTTCAAATACATGACCTCTGCCATCAAGGACAGCAGTTTCAGGTGAATGACAATCACCTGCAGAATCTTCCCAAAGTTGCACAGGATTTTAAATTTGAAATATATCATTGATCCTTCATTGCTGTTCAGCTATATAATGGAAGACCCTCCCCAAAAGCATTGTGGAACTACCTTCAACATAACTGCATTCATGAATCACTGCATTGTTTAAGAATCACCTTAGGTCCAATCAAGGACCACTAGGATGTCAATAAATGCTGATCCTGAACAATGACTAGATCCTGAAAAATAAATAAGTAAAATAAAATATGAATTCCGTCTCTAAATAGACCAATATTTTAAAATTATGTCATATATGACATTTACATTCAGCTTTTAATGAAAATAAATAAAATTCATCAGAAAGGTTAATAAAACAAGAATAACATAATTTACATTTTAAGAAAGGGAGTAGAAAAGGGGAACAAGTAGAATCAACACAGATTTATGAAAGAGAATTGCTGTTTGACAATTCTGCAAGGTTTTTTGAAGTTGTAATAGGCAGCATATAGGATGAACTTATGTATATGGTGAATTTGTGCTTTCAGTAAGCCTTTGATAATGTGCCATACAAGAGGTTAGTGAACAAAATTAGGGAACATAGAATTGGGGAATATATACTGGTATTGTTTAACAGACAGCAAACAATAAAAATAAATGAATTATTAAATGATTAACGGGGTGCCCCAAGGATTGCTGCTGGGTGACTGGGAAGAAGAAATCAATAAAAAATACTCAAGTTTGCTGATGTCACAAAGCTGGGTACCAGTCTGTGTCGTTAGGATGATACACAGATGTTCAATTAAATTAAAAAGAGGAAAGTCTATGCCAATCTTTCTATCAATCTACAATAATCCCATTTGCCGATATTAGGCCTGTATCCTTCCAAACCATTCCCATTTAAGTGTCTGTCTGAAATTCACCTAAAGGTAATGATTGTGTCTGACTTCACCATCTCCTCTGGCAGCAAGTTCCAGACAGCAATCACACTTTACCATTATATCACTTTCAAGACTCCTTCCTCTCGCTTTTAATTATGCTCTCGTTTTTATACTGCTACCATGGGGAAAGCATTCTAATTATTTACCCTATATACATTATATGCCTTTTATACTTTTATAGACTTCGATCACATCGCCCCTCAGCCCCAGAAAAACAAACCCAGCCTATCCATTCCCATTGCATTACTAAAATCCTCCATTCCAGATAACTTCCTGGTGAATTTTGTTTGCACTCTCCAACACAACTACATCCTTCCTACAGTGTGGCAATCATAGAAAAAGGTGCAGGAGTAGGCCATTCGGCAATCAAAACGACACTCAATACTCAAGAGCAGTTTAACCAGTGTTTTATAAAGTTAAAGCATATAAAAGGTTTCAACCTAGCCTCTTGCATTTAGCCTCACCTTGACAGTGGAAAAGGCTGAGGAAGAGACAGATTGGAATGGGAATGGGAAGGGGATGTGAAATGGCATGCAACCAGACTTTCAGGTTAGCAATTGCAGACAAAACTTAAATGCTCTGCAAAATGGTAGTCTAGTTCTATGCTAGATCTTGCCACATCTGGAGCACCATATGCAATGGGTCCTATTTGAGGAGGTGCACCTGACTTTTGACTCATCTGGAAGAACTGTTTAGGTCCCTGGATAGGGTGGTGGAGTTGTTGTAAGACAAGTGTTGCACCTCCTATGTTTGCAGGGATAAGTTCTAGAGGATAGGGAAGGATGGGTAGGAAGGGATGAACAGACCAGGATGTCATGGAAAGAGTGTTCCTTGGGGAAGCAGAAAGGGTGAAGAGAGAATGATCCTGCTGGATCTCACCACCAGTCACATCTCCACAGATGTTCCGCACCCCAATTCATACACGTCAATCATTTAGTGCTTACAGAACATGCATTACACAAAGACCCATGTAATCTCTTTGTCCTGCTACAGCAATGCATAAAGATCCCTTCCAAATTGTTAAGTATCCTACGCTTCTATGAGAGTAACCAATTCAACACAGACAGATTGCATTTCATATTCCATTGTTACCACTTCCTTAACCACTGTTTAAGAAGATTCTAGATTATCACATTCAAATAATTTATATTAAATCAGCCATCGAAAGTAGGGGCTGCCATTCCACACATGTGTCCTTTCGGCAGGAACTAATTAAAGCCTAGAACTTCATTTCTGCATTCAATATACATGTCAAGAAATTTAAAGTTTATGACATTTAAGGCCCTGCCTGAAATGTAGAATGAATTTCATAAAATTGTAGCCAAGTTGCAGACAACAGATAAAATTGCAAAATAAAAGTATTTATCTTTGTTCATTGCAAAAATCAGGAAGCATATTTACGTTTTGATAACGTGGGAGAGGAGGAAGTAGATTAAATTTAAACATGTTTCATAGTTTTGAAACATTTACATCATGTCCGTGAGGTGTTCCACATTAAATAACTTTTATTCCCATCATACATTTTAGTGCACTGCTGTACAGTGTACACTGGTCCATTCCAGCAACACCATTGCTTTGCAGAGAGTAAACATACAGAAACAGATAGGGCTGAATCTGGAATTGGAGGGTAATTGCAAGCCCAGTAGTGTTCAAGAGGGAGGAACGAGACCTAGATGCAACTCAGACAATTTGGCCGATTGCAGTGGTGGCCAGATATTATGACGTATCAGAATTAACACTTTGCTCTTTCTCATCTTGGCTCCTGGCCATGCAGAAATAATTTGAACTTTCTCTTACTTTATCTTTAGCTCCTTTATTGTGATCCTGCTCAGCCAATGCATTGCACATACACCAGACCATATTAAAAATGATTATCTGCATCAAATTTACATCAAATACCTAATTTGCATATTAGGACATATTATCCCCAAGGGCAAGTACTTTTGCCCATTCGACTGTAAAAGCCAAAAAAAGTGTGGGGTGCCCAAGCATCAGCTAAAATGTGCCAATATTCCATCATCAACCAAGAACAAATGTTATCTAATCATTGATAAAGGTTGGAAGGAACAGGTAGAACAATGGGAATAACTGATAGTATGGAACCAAGTGGATTGTCTTCAACTTTAATTTTCCATCTCACTCCCACCCTAACCTATCTGAGGAACAATGATTCATCTGTCATCTACATCACAGCCATCTGAATATAAAATTCTTCAACTTTAGGCAACACATACTTTCATTCTGTCAGCATCAGAAATGGCCATTTCTACCAGTCCATAATCTGTGAATTTGGCTTTGTTTTTCTTTCTCCTCTTGTATAACTTGCCTTGCTGGGCATATCCCACAACCCTGTTATTAGCAACACATTACACAAACATAGAATCATATTCTGGAAGATAGATACAAAAAGCTGGAGTAACTCAGTGTGTCAGACAGCATCTCTGGAGAAAAGGAATAGGTGACATTTCGGGTTTTCTTGATGGCACAGTCATAGAGTTGTACAGCACGATATCTAATCCGACTATCCTACCTATCCCACTTGCTTGTTAATGCACATCCCTCTGCACCTTGCTCATTCAAGTACATGTCCAGATACCTCTTAAATATTGATACTGTTCCTGCTTCCACCACCTCCTGTGAAAGCTCATTCTAGATACCAATTATTAACTGTGTGAAAATTACCCCACAGATCTCCTTTAAACTTCCTCCCTCTCATCTTAAACCCAAGCCCTCTAGTTTTAAATCCCCTTATCATGGGAAATAGACACTAGCTTTCATCCTGTTCGTGCCTCCCATAAATGTCTATACTTCTATCATGTTACCCTTCAGCCTTCTTCACTTCAGAAAAGAAGGCCCAGCCTCTCAAATCTCTCCTGTTAATTCAACCCTCCAATCCACGCAACATACTTGTGAATCTTTTCTGCACCATCTTAAGCTTAATCACAACGCACACACAATGCCATTCTGTGTTGTGGATGTAGCTCAGTCCACCACTACACCAGTCTCCCCACCACTGGCTTGATCTACACTTCAAGCTGCCTCAGGAAAGTAGCCAAAATAATCAAGGGCTTTATTCACCGTGGTTATTCCCGCTTTTCCTCTCTCCCATCATTCAGAAGATTAAAAAGTTTGAAAGATCAGATCACCAAATTCAAGAACAGCTTCTTCTTTTGTTGTTTTCAAACTATTGAACAGTCCTAGAGTGTAGCCCTGATCTTCCAACATATCTCATTGCGGACCTTGGACTTTTTCTCTTTTGCTGTAATGTATATTGATGTAATTCTATAGTTTGCGCTCTGGTATTTTTGTCTTTGCACTACCTGTAACGTATGACTTGATTGCCCTCATTTATAGTATGAATTGACTGGATAACATGCAAAGAAAGCCTTGAGTGTATCTCATTACATGTGATAATAATAAATCAATACCAATATGAAATACTCCTGCCAGAGTCCCTGAAACGTCTTCTCCTGTTTCTCATACCATCGTAGGACATATCTCAGGGATTCATGCACCTTAATGTATTTCAAGACCTCCAACATCTCCTTTGTGGTGTTGATACACTCAGGCTATAATTGTTTACTTTCATTAACTCACTAGCTTCCATGTCCTTCATGGTAAATATAAATGAAAAGTATACATTTAAGGTCTTCCTCTGTTCCTATAGTCCCACACATTGATCCTTAAGAGAATCTACTCACTCCCAAGCTACCCTTTTGTTCTTAAAATACCTCTAAAATCTTCCAAGATTTTCCTTATCTTGTCTGTCAGGGAAATCTCATGGCCCTTTTCTGCCCTCCTAATTTCCTTCCTGTGTTCTTCATCGTTATGCCCTCATGGGATTTGCTTGATCCCAGCTGCCTATACCTGTTGTATGCCTCATTTTTCCTAACCTTTAATATCCTTCATCAACCAAGGTTCCTTGATTTTGTCTTTCACTGAAACATAAAGATGTTGATTCTGAAGAAGTTCCTTTATGTGCAAACAACCTACTGTAATCAACTTTCGTGAGTTTTGGTCAATTGAAATTAGCCTTCCCCAATTTAGGACTTCAACTTGAGGGCCAATCCTATCTGTTTCCATAACTATCTTGAAATTAATAAAATTATAGTCACTGCTGTCGAAGTGAACCTCCACTCACACATCAACCACTTATGCAGCCTCATTTCCTCAGAGGAGATCGAGTGTAGCCCTTTTTCTAGTAGGGCCATCTATATTTTGCTTCAGAATACTTTTTTGGACTCACTTAACAAATTCTATCGCATCTAATCTCTTAGCACTGAAGCAGTCCCAGTAAATATGAAGGAAGTTAGAATCACCCACAAATACACTCATATAATACTTACACCGATCTGCAATATCCCTACATTTTTGCTTTTTGCAATTCCTGCTGACTATTGGAAGCCAATCCCACCAAAGTTATCATCATTTTTTATTTCTAAATTCTACCCTTGTGGCATCCCTAGATATCCCTTTCTAACTCTGTTGCGGCATTCTCCTTAATCAGAAGTGCAACTGCCCCTCTTCTCTTACCTTAACCTCCATCACATTGTACGCATTGATGCCACCAATATTGAACTACCAATCCTGCCCATCTCTCAACCATGTTTCCGATTATAGTTATAATATCACAATCCATGCTCGGATTTCAACTCCTTACTTTAAAATAAATGCACTTTACCCTATCAGGCCTTCCACACCCCTCTGTCCTACCCTTGCGTGGCCTGCCTATTCGACTTAATTACTCTAAACTTCATTTTTTGCTTCATATTTTTCATCTGATTACTACACTGTGTCTCAGCTTGCACGCAGACCAGTTTAAGTGTGCACAAGTAGCATTAGCTACTTATTGCATGAATATTGATCCCTCTCCCGTCCCGCGTGCAGCGTACCTCTGCCCCAGAGAGATCCCAATGGTCTAAATAGCTGAAGTCCTTCTACCTGCATTGGGCCTTCAGCCATTCATTTTTCCTATCCTCCTGTTACTAACTTTAGAACTATTGAGATACCATTTTTTAACCTTCTGACTAACTCTTAATATTCACTTTACAGAAGCACATCTCTCTTCCTGCCTATGTTGTTAGTACCAATATGGACCATGACCTCTGGCTACTCACCCTCTTCTGTCAGAATGTCTTGTATCAGCTATGAGACACTCTTAATATTGGCACTTGGGAAGCAACATATCATCCTGGAGTCAGATTCATCGTCACAGAAACACTTATCTGTACTCCTGACTTTCACATCCCCTATCACTACTGCTTGCCAAGACTTTGACCACCCCTGGTGTATAACAGAGCCAATTGTGGCACCAGAGCCAGTTGTGCAGCTGCTATAGCTTTCCCCTGAGAGACTATCAATCTCTCCCCAACAGTATTCAAATTGGTATACGTATAGCAAATACAGTGCAAATTCTGCAATAATGTGACTACATTTCAAAATAAATCATTTGTGCATTTTATTCATTAGCATTCTCACTCACCACTTGAGCAGTCTGTTCCTCCCCAGCCAGGTTCACACTGACAGGTGTCTGGGGAAACACACTTTCCATGCATGCATTCTTCTGTGCACAATGCTACAAAGAAGAATGGATAAATAACTTATTAATATTAACATATTTGTAAACAACATGAAACTGAAATTTAATTGTATCACATAATAAAGATTTTTATTATAGTCTTTTAAAAAAGTAAAAGTTACATAAAAGTCACTGTTACATTTTGTTTTTCAGGCCCCCTCATCTGTATCTACTTATTGTTTACTAGGCTTTATCCCATCCGTATCTTTCTTTTCCAGCTTTAACCCCCCCTAGTCTCTCACTGAAGAAGAATCCCAACCTAAAACGTTATCTGTCCATTTCCCTTTACAGATGCTGCCTGACCCACGGAGTTCCTCCAACAGTTTGTTTTTTGCTCAAAATTCCAGTATCTGCAGTCTTATGTCTTCAACCTGGAGCTTCTCTGCATCCTCCTTAATAATCATCTTCCCACTCAGCTTTGTGTCATCTGCAAATTGGAGATATTACAACTAATTCTTACATTTAAACCACTAATCATATCTGCCCTAATACTAATCCCTGTGGTCGCCCATTGGGCAATTCCTGCAGTTCAGAAAAATATCTACTTATTCCATTCTATTTCCTGCTAGCTAACCAGTTCTACACATCAACTCATTACCCCAAACCCTGTGTTTTAATTTTATGAATTAATCTCATGTGAACCTTATAAAAAGCTTTCCGAAAGTCCAAATGCAACACATCCACTGGTTCTCTGTCATCTATTCTGCTAGCTATATGCTGAAAGAATTGCAGTTAACTTGTCAAGCACAATTTCCTTTCATGAATCAATGTTGACACATTCTAATCCTATTACCAAGCGTTCTCCTTTACATTGAGTCATAGATCCTTCAGGTAGGCCCTTCAGCCCAACTCGTCTATATTGGTCGAGATACCCATCGACATAAGTCCTATTTGCCCGTGTTGCCCCATATACTTCTAAACATTTCCCCATCCGTGCCTGTCCCAACATGTTTTAAATGTTGCAATACATGCCTCAACTATTTCCCCAGGCAGCTCGTTCCATATATGTACCATCCTCTGTGTGGAAAAATTGCCCCTCAAGTTCCAATTAAATCTTTCCTCTCTCACTTTAAACCTATGCCCTCTAGTTCTTGATATACCAACCCGGGAAACAGATTGCACATTCACCCTTTCGATGTCCCTCATAATTCTACTGTGTACATTCATCTTATCTTGTCTGTAAGGATTTTATATACCTCTACAAGTTCATTCCTCAGTGTGCTATGCTCCACGGAATAAAGTTCTGCCCAATCTCTCCCTATAACTCAGTCCCTTGAGTCTTTGTAACATCCTCTTAAATCTTTTCTGCACTCTTTCCAATTTAATGGCATCTTTCCTCTAGCTGAGTGACCAAAACTGAACACAATTCTCCAAGTGCAGCTTCACCAATGTCTTGTACAATTGCAACATAAGTCACAACTTTTATATTCAATATCCTTGCTGATAAAGGCCAGAGGCCAAAAGCTTTCTTCTCCACCCTGTCCACTTTCTGAGAATTATGTACTTACACACCTAGGTTCCTCTGTTTTAAAATTCTCCCTAGGCCATACCATTCATCGTAAAAGTCCTAACCTGCTTTGGCATCCCAAATTACAATAGTTTGTACTTGAATCTTAATGCAACTCTATTTGCCATTCCTCAGATCCCTTACCCTGCTGATCAAGATCCCGTTTTAATAAAGTGATAACCTTTTCCAACTGTCTATGATTTTAGTAAAATCTGCAAAATTATATAGATGACAAACAACAATGAGCCCAGCACCAACCCCTGAGGCACACAAATTGTCTTGGGCTTTTTGGCCAAAAAACAACCTTCCACCATTACCTTCTAATTCCTGCAACAAGCAAAATATGTATCCAATAAAATAGCTCTCCTTGGATACCAAGTCATCTAACCTTCCACCATCACCTTCTGCATCCTGCCATTAAGCCAAATATGTATCCAATTAGCTAGGGGGAGGGGGGGGGGGAGGGGGGAGGGGAGGGTGCTGCATCAATGCAGGAGAGGTTTGGGCCCAATGGGTCCACTTGGTCTAGTAGCTGCTATATTGTCTTGCTATCAGTTCAATAGACAATAGACAATAGACAATAGGTGCAGGAGTAGGCCATTCAGCCCTTCGAGCCAGCACCGCCATTCAATGCGATCATGGCTGATCACTCTCAATCAGTACCCCGTTCCTGCCTTCTCCCCATACCCCCTCACTCCGCTATCCTTAAGAGCTCTATCCAGCTCTCTCTTGAAAGCATCCAACGAACTGGCCTCCACTGCCTTCTGAGGCAGAGAATTCCACACCTTCACCACTCTCTGACTGAAAAAGTTCTTCCTCATCTCCGTTCTAAATGGCAGAGGGTGGAATCTTGAGCAAAAACAAAGGGCTGGTTATGACGCTTCACATCATGGAAAGGGTGGGGAGAGGGAGATGTGACTGATGGTTGGATCACGTTGAAAGTGTCAGAAATGTCAGAGAATGATGTCGTGAACACAGAGCCTGGTAGAGTGAAAGGTGAGGACTAGGTGAACTCTATCCATGCTTGGTCTGGGGGAGGCGGAGAGGGAGCAGAACTGTGGGACACAGATAAGACCTCTATTCACAACACTAGGGACGGAAACCACGTTAACTTAAGCAAGAGGAATCTTGGATGTTCTAGAGTTGAAGGTATTCCAGTCCGAAGAAATATCAGACCCAAAATGTCATCTGTGCATCCCTCCACAGATGTAGCCTGGCCCACTGAGTTCCTCCAGAACTTTGTTTTTTTTGCAGAAGATCTATCAGTGATCTATCCTTGTTCTCCTTCTCATCGGACTCGCCTGATTTTCAATTATGAGGTATTTATAGATTTTATGTGTTGTCAAAAACAAGACATTACTGGCATAAATATAACCTACCTGATTTCTGCAGCTTACAAGTTTTCCATAGGTGTGTTTTAAGTTAATGATATTATAAGCTTTGTGGACATGTGCGCCACTTTTTTTAAACAGACTAGTTTTGTTTGATTGGCTTAATTGAACAATTATGTTCTGATGCATTGATCTGATAATATTGGCATTCTTGGCAGAATGCTAAAATTAGTTCCATTCAGGCTAGCAATAAAAATGACCTACATTGCAAACTGTACCCATGCCAGCTCAGTAGTAATTTGATTAGCATGAATTATTCTAGCTTTTCCAAGGTCAAACGGCTAGTTAAGCTATTTCACAGAAAAAGTCAACATGAAGAATTTAAAAACAACTCACTTAGAACTTGTCATCTTTTCAAGTTCTACTGAACTAAATTATATGGCTCTAAGATTTTGATCGTAATATGCTTTAGATAAACTGGTTACAATTAAAAATTTTGAAAATTCTGTACTCAAAATAAGCAACATTCATATTAGGAAAGATTAAGTCATAGTCATACTGCTTCGAAACTGGCCCTTCGGCCCAACTTGCCCACACCGACCAATTAGTCCCATCTATACTAGTTCCACCCCTGCCCGCATTTGACCCATATCCCTCTAAACCTATCCTATCTATGTACCTGTCTAAATGTTTCTTAAGTATTAAGGTAATTTGAACAGAAATAATTTATGCAATTATAAAATTCAAGGACTAATTGCAAGTACAATGAACAAAAATTCTGATTCACTGGTGTCACTGCAAATTCTCAAATCTCACATCAATAGTATTATCGATTGCCATTACTATATCAAACATGTTTCTCATCATGCTGGAATTTTTTGCCCTCCTCTGAATTAATAAATTTCTCTTTCTGTTGTGGCTGATCATAATCCATGAAAATCCATCCACTGCAGTTGGCATTTGTAAATTCAGCTTCAAATAAATTCAGAAAAATAAGGCCATAATTTTGCACCACTGCTTAGATAATGTGGGCATTGACTTGAGTCTGATAGAGCAGCTCATGAAAACACAGACAATTTATCAAGAGCCACTGCAACCACCAAAATAGTTACATCCACTAGAAATGTGCAGATCAGGCACACCAAGACTTCAATCACCAAGTTGTCAACTGTCAACTCGAGCTCCACACTCTTAAGTTATACTTAGTTTAAGTTTAAAGTTGTACTGAAAGTTTGCAATGATAGTCTCCCTGAAATAATTCTCCTACCAGGATCTCAGCAAAGATGTTGGTACATTTTTTCTACATTTCTGAAACAGCATCTTCATTAAAACGGAATGCCACCTTCGCCAGCCACGCCTTTATCATAAACAAGGTACGGGCATTTGTGGCCAAGGCCGTGAAAGGGACGTACCCACTCCAACAAGAATTCCTGCACCACAGACAAGTGTATTCTTTTCCTCAGCTTCCAAGCCAACCTGAAATGTCTTTGTGTCTCAGCCAGCACAGTTCAGAGAAAAGGGTGCTTCAGCTACTTACATTTTTTTTTCTGAGAAATAGCTGCTAATCAGTTCCCAAGAATTAATTGTGCTTTTTTGTTTATAGCATTTCCATGCAAGTTTAAATCATGGTAATAATCAATTAACCTTCAAGAGTGCAGAGCAAAAACAGGGTCTCAAGCAGATTAGCCTTCTGACAATAGTATCATTTGACACAATCACTTTTTAAATGATTTAATTGTTATAAAGATCTTTGGCTGTCATAATGAAGAAAACATTCAGTTCACACAGTCAAAGTAGATGGTTACACAGGACAAGTATCACAACTGGTCTCCAATGTCAAACAGTCCGGGAATACTTATTAAGATAATGCCTGTGGATTTGTTGATTCATTGATTAATCAAGAGCAGACTATCACGGCAATAAGAGATCTGGTGTTCAGTTGCAAAGGGAGCAGATTCAGTAATTCCCAAGGTTATTTTAGACATAATCAAAATAATTTAAAGAATGCAGTGGTTTCTCTAATTTCTAATTTTTAAACAATAGCTTCCTTAAATTTGAGTTACATTGCAAGAAATTTGAAAAATAAACTAGATTTATATTGTCAGCATAAATAATAATGCTTCAGAGCACCACTACTATGTATGTTGAATTATGATAAAGTATAATGATGCTTGTGACATTACTAACAGGGGCGAGTGAGCAGAGTACACTTTCAATTATTCAAAAATATTTAAAATAATTATTTTAAAAGAAATAACTGTTTCATTTAAAGCAAAATGACATTGACTCATAATCTATCTTTCATGCTCTTCAGGAACTGTCTTAAAAACACCACATTTCTGTGATTGTGTCAGCTGCTCCTTCAGGAAGAGATTCAGGAAGAGAGAGTATTTAACTCCTGATTGACTGACCTTGATCAAAAATAAATTAAAATTCCACCAAACATGCTACGAGACCTTTGTTAAAAGCAACTTTATAAAAACTAGATGCAACATAGCAAAGCCCAAAGGAAAAGTCCTTTCCAATCACAACACGATTAACCCAAGGACACAATTTATGTTATCTCCTTTTCTCCACAATCTAACTGTCTGCAGAATTTCAGTAAACCAGGAACTTTTCAAAGTGTTGATAAAGTCAGAGCTTTTTCCCATGAAAATGAACTTTCTGTGAAAATTGATAGTGCAAGATTAAATGGGTAAGGGTGCATGACCTTTTAAGGAATAAAATGTGCAGGGAAGGAACAATCCCAAAGCCAGAGGTATGTGTTACCTATTTTCATAGGGTTGATTATTTTACTGCAGGAAATGTAACACCTGCCCTTATGCCTCCTCCCTTGACTCCATCCAGGGACCCTGACTGCCTTCCAGGTGAGACAGAGGTTCACATGCACCTCCTCTAACCTCATCTACTGCACCCAGTGTTCCCGATGTCAGCTCCTGTACATCAGCAAGACCAAGCATAGACTTGGCGTTCATTTTGCTGAACACTTACGCTCGGTTTGCCAAAGCCTACTGGATCTCCCGGTTGCTAGGTATTTTAACGAACCTTTCCATTCCCATTCTAACCCTTCTGTCCTGGGCCTCGTTCATTGCCAGAATGAGGCCACATAGAAATTGAAGGAACTGCACCTCATATTTCACTTGGGTAGCTTACATCTCAGCGGTACGAATGTCAAATTCTCTAATTTTAGCTAACTTCTACATGCCCATCCCACCAACTACCGTCCTCCCCACCACTGGACTTCATCATGCCAAAAAATATTTGGCTTGTCAGTAGGCAGAGATTCGGCAGCCACAGAAGAGTAGAAAAGTACAGATTTTCATCCTTCTATCTTACTCAACATAACTTTCAACTTCTCTGCACTTCCCTGTCTGCCTGCCATAAATTATAAGCAGTATACCTAAGGTAGCCAAAGATAATACTGGTTATATTTTCAAGCTATCGTATTGAATTGTTTGTTTTATTACATTTTTTGAGGATAACTATATTTTTGCCTGCTGACAGACATTTCTGAAGTATAGAATTGTTGTCAAGTGCTCATCTGACCATCCATTTAGTTTCTTTAAAAGAGAACAGTTGAAGGATCTCTTAATCTGTTAAATTGTGCATTTCTTGCTGGCTGAAATCATTTATTCATTCTGTCTCCGTATATCTAGCTTCCTGACAATAGATGCAGAACCACCAAAGTGCTTTTGGGTCGTTGCCTCACAAAATGTACACCTTTGGGAGCATAAAATAATAATGTTGCTTTACAAATGTAAGCTGACAAAATTCAGCATCCATTAATTTTAATGTTACTGTTCACCAATAGTTACTTCCTTATTTTACACATGCGGGTGGAATTTTTTTTATTTTAAAATAAATAATAATTTTGTACTGGTGACTGTGACAATGTGATGGCACTTCAGAACTGATGACCTTTGGAACCTTTCAGTTATCTGCACAAATATCAGCAATATCACTGGTATTAGCCATTTTAAAACCGAATGTATCAGACTAAATTAGCCATTTTAAAACCAAATGTATCAAATGAACACCACTTGTCACAGAAAAACAAGTATGGGTGATATTTTGGGTCGGGACCCTTCTTCAGACTGATTGTGATGGAGGAGGAGAAAACTGGAAGATGCAAGGAGCAGGACAAAGCCTGTCGAGTGATAGGTGGATACAGGTCGGGGGTTTTGATAGGCAGATGGTTGGACAAAGGTCAGATGAAAATACAAAAAGGTGTCCCTCCCACCACAATCAATTTGAAGAGGGAGCTAGACCTGACATGTCACCTATCCATAGATGCTGTCTGACCCACTGAGTTACTATAGCATGTTGTACATTTATTTTAAATAAAAAACTATTGTTCTTTTCTATTTTCTTTTATTAAGTGTGGCAAAAAAACTCTTTGTTCCTAGAGTCATAGAGTGATGCAGTGTGGAACAGGCCCTTTGGCCCAACTTGCCCACACTGGCCAACATGTTCCTGCTGCACGTCCCACTTGCTAGCGTTTGGTCCATATCCCTCCAAATCCATGTACCTGTCTAACTGTTTGTTAAACGTTGAGATAGTCCCAGCCTCAATTACCTCCTCTGGCAGCTATTGTGGCAATTACGTCCTCTCAGCCCAGTCTACTCAACCTCTCCCTCTAGCTCAGATCCTCTAGACCTGGGAACACCCTCGTAAATCTTCTCTGTACCCTTTCCAGCTTGACATCTTTCCCATAACACAGTACCCAGAACTGAACACAATACTCTACATGCGGTCTCACCAACGTCTTGTACAACTGCAACATGACTTCCCAACTTCTATACTCAATACTTGTATGAAGGCCAATGTGCCAAATGCCTTTTTGATTACCCTATCTACCTGCTACTCCACCTTCAAGGAACCATTCACCTGCACTCCTAGATTACTCTGCTCTACAACACTCCCCAGAGCCCTACCATTCACTGTGTAGGTCCTGCCCATGTTAGACTTCCCAAAATGTAACACCTCACATTTCTCTGTTTTAAATTCTATCATCTATTCCTCATCCCACCTGACAAATCGATCAAGATCCTGCTGCAGTTTTTCACAACCATCTTCACTATCTGCAAAACTACCCACTTTTGTATCATCTGCAACCTTGCTAATCTTGTGTACGAAAAAACTGCAGATGCTGGTTTAAATCAAAGGTAGACACAAAATGCTGGAGTAACTCAGCGGGACAGGCAGCATCTCTGGAGAGAAGGATTGGGTGACGTTTCGGGTGGGTGAAGAAGGGTCTCGATCAGAAATGTCACCCATTACTTCTCTCCAGAGATGCTGCCTGTCCTGCTGAGTTACTCCAGCGTTTTGTGTCTAACTTGCTAATCTCGCCATGTATGTTCTTATTCAAATCATTGATATAGATGACAAACAGTAACGGGCTCAGCACCAAATTCTGAGGCGCACCATTAGTCACAGGCCTCCAGTCCCAGAAGCAACCTTCCACCATCATCCTCTGCTTCCTTCCATGAAGCCAATTTTCTATCCATTCAGCTATCTCTCCTTGGATCCAATGCGATCAAACCTTCCAGAGCAGCCTACCGTGCAGAACCTTGTTGAATGCTTTGCTGAAGTCCATATATAAAACATCTACAACTCTGCCCTCATCGACCTTTATGGTCACATGTTCAAAAAACTCAGAATTGTGAGACATGACCTCCCACGTACAAACCCATGCTGACTATCCGTAATCAGCCCTTATTTGTCTAAATGTCTGTATATCCTACCCTTCAGAATACAATCTAGTAGATTTCCAACTACAGCTCACTGGCCTATAGTTCCCAGCATTTTCCCTGCAGCCCTTCTTGAATAACATTTACCACCCTCCAGTCTTCTAGCACCTCTCCTGTATTTAAAGACGACTCTTAAAGTTCCTATTTTAGATTAGCTGGTAAATTATTTGTTTGATCCTTTCTTTCAGATCATTGTACATAGGTAAAATTGACTACTGCGAGTCATTTATGGAGGCTGCACAAAGAAATCCATTGCAATCTTACAAGCTGTTGGAATCAGCAAAAGCCTAAAATTAGTTGCCGGAGAACAGAAGAATGATATAAGATGACAATACATGTAATTCAGAGATATTAGTATCAGTATGTTCAGCAGCAATCATGCTAACTGCATGCCCATTAATTTCCTTCAATCATTATGATCAACAATGGTTCCAGCATATTCACATGGTATCTCACATTGTATTCTGCTAGTCCAAATGACTACTTTTTTTGGAATAGGTTAGCCAGCCATTCTGCTACAGGTCCTTTGATTTAATCAGTTCTAATTCATTAGACTATTAAGTGGGATCTTACCAAAGATTTGTGAAAATCTAGGTAAATCACATTTACTACTTCTTGCTTACATTTTCTGTCACATTTTTAAAGATTTCAGAATTTACCCAAGAGATATTTTCCCATTTGTGGACTTTTGACTTATATATTATTGTTTACCAGTACATTTCTAATTTCTCCTTTGACAAGGATTTCATTTTATTGGTCTTGTTGCATCTCCTTTTTAAATAGATTTTGAACAGTCTTCTGTCACGACACATGTTTACAACCCTTTTTTAAAAATATGAATAAATGATTCCCTGCCGTCTTGTATCCGAACGCTTTAAGAATTTGCTTGTTTCTCAACCTGTTCTGAGCCTACCAACAATCTCTGAACACACACCCTCAGATATTTCTCTGTATTCTTCTGCTACTTATTTATCCATTCTCCTAGTGTGATTATATTGCTTTGAAGTCTATTGCTGTGCTTCTCATGGTTCACCATTTCTCCAAGTTTTGTGTCACCTGCAAATTTGGAAGTGGCTCCCCATACATCCTAAAGCAAGCTGTTAGCATACATCCTTGTGGAAATTAATTGATTCACGGGCTGACTTGGCTAATTTTTCATTGGATGAGTTTTATGTCCACCATTTGTTCTTATATTTTTCTGAAACCCTATAAATCTCTCCATAAAGTTCCTCCAGTCATTTTCCATTCTCCAAATATTCATTTCCAGTGATTTATCATAATTTGAGAAGAACCTGACAAGCAACTCACAAAACAGATATCTGACAGTTCACAAAATAGAAATGAGGTGAGGAAGTCACAGCAAGAGATCGTAAAGTTGATAGGGGTGAGCCATGCTTCTGCATCAAAGCTTGTCAAGCAAGGGTCCAAAATAGGATCACTAACACCCAAGAGAACAGGCAAATGTGAACGTAAAAGGAAGATGACTCCAAGAGATGAGGTCTTGCTAATTTGGGAAATTTCATTGAAATTGGTTGTTTCGCTAGAAAACATGTGAAAAACAAAAATTGTTGCAATGAAGGAACGATACCAGTAGGCCCTAAAATATAAAGATTGTAAATGTGTGGACAGAAAAAAGTGCTATTCAGTGACAAAAACCATTTCCTGGTTCAGGGCCAACATAGCCAACATATTCGAAGATCAGTCGCAGAGCCGGTGAGAAAATGATCTGAGCAGATGATGTTCGGCTACTATGGTGGTCTGTTGCACTCAGTTGATGGAATAATGAGATCACTGCAATATGTCAATGTATTACAGAGAAGAATTGGAGATGGCAAAGACTTTTGCAGGCGGATCTGGGAAATTCCAGCAAGACCTTACACTGAGCGATGCATCATAGATGATAACCCAATTTTTCCAGAAGGGGATACATGTTTTGAACTGGCCTGGTAACTCACCTAACCTGAATCCAATTGAGAATTTGTGGTCAATTATCAAGGAGAGACTAAAAGAAAAGGACTGAACCACGAGACAGAAGCGCAATGAAGCCATCATACAGCTGTGGTATCAAGATTAAAAAATCCTCGGAAACTGTCAGAATCTGTTAATTCCATACCAAATCGCATCAAAGACTTGATGAAGGACTGTGGTGGACATATAATGTACTATAGACATAATGATAATGAATAAAAGGTAGCCTTGTGACATGTATATTGACTTGTGATATCCGAATGCCTGTTTGATTAAATTAATTTGTACAAGAATGTACATTACGAAAACCAGTGTTCATATACTAATCACCAGGGAAATTCACTGTGCATTTGCCTCCAGCCTAAAAGAAACATCTTTCTGTTTTGTTACATAGTTATTTTTCCCTCCATGCATTCACATTCCCTTTTATTTCATGGTCTTCAATGTTGATGATGCCTAATTTGCAGGACCATACGACGTGTCTGTTAAAGGTATATATATGCCACAAACTGATTCCTTCATGAACCCTCTCTTACTTCATCAAAAAGTTTAATCAAGTTAGCTGGACATGGCATGCTTAAATAAACCCATTCCACCTTTCTCTGATCAATTCACACTTGTGCATGTGACTGCTAATTCTGTCCTTTATTACTGTTTCCAAAACTTACCCCAAAACTGCTATTACACATGCCAGTCAGTAATTGATGGGTTTACCCCTACACTTACATTTTGAACAAGGCTGCAACATTTGCAAATTAGCAATCCTTAAGTACTATCCCTAAATCTGTAGATGCTTTGAAGATTATGGCCAGGGTCTCTGCAATCCTCTCCCTTGCTACCCCCACTATCCCAGCAGGATCAGATGATTTATCCACCAATTGCAAATGGCTTTTCTTGTACCTCCTGTTTAGCGATTTTTAGGTCAGAAATCAACCAATAAGGAACTCAATGTCCAAAATGGATATAGATAGATTAAACACATAGAAAAAATATTAAGTGGACCTTAATTTGCGGAAATTCACACTTTTTATCATATCTATAACAATTTGTCTATATTAGATCTCTCTCAGTGCACTCCCATTCCCCATACCAGTTATGATGTTGTAACCCAATCTCACATGCCTATCAACTACAACCTAATTCTCCCACCATCCATCTGGACTTGGCACAGTGGCAATTTAAACCACCAGACAGCACCTTTTGCATGTGGGAATAAAACAAAACCCATGTGTGGGAAAGAACTGCAGATGCTGGTTTAAATCAAAGGTAGACACAAAATGCTGGAGTAACTCAGTGGGACAGATAGCATCTCTGGAGAGAAGGATCTGAAGAAGGGTCTTGACCCAAAACGTCACCCATTCTCTGGAGAGAAGGAGTGGGTTATGTTTTGGGTCAAAACCTTTCTTCAGTCTGAAGAAGGGTCTCAACCCGAAACATCACCCATTCCTTCTCTCCAGAGATGCTGCCTGTCCCGCTGAATTACTCCAGCATTTTGTGTCTACCTTAAAACAAAATCCACATGGTCTTAGAGAGAAAATGCAAACTCACACAGATAGCATCAGAGGTTAGATTTGAACCAAAGGTGCTGCAAGCAGAATCACAATCTACTGCATTATGAGGTTACCAATTTTGATGGGAATTGCTGAAAGACATAATATTATTTAAATAGACGGTGTCTACACAATGCTGCTCCACCCTACGATTTGGGCATCTTCATTCATGAAACAAAAAATCAACATGCAGGTCGAGTGGGTAAGTAGGAAGATAAATGAACTATTGACCTTTATTGCACATAGGATATGATATAAAAATAACAAATCCTGTTGCAATTGCCCACACCATTGGTAAGTCACCGAGTCAGTTTCAGTCTCCCTATTTAAGGAGGGTCATACTTAAATTGAAGGCAATTATGAGAAGATTGATTCCTGGTGTGGAAGTTTTGTCAAATAAGTAAAAGTTGGATCTACACTCAACTGAATTCAGAAGAATAAGTGTAGATATAATTGAAATGAGTAAGATTCTGAGAGGATTTCCATGTTGTGAACAGTTATTGTTTCATTTGATTTCTAATGATGGGACATAGTTACAAGGGGCCAGTTATTCAAAGCATAGATTTTATTTTTGTGGAGGTTGGTGAATATCTGGAATTCTCTATCCTAGAGTACCGTGGAGGCTAAATTATTCTAAGCATTTAAAGTTGAGGCAGGTAAAAGTTTGAAAAATCAAGGAATTGCAGGCTATGGGGCTATGACACAGAAGAGGAAATAAGGTCAGTGTAGATCAGCCATGATCATATTGAATGATTTGGCAGGCTTGATAGGTCACATGACCTAATCCTGTTTCTATATTTTTGTATTCTTAAAAGTTTTTGTTTTTTGTCAATTATCTTAAATCAGTCCTCTGAGTCTTCAGTCTTTTATCATTGAAAACATTTTCTCTTTATTCACTTTATCTAGACCATTAATGATTTTGAACACTTCTATCGTATATTTTTTCAACCATCTCTACTTTAAGGAGAACAAATGCAGCCTGACCATTTAACTAATCTCCCTCATCCTCAGGACTATTTTGTTAAAAGGTTTCTGCACTGACTCCACAGATTTCACATCCTTCCTGGAGTGCAGTGACCAGTAAATAAATTGAGTCCCACCCCTTAGATCAATAGCCTCAGTTTAATTTAAAATGTAGTGGGTTGACCTTTTCTGTCCTCTTTGTAATTCAACATTCTCGCAATTTGAAATACCAGCTGAACAGCCTTGTGAGAATTTTATTTTGACATATTCCACCTGTGTTGATTCTGCTGCCAGTTGAAACTAGCAGAAAATTAAAACATGTCCAAAATGAAAGATATCTGCCTTCTTAAAAAATAGAGAACGGTGATAATGATTTGCTTTCTAATCCAATGTCACTATTTGTTCTTCTCTCTGTTTTAGTTTCTGAGAGCATTAAATAGTGCTTAGCTTAATCAGGATTCAGTTGATCATCAGGCATCTTGCTTATAGTTTCATATCAATTCCCACTCATATCCCATCTTTACAGAATCATTGACAACTACTTGATATGGGCCACTGGACCTTACATTTTTTTAAATGATCAAGAAAATCTATGTATGTTTAAAAAGAATCAGAAAAAAAATCAGCTATATATAAAAAGACAATTGAACTTTCAAATAATTGTATTATTAACCGACTATTGAGACATTTACAATATTTAGTTCTAAACTTGCATCAAAATACACATGATTCCCTATGGTATTACCCAAAGTACATTAGTGTGATGAGGAATGATCTCCATCGATCAGTCCACATGATATTTCAGGAATCATTAGAGTCAGGAGGGGTCCCTGATGAATGGAAAATTGCCAATATTACCCCGGTGCACAAAAAGGGAGCAAGGCAGAATAGTGGGAACTATAGGCCAGTTGGTCTGACTTCAGTGGTTGGTAAGATTTTAGAGTCCATTATAAAGGATGAGGTTATGGAGTACTTAGAAGTTCACGATAAAATTGGCCCAAATCAGTTTGGCTTTGTGAAGGGGAGGTCTTCCTTGACAAATTTGCTTGAATCCTTTGAAGAGGTAAATAGCAGGACAGACAAAGGAAGGTCAGTAGATGTTGTTTACTTAGATTTTCAGAAAGCCTTTGATAAGGTGCCATGCATTAGACTGCTTAGGAGGTTGAGAATCCACGGTATCCAAGGGCAGATATTGACCTGGATAGCATAAGAAAATAACTGCAGATGCTGCTACAAATCGAAGGTATTTATTTGACAAAATGCTGGAGTAACTCAGCAGGTCAGGCAGCATCTCAGGAGAGAAGGAATGGGTAACGTTTCGGGTCGAGACCCTTCTTCAGACTGATGTCAGGGGGGGCGGGACAAAGGAAGGATACAGGTGGAGACAGGAAGATAGAGGGAGAATTGGGAAGGGGGAGGGGAAGAGAGGGACAGAGGAACTATCTAAAGTTGGAGAAGTTAATGTTCATACCGCTGGGCTGGAAGCTGGCCAAGCGAAATATGAGGTGCAGTTCCTCAAATTTCCGGCGGGCCTCACTATGGCACTGGAGGAGACCCATGACAGAAAGGTCAGACTGGGAGTGGGAGGGGGAGTTGAAGTGCTCAGCCACCGGGAGATCAGGTTGGTTAAGGCGGACTGAACGAAGGTGTTGAGCGAAACGATCGCCGAGCCTGCGTTTGGTTTCGCCGATGTAAAGAAGTTGACATCTAGAGCAGCGGACACAATAGATGAGGTTGGAGGAGGTGCAGGTGAACCTCCGTCTCACCTGGAAAGACTGTTTGGGTCTTTGGATGGAGTTGAGGGGGGAGGTAAAGGGACAGGTGTTGCATCCCCTGCAACTGCAGGAGATGCAACACCTGAGACAGAGGTTCACCTGCACCTCCTCCAACCTCATCTATTGTGTCCGCTGCTCTAGATGTCAACTTCTTTACATCGGCGAAACCAAACGCAGGCTCGGCGATCGTTTCGCTCAACATCTTCGTTCAGTCCGCCTTAACCAACCTGATCTCCCGGTGGCTGAGCACTTCAATGTCTTTAGTCAGAGGGTGGTGAATCTGTGGAATTCTTTGCCACAGATGGCTGTGGAGGCCAAGTCAGTGGATATTTTTAAGGCAGAGATAGATAGATTCTTGATTAGTACAGGTGTCAGAGGCTATGGAGAGAAGGCAGGAGAATGGGGTTAGGAGTGAGAGATGGATCAGCCATGATTGAATAGCGGAGTAACTTGATGGGCCGAATGGCCAAATTCTACTCCTATCCCTAATAACCTTATGACCTAAACCAATTCTAGATAAGTAAGGAGATGAAAGGTTACTTGGAGTCAGTGAGACTGTGGGAATAGAGATTATTAAGATAATATTACTGAATGATGATCCAGCAGGAGTGGGTGCGTCCTACCCTTACTCCCAATTGAAATATGTGTTGAAATATGATGGTAAATAATTTTATTACAATGAACAAATTGAGTGTTATTTTTGGTTTCTAAAATAGAATATTCCAAGGTCATAATATCTGATATCACATTTTCATGTTTCTTCAAAATGCTTACAGATAACCATTGATAATTGCTGTGGTATGATGAACTTACAAACAGTACTAGGCTTCTATCTCTAATATTAGATATACTATATTGTTTATAACATTGTTTGCCTCATTATATATTAATACTTAATTAATCATTAATATTATATATTAACGATTTAGATGAAGGAATTAAATGTAACATCAAGTTTGTGGATGACACAAAGCTGGGTGGCAGTGTGAGCTGCGAGGAGGAGGCTATGAGGCTGCAGGATGACTTGGATAGGTTGGGTGAGTGGGCAGATGCATGGCAGATGCAGTATAATGTGGATAAATGTGAGGTTATCCACTTTGGTGGCAAGAACAAAGCAGATTATTATCTGAATGGTAGGAAAGAATTGCAGATGCTTGTTAAAATCAAAGGTAGACACAAAATGCTGGGGTAACTCAGTGGGACAGGCAGCATCTTCTCAACCCGAAACGTCATCTATTCCTTCTCTCCAGAAATACTGCCTGTCCTGCTGAATTATTCCAGCATTTTGTGTCTACCATTATCTGAATGGTGTCAGATTAGGAAAAGGGGAGGTGCAACGAGACCTCGGTGACCTTGTACATCAGTCACTAAAAGTAAGCATGCAGATACAGCAGGCAATGAAGAAAGCAAATGGCATGTTGGCCTTCATAGTGAGAAGATTTGAGTAGAGGAGCAAGGAGGTCCTACTGCAGTTGTACAGGACCCTGATGAGATCACACCTGGAGTATTGTGTGCAGTTTTGGTCCTCTAGTTTGAGGAAGGACATTCCTGCTATTGAGGGAGTGCAGCAGATGTTCACCAAGTTTATTCCCGGGATGGCTGGACTGACATATGATGAAAGAATGGATCGATTGGGCTTATATTCATTGGAATTTAGGATGAACGGGAATCTTATAGAAACATATAAATTTAATAAGGGATTGGACCAGCTAGATGCAGGAAAAATGTTCCTGATGTTGGGGGAGTCCAGAACCAGGGGTCACAGTTTAAGAATAACGATTAGGCCATTTGGGACTGAGATAAGGAAAAACACTTTCACCCAGAGAGTTGTGAATCTGTGGAATTCTCTGCTGCAGAAGGCAGTAGAAGCCAATTCACTGGATGTATTCAAGAGAGTTAGATTATAGATCTTAGGGATAATGGAATCAAGGAAAATCCAGAGAAAGCAGGAACGGGGTACTGATTCAGGATGATCGGCCATGATCATATTGAATGGCGGTGCTGGCTCGAAGGGCTGAAAGACCTACTCCTGCACCTATTTTCTATGTTTCATTATATACTTGTAGTCTGCTGCATTAATACTGCATTTATCAGATCACAGCCTGCTCATTAAACAGTTGAAGGGTGGGGCAGGTGGTAAAGCTGCTGCCTCCCAATTCCAGCAATCTGTGTTCAATCCTGACTTTAGGAACCATTTATGTGCAGTTGGAACATTCTCAGGTGACCGTGTGGGTTTCCACACATTCCAAAAGATGTGCATATTGGTAGATTAACTGGCCAAAAAGAATTGATGGGAATGTGGGGATATTTGGTTACAGGGAAAATTTATGAGAAAATCTGATTGTTCTGATGAACCAAAATTGCCTCATTCAATATGGTAAACATGGTAAAAATGGTCTTAAATAAAATTCCATTTTATATAGCTTAGTGAAGAAAATAATGTAACAGCATGGCATTTCAAAACTTTAATCTACAGTTCAATTATAGAGTTATTGAGTAAAATTTCACACATATGTACTTGAATAAAGTATGAATATGCTGATTAGATTTAGAAGTTATTTACACCTCCACTCATATCGTCTACTGACTAATGGCACTGCAGCCTGGGTAAAAATCCACTGCATATTTTGTGTGCATCCACTTTATTGTAGGGCATTGGAAGTCCTAGATAATCAAACAAGCAAACTAAATATTTCATTCAAAAGAGAGGCATTATTCTTTACTTAACCGTATACTTCTTAAAGTATTGTGCCTATAAATCACTCTTCTATTATAGTCATTGCATTTGAGATTTTTATATGTAATCTTTCTGAAAAGCATATCTTGATTTTCTTTTAGCTGCAACATCCTAAGTAAATCGATGTGCTCAATAGAATGCTTTGAAACCTTTGAAATTGCTGTGGCATCTTGAAGTAATTCATTATTGGGAGTAGATGTGCCAAATGCACATCAGATGGAATGAAATGACAACAAAGGGACTTCTATAATTTGTCTTAAGGCATTCTGTCTAAACAGTGCTTGCTTTTATTCTTTTTTTGCCCCTGTCCACAGATAAATAAAGAAAACCTAGTAAATGTACAATAGCTGTGACTGATAAATCTTTAGCTTTTCTGTTTCAATTAGGGTCAAATGTATTATAGACAGTTCTCGAGCGGAAATGTCATGTTAAAATATTCAAGTGTTTCTGAATTCTCTTTCTCCTTTCATTCTTCAAGTAACCATGTCCGCTTTGTTGGTGCAAAAGCTTGAAGTATCTGACATGAACAAATTACACAACATTTTACTTTTACCGGTGGGCTATACAGATACAAATGCTTGAATTCCATAGATTTACATGACATAGGGACATATAAACTTACGACACAACAGCATCTATGCCAGCTAAAATTGAACTAGTTATTTCATCACCACTTTTCAACAAAATTCTATCATGTCGCACAACATTTTTAATATAAATCTGTTGGATAAAAGAAACAGATTTTATTCAAAGTGTGACAGCGAAACATGATTGCGTATCTATCCTGGAATACGTGTATGGAGACCGCAAGGGTTTCACAGTGGTGTAATACTGCACTGATAAGCCTCAGGCCCCATAAACTGAATATGATCTTTACAGGAGGGTTGAAGCCTCTCACAACATTATTTTGAAAAGGCATGACTTTACCTGGAGTGCTACCAGGGAATCTAAAGAGCCTGTCTTCATCCTGATATCTATTTCTTTAGGTGTTCCCTTCAGTGATTACACCCATCTTCTCTGAAGTCTTGTTGATCTCTGCATTACTCATTCTTTCCCTATCTTCACCAACCACATAGCGAACCCCCTTGTTTCCCGGAATCAAGGTGGCAAATATTTTATCCACCCTTTCTAGGATCTTCACATCCTTCCTAAGGTATGGTCCCCAGCATTGGATGCAATATTTCAGTTGCAGATGTGCACAATATGTCTGCCTGCTCTTGTACCCTTTGTCTTCATATACATCCTAATCCTAAAATACCTTATCATTTACTAAGAGATCCGTCAATGTGTTACTACTTTGGTCAAAGTTTAAAAAAATTAAGAACAGGTTTTTTTAAGGCAGAGGAAGCATCAGGATATTGTCCTTCTCTTTGTGTGTTTGTACAAACATATCCCAATCTGTGTGTGTGACCTCATGGGTCTCATGTATTGCTTCTGGAGCCCACATATAAAACAAATGCTGGCTCGTCCTGTGTTACCGTTAACATACCTTTGGAAACATGAATAGTTTCTAGGTTGCTACTCTAGAAGGTTCATTTAAAGTTCAATGTGTGATTTCTTTACTAGTCCTTCCAAAGTTCTTTTCTGTATAATTATATAACGGGTTTTCCATTACACTGTGTAAATTATAAATTATCTGGGTCCAAAATAAATAAATTAGCCAATTCTAATGAAGAAAGTCACCAAACATCAACCTCATGTTTTGTTTTAACTCCTGACTGACCAGCTGTTCAATCACACAATATCTGAATTTATTGTTCTTGAGAAATGTAAAAATCACATGTCATTAAAACATTATTAACAGTGCTGCTTCATCTGCTTGTTC
Organism: Rhinoraja longicauda; assembly: GCF_053455715.1. NCBI lineage: Eukaryota > Metazoa > Chordata > Chondrichthyes > Rajiformes > Arhynchobatidae > Rhinoraja > Rhinoraja longicauda. The sequence goes on from NC_135985.1 coordinate 15,032,060, forward strand.
TTTGCTCCACATTCCAGCATCTACGTTCCATTAATACTGTGTTAGATATTGTTTAAAGCACTGTAACTTTACTAATCCCTTCCCCATCTGGTTCCTTCTGCCTATCATCCCTCCCCAATGTTTTCTTACTAATTTCCACCTATCACCACCAGCCTCCGTCTCTAAAATCTCACTGGCCCTCCCCCAACAATCCCCACTTCACCGAGGTTCCAACTATTGCCTATCAACCTCTATTTCACCCCTCGCTCCACCTATTCATATTGGTTACCTTCTCTCTACACTTTCAGTCATGACCCAAAATATAAACTATCCCTTTGCCTCCACAAATGCTGCTTGATCCTTTGAGTTCTCCAGCAATTTGTTTTTGCATTAAAGTTAGGCAAACTCATCCAATTCCTTAAATTAAACAGATGAAAAACTGAATTAATGTTAACATTTCATTTTCTGTAATGGAAACAAGTAGGATAATTTCTGTATTGCAGGATTAGTCACAACACAAGACCATCTAAATTCAGTAGTGATGGTTGGGAGCAACTATTGCATTGCTGATGTTTTGACTAAATTGTAAAGCTTCACAGTATTCCTCATACTGAAACTTTTGCTTCTTGTTTGAATTACAATAAAAATAATTTGACCACATAGGAACAAATTAAGAAACAATAGCATTGATGGCTGCCCCAGAATTCTCTGCAACATGGAAAAGTAAATGTATTATTCCACTAAGTAAATACTCATAATATACTGTTAAAAGCTTGGATTAAGCTGACGGGAAAATACGTCTCAAACAAACATTTGGCTAAACCAATACTCTGCTTAAATATTTACTTCACTCGACCGCACATATTACATCATGAAAAGGCACAGGAAAGAGAACATCTAGAAGCTATTGAACATGTTGATGTGATTGAGATCAAAAGGTTAATACAGGTATTGAGTACTCTGAGCAACAATCTCTTTTAACTGCAAACATAATTAAGTGGCACCTCTAAGACACAAGTATGGTTTAGTCAAGCAACTGCATTTCCAGTGTTAATATCCCTGCAGAAAAGACTGCATTAAAATAAATTTAGTTTCAGAAGAATGATAAAATCTAGTTCCAATTATCATTGGTTAATATTTATTCACAAAATGCTGGAGTAACTCAGCAGGTCAGGCAGCATCTCAGGAGAGAAGGAATGGGTGTCGTTTCGGGTCGAGACCCTTCTTCAGACTGATGTCAGGGGGCGGAACAAAGGAAGGATATAGGTGGAGACAGGAAGATAGAGGGAGATCTGGGAAGGAGGAGGGGAAGAGAGGGACAGAGGAACTATCTAAAGTTGGAGAAGTCGATGTTCATACCACTGGGCTGCAAGCTGCCCAGGCGAAATATGAGGTGCTGTTCCTTCAATTTCCGGTGGTCCTCGCTATGGCACTGGAGGAGGCCCATGACAGAAAGGTCAGACTGGGAATGGGAGGGGGAGTTGAAGAGCTCGGCCACCGGGAGATCAGTTTGGTCAATGCGGACCGAGCGCAGGTGTTGAGTGAAGCGATCGCCTTTGTCTCACCTGGAAAGACTGTTTGGGTCCTTGGATGGATTTGAGGGGGGAGGTAAAGGAACAGGTGTTGCATCTTGTGCGGTTGCAGGGGAAAGTGCCCGGGGATGGGGTGGTTTGGGTAGGAAGGGACAAGTGGACCAGGGAGTTACGGAGGGAACGGTCTCTGCGGAACGCAGAAAGGGGAGGGGATGGGAAGATATGGCCAGTGGTAGGGTCCCGTTGTAGGTGACAGAAATGTTGGCGGATGATTTGTTGGATCCGCTGGCTGGTGGGGTGGAAGGTGAGAATGAGGGGGATTCTGTCCTTGTTGCGAGTGGGGGGAGGGGGAGCAAGAGCGGAGCTGCGGGATGTAGAAGAGACCCTAGTGAGTGCCTCATCTATAATGGAGGAGGGGAAGCCCCGTTTCCTGAAGAATGAGGACATCTCTGACGCCCTAGTGTGAAACACCTCATCCCGGGCGCGGAGGAATTGGGAGTAGGGGATAGACTTTTTGCAGGGGACTGGGTGGGAAGAAGTGTAGTCCAGATATCTGTGCGAGTCAGTGGGTTTATAGTAAATGTTCGTCACTAGTCTGTCTCCTGTGATGGAGATGGTGAGGTCCAGAAATGGGAGGGAAATGTCAGAGATAGTCCAGGTATATTTAAGGGCAGGATGGAAATTAGAAGCAAAGTGTATGAAGTCAGTGAGTTCTGCATGGGCACAAGAGGTAGCACCAATGCAGTCATCGATGTAGCGGAGGTAGAGTTCGGGGATGGGGCCGGTGTATGCCCGGAACAGGGATTGTTTGACGGACCCGACAAAGAGGCAGGCGTAGCTAGGGCCCATGCGAGTGCCCATAGCTACGCCTCTGATTTGGAGGAAGTGGGAGGAGTCAAAGGAGAAGTAATATTTGGTTAATACATTTTCGCACCAAATAATTTATTAATGGTAATTTTCAACAAATATATTTTACCATCCTAAAATTGGCTCATTATGGTAGATTAATGGATTGAAGTTCTGGAACAGTACAGCAAACACTCTTCTTTAAAATAAAAAACATTACAACTGATTCACAATTATTCAAAGTAATGGAAAGAAGTATCACCCAGAATAATTCAAAAATATTGATAAAGCAAAATATTTTGGACCTCATTGAAAGTTATCAAATGTATTGCACAATATGTTGTTAAACGTATTCAGTATGTTTCTGTTTAAAATGTGTTTTAGTGGTATATTTTTCCAATATCACAAGCAAACCACATTTTTCAATTTTTAAAACCATTCATTTACATTTGCAGACAGATTTACTGGACAGTGCTGCATTTAAAATGAATGCATCATTGTACTTTAATGTATGACAGTAATTAATGTGTATTACTGTTCTAACTGCAGTTTACTTTTATAGGAGTGAAGATACTCCTGTTGTATTCTGTGGAAGCAGGCTTCAAAGCCTGGAAGCACAAGCTTTTTAAACTGACATAACTGTCTTTTGAAACCTCACACAGAAGGTTGCAAAGGACGCCACAGTGGCACAGTGGTAGAGTTGCTGCCATACAGGGCCAAAGACCCGGCTTTGATTCTGACTATGAGAAGTTTGTACGTTCAGCCTGTGACCATATGGGCTTTCTCTGGGTGCTCTGGTTTCCTCCCACATTCCAAAGACATACAGGTTTGTAGGTTAATTTACATCCCTAGTGTGTAGGACTAGAACTAGTGTACAGGTGATCGCTGTTCGACGTGGACTCAGTGTGCCGAAGGGCCTTTTTCCATCCTGTATCTCTAAACTAAGATTAAGCCCACGTACCAGTAAATCAACTGCTTGTTAATCAAAGCTCCACTGTATAATATGCTCAGAAATATAAAATAATTTTACATCCAACTAATTACATCTATATTGTAGTCACTGTTGTTTCACAGACAGGAAGTGACAACTAATTTTAACTTATGCACATCTGACCAACAGAGTGCTGTAGTCCAATCTGGCAATGATTAGGTACAAGATGATTTCAGCTTTAAGATGATATTTAAATACATGAAATAATGAGGCCCATCAAAGTCATGCTAGAGGAGAAGTTTACAAACAAGTCCAGATGTTCAACATATTTATGGAGAATGTATTGCAAGTGAATCGGTGGCGGGTGTGGTGGTAATGTTGAGGAGCAGCCTGGTCCCAAATTATTATTGTGGGGAGGTCAATGGACTATTCCTGCACTATGTTGCTCTAACACAAATTGTTAGGATCCCATGTGATTCACAAACTATCTCCTCCCATATGATGAGGGTTCTTCTGCCTGAAACAAAAATACCAAAATTCCAAACTACAAAAGAGTTGGTGAATTTGTTGACTAATCTACTAGCTTCAAATAAGGTCAAATTCAATAGGTTAAATTTTACGTTCTCATAGCAAAAAATAATGGTGATTAGATAATAAATGTTCAGAAAGACACCAGAACATCCTTAATAAGCAATTCTATAGCTGAAAGTCTTCTCCTGGACTGCAACCTTGACCTAGTGGGGAGGCTTGCGTACTCCAGTGATCCTGCGGGCTATGCCGGATGGGGTTTTATATCCCTGGCAGGTTCAACCAAACCGGACAGGTCAAGGGTCAGGAGGCAGACAAAACAGTCCCTGGTCCTCCAGGTTGGGGTTTGGGCGTGGGGTTAACTACCCCACCCTGGAAAAAATTGTGAGTTACAGAGACTTTGACGAATGAAAACCAAATTACACATCTGGCTGAAGAAGGTGCCCCAGCGACGGGGAACACGACGCTTCCCAGCCAAACCATCAAGGGTGCTGGGAAGCTGACACACCTTCTGACGAAAGAAATCCATCTTTGTGGGGACATGGAACATCCGAACCATGTTCCAGGTTGGCAAGGCTGCCACTATTGCCAACAAAATGGTGCGCTACAATCTCTCAGTCGTGGGCTTGGCAGGAAAAAGATGAACACAGTCAGGGGAGATCAAATTGGCCAGCTGGCAGTCCATCATCTACTCCGGACATGAAGACAAATTCGAAGGAGAAAATGGAGTTGGATGGGACACACCATCAGAAAACGTGCCACAAACATCACCCGGCAAGCACTGAAATGGAACCCCCAAGGAAAAAGGAAAATAGGTCGCCCCAGGAACAGCTAGAGAAGAGGTGTCCAGGCAAAAATGTCTGGGAGTGGCTCAACTGGTGAGATCTCAAAAGAACCGCCAACAACCGAGTGAGGTGGAGGACATTTGTCAATGGCCTATGCTCCCTAGAGGAGCAAAGGGCTTCAGAAGGACAGCTGAAAGTCTTATCCATAAGAAATTACAACACAGCAGACACAAGAGACTACAGATGCTGGAATCTGGATCAAAAAACAAACTGCTGGAGGAACTCAGCCGGTTGAATAGCATCCATTGAGAGAAATAAATTGTTGATATTTTGGACCGAGACCCTACATCAGGAATGATATTCCAGCATTGTTCAGTACTGAATTATATCAACTTATGTCTCTAACTCTCAACAGTCGAAATCAAAGATCAAAGAAACCAATCTATCACTGCAGGGTCAATCATGCGAGGTCCCTTGTTTACTGAGGGATCTTTACATACCATGTATGTCTGATCATCATCAGCATATGGCCAGTGATTCTTCCATAGAGATTGTTCCATACAAGGGCCCAACAGTGGTTGCTATCTTGCAAAATCTTTCTGTGGCTGCCCTAACACTCCAACATGTCTCAGAACAGCTGACTGATATAGGTACACCACGATTATGCTAAGCATTGAAATACATTGGTTAGGCTGCACTTGAACTCCTGTGTGCAAGTCCAGTTCCATATTTCAAGAAAAAGTTGATCACAAAAAAGACTGAGCAACGCAAACTCTTTCAATAAACTATTAGAACAATTAAAAAATATATTGATTGATAGCTTGAAACTGCTGAACTACACAACTGGTGAAATGTGGACTGCACATGAGCAATAACATTGCAACCACCCTCTCAGCAGAGAAAGAAACTAAATATAGGAAAAGTGATGCAGTCCAGCAAAGTACATTTAGTTAAAAATCAACACTTACGGACACAAAAATCTTCACTTTCATAGTATCCAGGGCAGCATTGTGATCTTCTTCTGTACATTGTTCTTAGACCTCTACGATAAGCTGTTTTGTAGCTTATTCTGTAGGAAATATTAATTTATGTAATATTTGGCATCTAAAGATTTGTGCAAATCAGTTACAATTAATTTCTGTAATTAGCAACTAGAAAGTTCACAAATTTTCACAGATATGCAAATCAACACAACAATCGTATCACACGTGTTTAACTTATCCTTTTATTTATATATCTAATAGAAACATATTGGTATAAAAATAGTTAAGATAATTAATAATATATCTGTAAGCAAAATAATCTTGAAGTATCAAATCTACAGGCTGAAGTTATTACAGCAATGAGTCAATTTCTAACACAAAGGATAAGGTGCAGGGTGGCCTGACCCTCTTTTTAGTCCCCTGTAAGATTCCAAAATGTTACGTTGCCAAGAGTCCAAATGATAAACAATTAGATTACGCAGACCAAAACTCCATTGGGCTCTCAAATTAAAGGTCCCTGACAGAGAAAACACTTTTGAGTTCTATGATGCTATTAAACTGTTATTATCATATTGTATTTTTCTTCAGAGAGGTTTGCTGGTAGACGTTAATAAACAAATAATAATAAAGCAACATCTTTTGTTTTGGGATGTGTATACGAGTATATTTGTATATATGGCGTATCATTTCTTGAAAAAGTTTATGACTATAATGCAGGAATTGACCCAGAGTTTGGGATAGCTTTTGAAAACAACAATTATCTTTAAATTTTTAAGTAAATTTATCATGAGACTATAAGGCATCGCAGCATTAGGCCATTCGGCCCATCGGATCTGCTCCACCATTTGATCACGGCTGGTGTATTTTTCCCTCTCAACCCAATTCTTCTGCCTTCTCCCCATAACCCTTGATGCCCTTATTAATCAAGAACCTATCAATCTCAGTTTTAAAAATACCCAATGGCTTGACCTCTATTGCCACCTATGGTAATAAATTCCATGGATTCACCACCCTCTGGCTAAAGAAATTCCTCCTCATCTCCATTCTAAACATACATTCTTTTATTCTGAGGCTGTGCCATCAGCTCCTGAACTCTCCCACTCCTGGAAATATCCTCTCCACATCCACTCTCTCTGGGCCTTTCATTATTCGGTAGATTTCAATGAGATCCCCCTTCATCCATCTGAGCTCCAACGACTACAAGCCCAGTGCCATTGCATGCTCCTCGTACATTAAAGCAATCATCCCCAGGAACATTTTTGTAAACCTTCTCTGGACCTTCTCCAATGTCAGCACATCCTTCCTCAGATATGGAGCCCAACACTGCTCACAATATTTCAAATGTGGCCTGACCAACGTCATGGAAAGCCTCAACATTACATCTTTGCTTTTATTCTATTATCTTTTTATTCTAGTCCTCTTGAAATGAATGCTAACATTGCATTTGCCTTCCTTACCACCAACTCGACCTGCAAATTTATGTTTTGGGAATTCTGCACCAGCACTCCCAAAACCATTTGCACCTCCAATTTCTGAATCCACTCCTCATTTAGAAAATAATTTAAGCTTTTGCTCCTTGTACCAAAGTGCATGACCGTACACTTGGCAGTATTCCATTTGCCACTTCTTTGCCCACTCTCCCAACATGTCCAAGCCCTTCTGCAGACTCTCTGCTTCCTCATTACAACCTGACCCTCCACCTATCTTCGTATCATCCATGAGGTCATAGGTGATATTCGGACATTCTTCTCTTTATTTATGACAATTACCTAAACCAATTGATGATATTATTACCTCATGTATCCACTATTTTTTTAAGAATTATATGCCATGGTGTGCTATTTAAATATGTTTTATGTCAACAACAGTCACCAAGGTAGCTGTGAATAACAAAAAATGAACTGGTAAACGATGAAATACCCACTGAAATATTAATTTTTGCTCTACATAATGCATGTTTACCCTATTTCAAACCAACCTGTGTCTGGTGCATTTAAACCAATTAAGAATATCCGTGCATCTAGTATAGTAGACCTGGTCAAATGGATGGGCATAGGATTCCTGAACTGTGACAGCATAACTGAAAAAAAGCACAAGAAATAATTTTATTGCTCTTGATCTGATGATGAGAACAGACATCAATATATATATATATAGTTTATATGTAATTTTGAAATCTTAACATGTAGTTCAACTGTAAGTCAAAAAATTGTTGCCATTACACAAAAATAGAAATTGATAACATTTAAAATATATATTTTTTAGAGATGTAGCGTGGAACCAGGACCAGAAATTTGTAAATGTGGCCTCATGGTATTTCTCCACCAGAAGGGTCTACACTAAATCCCATGTTCAGCCCTCATGGTTTTGTTCAATAACAGCCAGTTCAGTTATCCTTCAGAGTCTATGGATATTCAGTTCAGTTCAGTTTCGTTTATTGTCACATCACCAAGGTAGAGTGAAAAGCTTTTTGTTGTGCGCTAACCAGTCAGCAGAACGACAATACATGATCACAATCAATCCATTTACAATATAGTACAGTATAGATACCTGCTGGGAACGATGGCCAAGGACTCAAATTTACTGTCAGAAATATACCCCATAATCTTTCATAGCTATGTGATTGAAGGGCTCATTTAGATACTTCTCAAGAGATGTTATCAACTCTGCTTCCACCACTGTCTCGGGCAATGTACTCCAGGTACACCATTCTCTGAGTGAGAAAGGTCCTCCTCGGATCTCCATTAAAAACCTCTTACCCCTTACCCTATATCTGTCTTCCAGTTTTATTGACCTCTGATGTGGAGAAAGGTTTCCTGCATCCTATTAATACCCCCTCCCCCTCACCATTTTATGTACCTCAAACATATTCCTCCTTTGCTCCAGGAAAAATAGGCATTGTCTCTCCAGCCGCTCCTCATAGCTGAATTGCGCCTTCCTAGACAACATCCTGACGAATCTTCTGGGAACCATCTCCAGCACTATCAAATTTTTTCTATACTGTGGCTGCAGGCAGTATTCCAGCCCCAGCAATCTTCTCACTTACTCCCTATAGCAGTCTGACATAAATCTTATCTGGCTGTGGAGATTGATCTGCCTTTAAGCTCGCTGAGGCATTGAGTACCTCCCCTTTATTTCAGGAGACCTGTACTAGACTTTCACCTACCTTTTCTGAATTTTTCAACCACAAATAGACACATGCTGGAGTAAATTCGTGGGTCAGGCAGCATCTCTGGAGAAAAAGGATGGGTGATGTTTTGGGTCAGAACCCTTCTTCAGACAAGGTCTGTTCCTTTTGTGAATACTGATGAAAAGTATTTATTTAGGACCTTACTTATACATCTGGTTCAGTGTCCTTGTTGTCCCCAATGTGCTAAACCCTTCTCCTTGTTATTTCTTTTTGTTCGTAATATACATAAAATGTCTTTAGATTTATTTTAATCCTGTCCACTAATGATAATTCTATTTGTCATCATAATTTCCTTTTTAAGCACATCCCTACACTTTTGATACTCTTGATGGGCCTGCCCTGTCTTTAGTATTCAAATAGTGCCATCTGCTTCCTTTGCAGGAGTTTCCCCACATTAGTGCATAAAATGATGAAAACGAGTCTTCCCATGGCAATATCATTCTGCAACTATATGAAGTAGTGTTCAAAATAATTGTATGGCATGTTTAGTGGGATCTGAGAAGCTTCCGTTTCTAACTCATTTCCCAGTGCCAGACCCTACCAGCTAATGGTATGAATAGCTCCACCAAAATTAACTGCAGGAAGCTGAGTAGACCAGTTAGCTCAAAGGCATTCTGAACCACCTAACAAATATACTACGTGGAGGCCAGCAAAATCAGATCCCTTAATCTGACACGTTTGATGATTCATTAAACAAAGTTATACAAAGTCTATCACTATCTTAAGGAGAAAAATCATGTTTCTACTCTACTTTTTAAGAATGATGGCTGAGATCAGGAATCATGATTGCAAAGCTTGCCATTTTCATTTGGGGCATTCTAATTCTATAAGTCGTTTGATTCCTATCATGAAATTCCAAGGAAAGATACAGAATGCTGGAGTAACTCAGCGGGTCATGCGGCATTCCTGGAGCACAAGGATAAGTGACGTTTTGGGTCGGCACCCTTCTACAGACCCAAATCTTTAGATGAAATTCCAATTTTGTTATATTGTAGATGCTATTATATAAGCACATTGAATTAAACGTTTCTTTGAGAGAATCAGACACATTGCTGGTAACTGTTTAATGATCAACATTTAATCCCAAAGGGCAATAAAGGCTACTCACTGCAGGCTTCCACTGCAATGTGATTTATTTACGTGTACTTGACAAAGTCATCATGTGAAATACAGCAAATCAATACAAGTATTTAATCTAGCTTTTCTCTTGATTAGAATGTTGCACTCATACCAATTTGCCCAATCAATAGTTTGAGGTGTGCTTTTGGTTTGCAAATGCTTTATTTAAGAAAAAGTAGGAAGGTTTGGCCACTTGATTAACCTCAATCATTCTAATAATGAATTTGTTGTTACTTTAACAAGCTTGTTTTAAATGACCTAGGTTTTGTTATAAAATTCTAATGGTACGTACTTCATGCTCTGCATTTTATTATATCCATTCATTTGCTTTTTTTCCCCTCTTTTTTTCCAAGTAACTGTTTTAACCACAGACTTTTTGTTTGATGGTAAAAATCCAGCTACATAAGCAAAAATGATTTCTGTCTTAATACTTTTAACCTAATATAATCATATTGTGTAATAAGAGATGGTAACAACATCAGGTAAAATATTGCTTCCATTTATTGGGTTTTTCATTGAATTTATCATCTTAATAGTAGATTATTATTTTTGAATTTTATAAAATCCAAGCTCCAAATTATTATTATTCATTATGTTCATTGTACATTTGCCTCTTAATGTGGTACTTTTCTTGTCGCACAATAATCTTGTTTTATATATGATTTTATTTAAACACATTAAGTACAGATACATTTATCAATCCTATAACTTTTTCATTTTTACAATAGTTATCCTTTAAGTTGATTTAAGTGATACACCTGCTCATCCATCAAAAAAACATAATTTATGAATTATACTAATATTAAGTTTTATTTATTTAGGAACTTCATAGAATTACAAAGAATACAGAATAAATTATTGTAGCACTTGCTGATGAGCATGATAAAGCAACAAAATAAAAATCAAGTTACTGCAAACACTAGAAAAATTTAAGGATACAATGTTATGCCTATTGCCAAATTTCCTCAATTTCATAATTAAAACTTAATATTGCACATAAAATTCGTGAAGGAAAAGAAGCAAGAATAAACAAAAACAGATTACATTTACCTTTCCCAGTGGCTGCACACGTTAGGATCATCAGGATTTAGAGACCATACCTCTCTTTCAAGGTAACAAATTAACAACGCCCATTGGCACCAATGCAAGGCAGCACAAACCATTCTCCCAAATCTAAAGAAAACAAAAAACTGATTAAATATTCAGTGCTTGTAATGCTTAATTGTAGTGCACATGCAAGTTCATGTTTTATCAAAACAACATCATTACAGGATATTTACATATTTTGCACATAAGAGTCAATGGTGACTATTTGTCATATGCACCGGATATGAACAGGAACAATGAAATTCTTACTTATACAATAAACTTTCAGTAATTCTTGGTGAACTCAGCCATGATAGTAAAAAAAAAGAAGTATGTAGAGCAACCAAAGTAGTTCAGTCGGGACTAAGTTAGTGTTGTTTAGAATATGCAGAGTGGTTCAAGAACCACATGTTTGATGGAAAAAAACATGTTCTTGAACCTGAAAGGTAATGATTCTCAGGCTCCTGTACTATCTTCCCAATGGTAGCAGCAAGAAGAGAACATGGCAAAGTTGGCATGGTCTTTGATGATATTAGCTGCCTTCTTGAGGGAGCACTTCCTATAGATGCCTTTAACAGTAGGGAGTTCAGTATCCGTGACAGATGGTGTAATGTGCACCACTTTTTGCAGCCTGTCCTTGAGCATTTGAATTTCTGAACCAGCCTGTAATGCAAATCAGTTAGTATGCTCTGTACTGTAGAGAGGATACGGTGGAGAGGATATGGTGGAAAGTGTAGATGTTCAATAGAATATTCAGCGACATATCGAATCTCTTCAAACTCTTAAGGAGAGACGATTGTGAGATTTTTTTGTGATTGCATCAATGCGTAGGACCCATGGATCAAAGATACGTCTGCCCAGGAACTTGAAGCTTTTGGCTCTATCCACCACCATCCAACCAAAAAGGCCAGGTGCATAGTCCCTTGGCTTTCCCTTCTTGAGGACAACAATCTGCTCCTTGGTCTTGTTAATGTTGAGAGCAAGCTTGCAGTTCTGGCACCGCTCAATTAGATCCATGATCACCCACCTGTACTCAGACTCATTTTCTGCCATTATTCTTCCAACGATGGGAGTAGAATTGGCAAATTTAAAGATGGCAATGCAGCTGTGTCTGGTTACACTGTCATCAATATAGAGAAAGTAGAGTAGGGGACTAAGCACGCAGCCGTAAGGTGCCCCTATGTTGATAGTCAGTGATCAGGAGGTATTGTTGCTCATTTATACTGATTGACATCTACCGATGAGGAGGTCCAGGATCTAGTTACATGAGGAGCAAAATATCAGTTTGATACCATGTTTGGAAGGGATGATGATGTTGATCAACAAGCTGTAGTCAATGAACAACAGAATGACGTATATGTTCCTGATATCCAAGTGGTCCCGCGCAGAGTGGAGAGCCAGCAGTTCGCATCCGTTGTTGATTTGTTATGGCAGTAAATGAATTGAAGTGGTTCCAGGTCATTACTGAGGCACAATATGATTTGAGTCATAACCAATCTCTGGAATCATTCATCATAATAGACATGAGTGCCACTGGTCGAGGCATGTCACCTTGCTCTTCTTGGACTCAGATATTTTGCATGTCTTTTTAAAGCAGTTGACCATTGGACCATTGTAATGAAAGGTTGAGGATGTCCATGAAAGCTCCTGCTAGTTGGCCCGCAGAGTTTTTGATTACATGGCCAGATATACCATCAGCGCCATACACTTTCCAGGGGATTGCCCTTAAGGATCTTCTGACATTGGCCTTAGCAAATAAGATCATAGGGTCATCGAGGCTGTAAGGACCCGTGAAAGTACATTGTTATTCTCCTTTTCGATGCAAGCATAGAAATATTATGCAGCAATGAAATTATTATTGTTGCATAATATTTTAATGGAATCAGTTTGTCCTGTACCTGAACATTCCAAGCAACATAAACAGAATAAAAACAAATAAGCTGCCTCACTTGCAGCAAACTTCATCTATGGGAGATTATTAAAGAACTTGGAAGACTAGATAATGTTTCCTGTATCAGAGGGTTCTTAAAGAGTTAAAATTTGTTGAATCAGAATCACAGATGAAATCACAAGAGATGAGAGATCGCAATCATTAGTAAGTTGCACTACCACCTTTCCAAAAGAATGTAAATTATCTTCCTTCTACATTAATTTGCCTTAAGCATTTATATATTTCAGATAAATTCCACAGCAAACAAAAAGTTATACTTCCAGTCTATTGGAACTTATCCTGAAGGAAAAACACCAAAGCTGCTTTAGCAAATGAAGCAGTGCTCCCTCACTGAAACCATTTCTTCCTTATCACATTCTGTAAACTGACAGCGGGCCTTTGCGATCTCCTGACATAATTTTTCAGAATTAAAATTATCCAAAATAATTTCAGATACAAAGCTGTCATCTCTTCACACCAACATGCAATTCATATTTACATACTGTTAGAAATATCAGCTCTTAATTTATTCCATGAACCTGCCTTAAATGTATTGAGACCATTGGTGTAACAATGTCACTTGACTATTCATTCAAATTTCCAAGGTTTTCAGCGATTACAACAAATCACCAGTTGATAATCAAATGAAAATATACTGCTACTATTTGAATTTGTTTGGTACTAATTATTTTACGGCGAAAAACATGCTGCAATGAGTCTTAAATCGCAAAAAGCTCGAATGCTCTATTACATTTATCTATCTATCTATCTAACTAAAACTCTCGGTTTGTTTATGTGTATGCGTGTATGTGTGTACCATGCCCTTGCCCTCCACACAGCCAAAATGGTACACGATAGCGCCACAATTTTTGGCCCACCCTACTCACCATTCCCCTATGGTGGGAATAACCCCACTTTGATTACTTTTTAATAACAATTGACCTTATAAACTTTAATAAATCCGTCGTCGTCCCCCCCGGAGGATCAGCGGGAGGACCGGCGCCCATCCCGGTCTGCCGCACGCCTGACCTTCCTCCCATACTGCAGCGTACTGCAGAGGCTCTGCCTCTGGCAGAGAGTCCGCCAAGATGGCCATCGCCCTCTGCTCGCAGCAGGAGAAATGCGGCCGAGGTCAGTGCCTTCTCCCTGTCCACTCTCGCCCACCCACGGCCTTGGGAGACGCTCCCCGCCCGGCAACAGATCCATGCCGTACCCCCGTTCCCCGCGCAGATTGCAGCCGAGCTGCAGGAGACGCTTCGGCTTTGCAGGAGAAACGGGGCCGACTTCACTGCTTTTCCCCTCTCCCCCCTTGCTGGCACACGGCCACGGGGGCACTCCCCACCCGGCAACAGCTCCACGGTTGGGCCGAGGGGAGTGGGAGACGGGAGGGAGGGAAGGGATGGGGATGAGGGGGGAGGGGGGGGAGGGAGGGAGGGAGGGAGGGAGGGAGGGAGGTAGGGAGGGAGGGAGGGAGGGAGGGAGGGAGGGAGGGAGGGAGGGAGGGAGGGAGGGAGGGAGGGAGGGAGGGAGGGAGGGAGGGAGGGAGGGAGGGAGGGAGGGAGGGAGGGAGGGAGGGGGGGGATGGGGAAGGGGTAGGGAAGTGGTGAAGGGGATGGGGAGCGGGTCGGGGATGGGGGAAGGGGTGAAGGGGATGGGGAAGGGGTGAAGGGGATGGGGAGGGGTGAAGGGGAGGAGGGGGTGCTGTACCAATGCAGGAGAGGTTTGGACCCAACGGGTCCACTTGGTCTAGTTACAAATATAATTGTTTATTACCCTTAAACCCATTAATATCATCAGTTGTAGGACTATTGCAATTTCCTCCGTAAAATCTAAATAATTTGATTTTATACTGTAGTCTATCAAAAGCGACTATACTGCCATTTTATAAGCTGACCACCATCTCTTTATTAATCTTTCTGTGGATAGGCTTCAAACATAAGGACATAAACGTTGGATAATGTAGTCCTACATGTTTATGCAAAAGTGCTTTGATTTCAATTAAACACAAAAATGCTCAGATTTATTGAGTATTCCATATGTTCTGTTATTTTCGTTCTAATTCCACCATGCATCTGCCATTTTAATACACTGGAGTCCAGGTACGACACCCAAGATTTTGAACTGTGCATGTGTGCTTCATAGAAGGCTAATGTTATTCATGCAGCAGCAGGTCTTCATAGTTGTCATGAAGCCTATTTTATCATTAATTTTATCACTGGTTAGTCCAATTGTTTTTATATACAAATACTTAACACCCACACTCTGCAATTGCAAGTGAGCCCCGTAGCCCTCACTTCTGCAGACTGTAATAACGCTGGGTCAACCATTAATTTGCATTTGGAAATGCTAATATTGGTATTAGCATTGGTTTATTATTGTCACGTACCAAGATACAGTGAAAAACGTTGTTTTTCATGCTATTCAGTCAAATCATACAATACAGGAGTATAATCAAGCCATACACACGTAATGCAAAGAGAAAAATACTGGGGTGTAGAATGTAGTGCTACAGTGTAACGATGTTATTGTTACAGGCAAAGTGCAGAGTACAAAATAGCGCAATGTGGTAGGTTGGGAAATAACTCCTTAGCTTACAAGCTCTCTGTTCAGTCGTTTAAGAACAGTAGCAAAAACATGCTTCTGAATCTGGTAGTACGTGCTTTCATGCTTTAGTATCTCCTGCCTGACAGGATGGTATGGTATTTTATATGCAATTCAGTACAAGAATCACTATACATAGCCACTTAGATACATATTAGATAAGCCTCTCAGATACAGTACAAGTGTATAGCAGTAGTACACTGAGACAGTATACAGCGTTGCCGGTTTGGTGGCATTTTTCAAGTCCCAATTGTTGTAAGTGCAGAGATCTTGATCTGACCATGATGGTCTGTTGTCCTGTCAGCATTGCAGGGTCGGCCTGGCCAAGCATAGCGGTTGGTGTCCTCCGCAACTGCTCCACCGCTGTAGGCCGTGTCCAGTCCAATTGCTCAGCCTCTTGGAGCAGTGCTTGGTTCAGCAGAGCCCCAGCCTGGTGCAGGGCCTCCAGCAACTCGCTCTACCGTCGAGCCAGTGCACTTCCTCGCACAGCCGGTTCTTTTACCAGCCTTCCAGGTGGGTTCCAATGGGTCCTCGATCCACAATGGACGAGCCAGGCCTTCCAGGCGGGTTCTGGTCCCAGGCAAGGGTCCTCCAACCATGGCAGGCAAGTCACCAGTCTGCAGCGGGCAAGCAGGGCTTTCCGGGTGGGTTCCAGTGTGGGTCCTCCGTCCGTGGTGGGCGAGTCCCCGGTCTGCGGCAGGAGGGGCGAGCCTATCGGGCAGGTTCCAATCTGCGACGCATGTCCATCACCGCGGCGGGCAAGTGAATAGTAGTAACAACTGATTAGAAAATATAGTTTACTTTAGTTTAATCATAGCAATACAATCAATATCATTACCTGTAACTGGAAATATATTATTTCACATTAACAGAAATGTTAGAATTGAATGGGAAAATAATTTGTTTAGAAATTTGTTATGGATTTTGTTTTGCTGCTAATTTGAGACAAAAAAGGTGGGAGTATTGAAAATACACAATAACAAACTGGAAATATTCAATTTATTTTCACTGCAAAAATAATATGATTAGTAGCATTGATGAACTGATGACAATACCAAAGCAGAAGAGCATGCAAAAATGTGTTCTCACTTTACAAAATGTGGATGTTTAACAGTACTTGCACATGTATGCTAGTATAACAGCCTCTGTGTCTGGATATAATGTAGGATGAAAATGTGACCAGCCCTGGGCCTCCTGCTTATCAGTATGTTGCCTCCCTCTCTAATTATCTTCCCTGATTTAAAGGACACGCTCAAATAGCTGACCTTGATGACAGTGACTCTACTTTCTCTATTGACAGATATCTCTCTCTCTTACTGTGTGTTGGCTACTTCTGCCAAACAGAAATGGATGCTGATGAGCTGTCAAAGCTTACATACAAGATGAAATCAACTGTGTTTAAAGTGATATCCTCAGAGATTGCAAAGGATGAAAGGTGAAGGTGTTGCATGTTATTATCCTGACCGTTCTCATATAGAATGAGGGGGCTTTGTTCCATGGATCGGGCATTGTTAGCGTGGTTGCAGAAATAATATTGACATCTTTATACTAAAACTCTTGTTTGTTTGTTTATTTGTTATTGAACTACAGCCAAAATGGTGCACGATGCGTGACAGTTTTAGGCCCACCTTACTCACCATTGTCGCTTTAATGGTAAAGCAAGCAGTTTAATTGAAATCGGTGTTATATTTTTAAAGTTATTCACATTTTAAAGTTTAAATCTATCTCCTAGGGAGGGAGGGGGGAGGGAGGAGGGAGGGAGGTGGGGGAGAGAGGTGGGGGGGAGGAGGGTGGATAAGGGGGGTTGAGGGGGAATGGGCAGGGGGGAGGGGGAGGGGGAGGGGGAGGGGGAGGGGGAGGGGGAGGGGGAGGGGGAGGGGGAGGGGGAGGGGGAGGGGGAGGGGGAGGGGGAGGGGGAGGGGGAGGGGGAAGGGGAGGGGAGGGGAGGGGGAGGGGAGGGGGAGGGGAGGGGGTAGGAGAGGGTGCTGCACCAATGCAGGAGAGGTTTGGGCCCAATGGGTCCACTTGGTCTAGTAGATTATAAAGATCATGATGGCCTGTTGGAAATGTTTGGGGATTTATATTTGGATTATGGATCAGGAAATATTGTACCTTGTCAATTATACCTGCAATTATGTTACATCATTCATAGTATTTTGCATCTACTGTCAATTTTCTAAATGTACAATATTTTCAAATCTGAATCATAACTATTGACTATGAAGCAAATTTTAATTGCTTCAATCATAATATCTACTAAAATTATGGGTTGACTTAATCAATAAAATTATCTATTATAGGAAAGAAACAATGAAATAAGAACATGGTAAACCAGAACAAGGTAGCAGTGTGCAAATATTCTTTTGAGGTCCTTGTGAAATTTTGAATATTGAACTTTACAAATCCCTTGCCAAGTAACCACCAGTCCACTGCAGAATGACTGATGTGTCTATATGTGCATGTTCTAATAAAATACTAGGTACATTTCAATAATATTGGCAAACATTGTTTCTCAGCACATATGCAGAGGGATTGTAAAAAAGTCTCTACCAATGAATACAAAGTAAATTGATGTGCCAACCTGCTGATTCTGCCAATCTAAAATGAATCAGAAAAATCAACTTTATGAAGTAAGTGGAAATTCAAAACGAAACCCAAACTGATGAATGTGTTATTTTTGGAGCAATCATATATAGATATGAACATTGTCAGATAGCAAGCCATTCATTGCTCATTCAAAAAAGATCTACATTGAAAGATCAATATACTGCCCAAACAAGAATTGGACACTAGTTCATGTCTATGATTTTCACGAGGATCCGTTACTAATTCAGTCAATACATCCTGGAAGAAACAGGTTAAAGCAATATCAGAAGAAATCAAGAGGAGCAGCAGTGGGCAAAACTTGCACACTTGTGGATGCCAAATAAAAAATAGCCCAAGTTGACCCAGACATCCAGTTCCATATTAACCTGCCAGCTTGGAGAAGGGAGCAAAGAGGATGTTGACTAAAATTTTAGGGAACAGAAACCAATGCAAAAAAAAGCATCAAATTATGAAAAAAACATGTTTGTACATGAGATTTTGTCATAAATAAATCAAGGGATGATGGACCTGTGAAGTGGAATTATTATACATTGCTGTGCTCAATGCCTTGAGGGTTTAAATGGTCTAATATTCCTGAATGTTCCTAAACGCATTAATATTTCCCATCAAATTCCTTGGTTGAGTTATATTGAGGTAACTGGAGGGTGGCTAATGCTGTGCCTCTATTTAAGAGGGGCTGCAAAAAAAACCATCTGGGAATGAGAGACCAATAAGCATAACATTTGTGGTAGGAAAGATACTGGAGAGGATTCTGAGGAATAAGATATACATGTATCTTGATTGAGTTTTTTAAAGAAGTAACTGAGAAGGTTAATGAAGCAGGGCTGCAGACATAGTCGATATGGACTTTAGCAAGACGTTTGATAATGTTCCACATGGTAAGCTGCACTGGAAGGGTAAATTACATAGGATCCAGGGAGAGCTAGCTAACTGGATTCAGAATTGGCTTCACGGTAGGAAGCAGAGGGTACAGGTGGAAGATGATTTTTCGGCCTGAAGGCCTGTGACTAGTGATGTACCTCAGGGATTGTTGCTGGAGCCATTGTGGTTTGTCGTCAATATTAATGATTTGGATGAAAATGTACAAGACATTATTAATAAGTTTGCTGATGACACTAAAATAGTTTGTATTGTAGACAGCGAGAATTACAGCAGGATCTTGATCAACTGGGCAAGTGGGCCAAGGAATGGCAAATGGATAGGCACAAAATGCTGGAATAATGCAGGTCAGGCAGCATCTCTGGAGAAAAGGACTTTAACCCCGCATCTCCGCAGCCCACCAGAGCCATCAACTCACCCGAGTTCCAGGCTCAGTTCCTGGAATATTTTTCAGATAAGTGTGAGGTGTTGCATTTTGGGAAGTCAATCCAGAGGCAGGGCTTTCGCAGTGAATGGTAGGGCCCTGGGGGGTGCTGTGGAGCATAGGGATCCAGGAGTACAAGTACATTATTCATGAAAGCGGGATTGCAGGCACAGGGTGGTGAAGAAGACTTCTGGCTTGCTGGTCTTCATCGTATAGCCATTGGGACATTTTGTTACAGTGGTATAGGACGTTCCTGAGGCCGCTCATGAGGTATTGTGTTCAGTTTCTGACACTCTGCCATATCCTTACCAACAGCTGCCAAATTCATCTACACCACTGACTACTTTGCCTGGACCATTCCACACTTCGAAGGAAGACATTTTTAAGATTTCACAAACAATGGCACCCAAATTCAAAAGGCCAGTGCTGTAAATTATATGAATTGGCTAGAGACTATGTAATAATAATAATAATGCATTACATTTATATAGCGCTTTTCTAAACACTCAAAGACACTTTACAGGGTTTACTAAAACAAAGAAAAGAAAAGAAATAGATAAATAAGTAAACGAACAGAAAAGGAAAAAGAAGGTGAGGTGACGGTCAGTGTTTGAAGGCAGTGCTGAACAGGTGAGACTTCAGTGATGTTTTGAATGTGGTGAGTGAGGAGTAGTCTCTGACGGTTTGGGGTAGTGAGTTCCAGAGTGTGGGAGCAGCGATGGAGAAAGCCCTGTCCCCCCAGGATCTGAGTTTGGTCCGGATGGGGGGGGACAGGAGGTTAGCAGCAGCAGAGTGGAGGGTACGGGTTGGAGTGTGTCTGTGGAGGAGGTCAGTCAGGTAGGATGGGGCCAGGTTATGGAGGGCTTTGTAGGTCATGAGGAGGATTTTGTACTGGATTCTATGGGGGATGGGGAGCCAGTGGAGCTAGTAAAGGACGGGGGTGATATGGTCACGGATCGGGGAGTGGGTGAGTAGATGGGCAGCGGAGTTCTGGATGTATTGGAGTTTATTGATGATTTTTGAGGGTGAACCATAGAGGAGGCTGTTGCAGTAGTCCAGACGGGAGGTGATGAAGGCGTGGATGAGGGTTTCTGCAGCTGTGGAGGAGAGGGATGGACGGAGACGGGCGATGTTTTTGAGGTGGAAGAAGGCTGTCTTGGTGATGTGTTTGATGTGTTTGTCGCAGGAGAGGGTTTGATCAAAGATGATTCCAAGATTCCGGATGTGAGGGGAGGTGGATACTGGGA
This sequence comes from Rhinoraja longicauda, assembly GCF_053455715.1. NCBI lineage: Eukaryota > Metazoa > Chordata > Chondrichthyes > Rajiformes > Arhynchobatidae > Rhinoraja > Rhinoraja longicauda. The sequence goes on from NC_135985.1 coordinate 15,052,727, forward strand.
AACCATCAATATTGAGGGTGAAGTTGTGGGTGGATTTGGTGAGCGTTTTTGGTCCAATGATGATGATTTCAGATTTGTCGCAGTTGAGTTTGAGGAAATTGAATTGAAGCCAAGATTTTATGTCAGTGATGCAGTAGGCGCATGGATTGGCATGGATTTGCAGTTTCCACTGACTTCTGTGAATGCTAGCTGTCATCAATTGCACAAATATTACAATGAAAACATCCACTTCCACAGCACCCTGAAGCCTTCCTAAACTGGAAGTTCCATTGCATGCCTAGGCATGTGAGTGAGGTAAAAGAAGAGGAAAAGAGCCGAGAGCGTGCACGAGGCCTACAGTGGGGGTCAAAAAATTGGAAAATTTACACACAAAATTACTAGTTTCAAGCCTCTTTTAGTGCATTTCAAAGTAAAAACGGACATTACAAAATGTGAATATGTCACTGTATACTAATAACATTTAAGTAAATTTACACATTAATTGATAATCAGCCCCAAAAGGTGGTAATTGGCTTTTCTGCTGTGTTTTATATTTTAACCCCGTCTTAATTAATTTAGTTATATAATCTTGCACTTAAATTTAATATTTACTCATTACAGTTCCATCACTGATTTTCTGGCACACTTGGTTCCAGAGCTTTGCTGGTTTGTCAAGCCGGCCAAGGAAGTCAGCTATGGGGATAGATGTGCCGGCTCCGGCTGGAGTTCCAGAGCCCCGGCCGCACGTTGCAAATTCAACCCACCGATTGGCCGTGGAAGTCACAAGGAGGTCGAGATTGGCTGCCTTGCCCAGCTTAGGTGCCACATTTTCGGGGAGACTTCCAGGGCGCGGGGGATTTCTCACGGAATCCCTAGTGACCTCTGGCAGAACCCTAGTGTTCATTACAAGTCTATACATTGTTTCTCTTCTCCAATCCGATTTCTCTGTTGGTAAACGTGATTTAAGCAAAGTGAAAAACGAAGAAATCATGCAAAAAGCACGGGAAATTGATTTTTAAAACACGGAAATGTGGAAATTTCACATGCCTGATGCCATACAGCGAAGAGCAGGCCATTCAGCCCAACTTGTTTGTGTCAACCAAGTTGCTTATCCAAGCTGATCCCACTTGCCTGCACCTTACCCATATCCCTCCAAACCTTCTGTATCCATGTACCTGAACAAGTGTCTTTTAAATCTTTTAATGGTACTTGCCTCATGCATTGCCAGAATAAGACTACATGCAATGTCCAAGAGCAGTACCTCATAGCTTACAATCTAATGGCATGAACAATTAATTATCCAATTTCAAATAATATCCCCACAGTCCCTTCTCTTGCCCGAAGTGGCATACATTGCTGTGCTCAATGCCTTTTTAATGAAAGATTTATTAAGATCCCATGAGTCCACCCATCTGCCATTGATATAGTACACTTACTTCACTGATCCTCACAGCCACGCGTCCTACACCCTTCAAGAACTCTGCAGTAAACCCAGATGAGAATGCCACTGCTGTTACAAAGTTCATTAGCAAATGTTTAAGGACAGCATGCCAAAGTAGACAATACAAGTGCTCCCCAACCAGAAACCATAGTTGAATCATGAGGTCCGCTCCCAGGTTATGTCAACGCTTGCAACGCTCATGTTAAATGATCCTAAGTGATACCGCAAATCCATGTATGAACTTGCAAAGCCAATAAGGATGCCAAGAGGGAAGTCCGGACCAAGTTCGAGACCCATGTAAAAAGCTGTGATCCAAGTATTCTCCCATTAACCACTCTATACAAATCTACGGTGTGCACCTGCATACATCTTATACTGGCAGCTATATTGTTGCTAGTCACACTCAATGCAAAACTTCTCAGATGAATTGTCACGATGGAAATGTGAAATGCACTGGTATAACAGGTCTGCTTGCCTTTTGCAAAAGTACATGACTGGCTGTCAGCTTGCTATATATATTGGTTCTGTATGACCTGCATCATGCTTGCTAAAGCAATATTGTAAACCTAAAAAAAATAGTTACCAGAGCAACTCTCCTGAGACCAGAAAATTCCTTCCTCATCTGCTCCCAAAATTTATGTGCAGCTGAGACAGCACTCTTTTGCAGTCATACATTTGCAGCACTTTTCTTCCAAGGAGAATGTCAGTTCACTAAAAGATGTTCTAGCTTCTTAGTAGAAACTTCAAAAGCTGTTTTCTCTAATGTATGGCCTCAATCTTGCTGCAGCTGTTATTCATTATGAATTACCCCAGAAGAACAACCAGCAATCCTTTAGAGATACCAAATAATGTCATCCTTGCACATACAGCAGAATTAATGGTAAAGAGATCAACACATTTTGGTAATTTGAGGCATAGGCGATGTCTCTGTATTACACTTATGCCTCTTAAGACCCAAAAGGTAGAAACTATTGGCCCAAACTTCATATGGCCGATGTCTTAAAACTACAGAATTTACCCAAACATAGTTAACTTCAGGTTTGTCAATTTCAATTCCAGAATTTACTTTCACCAGATTTGTTTTGTTTTAATCAAGGAAATAAGTTGGAAAAGATTAGCTCTTTTGAAATTGAGTTATATTTTTCTATAACTGATTCCAATGAAAATAGTCAACTGGAAATAATTATCCTCTTGATGTTAATGTAATTAATGAAGGTTAATGCAAACTTTCATCAGTAATGCTAATATGTCTTAAGGAAATATTTCAAATTGATCTTGATTCTACACAGGGACACCAAACAATGCCAAATGTTATTGTGTTTAGTGCTGACTTCAGCAAGAATTTAAAATTTAACTGTGAATTCAGAAACATGCTAGAAACAAAGAGCTGCAGATGCTGGTTAATGCACAAAAGAACACAAAGTGCTGGAGTAATTCAGCGGGTCAGGCAACATCCCTGGAGAACATGGATAGGTGATGTTTCGGGTCAAGACCCTTCTTCAGACTCAATTTGCCTTCACAAATAGTCAATGCACATCTTTGCCATGACTTGTGCTACTCAGCAAATTGAAGTCAATCTTATGCCAAGTTGTAAGTAAAAACAGTGGACAGCTGGCAGCATTCATCCTTCCCTAACACTGGTTTGGTGACTTCCCTGATTAATAAGACAGTATTGATCCAAATGATGCACTGTATTAACCACGTTCATTGTACATTGTCTCAGCAACAGCACAAAGTCACTCCCAATGCCATATTAATATGTAAAGGAATACTCAGCGGCAGGGTTATTGATATTTCACCAAAAGTACTGAAGAGCTGTTTTAACATTATTAAACATTGTTGTATGATGATGAGATTCATTGCTGTATGATGATGATGATGTAAGTGATTCCCTTTCTGTGGAAGAAGGTGGGAGGCAACTTAGGGCTCCCGTATCATAAAGAGGAAAATAGGCAACATGGGTTAAAAAGATAGCAGGAAGTTCTGTCCAAAAAGGATGCACTCAAAGAATATTAGCATCCACATGCACTTGATTGAGCAGCATTGTGACCAACAGCTAACATTAAGGAGTTTGAGTGAGTTTCACCATGCCTGAACTTCTGTGGATGTGTGGCAGTTAAGATTATAGTAGCCCTTCATTTTTTTACCTAGGACTCAAATGGGGCAACTGCAATACAAATCTTCTACATCTCCTAATTTAGAGCAGATTATTGCATATGGAAAACAACAGATGTGCTTTGCTCAAGACCAGAAATGCTCCATAACAAATTCTTTGAATAGGAAATACAAAGAATTTCATTCCTTTAATGCTTCACCAAGTCTGCATAGTCTGCAAATCATGCACACACAAAAAAAAACACCAGCAAAATTGCATAATTTCTTAAATCTGCCCATCAGATTCATGCCAATGTGCCAAATCAATGGATGGATCTTGGGCGACAATAGCTGTTGCTAAATTCCTGCCTCTGGATGTTAGCCAGAGCCACCCAAAACAAAACACAGGTTTCTATTTTAGTGCTGAGTAGAGATTTCAATACCCAGGCTTATATGGAGTCTCTCCAATAAACTCCCAAGAAACTATCTCACTTTGTTGTTGCTTCCTGGCATAGTTTCCCCATTTGTTAGAATGGTGCCCTTACAGTCTGGTCCTTGGCAAGAAGAGGAGGAGATCAAGCAAGAAGGTGTTAATGAGAGCCCCCCAACTCTGGACATTCTGTTCGAGCTTCATTAATCACTCTCCACCCAAGGGGCCGAGCACCATCAATGAAGTTCAGAGAAAGAAGCAATCCATTCTCACAAGCATCAAGAGTAATCATCATTCAAGCTGGGTTGACAAGCAACATAAGGCTCTACACATACCACTGCCAGAAAATCAGTATTTCCCTTCTTATACAATAGATTTCTCAGCTTGGAATCTCACACCATCAACAACCCGAGGCCTCAACATCAAAAACAAAAATCACAGCCACGTAAAATTAAGGTAAATCTAAAATGTTCTAATAGTATATTAAGGGAAAAGGAATAATCAGGAAAAAAATGTAGTGCCCATTAGCGACAACATGAGAAAACATGGGTGAGAAGCCAGAAGGTATAGGTGATGTCCTAAATGAATAGTTTTCATCGGTATTCACATAGGAAACAAACTTTGTAATTGAAGGAAAAAACAAACTGCTGGAGGAACTCGGTGGGTCAGCCAGCATCTGTGGAGGAACAGGTCAGATAATGTTTTGAGTCAGAATTCTTCTGCAGACTGATGGAGTGAACGGGAGATAACTAGAAGTTAAGGAAAGGGATTGCAATTGAGCCTGGCAAGTGATGTGCATTGATTGGCTGTTGGGGGGAACAGTAGAGACAGTAGCCAAGGCTGGAGGTGATGTGGAGGCGACAGAAAGGTACAATTGTTGGAATATAAGAAAGGAAGTTGTGCAATGTTGAACCAGAAGGATGGGAGGTAGGTAGAAGGAACCTCCTCTCCCCCCAGCCTATTCACTTCTGAATTGAATTGCAGTAGCAGCAATCAGCAGCAGCCAGCAGCAATCAGCAGCAGCCAGCAGCAATCAGCAGCAGCCAGCAGCAATCAGCAGCAGCCAGCAGCAATCAGCAGCAGCCAGCAGCAATCAGCAGCAGCCAGCAGCAGCCAACAGTAATCAGCAGCAGCCAGCAGCAATCAGCAGCAGCCAGCAGCAATCAGCAGCAGCCAGCAGCAATCAGCAGCAGCCAGCAACAATCAGCAGCAGCCAGCAACAATCAGCAGCAGCCAGCAGCACCAAGCTGTGTTGCTTGGGAAGTATTGTGTGGGGATAGTAAGGAGTAAGAGCTGTGTGATCTCCCGGACAAGTTTCGATCGCCTAGCTTGGGGTCGGAGAGGAATTTCCCGGATTTTTTTTTCCCAAATTGGCCTGGGTTTTTAATCCGGTTTTTCGTCTCTCCCAGGAGATCACTCAGTTCTTTTGGATGGGCGGTTGGAGCAGTTGGAGCAGCGGCCGGGCGGTAGGTTTAGTAACCGAGCACGGGGCTTTGTTTGGGGAGTATGAGTGCCAGGGCAGTTTATTGTTCTGGGTGTCGGATGTGGGGAATCTGGGAGTCTGATAGTCTTCCAGACATCCACATCTGTGCCAGGTGCGACGAGATGGGGCTCCTAAGGGACCGTATTAGGAACCTGGAGCGGCAGATTGATGACCTCCGTTTGGTCAGGGAGAGTGAGGAGGTTATAGATAGGAGTTACAGAGAGGTGGTCACTCCAAGACCACGGGAGGTAGACAAGTGGGTCACGGTTAGGGGGGGCAAGGAGCAGGGACTAGGGAGTACCCCGGTGGCTGTACCCCTTGGAAATAAGTACTCCTGTTTAAGTACTGTTGGGGGGAACAGCCTACCTGGGGGCAGCGACGGTGCCCGGGCCTCTGGCAAGGAGTCCGGCCCTGTTGCTCAGAAGGGTAGGGAAAGGAAGAGGAGAGCGATAGTAATAGGGGACTCTTATAGTGAGGGGGTCAGATAGGCGATTCTGTGGACGCAGTCGGGAGACCCGGATGGTGGTTTGCCTCCCTGGTGCCGGTGTCCGGGATGTGTCTGAGCGTGTCCAGGATATCCTGAAAGGGGAGGGAGATGAGCCAGAGGTCGTGGTACATATAGGTACCAACAATATAGGTAGGATAAGGGAAGAGGTCCTGAAAGGAGAATTTAGGGGGCTAGGAAGAGAATTTAAAAAAAAGGACTTCCAAAGCAATAATCTCAGGCTTACTGCCTGTGCCACGCAATAGTGAGAATAGGAATGGAGTGAGGTGGAGGATAAATACGTGGCTGAGGAACTGGTGCAAGGAGCAGGGATTCAAGTTTCTGGATCATTGGGACCTCTTCTGGGGGAAGTATGACCTGTACAAAAAGGACGGGTTGCATCTGAACCTGAGGGGAACCAATATCCTGGCGGAGACTTTAAACTAGTACGGTTGGGGGGAGGGACTCAAACACAGATAGCTAATAGGCAGTGTGTGAGGCAGGAGGCAGAAAAGGGAAACACTCAGACCCAATATGTAGGAGAGAAAGAAGGGAAAAGAAATAAACTGAGAATAAGAAATGATGGGTCCCTTAAATGTGTATATTTTAATGCTAGGAGCATTGTAAGAAAGGTGGATGAGCTTAGAGCCTGGATTGACATCTGGAAGTATGATGTTGTGGCGATCAGTGAAACATGGTTGCAGGAGGGTGGCGATTGGCAATTAAATATTCCAGGATTTCATTGTTTCAGATGTGATAGAATCGGAGGGGCAAGAGGTGGGGGTGTTGCATTGCTTGTCAGGGAGGATATCACAGCAGTGCTTTGGCAGGACAGACTAGAAGGCTCGATTAGGGAGGCTGTTTGGGTGGAACTCAGAAATGAGAAAGGTTTAGCAACACTTATAGGGGTGTATTATAGACCGCCAAATAGGGAACGAGAATTGGAAGAGCAAATATGTAAGGAGATAGCAGATATTAGTAGTAAGCACAGAGTAGTGATTGTGGGTGATTTCAATTTTCCGTATATAGACTGGGAATCACATTCTGTTAAAGGGCTGGATGGTTTGGAGTTTGTAAAATGTGTGCAGGATAGTTTTTTGCAGCAATACGTAGAGGTGCCTACCAGAGAAGGGGCAGTGTTGGACCTCCTGTTAGGAAATGAGACGGTCAGGTGATGGAGGTATGTGTTGAGGAGCACTTTGGGTCTAGTGATCACAATGCCATTAGTTTCAATATCATTATGGAGAAGGTCAAATCTGGACCAAGGGTTGAGATTTTGGATTGGAGAAAGGCTAATTTTGAGGAGATGAGAAAGGAGTGAAATGGAACTTTTTGTTTTATGAAAAGGATATAATAGAGAAATGGAGGATATTTAAAGGTGAAATTTTGAGAGTACAGAGTCTTTATGTCCCTGTTCGGTGGAAAGGAAAGAATAATAATTTGAAAGAGCCATGGTTTTCCAGGGAAATTGGACACTTGGTTCGGAAAAAGAGGGAGATATACAATAAATATAAGCGGCAGGGAGTAAATAAGGTTCTTGAGGAATATAAAGAATGTAAAAGGAATCTTAAGAAGGAAATTAGAAAAGCGAAAAAAAGATGAGGCTGCTTTGGCAAGTAATGTAAAAGTAAACCCCAAGGGGTTCTACAGATATGTCAATAGCAAAAGGATAGTGAGGGATAAAATTGGTCCATTAAAGAGTCAGAGTGGACAGCTATGTGCTGAGCCGGAAGAAATGGGGGAGATATTAAACAATTTCTTTTCTTCGGTATTCACCGAGGAGAAGGATATTGAATTATGTGAGGTAAGCGAAACAAGTAGAGTGGTGATGGAAATTATGAGGATTAAAGAAGAGGAGGTACGGACACTTTTGAAAAATATAAAAGTGGATAAGTCTCCAGGTCCTGATAGGATATTCCCTAGGACATTGAGGGAAGTTAGTGCAGAAATAGCAGGGGCTATGACGGAAATATTTCAAACGTCATTAGAAACGGGGATGGTGCCGGAAGATTGGCGCATTGCGCATGTTGTGCCTTTGTTTAAAAAAGGTTCTAAAAGTAAACCTAGCAATTATAGACCTATTAGTTTGATGTCTGTGGTGGGAAAATTAATGGAAAAGATACTTAGGGACAATATATATAATTATTTGGGCAAACAAGGCCTGATTAGAAACAGTCAACATGGATTTGTGCCTGGAAGGTCATGTTTGACTAATCTTCTTGAATTTTTTAAAGAGGTTACCAGGGAAATTGATAAGGGCAAGGCTGTGGATGTTGTCTATATGGACTTCAGTAAGGCATTTGACAAGGTTCCACATGGAAGGTTGATTAAGAAGGTTAAATCGTTGGGTATTAATAGTGAGGTTGCAAGATGGATTCAACAATGGCTGAATGGGAGATACCAGAGGGTAATGGTTGACAATTGTATGTCAGGTTGGAGGCCAGTGTCTAGTGGAGTGCCCCAGGGATCTGTGTTGGGTCCACTGTTGTTTGTCATTTACATTAATGATCTGGATGATGGTGTGGCAAATTGGATTAGTAAATATGCAGATGATACTAAGATAGGTGGTGTAGTTAGTAATGAAGTAGAGTTTCAAAGTCTACAGAGAGACTTGGGCCTTTTGGAAGGGTGGGCTGAAAGATGGCAGATGGAGTTTAATGCTGATAAGTGTGAGGTGCTGCATTTTGGTAGGACAAATCAAAATAGGACGTACAGGGTAAATGGTAGGGAATTGAGGAATGCAGTGGAACAGAGGGATCTGGGAATAACTGTGCATTGTTCCCTGAAGGTGGAATCTCATGTGGATAGGGTGGTGAAGAAGGCATTTGGTATGCTTGCCTTTATAAATCAGAGCATCGAATATAGAAGTTGGGATGTGATGTTGAAATTGTACAGGGCATTGGTGAGGCCGAATCTGGAGTATGGTGTGCAGTTCTGGTCGCCAAATTATAGGAAAGATGTCGACAAAATGGAGAGGGTACAGAGGAGATTTACTAGAATGTTGCCTGGGTTTCAGCACTTAAGCTACGGAGAGAGGTTGAGCAGGTTGGGTCTTTATTCTTTGGAGCGTAGAAGGTTGAGGGGGGACTTGATAGAGGTTTTTAAAATTTTGAGAGGGACGGACAGAGTTGACGTGGGTAGGCTTTTCCCTTTGAGAGTGGGGAAGATTCCAACAAGGGGACATAGCTTCAGAATTGAGGGACAAAAGTTTAGGGGTAACATGAGGGGTAACTTCTTTACTCAGAGGGTGGTGGCTGTATGGAATGGGCTTCCGGTGGAAGTGGTGGAGGCTGGCTCGATTTTACTATTTAAGAGTAAATTGGATAGGTATATGGATAAGAGGGGATTGGAGGGTTATGGTCTGAGTGCAGGTAGATGAGACTAGGTCAGGGAGAGTGGTCGGCGTGGACTGGAAGGGCCGAACGGGCCTGTTTCCGTGCTGTAGTTGTTATATGGTTATATGGTTATATGGTTATTTTATTAGCCAAGTATGTATATATACAAGGAATTTGCCTTGGTGCTTTGCTCGCAAGTTACAACATAACATACAATAAACAATTAAGAATAAAACATTATAATTTAAACATGTGAAGAATGAAATAATACCAGAGCAAAAGGAGGCTACAGACCTTTTTGGTTGTTAAGTAGAGCTAATGCTGTTTTTTGCCTAGCTGTGGCAGCTTTGACAGTACATAATCGCCTTCCAGAGGGAAGTGCTTCAAAGAGTTTGTGGCCAGGGTGAGAGGGGTCAGAGATAATCTTACCCGCTCGCTTCCTGGCCCATGCGGTGTACAGTTCGTCAATGGTTCGTACAGAAGGTTGCAGCCAACAATCTTCTCGGCTGATCGAACAATGCGCTGCAGCCTCCAGATGTCATGCTTGGTAGCTGAGCCAAACCAGACCATGATGGAGAAGGTGAGGACAGACTCTATGATGGCAGTATAAAAGTGGACCATCATTGCCTGTGGCAGATTGTGTTTTCTCAGCAGCCGCAGGAAGTACATCCTCTGTTGGGCCTTTTTGATTGTGGAGTCGATGGTGGCCTCCCATTAAGGTCCCTGGAGATGATGGTTCCAAGGAACTTAAATGACTCCACAGATAAGACTGTGGTATGGTTGATAGTGAAGGGGAGGGGAGGGGGAGCTCTCATAAAGTCTACAATCAATTCCACTGTCTTAAGAGCATTGAGCTCCAGGTTGTTGCGAAGGCACCAAGACGCCAGCTGTGCCACTTCCTGTCTGTAGGCAGATTCCTCCCCATCCTGGATCAGTCCAATCAGGGTTGTGTCATCCGCAACTTGAGAAGTTTGACAGAGGAGTCTGTGGAGGTGCAGTCGTTGGTGTAGAGAGAGAAAGGAGAGGGGATAGTACACAGCCTTGCAGTGCTCCTATGTTGAAGGTTAGCGGGTCCGAGATGTGCTTTCCCAGCCGCACATGCTGCTTCCTGTCTGTCAGGAAGTTGGTGATCCACTGACAGAGGGGTTCAGGCACCGTCAACCGGGATAGTTTGGAGTGTAGTAGCTCTGGCACAATGGTGTTGAATGCAGAGCTAAAACCCACAAACAGAATTCTTGCAATAGGTTCCCTGGAGGTCTAGGTGCTGGAGGCTGAAGTGTAGGCCTAGGTTGACTGCATCATCCACTGATCTATTGGCAAACTGCAGGGGGTCCAGCAGGGGGTTTGTGATACTTTTCAGCTGGCCCAGCACGTCTTTCAAGAGTCTTCATGATTACAGAGGTCAGTGCAACTGGCCTGTAGTCATTAAGATCAGTAATCCTTGGCTTTTTGGGTACAGGAACAATAGTGGAGACTTTGAATCAGGTAGGGACAGTGCAGGTTTGCAGGGACTGGTTGAAAATTGTCTGTGTAGACTGGTGCCAGTTGTCCGGCACAGAGCTTGAGGGTAGCTCAAGCTCTGTGCTGAAGATCTTGAGGTGGATGAACATTGTTGAAGCTGACAATGGTAGGCCCGACATCACTACTGTGATCACTTGGGGATAGGATGATTGATCGCCAACACCCATTCTGATGTCTGAGACACCATATCAGCCATTGCAGTATCTTTCCCTGGCGGGAATAGCTCCATGCTGTGATTCCGGTGGGTACAATTTCTAATTTTGTTCATGCCCTATTTTTCTAAGACAAGTTTACTGTCAAGGTAATGTTTTTACTAGCGTACTCAATGTGAACCTGTCTGTCCAGACACAAACTGCTCAATTATTTATAACAAAGCAGCTTAGAGTATTTAATTATACAGAGTTATATCCTAGTTTGTTAGTTAAGTGGTGTTTAATTCACATTCCTGTCTCTCATTCATTGATTCCAAAATTGGCAGCTTAGGTTGAGTAGAAGCTGCTAACCTCTGATAACTTTGTGGTAACCATAACGGATAAATAAACTGCTTTCTGATCTATCAAGTCACAAAGATATTTGCAGTATATCCATTCTTAACTACTTACAACTAACAAATATTAATTTAGTGGAAATTGAAAATATCACAGCTTTTTGCCTTTGCTGCTTATACTGGTTTCACCACAGAAAACATAACGTTTACAAACCAAATTTTCTAATTGGCATCTGTTTATTAACCAGAATTTTTTCCTTTGGAAATGAAAAATAACAAAGTACCCCAGTAGTGGGATTAGATCTTTGATCACTACTAGAAAATGGGTGCTGTGAAATCCTCTGTCCCCACCATACCCTCCCATGCCTTCCAATATTCATTTCCATTGGTGTCACTGAATGTCAAGAAATGCCAAAGCCAGCCCACACCATGTACCCATTTTGTTCTTGTAATTAAAAATGAATTTCTGCTCACTTATATTCCAAACTATGTGTATTCACTTTTCCACAATTACAAAAAATATATGCTCAACAGCCAATAAGTTAAAATTTTAAAAGGTTATTCACGATCAATATTCTGAAATACTATTTCAGTATTGCAGGACACCAATGCTCCAAATGAGCCAATGCTTTCTCCAAAGAGGAAATTATAATGTGATAATCTGAATTGTGCACAACTGCAGCAATTTCCATTCTAATATTTGACCCCTCTTGCAAGGCAAATATTTCTGAGTCTATTCCTCATAATTTTATAAACCTTAATCACATTTTCCTTTGCCACCTTTATTCCAAAAATTTTTTCCCAAGCTATCCAAATTGTCCTCATAGCTAACATTTTCTCATCCAGGCAACATTCTCGTAAGTCTCCCCAGTGCAAATACATCTTTCCTTTGATGTGATTACTGTAGATGCATGTTATGGTCAAATTAGTGTTGTATATTGTTCCAATATAAGCTCCCTCTTCTTCAAGGTATATCCAATACCTTGATTAGTAAACAAAAGCATCCCATCAACCTTTACAACCAGCTTTTTAACCTTCCTTGCTACCTTCAAGCACTATGGACATTCACTCAGAAATCCATCTATTCCTCCACATCACTCAATATAATTTAGTTTATTATGTATACACTTGTCTTGTTGCACCTCTCTGAATTCACTACCTTACATTCCTCGGGATTAAATGTCATTTGTTACCTTTCTGCCCAAATAATCATATTATCTAAATCTTTCTGCATTCTAAAGCTTTCCTCTTTATTTTTAACCATCATTTTTTGTATTATGTACAAACTATACACTGATGAGCCAAAACATTATGACCTGATGAGCAGAATGGCAGGCAGTGACTAGTGGGGTACCGCAAGGCTTGGTGCTGGCACCGCAGCTATTTACAATATACATTAATGACTTGGATGAAGGGATTAAAAGTACCATTAGCAAATTTGCAGATGATACAAAGCTGTGTGGTAGTGTGAGCTGTGAGGAAGATGCTATGAGATTGCAGGGTGACTTGGACAGGTTGTGTGAGTGGGCGGATGCATGGCAGATGCAGTTTAATGCGGATAAGTGTGAGGTTATCCACTTTGGTGGTAAGAATAAGAAGGCAGATTATTATCTGAGTGGTGTCAAGTTAGGAAAAGGGGACGTACAACGAGATCTGGGTGTCCTAGTGCATCAGTCACTGAAAGGAAGCATGCAGGTACAGCAGGTAGTGAAGAAAGCCAATGGAAAGTTGGCCTTCATAACAAGAGGAGTTGAGTATAGGAGCAAAGAGGTCCTTCTGCAGCTGTACTGGGCCCTAGTGCGACTGCACCTGGAGTACTGTGTGCAGTTTTGGTCTCCAAGTTTGAGGAAGGATGTTCTTGCTATTGAGGGCGTGCAGCGTAGCTTTACTAGGTTAATTCCCGGAATGGCGGGACTGTCATATGTTGAAAGACTGGAGCGGCTAGGCTTGTATACACTTGAGTTTAGAAGGATGAGAGGGGATCTTATCGAAACATAAGATTATTAAGGGGTTGGACACTTTAGAGACAGGAAACATGTTCCCAATGTTGGGGGAGTCCAGAACCAGGGGCCACGGTTTAAGAATAAGGGGTAGACCATTTAGAACGGAGATGAGGAAAAACCTTTTCAGTCAGAGAGTTGTAAATCTGTGGAATTCACTGCCTCAGAAGGCAGTGGAGGCCAATTCTCTGAAATCATTCAAGAGAGAGCTAGATAGAGCTCTTAAGGACAGCAGAGTCAGGGGGTATGGGGAGAAGACTGATTTAGAATGATCGGCCATGATCACATTGAATGGTGGTGCTGGCTCGAAGGGCCGAACGGCCTACTCCTGCACCTATTGTCTATAACATTATGACCTGATGAGCCAAAACAATATGTTCACCTGCCTAATATGCTGTTGGTCCTCCGTGTGCAGCCTCATACGCAGCACGGTGCGATGCACTGTGTTTTGTGGCACATACCTCCCGTGACCACCATTAAAATTTGTCACTTTTGCCGCAGTAGACCTTCTGTCAGTTTGGACCAGACGGGATAGCCTTCATTGCCCTCGCGCATCGATGAGCCTTGGGCGCCCAACATCCTGTCGCCGGTTTGTCCCTTCTTGGACCACTGTCGGTAGGTACTCACCACTGCTGACCGGGAGCACCCCACAAGCCTCGCCGTTTCAGAGATACTCTAACCCAGTCATCTGGCCATAACAATTTGGCCCTTGTCAAACTCACTCAGGTCGTTTCTCCTGCATCCAACACATCAACTTCAAGAACTGACTGTTCACTTGCTGCCTAATATATCCCACGAATCTGAAGTAGTCCAAAAAAATACTTAAGTGCAATAATGGAATAACCAAATAAGATATAGTTAAGAGTAAGAATACATGACAGCTCAGAGATAGAAGAAAAAAGGGAATGGCCAGTGTAGTATGCATTCTGGACGACATTTACAGTCTTCCTGATGCAATGCACTGTGAAGATGGACTGGATAGAAGAAGGTGATGACTGAGCCTATGATGAGCCGATGATGGACTGGGCTATAGTTTGAGGAGGTCAAGAGCAGAGCAAATGCCATAAATGGCTGAGATGCTTCCCATCAGAATACTTTCTATAAACATATTTGTTGAGGTTTGAGAGAATCCCCATGGACATACATGATCCCAAAAAAAGATTAGTTGATCACCACATCAATACGAACGGACCAAAATAATCCCGGAACTCAAAGCTGTCGACCATCTCTGCAGCAACTCCACTGATAATAATAATAATAATGCATTACATTTATATAGCGCTTTTCAAACACTCAAAGACGCTTTACAGGGATTACTAGAACATAGAGAAGAAAATAAATAGATAAATAAGTAAACGAACAGAAAAAGGAGACAGAAGGTGAGGTGACGGTCAGTGGTTGGAGGCAGTGCTGAACAGGTGAGACTTCAGTGATGTTTTGAATGTGGTGAGTGAGGAGGAGTCTCTGACGGTTTGGGGTAGTGAGTTCCAGAGGGTGGGAGCAGCGATGGAGAAAGCCCTGTCCCCCCAGGATAAGGATAGATTTGTGTTCACGCCACCAATCCCCTCCCATTACTACCCCCCCCCCCCCCCTCTTCCTTTGTTCAACAACCAACTATTTTGTCTCCGTGGTGTTAAGGGCAAGATTGGCGCTGTGGCACCATGGCGCAAGATTCTAAATCTCTTGTGCAAGTCAAATGTTACATAAGTCGTAAAAAGTGCTACCACACACGTGTGAATTTACTCTGTGTACTGCGGTGGGAACCATGTGGGAGCATCCATGAGAACAGCTGGCTGGCTTACGGAAACGGTCGCAAGCAACATCGGTAGCGTACTACAGAAATAAAGCAATGGTAATAAAGGAAATAAAGAATTACTTTGGTAAGTGTGGGTTTTCGCATGTCTCCCATTACGTAAATCAGAGAGTACCTGCACTTTATTTCTTTGTTGTTGATATAACCAACAACAGTAGTATCATCAGATGAACTTAAAGATCGAGTTCCATAAAAGAAGCAAAATTTCAGATTTATTTTATTTTCACTGTAAAGATCGTAAAATTCGACAGTTTTCAAGGAATACCGTGTAACACAGTGGTCACCTACATCAGGGACGTTTTTACAGCATTATGGGCCCCCGGGCAAAGCAGTGTACTGGGGCCCCTACCGTTACTCTCCCCCACCCCCCTTTCCCTACCAGCCCCCCCCCCCCCCCCGTCGTGACGGCGAAAAGCACTTACCGAAAAGCACTTAACGATGGACTTAGGGTGCTACATTGTTGCGAAAAGCACATACAGATCGCTGTGAGAAGCACTTAGTGACCGATAATGTTGCGGAAAAAAGCACTTATTGAACCTACATTTTTAAAATAGTATTTATTTATTGCAAGTCACTTAACATACACAGATCAGCATGGGGCCCCTATGCTCGTGGGCCCCCGGGCAAGTGCCCATCAGGCCCATGCGTTAAGACGGCCCTGACCTACATGGGAGTTTAGTTTGCACTTGTGAATTTCAAAGGAGTAAGCCCCTCATATGTACACTAATTCAAATATTTTAGAATACTACTCCAATACAGAAAGAAACATTTCAAAGGTAGACACAAAATGCTGGAGTAACTCAGCGGGTCAGGCAGCATCTCTGGAGAAAAGGAATGGGTGACGATTTGGGTCGAAACCCTTCTTCAGATTGACCCGCTGAGTTACTCCAGCATTTTGTGTCTACCTTTGATTTAAACCAGCATCTGCAATTCTTTCCTACACAAGAAACGTTTCAAGTTCTTCCAACATAGGAGCAAAATAGAAATAGAAAAGAGAAACAATTCTGACACAGCTTCTTGAAATTTAAACAATAACTCAGTTTCTCTTTCCAATTATGTTGCCTGACCCTACTGAGTTTGCAGTTTTAATTCAGACTACCAGCATTGCAGTTTTTTTGGTTTTTAGAAACAGAAAATGTTCGAGCACTCAGTGCATCAGCATTATTGGGGGGAAACATAATGCTTCACAAGAACTGGAAAAGTGAGAAGACAAATATATTTTTAGTTGTTGAGAGAGGGAGGTGAGGAGAATAGAAATGGTGGGATAATGCCAATACAGTTTCATCACATCAACATCTTTGGGATGCATTGGAATTTATTTCTAACCAAGTAAGTATGTAATCCTATTTACTTTTTTTTTTCTGTGCTAATCTAACAAAAATCTTTATATTACATTCATTCTGAATAGCCAAAGTATATCAAGAATTCAATGTTAAAAATGTATGTTCTAGATGGACATATTCTAATTTCGAGGGCGCATTAAATTATTCTGCAGCCAATTTTCTCATGGACAGAAGGCAGAGCTGTAGACGCTGCGTACATGGATTTCAGTAAGGCATTCGACAAGGTTCCGCATGATAGGCTGCTCTGGAAGGTTAGATCGCATGGGATCCAAGGAGACATAGCTGAATGTATAGTAAATTGGCTCCGTGGAAGGAAGCAGACGGTGACGGTGGAAAGTTGCTTCTCGGACTGGAGACCTGTGACTAGTGGTGTGCCTCAGGGTTCGGTGCTGGGCCCATTAATGTTTGTCATCTACATCAATGATTTGGACGAGAACATACAGGGCAAGATTAGCAAGTTTGCTGATGATACAATGGTTTTGCAGATAGTGAAGATGGTTGTGAAAGATTGCAGCAGGATCTGGATCGATTAGCCAGGTGGGCGGAGGAATGGTTGATGGAATTTAATACAAAGAAGTGTGAGGTGTTGCATTTTGGGACGTCGAACAAAGGCAGGACCTACGCAAGAAATGGTAGGCCTGTGGGTAGTGTTGTAGAGCAGAGGGATTTGAGAGCACAGGTGCATGGTTCCTTGAAGGTCGAGTCGCAGGTAGATAAGGTGGTCAAAAAGGCTTTTGGCACTTTGGCCTTCATCAGTCAGAGTATTGAGTAGAGAAGTTGGGAGATCATATTGCAATTGTATAAGACGTTGATGAGATCACATTTAGAATATTGTGTTCAGTTCTGGGCACCATGTTTACAGGAAAGATATTGTCAAGCTTGAAAGGGTTCAGAAAAGATTTATGAGGATGTTACCTGGACTAGAGGGTGTGAGCTATAGGGAGAGATTGAGAAGGATGGGTCTCTATTCCATGGAGCGCAGATGGATGAGGGGGGGCATCTTATAGAGGTGTACAAAATCATGAGAGGAATAGATCGGGTAGATGCACAGAGTCACTTGCCCAGAGTGGGGGAATCGAGGACCAAAGGACATAGGTTCAAGGTGAAGGGGAAAAGATTTAATAGGAATCCGAGGGGTAACTTTTTCCACACAAAGGGTGGTGGGTGTGTGGAACAAGCTGCCAGAGGAGGTAGTTGAGGCTGGGACTATTCCATCATTTAAGAGACAGTTAGACAGGTACATGGATAAGACAGGTTTGGAGGGATATGGACCAAGCGCAGGCAAGTGGGACTAGTGTAACAGGGACATTGCTGGCCAGTGTGGGCAGGTTGGGCTGAAGGACCTGTTTCTACACTGTATCACTCTATGACAAACTATAATAAAATGTTTCAATTGTGGCTCCAGTGAAGTTTATTTTAAACTGTCTTTGTTCATTGATTTGTCATTTTACAACAACTCACCAGGAGAAATACATCTATTATTTAATATTAATAACATACTGAAAAGAGCATTATATTTACAAAAACAATACTACAGCAACAACACCTCCTCTTTCTCATAGCCAGATTCTTGGGATTGAAATTAAATCCAATTCAGTTTTGATGGTTCTGAGATAGCTGATGAAGCCAATGTGGGAACTGCAATCACTCAAAAATGGAACAGGAGGTGGTATAGTCAAGAGAGTGGGTAGTTTGAGAGGCAGTGTAGGCAATGAACCTCTTTAGTCTGTTTGGTACCCTGTTATCAGTATATTATTGTCATGAGTACCAAGATACTATGAAAAACTCTAACATGCTATCCATTTGAAAACATTCAAACATGGTTACAATCAAAACTATGCACGAGTACAACAGGTACTGCAAAGAGAAAGGAAACAGAGTGCAGAATACAGTGTTACAGCTAGAGAGAATATGCACATTAAAAATAATGTGCAAGAGCCACAATGAGTTAGAAATTGGGGGAAAGGAGGGGTTCAGGAAAATATCCTTAACTTTTGAGAGATCCTTTCAAGAGTCTGATAACAGTAAAGAAGAAGCAGTCCTTGGATTTGGTAGTATGTGCTTTCAAGCATTCATGCTCTTCTGCCCGAGGGAGAGGGGAGAAGAGGGAATGACTGGGCTGTGAGTGGTCCTTGATTATGTTGGTCACATAAAGAGGCAACATAAAATGCACAGAGAATAAATGCTGGGGGAGGCTGAGTGGTATGATGTGCTGAGCTCCATCCACAAATCTCTTGCAGTATTGGGAAGAGCAGTTGCCAAACCAAGTTCCGATAATCCCAAAAGGACCTTTCTTTGGTGCATTTATAGAATTTTGTAATATTCATTTGGGTCCTGCTGAATTTCTTGAGTTTTCTAAGGCAGTGGAGGTGCTGCCGTGCTTTCTTTCCCA
The DNA here is from genome assembly GCF_053455715.1 of Rhinoraja longicauda. Lineage (NCBI taxonomy): Eukaryota > Metazoa > Chordata > Chondrichthyes > Rajiformes > Arhynchobatidae > Rhinoraja > Rhinoraja longicauda. Next base: position 15,071,529 of record NC_135985.1, read on the forward strand.
TAACAGGTCTGGAAATAGTCTGACCGATGCAGGAATCTGCTGTTGGTCATGTGAACAACATGAACCACGCAACAAAGGTGACTGAATGTAATTAGGGCCTTAACATTGGGCATTTTGGCTCCTTGAGAGCAATGCTAAATCTCATTATTGACGTCTACCTTTGCCATGTGGTAGCTTCAAGGATATATCAAGTGGTTCACGGTTCCCAGGGTCTTGCCATTATTGTTTCTCTTTCCATTATTGTTTCTCTTTCCATAGATGCTGCCTGACCTGTAGAAAGATTCCCTCAAGTGCTATTTGCTGAGTAGTTTTGCATTCAGTTGCAGAGAGAAAAAAAAATTGAAAAGTGTTTCCATCAAACACATTCCTCCAGCTGGTAATTTTGCTGGAGGCCTTCGTCATCGGGATCAATTTTTAGTATGTGGTGAGGTTAAAATCAAAATCTAGAAAACCTTGATTCTACTTTCTGCAGGATTTTTCAATCTCTAACACTAATACAGTTTGACAGATGAATCCTCTTTAAGATTATTAAATTTAACTGGTGTACACCTGCACACATATTATGAGGGCTCAAAATAGTCCTACAGTTTGATTTCCTTGGGGGTTATAATTCTGAGATGTTTTCATGATATACTTCTTCAAAAAAGAAACCAAGTTTACCAAAATAAAAAAGATTTCCATCGGTTCAATTTAAACCCTATTCAACTTTCAATTTTAATGGGGTTTAAGATCTAAGTGAAAGCACCACTGTTGATTTCCTGTGCTTTTATGAACCTTACCCCATTAAGATCAATTAAGAAGATCGAACTTATTATGTCTATTTTTGTACAATACAAATCTAGAGTGCCTGTGGCTACCGATTTAACACTGCTGAGGAACAAAGCTCCAAATAAAACTCAAGGCTTTCACATTTGAATAGAAAAGCCTCTAGCGATGCTTGGGTTATCCCTGCTATTTTTCCTTTTCATTGAAAGCATCTTTTAATGGTTCACCATCACATAAAAGAACTTTTTCTTTGCTTTAAAGGAAATACTAAAGCACATACAAGGTATTACACAGTTATTCAGTGTTGTGCAAGCCTCCCCCGGGTAATGAATGGGCTCCAATTTTACAGACGTCCATGAGTCATTTTTGTTCGTAAACTGGAAACCTAATTTTCTTAAATTTGACATTTTCAATAACCCCAAAGACTTGAACAACATAATGTCTTTCCCAAAACTATACATTCAAAAATGATAATGATTTGAGTGTGCAGACACCCACATTTCATTTCTGATAAATGATTATTAACCTTTAAAACATTAATTCTGTTACTCCTTCATATTTGCTTTCATATTTTATGGACATGGCACACAAGAATGCTCCCGAAAATGGATGCCAGCATTGCATGTACAATTAACTTGTGCATGCCATCTTATGTTGCTGCAGGGACAGATAGATGTTCTTCATCCATAAAGAAGGCCTCCCAAATAGGTACTGAAAAGGCACGGTGCAGGTAGCTCAATAGGTGAGAGACAGGAGTAATGGCACAGGTTCTGAATACAACATTTTTTTAAAAATCAATGGCCTTGCATAAATAGTTAAAGGCCAATAAATGGAATCTTAGATTAATATCCCAAAAAGTGTATCATTGACCATTGAAACTATTCAATTCAGTCACTCAATATTCATAACTTATACTTAACATTATGCATTACGGCATCCTCACATAGTTAGTACTGCTTCAGGTCTCATACCAATGTCTTACTACTTGCACAACATGACTGAACCAGGACAAGCACAAAGAAAATAGTCTGCATGACATTTACTAACATAATTCTCTCTCTCATCATGAATGAAATGCGTCTAATCGCAGACAGTTTTGTTATTTGTCCCCATTGGTCAGTACTCATCATACTCCATTATTGGATCAAGATACTAAAACACCTTTTATAACTGAACAATAAGAGTATTTTCGCACTCAAGAGGCAACAGTGCAAGAACACAGTTGATCTTTCACTTCAAGGACAATTCAGTTCAGGGGGAAAAAAACAGGCTTTTCTTTCCACGCCCACATTCTGCACAAGAATGTAACATTAAACAGAGTTGATATAACTGAGGCAATGTTTGTAGGGTGCCACAATATCCAGCACCCTGTTCTTCAAATTATTACTATGATTTCTGAGGCACCTCAGGCAAAAAGCAGTTACTCTGAGGAGCTCAAATCTGCTATTCTGTCAACTGATGACAGCATGTTGGTGGACAACTTAACATCAGACAGGAGGAGTTGTGTACAAAAACATTTCAATCATCAATGATTATGTGGCCCAACATGTGAATACCAGAAACAAAGTTGAAGCACATGTCATAATCAGGAACCAGAATATCAAATGAATGACCCATTTTGCCTTCCTCCTCAAGTCTCCATCATCTCAGAAGTCAGTCTTCAGCCAATTCAGCTCACTGTATTTGATACTATTGAACGGCTAAGGGCATTGGATATAGCACACATTGTGGGACTTGGCAACATTCCAACAGTAGCACTGAAGACCTGCACTCCAAAATAAACCACATCTCTTACCAAGTTGTTGTAGTACAGTTGTAACAATAGTATCTTCCATCAATGTAAATATTAGTCCAGGAATGTCTGTTCACACAAAACAGGACAAATTTAATTGATCTAATTGCTGCCTATTATGTTTTCCTTCAATCATAAAAGTGATAAAAAGTGTAATCAAAAATGCCTTCAAGGCTTGCTCCACAGGTCTTCTCATCGCTGCTCATTTTATCTTCATGTGAATCATTTAAAGTCATCCATCATTATGGTATTGGTTCAAGCATGATGAAAAGTGACTGTCCTTAATCAAGCATGCCGTCACAAAACTCTGGTAAAATTGAAATCAATTAGTATCAACGAGAAAGCAATATGGTGGCTGGAGTCTTATCTTGCAGAAGGGAAGCTAGATATCATTGTTGGCTGTTCTTCCCAATTACAGAAACCAGGAATCTAGGAATTCCTCAGCAAGTGTCCTAAGCCCAATGAACTTTTGCAGTTTTATCTCAGCCATCATAATGTCAGAAGTAGGGATGTTCCTTAGAGGAGCAGAAAGTCAGTTTAATTCACAACTGCTCAGTCAATAAAGCAGTTGTTGCCTGCATGGAGCAAAACTTAGGCAACATTCAGGCATGGAGGGTAAGTCGCAAGTAATAGTTGCAGAGCACAAGTGCTAGGCAATGACCATTTTCAACAAAAGTTTTTCCTTAATGGTTAATAGCATTATCGTCAATCCCTCAATATCTTGGAGGTCGCCACAGACTAGTAAGTAAACCAAACTAACAAGCTGAATATTATAATCTCAAGAGCAGGTTAACAGTTCAGAATATTGCAACATGGGTCTGATCTTTTGACACACCAGGTCTCTCCTTCATATAAAGTTGTGATGGAATACTCCCCAGAATTAGCTGTACTGCACCGGGTCAAGATGTTTCATTACCACCTTCTCAAGGATAATTAGGAACCGGCAAAAATACCAACCTTGCCAGGATCACCTTTATTCCACAAATTTAGTTTGAAAAGTTAGGATCTCAAAACTGCTCTCTATCAAATAACTTGTTTTACCCATCTATTAGCAAGTCTAGACACTTGTTGTTCATGCTAAGAATACTTAATTTAATGCTGGATTTTCTAGATCCACATCTGCTTAAGTTTGTTAAAAACAAGGTACTCAGGAAATTCCCCATCAACTCTTCTGGAATAACACTGCAGAGGAAGAATGGGACAGGCAAAGGTATTGAATGTACACATGTTTAATGGATGTCAGTGTGCACTGGCAGATTTTACGTTGTAAATGGTATAAAAAGTTTATATTTTGTTGCCATTTGTTTTTTGGATTATGACCAAGCAAAGGCTGTGGTGGTCAGTAGAAGTGAAGCAAGTTGTTGCATATTGGTGAATGATAAATTGGGGATGTATACTGGTGATTCAGTTCAATGAATCATTTACAAGTAACCTATAGTGACAAAAACAATACCACATACAGAAAATGATAACAAACATTGACATCTGCTCTCCCAAGTGTTACAGTGTTCATCCAGAGTAGTTTAAGTGATTAAATTATTTGTTTAGTATGCCAATCTTGTGGTAGCATAACATGTGCTGTATAAATGATGGTCTAATGGTTTATGTGGTAGAATCAAAAGCATGTCATCAACAATAAATGTAGAAAATGCTGGAAACACTCAGTAAGTCAGGCAACATTTATGAAAAGAGTTATAATTTCAAGTTTTAGACTTTTTGCTGGAACTGCAGATCATAAGCAGATTGCCCTCACCACCCAGTGGCTTAAATGCAACGGCACAGTGAACTGCAGCACAATAAAAGTATCATGGCTGTTGCCAGGTACCTGTACAACAAGGTAGCTTAAGTCACACCCGTGCAGAACTCTGGCAAAGGTGGATCCCTTTTCGCTATGATATAACTCGCAGTTAAAATATAATGCCCACAAAGCAACATACATGGAGCCAATGATATTCTGCATCAGAGGAGGCATGCATTCCTCACAAAACTAGTTACTCAGCCTGCTGTTCGCTGACATGAGATTGAAATGTAATTAGCTCTCTTTAAAAGAATGTCACTGGCCTTCTTTCGAGTAACACCAACACAAAACAAAATAAAGTTGGAATATCTGTACAAAAAAAGTATATAGCCTTGGCGAACATAATAGATGCAGACCTTATCCTGCCCTGAAGTTAACTTTATGGCTGCAAAATGTAGAATATTTCATTTAGAACATTCTTATGAAGAGCAGATATTTCACACATAATTTCTCACTGTCTTTACTGCAGATTTAAAACCTTGGAGAAAAAAAACTGATCCTTAGGATTTAGAGAGTACAGTTGTGAGTGATTGACAATTTTGCAAAGGCTAACATGGAACAAAGGAAGGTTGGAAGAGTATTTCCTCTGCTTTGGTCATAAACGGTAAACTTCTGATGTACCATTGACAGAATTAGAACTCACCCTGGAAACCAATTTTTGATCCCAACTCCAACAATCCTACCCCAGCTCAAAATGTCTTGTTTCATGGAATAAATGAATATATGCTTGAAGAAAGAAAGATTTGCAGGGTTACAAAGAAATTGCAGAGAAGTGGAATGATTTTTTAAAAACGTAGTACAGGCAAAATAGGTCAGACTTTCTCTTTCTATATTAAATGGAATTAGACTCATTTTTAAAAGTCTTAAATCCTAACATACAAAAAAAAATGGTTTACAGTTTCCTAAAATCAAGTTAAGTCAAATTTATTGTCAAATGCATATATATAGTAAGGTACAAGTACAAAGAAAACTTTGCTTGCAGCAGTATCACAGGCACATAGACTCAACCAACACACAAAAACAAATTGTACATAAATTACACAAATTGTGAAAGACAGTAAAAAGAAAATACATTTGTGCATAAAGATACAGGTTGAACACAGATTTTCCGGCACCCTTGGTTCTAGAGGCCTTCTAGATTATCCGTTTTTCTGGACTAAAAGAGGTCACGTGATAATGAAATGACAATACACCCCTGGCCCGCTAATGAAACCCCTCCCGTGTCTCTAAAGCACCATGGAGTGCCAGAACCTTAAATAAAACAAATATAAAATGAAAATGAATGGAATGACTTGCGGACACATCTCCAGTTTGCATTGTCTCCAAGGCCAATTAGAGCCCCGGGTTAATCCTGACTCGCAAGGTGCACCAGCGAGTCCATTTTCACCCACCGAAAGGACACAAAGAGCTGGAGTAATTCAGCGGGTCAGGATCGCTGGAGAACACAGAAATGCAACATTCGGACCCTTCCTCAGACAGCTTCAGTCGGCTGAGTTACTCCAGCATTTTGTGTTTCAGTGTGCGGCCTTGGATCATGATGGGGCTCCCTCCCCTTTTACCTGCTTCACTTCCAAAGTGGAGTATGTCAGTGACTCCAGGGGAGAAGGAGGCGGAAGAGGTGGGGGTGGGGGTGGGGAGAGGAGGGGGATCCCTGGCTTCCAACCTTCACGTTGCCCCCTCAGTTAGGAGAGAAGATTGAGAGCATAGTTAATTCTTTTACAACGGAGTGACAGACCGGAAAGAGAATTTCAGCAGCCATTCAATGAATTTCAACTGAGCTCTCATAATTTCCCCCGGTTATAGGGGTGGGCAGACCATCAGTTGTCGGAAAATCAGTGTTCAGCCTGTATTGGAATAAAACAAGTCCACCAGTAGTGCAAGAGGTTGCTAAGGTAGGATTAGGATTGAGCGGGTCAGTTCAACAAACTGATAATTGTAGGAAAGTAGCTGTTCCAGAATCTGTTGGTGTGGAATATCAGCCATTTGTACCTTCTGCCCAATGGTAGCAGCAAGAAGAGGTCATGGCCTGGATGGTGGGGATCCTTGATATTACATGCCACCTTCTTGAGGCAGCACCTCGTGTAAATACTAGTGATGAACTAGGTTGAGTCCATCACCCTCTACAGTCTATTGTATTCTTATATATTGAAATTGCCAGACCAGAGCACGGTGCAACCAGTCAGGATATTTTCTACAATGCATCTGTTGAGATTTGTCAAGTATTCAATGACATGCTAAATCTCTTTAAACTTCCAAGTAGAAGCACTGATGTGCTTTCTTCTCAATTGCATCTACATTTAAGGTTTCAAGGTCAGTTTATTGTCACATGTACCAAATTAAGGTACAGTGAATTTTGAGTTACCATACAGCCATACTAAGTGAAAAGCAACAAGACACACAGCCACATAAAATAAAATTTAACATAAACATCCACCACAGCGGCTCCCCGCATTCCTCACTGTGATGGGAGGTAATAAAGTCCAATCTTCTCCCTCTTTGTTCTCCCGCAGTCAGGGCTGTCAAACCATCCGCAGTCAAAGCTCCCGCAGCCGCCGATCCGAAGCCCTCGCGTTGGGGTGATCGAAACTCCATCGTCGGGACGGTTGAAACTCTCTGCGGCTTGGAGCTCCCTAATCGGTCACTAACCAGGGACCACGGACTCCATGATGTTAAAGTCCACAGGCCCACGGTTGGAGCTCTCCAGTTGATCCCCGGCAAAAGGATCGCAAGCTCCACGATGGTAAGTCCCGTCACGCCCACGGTTGAAGCGCAGGTCTCCAGGAAAGAGAATTCTGGTCTCCCGGTCTTTTGGACGCTGGACAGGTCATCTGTGAAGCTGTTTAATCTTTCTACCACCAACACACCAATGAAAACTGGCCTGTTGTCTTAGAATTTCCCCTTTCTGAAGTCAATAATTAGTTCCTTGGTTTTGTTGATGTTGAGCGCGAGTTGGTTGTTGCAGCGTTCAACCAGGTGCTCTACTATTCTCCTGTGCACTGATGCATCATCACACATGGATTGGCCAATAACAGTGGTGTCATCAGCAGGTTTTTTGATAGAATTTGAGCTTTTTTTGGCCACACAGTCATGATTGCAAAGAGAATAGAGCAAGAGGCAAAGCACGCAAGCTTGAGGTGCACCTGAAAAGATAGTCAGTGAAGAGATGTTACCAATCCCCACTGACTGAGGGGGTCGATAGAGATCTACTGGTGAGAAAGTCAAGGATCCAGTTGCAAAGGGAGGTCTTGGAGCTTGGTAATGTGTTTGGAGAAATAAATAGTGACCACTGAAGGATGCAAAGGAAAGCAAGCTTCTATATTCTGCAAGCTTCTATATTCAGAGGAATTGTCCAAGGACTTGTTCAAAATAGGGTGTGGGGATAAATCCATTAATTATTAACAATCAGTTTAACCTTAGTGATAGATAAAGTTCCAGAAACAATAAGAGGAGACAGAATTAACAGTCATCTGGACAAAGATGAGAAAGGCAAGGACAAAGGCAAAGGTTTCTAAAAAAAATGATATCATTCTTAATGAAGAAAGAAATAGAGCCGACAAGAAAAAATACAACTGATGCGTTATGAGTAGACTTCAAAAAGGCATTTGATTAGGTACTTTGTAATGGACATGTCATCAAATCTGAAGGCCATGGAATAAAAGTGGCTGTAGTGGCAAGGTTAAAAATTTGATTAAAATGACTGGAGAAAGGGTAGTAATGAAAATTTTCTCTTTTGAACCAAAGAAAAATGTACAGCTGAGCTCCCAGGAACTTAGGACCATTGCTTTTCTTAATATATCTTTCATAACTTTTTCAAAGATGTAGATTACTCGGAATAGGAAGGTGTTAAAGTGTAATGCTGAGAAATGTGTTGCATTGAATTTTGGTCGAAATGAAAAGAGGGTACAGGTCTAACAAAAATGTATTAGAACAGAGTGATATGGAGTTATCTTGCAAAGCGCACTGAAAATGGTAGGGCGGGTTAGAAAATTGTGATAAAATTCAGAAGTCTGATAAGAATAGGAAGAAGTTATTCCCGAGTCTGGACACACTTTAAAGCTTCTGCATCGTCTGTCTGACAGAAGCGGGGAGGAGGAATAACTGGAAAAAGTATTTGATAACGTTGGCTGGTTTTCAGATGGAGTCTCTGATGGGGAGTCTGGTGTGCGTGATGAAATGGGTTACATCCACAACTCTGCAATATCTTACAATTTTGTGTTGAGCTGTACCCAAACCAAAGTGAGATGCCATCCTATGCACAGTGCATCTGTAGAGGTTTGGAAGAGTTGTTGGAGACGTGCTGAATTTCCTCAATCTCCAGAGGTAGAGGCATCAGTGTGCCCTTTAGGGAAAAACTTCAATATGTTTGGTCCACGACAGCTTGTTTGTAATAATTATACTGAAGAACATCAAGCTTGCAACCATTTCTACTTCAGCACCATTGATGCCGATCGGGGCCGAATACATCCGACCCCAGGCTGATGCTAAGCTTGCACTTGAGGAACTACACACCATCACCAATAGCCTTGAAACAAAGTACTCTTAAGCCTAGTTCATAATAGTGGTTAATCAGGCCAACCTCAAGAGCCTGCTGCCAAAATAGTATCTGCACGTTTTCCGCCCAACCAGAGGACAAAACACCTTTGACCACTGCTACACAACCATCAAAAAAGCATACCGTTCCATTCCCAGACCGCACTTTGGTATATCTGATCACAATAGACAATAGACAATAGGTGCAGGAGGAGGCCATTCGGCCCTTCGAGCCAGCACCGCCATTCAATGTGATCATGGCAGATCATTCTCAATCAGTACCCCGTTCCTGCCTTCTCCCCATACCCCCTGACTCCACTATCTAGCTCTCTCTTGAATGCAGTCAGAGAATTGGCCTCCACTGCCTTCTGAGGCAGAGAATTCCACAGATTCACAACTCTCTGACTGAAAAAGTTTTTCCTCATCTCAGTTCTAAATGGCCTACCCTTTATTCTTAAACTGTGGCCCCTTGTTCTGGACTCGCCCAACATTGGGAACATGTTTCCTGCCTCTAACGTGTCCAACCCCTTAATAATCTTATACGTTTCGATAAGATCTCCTCTCATCCTTCTAAATTCCAGTGTATACAAGCCTAGTCGCTCCAGTCTTTCAACATATGACAGTCCCGCCATTCCGGGAATTAACCTAGTAAACCTACGCTGCATGCCCTCAATAGCAAGAATATCCTTCCTCAAATTTGGAGACCAAAACTGCACACAGTACTCCAGGTGCGGTCTCACTAGGGCCTTGTACAACTGCAGAAGAACCTCTTTGCTCCTATACTCAACTCCTCTGGCTGAGCTTCAACTCCCTGCTCACAAGCAGAAACTAAAGCGGATCCAGTACAGAAAGTAGTGCAATGCTGGTCTGAAGAAACAGATGAGATCCCTCGAATCAGTGAACTGGGCAATATTCAAGGACTCCATGGCTAATTTTGATGAACATGTCACTGCTGTCACAGACTTCATCAGTTAGTGTGTAGAGGATTGTGTACATGTATTCCCCAATCGGAAACCATGGATAAGATCCATTCCCAGGTTAAGTCTAAGTCTGCAGCATTCAAGTCAAACAATCCTGAGCAGCACAAAAAATCTAAGACCTTTGTAGAGCCATTAAGGATGCCATGAGGGAATTACAGACCAAACTGGTGTCCCAAGGCAATGTCATAGATATCCATATATTATGGCGACGCTACCTGCTATTTCATATTACAAAGCGAAAACAAGCAATATCGCTAGAAACAACGGGTCCCTCCCCAATGAATTATATGCCTCGTTTGAACAGAAGGGCAGTGGAAGAGTATCACCTACCCTACCAATCTTAGACCAGCTTGTACCAAAGGTTACTGTGGGAGATGTAAGATTTGCCTTCCAGAGAGCAGATCTGTGGAAAGCAACTGGTCTGGATGGAATCTCTGGCTCTGTCCTCAAGATCTGTGCAGATCGGCTGGCAGATGATTCACAGGTATTTCTAGCCCCTCACGACACCATTCTGAGGTCCTCAGCTGCTTCAAGAAGACCACTATCATCCTGGTACAAAATAAAGTAAGGTAGTTTGCCTTAATGACTACTGTTCAGTGGCTCTGGCATCCACCATCATGAAGTCCTTCAAGAGACTGGTGATGGCATACGTTAAATACAGCCTCCTAGCCAACCTTGATCCATTGCAGTTTGCTTACCATCACAACATGTCCACAGCAGATGCTATTTCCCTAGCCCTAAACTCATTGGAACTTCTAAGCAACAAGGGCACCCAATTTAGTCTCCTATTTATCGACTATAGGTCTGTCTTCAACAGCATAATCCCATCCAAACACATATCTAAGTTACTAGGACAGTACCCCCCATCCCTTCCTCCCCCCCTTTCCCCTCCCCCCCCCCCCACCCCCTCTGCCACTGGATCCTTGACTTTCTGACCCAGACCATAATCAATGAGGGAGGGCGACATAATATGAGGGGGGATCTCCCTGTAACTTACTGAATAACAAAAGGCCTAGATAGAGTGGAATAACAGGATGTGCCTTTAGAAAAGAGATGAGGAGGAATTCTTTACCCAGAGGGTGGTGAGTCTGTGGAATTCATTGTCACAGATGGCTGTGAAGGCCACGTCTTTAGGTATTTTAAAGTGAAAATTGATAGGTTCTTACTTAGGGTAAGGGTGCCAAAGGTTACAGGGAGAAGGCAGGAGAATATAGTTGAGGGAAAAATAGATCATCCATGATTGAATGGTGAACCAGACTCAATGAGTTGAATGGCCTAATTCTGCTCCTATGTCTTACCGTCTTAGAAACTGATGAAAAGTAATTCTCAACACATGTGTCCGTAAGGATGTATGCTCTTTCTCCTACAATACTCCCGATAGACTCACAACCATGCAGTCAAATTGAGCTCTAACTCCATCTACAAATTTGCAGGTGACACTACTGTGGTGGGCAGCCAACAAACAATGACGAGACGGATTTGAGGAAGGAAATTGAGAACTTTGTAACATGGTGTCAGGACAATAACCTCTTCCTCAATTTCAGCAAGATCAAGGTGCTAGTTGTCAACTTCAAGTAGTATGAATGAGTACATGCCCCAATCAGCATCAATGGTGCCGAAGAGTAAATGGTTAAGAGCTTCAAGTTTCTTGGTGTTAATATTACCAACGATCAGTCTTGGACCAACCACATTGATGCAACAGCCAAGAAGGCACACCAATGCCTCTAATTCCTGAGGAGACTGAGGAGATTGAGCAGGTCTCCAATGGCTCTTAATACTTTGACATATGCATAATAGAAAGCACTCGGCCAAGTGGACCCGTTGGGCCCAAACTCTCCAGTATTGTTGCAGCAGCCTCTCCTCCCCCCTCCCCTCTCCCCCCTCAACCCCGCCCCCCATCCACCCCTTTTATCCTCCCTCCCCCTCCCTCCCTCCCTCCCTCCCTCCCTCCCTCCCTCCCTCCCTCCCTCCCTCCCTCCCTCCCTCCCTCCCCCTCCCTCTCCCCTTTCCCTTCACCCCTCCACCTCTACCCCCTCCCTCCCTCGGAGATAGATTTAAACTTTAAAATGTGAATAACTAAAAATATAACACCGATTTCAATGAAACTTCTTCCATTAGCACCAAAGGGATGACGGTGAGTAAGGTAGGCCTAAAATTGTCACGCTATCATGTACTGTCTTGGCTGTAGTTCAGGAACAAACAAACAAACAAATTAGAGTTTTAGTATATAGATAATGTCAGGTTGCATCACAGCTTGGCTTGGGAATAGCTCTAACCAAGACTGCAATAAATTGCAGAGAGTTGTAGGTGTTGCACAGTCCATTACACAGACTTCCCATCATTGACTCCATCCATCTGCACTTCACATTGTCTCAGAAAAGCAGTGAACGTAATGAAAGACGTCTCATACCCTGGTCATTCCTTCTTCTCCCTGCTACCATCCATCAGCAGGGACAGAAGCTTGAAAGCGCTACCAAACTCAGGAGCAGCTTCTTCCTCTCCATTATGAGGCTGCGGAGCAATCCTTCCTTATACTCGTGTATTATCCAATTCAACTCTACCACATTGTGGACATCAGAGATCTCCAGGAGGTGCTGCCTCAAAAAGCCAGCCGGCATCATCAAGAGTCCGCATCATCCTGGCCACGCTTTCATTTCATTCCTGCCATCGGGAAGTAGCTACCGAAGCCTGAAAACTATAACATCCAGGTTCAGGAACAGCTTTGTCACAACCATCAGACTATTGAACGCAACAAAATCTAACTAAACTTCAAACTACCTCGATTGCACCAGGGACTTTGTGCTTTGTTTTGTTTTTTTGTACAAATAGGGTTTTTATTATTTATTCAACTTTTTTTAATGTTTGTTTATTATATTACAAATTGAGGATTGTGTCTACAAACCTGTCTGAAGAAGGGTCTCGACCCGAAACGTCACCCATTCCTTCTCTCCCGAGATGCTGCCTGACCTGCTGAGTTACTCCAGCATTTTGTGAATAAATCGTGTCTACAAACCTGTTGTGCTGCTGCAAATGGGAATAGCATTGTTCCATTTCAGTGGAACATATGATAATAAAACACTTTTACTCCTGACATTGGACTTCGCTTATGGAACAGATGCACTCCTGTGCTGAGAACCAAATTCCGCACTGTGTATCTTCCGCTTTGCTCCATCGAACTTGAGTTTGACTGGATAGCATTTATGTATAATATATCTGATCTGTTTGCATAACATGCAAAACCAAACCTTTCACTGTACCTCATGACAATGTGTATCATAACCCCCAGAATCCTCTCCAGTAACTCCAGTAATGGGCAGAACGGTGGCATTGCAGTAGAGACACTGGTTCGATCCTGACTACGGGTGTTGTCTGTACAGAGTTTGTACGTTTTCCCAGTGATCATGGGGGCTTCCCCTGGGTGCTCCAGTTTCCTACCACATTCCAAAGATGTACAGGTTTGTAAGTTAAAGTAAGCTCGAGAAAGAGATTTTCCATCGGGCATGTTATGGCCTGGACTCGATATTGAAGTCAACAGTTTCAAATAACTATCTTTTTTTCCCCCTCTGTATATCTGGCTATACTTTTCTTCAGTTTTGATCAGTCTGAAGAAGGGTCTCAACGCACAACATCACCCATTCCTGCTCTCCAGAGATGCTGCCTGTCCCACTGAGTTACTCCAGCATTTTGTGTATACCTTTCTTCCTTTCCTAATTTTCTTCTGTCTGCAAATGGCATTTTTAAGGTAACTGTTACTTAACTACTTTGGTCTACATCTTAACACATGTTTTCCACAATGCTCTCTATCTCTGTAACTTAAAACACACTTTGTTCTGATGAAGGATCTGAAACAATGTATCTGTTACTTGCTCCATGGATGCTGCTTGAACTGCTGAATGCTTCTGACATTTTCTCGTTTTGGTTAAGGGAATGAAGAAAACCTACTGCAAACAAAAAAAACTTACCTTTTCTATTGAAAATATTTTTAAACAACAAATGCTAATAGTAATTGAAGGTAGTCTTCCAGTCGGTGAACCAACACCTGTGCGGCAGCTGATGCTGCACAAAAATCAAGACATCACAAGCCAAAAGGTATCAATCAGCAGGACTGACTGCAGCAAAATGTAATAGTGAACAATGTGTGGACAGTTAATAAATTTGTCTTAATGATGGTACAGATTTAATTTGCTTCATTGCGCTGTTTGATGCAGAATTCTATTCTGTTCAGTTCTTTTTATTGCAGTCATTGCTCATTGTTTGAGAAAACAAGATTAAAAAAAGACTGAAAAACATTTTTTAAATGGTTAACAATAGCTGTTTTATTACTTTTTAAAAGGGGGCACTGACTTACTCCCTGAAAATGGATTATTGTATGCAACACAGTTGCTCTTTATTTGACAATAACTCAGTTCCCTCTAAGAAGTACTACTGATTTGTGGTGGAGATTCTTGCTAAACATTTTTCATTTATCTGTTACAATTTGTGCAAATCATTGTGAACTTTATTCAATGCAGAAATCTTAATCATTGCCAAACAAATAATATTAGCTGTAATTGCCTATGAATTTATTTATGTGAAGTGTACCCACAGATGGAACTGTATTCAAATCATGAAGGTTTCATAGTGCAAAACAAACCCATATGCATATCATAGCATAAGATTAAAATAGACCATTTAGAACTTCAAAGGACACTATAAAGATTATACGCTACACAATAATGTAGTTTTATTCACTACACTGCACAGATATATTCAACTCCCCTTCTTATTGTTTAGTCACAGCACTTAATATTTAAAATTACATAAACTAGCTCATTTTTTATCTATTGGAGAACTGACATTTAAGTCAGTGTCACACAGCACAGATACGTGCACTTCAGCCCAATATGCCCTTGCTGACCAAGAAGCCCTTTCCAAGCTAGTCCAATTTGCCTGCATCTGGCCCATGTCCCTCTAACAATACCCTATCCAGCTTACTGGCATCTTTCTTATCGCAGGACGACCAAAACTGAGCACAATATATTCCAAGTGCAGCCTTACCAACATCTTGCACAACTCGAACATAACATCCTAATTTCCATATTAGGAATATCCAAGAAGGGTCTCGACCCGAAACGTCACCCATTCCTTCTCTCCTGAGATGCTGCCTGACCTGCTGAGTTACTCCAGCATTTTGTGATATCCTAATTTCCATACTCAATTCTCTGACTGACAATGGGCAGAGGGCCTAAAGTCTCTTCACCACGCTGTCTACCTGCCATGCCACTTTCAGGGATCTATGGATTTGGACTCCCAGATGCCTCTGCTCCATAACACTCCACATGACCCTACTGTTCATTGTTAAGGTCTTGCCCTGGGTTGACTTCCCAAAATAGAACATTTCACATCTATCCGAATTAAACTCCATTTACCATTCCTCCGCCCACTTGTCCAGCTATTCAATATCCCATTTTAATTACATCTTCATTGTCTATGATACCATCTATTTCAGTGTCATCTGGAAAATAAGGCCTTACCTTGTTTTGCCTTCTATGTCTGCTCTGCACCTTCGCTGAAGCCAACCGAGCAGCCTCTCCCAAAACGGCTCACTAATGCCTGCCTTCTTTTTATATACCAGGAGGATCAGTCACTCCCATACATTAATAGTCGCTGTTTCAATCTCCCGCGCTGCACTTCCTCAGAGCTGCTCACTCGCTCCAGAAACTAACCTGGCTTCGTGCTAAAGGCGTTTTAAAAAAAATCTTCCGCATTGTTCCTCGTCTCAGCTTATTAATCAAGTGAAACTGACCTAGCCTCAACGCGAATGACTGCCTTTTAACTTCCCCATCTGCTTCTCATAACTACTCATTCACCAGTGGAACTAAGTAATAAACAATACGATGCGCTAGCTGACCACCAATATACAAGTAAATAACACAAGATAAAGACAAGTCATGAAGCATTCATCGTCCCACACATTTTTCTTTCTACACACTTTCTACTTTCCTTACATTGTGTCAAAATTACATCTTGCGATATTTGATACATCCAAAAAAAATCTTAAGCTCCTGGCAAACAACACTATTCCTTAAAAAGCTGGCTCGTAGTTTAAGTTAAATTAACAACCCTCGATTGATAATTCCCGTAAATTTAAATAGTGGTTTCAAAGAAAATGAAAGTGAAAAATGGCAGACTTCCAATTTGCAACGTTAATGTGCATGGACATTTCAATAATAATACACTTGACAACAACGAATTCCTGAGCAGTCAATTAGTAAAATAGCTTGATTTTTAATTCAATCAGGCCAAAACCCTCCCACCCCCCATAAACCGATCCTGAAAGTTGCAGTGGTGACGATAGCAGTGGATTTCATTGACCTGAGCGCAATAGATCCATGAAACCACAGATGCCGACCGTCTTCGACAGAGTTGTTCTGGTTCTGAAGTTAATCGACTTAGTCTGGTCTACCCCAACAGCTGCTGAAGACCTTCTACCGCTGCACCATAGAGAGCATCCTAACGCATGGAATCCCTGTGTGGTACCTCAGCTGCACGGAGGCAGAAAGGAAAGCTCTACAGCGGGTAGTCCATAGAGCTCAGAGGGCCATCGGAACACAGCTACCAGACTTGGAGGGCATCTACAACACACGATGCCTCAGAAAAGCCACCAGCATCCACAAAGACTCTTCACACCCCTGCAACAGTCTGTTCGAACTCCTTCCATCGGGCAGACGATACAAGGCCTTCTATGCCCGCACCTCCAGACTCAG
The DNA here is from genome assembly GCF_053455715.1 of Rhinoraja longicauda. Classification (NCBI taxonomy): domain Eukaryota; kingdom Metazoa; phylum Chordata; class Chondrichthyes; order Rajiformes; family Arhynchobatidae; genus Rhinoraja; species Rhinoraja longicauda. The sequence goes on from NC_135985.1 coordinate 15,088,140, forward strand.
GAACAGCTTCATCCCCAGGGCCATAGCTGCTATGAACCGGTCCTGCTGAGCCGGATGGCCACAACGCATAGATCAACTTGCACTTTACCCTGTCCAAAACTGTTACAACTGTTCGTTTCGTTGGGTTGCTGCTGTCTAAATTACCTAAATTAGTGCATCGTATGGGAGGCGCATTCCCAATCTCGTTGTACCCCTGGGTACAATGACAATAAAGATATATTGTATTGTATTGTATTGTATTGTATGGAACAGAATATCAGTACAAAATAGAGGTTTTTTAAACCAAAGAATCCAATGTAGACGGCTTATTATGCAATCTCTTATGCAGTATCGACATAAATAACGTCTCCAAACTGGTGTCAAAGAAATGTAAATGAATATAATCCGTAATATAATATTCTGTCATTCGGGACATTGCTGTATTTTTAATTAGAGAATCAGTATGGTAAGCAAATGTTACAATACATTAATCTTGCCAACTGGCATTCATATTTGGAGGGGGACAAAGAGTTGTAATATTAAATAGATAAAAGCGTGTGTACACCATAAAACAATATTTAACCAGAGTTTGGGGTCATACGTTGGCACTTCAAAAGAGGTTCAAGTCGAGACCGCTATAAGATTCGTTACAGTTGCCGCGATTTGTCGACTCTCCCAATACAGAACAAAGTAACTACAAACAATAAAATTCATTCCTATTATAGGAAACGAACGCCGAGCCTGCAGTTGGTCTCGCCGATATATTGGAGTCCACACCTGGAACAGTGGATACAGTAGATGAGGTGCATGTGAACCCCTGTCTCACCTGAAAGGACTGTCGGGATCCTTGGACGGAGTCAAGACTATTTGCAAACAGGGGGTGAATGCAGTGCCTAGTTGCCATCAGCCAGGGGTACTGGAGGACAACACACGAGCATTGCGCACGATGTCGAATCTGGGCGCAGTCTGAGTCACCTGCGGGAGACAATCATTGACCTGGCCAGCCTCCCGTCACTCATGTTTGGTGCCATTATACAGTTGGGCGCCTTGTGCGCAAGGGCAACACGAGGGATGGGAAAGAGACGAGGGAAAAGGTGAGGTGGATTGTGTGACTAAGTGGGTGAGGGAGAGGCGAGGTGGGTGAGGAAGAGGCGAGGTGGGATGGGTGGGGAACAGGTGAAGGAGGGGAAAAGGCGAGGGAGTGCGTGTGAAGAGGCATGGAGGTAAACGGGGTTGAAGAGGGGGACTGGCACGTGGGGATTGGGCGTAGTCTAATTCTGTTCCTATAACATGTATTTTTAAGGCGTAGAATGACAGATTTTTGATTAGTACGGGTGTTGGGTTATGGGGAGGAGAATGGAGCAGGAAAGATAGATCCGCTATGATTGCATGGTGGAGACTTGATGGGCCGAATAGCCTAATTCTGCTCCTATAACTTATGGAAGAGCGGAGGGGTGGGGAAAATGCGAGACGGGGAACCCACACTGGATAAACGCCAAACGTGGTGGGGGGTGGGTGGGAGGTCACTGGGCACAGAACCTTGGGATGACGCGTTGTGTGCCTTCGAGTGTCCTGGGAAAGGGGAAGGTGCCTGGGGAACTAAGACCCGGCGTGAGAAGACTGGAATCTGTGGTCAGGTGAAAATTTTGTGTAGGAAAGAATTGCAGATGCTGGTTTAAATGGAGGGTAGACACAAAATGCTGGAGTAACTCAGCAGGAGAGGCAGCATCTCTGGAGAGGAGAAATGGGTGACGTTTCGGGTTGAGACCCTTCTGCAGACTGAGAGTCGGGGAGAGGGAAACTAGAGACATGGAAGGTACAAAGAACATGTAATGTGTGAAAAGAACAGATCGAAGCAGACAATGTTCAAGAAAATATAGAATGGTTCATTGTTGGATGTGGGGAAGCTGACAACGAGGCACACAAACAGTAAAATTGATCAGGAGGACATTGAAACCAGTCGGAGAACTAGGGTGGGTGATGGATGGAGAGAGAGGGAAAGCACGGGTTACTTGAATTTAGAGAAATCAATATTCATACCGCGGCTTGTTGGCCGGGTTTGGGAAGCTCAAGGTAGAGTTATGTGGAGGAAAGGGGCAGGGGCTGGGTTTGTGAGGGGAGAGGGCCAGGGATGGAAGGGGGAGGGGTGGAGTGGCGCGGTTGGGAGGAGAGAAGTCTATGGGGTCGGCAGCGTGGGATTGTGTGGGCCAGGATCCGGGGTGGCGGGAGAGAGGGAAGAGGCCGGGGCCCGAGATTGGTGGAGGGCAAGGGGCCAGGGACGGAGGTGGGGGTTGAGGGAAGGGGCCGGGAACCGAAGTGGGATGAGGAGAGGGGGAAGGGGATGAGGAGAGGGGGATGGGGATGGGGATGAGGAGAGGGGGATGAGGAGAGGGGATGAGGATGAGGAGAGGGGGATGAGGAGAGGGGATGAGGATGAGGAGTGGGGAGATGGGGAGAGTGGGAGAGGGGGATGGGGATGAGGAGAGGGGGATGGGGATGAGGAGAGGGGGATGAGGAGAGGGGATGAGGATGAGGAGAGGGGGACGAGGAGAGGGGATGAGGATGAGGAGAGGGGAGTGGGGAGAGTGGGAGAGGGGGGTGGGGATGAGGAGAGGAGGGTGGGGATGAGCAGAGGGGGGTGGGGATGAGGAGAGGGGGATGAGGAGAGGGGATGAGGAGAGGGGAGTGGGGCGAGGGGGATGGAGAGTGGGGAGATGGGGAGAGTGGGAGAGGGGGATGAGGGGAGAGGGTGGGGATGGGGAGAGGAGGAGAGGGTGGGGATGGGGAGATGAGGGTGGGGTTGCGGTAGTTGGGACTATCTGACGTCCCCCGCGCTCGTGGAGTGACCAACGGTCGCAGCGCGTGAGCGTGGAGACACCACGTGACGTCCCCCGTCACCACCTGCCCCGCCGACCCCACGTGCGCACGCGCTGGCGGCCACCACGGCACGCGTCACTTCAGTCCGAACTGCGCGAGGCGCTCACAGTCTGCTGCAACATTCTCAACTTTATCGCGTCTTTCGCCGCCACAAGTCACCCTAATGTAATTGAAAGTGAAGTTCGCTTTCATCATTTGATATAAATTAGGAAAAACTTTGTAAAGTAGTTGCGCACCTGGTGGAGCCGCTGCGTCACTGCGCCAGGGGTCCGCGTCCGATCCTGGCCTCCGGTGCGGGTGTGTGCAAGTCTGCAGATTCTCCCAGGCACCGCGTGGGTTTGCTCCCACATCCTCAAAACGTGCGAGGTGTTGGTTTTATTGGCCTCTGTGAATTGTGCCTTGTGTGCAGGGAGTGGATGCGAAAACGGGATAACATAGAACTAGTGTGATAGATGTTATCACTGAGCTGAATGATCAGCCATAATCATATTGAATGGCGGTGCAGGCTCGAAGGGCCGAATGGCCTACTCCTGCACCTATTTTCTATGTTTCTATGATCGGCGTGGACGCAGTGGGCCGAAGGGCCTGTTTCTATGCTGTATCTTTGAATCAATCAAAAATTGTGAGAAGAAAACCAATAATTATTCATATATTTCAGCTTTTTTTCTTAGTCCCTCGAATGGAGAATCCCTCGCGTTTGCTGCAGTCTAGGTCCACCGTTGAGACCAAGTTTATTATCATATGCACGAGTACTGAGGGTTACAGGTACAACGAAAAATCTTAGTTGCTGCAGCATCATGGACAAGTAGATTCTGACAAACACGCAAAAACATATACATAAATGACACAAATAATTCTAAAAGAAAGAAGGTTGTTTAAAACAACATGATATTAGTACAAAGACATAATTAGAAAAAAAAAGTCTGTAGAAGTGAAAGAAGTGGGCCGTCGTGCTCCATCATCGAGTATGGTTAAAGTTGTGTAGGTTGGATTAAGTACCTAATCGATGTAAGAAAGTAGCTGTGTCTGGTGGTGTGGGATTTCAGTCTTATGAAATCTCCTGGCTGATTAGAGCAGTGAGAAGAGGGCATGGCCCTGATGGGGGGAATCATTGGAGATAGATGCCGCTTTTTTAAGGCAGCGGCTTATGTAGGTACTGTCGATGGAGGGCAAGCCTGTGCCTATGGTAGGCCAGGCTGAGCCCGTGACCCCCTGCTGCCTCTTGCATTTTTGTGCATTTGAATTGTCATACCCGGTTATGATGCAACCAGTAGGATACTTTATACAGTACATTTGTAAAAGCTAGTTAGAGTATTCGGAGACATACAAGATCTCTGTAAACCTTTATGAAGGTAAAGGTGCTGGCACGCTTTCTTTATGTCTGCATCTATGTGTTGGCCCAGGACAGGTAATCTGAAATGTTAATGCTCAGGAATTGAATGTTGTTAACTCTCCATCACCAACCACCACGAGTGAAGGAACTGCAGACTTGTCCACAGGACGTGTCCAATGGAATCTTCTCCACTCTCAATGTCCACGATCAAGAAATTCACAGGAGTCAATGGGATCATTGTTAAAATGCTTGCTCTGTCCAATTGAAAATTACTTCCAGTGATAGAGGTCAGAATAGTGTCTGCGAGGTAAGTATGATGCTGGACATGGGAACGAAATGGGCTGCCCATCTGAGCCAACTGATTTCAATTGGGACCACATAACTGGGGTTGTTAGCCGGTGAGCAGACATTGAGTGTGTAGGAAGGAACTGCAGATGCTGGTTTAAACCGAAGAGACACAAAAAGCTGGAGTAACTCAGCGGGACAGACAGCATCTCTGCAGAGAATGAATGGGTTCAAGAATGAATCAAGCAGACATTGATGTTGGTTCTCTTATACTTTCAGTGGGATTTGGGTTTTTTTGTTAAAAAAAAATCCAGCATTGGGACAACTCTCTACTCATCGTCTTGTACATCTCTAATGTACCGATAAAAATGATATGGTTGGTTCATTGCCAGGCTGTTATATTAACTTTCCCTTTGAACATGTAACATCGTTTAAGTATTAAAGTGCGCTTTTATATATAAAAAGGAACCAAAGATAATGAAGTCAGTATTTAACATAAACTGTAATTGGAGCCTTTTGTTATCTGCTCAATCTGATTCTAACTATTCTGGGGAAGGAATGGCTTTGTCATTGTGCATCTTTCAAGTGTAATTTAATTAATGAAATGAATTAAAGTGTTTGAACAATGCTCCGGGCACCTTGGTTCCAAAATGCTCAGATTGATCACCCCTTCCCCTCTTCTTGCTAGACGTTCTTACTTAAGCGTACAAAATTACATTTTAATTACAAGTGTTAATCTGTATATTTTCATGATTTCGCTTTTTTACTAAAACAGGAATAGTGCCACGCTAGCAGTGCGGTTGGCGGATAGCATGGTGCTGCGGTCCGAGATGTTTCTCCGGCTGCTGTCGGTCACCGGACCACGAGAGGCAGCAATCTTCAATCCCGGCTTTGTCTCAACGTCAAGTCTGGTCAGGTTACATTAGACCAGGCGAGGCGTAGACGCCGCTGTGAATGCAGCATGCTTCTTCTTCATGACAAATTATATCAAATTATATTAAATGATCCGTTTAGTTTCTCTTCTGCAACTGTAGTCTTCTTAAATATCTGACAAAATAGGTATTTGTTGAGAATGTAAAATTAGTAACTCCGCGAAAGAGGGTACGCAGAGACACCGACAAGGCGCCTGGATTACTGTGCAAGAGTGTATTTATTCCCTCGGTGTACCATTGATTTGAGTGAGCTTTTCGTCAAAGATTCTAAATTCACGTTCCTCGTTCGTTCAGAATTCAATTTTCACCTTTCCAGAACTATTATCTGCGACAAAGATGTTCATAAGTGGTGCTGTTAATGCCTTCACGTTTTGCTGCATTATGTGTTAAATATTGAATATAAAAGCTACAGTACTCAATCTGTCAAAATTGCATGCAATTGCTCCCAATACTATACCGACTTCGAAATGGATTACATGAACAATTTTCTTTCAATTACGTTTCCAATATTATCAGGTTTCCAGCATTTAGCGTCCTTTCCCGTGTCTTTGAGCACCGTTTAAACAAGGCATCAACTGCAGCACATCGCAACACCCATCCCAATTCTGTTTGATCTGTTCTGTGGCTCATCCTATATATAAACCTTCTGACTGATAGGCAACACATCCCTCAATGCCTCCATCATCCCGCCTTTAACTTCGGTCTTCATGTTACTGGTTGGGAAGTAATGAATTACTGAAAACTAAGAAACGCTTGTGGGGAGCTTGTTTTAAAGAATGAGTGCACCACTGTAGGAGAAAAAATGAACTGTCAGAGACCTGCATTTTTAACATGTAACTGTCTGATGTAGTTATATCGACCTGCGATCGTGACCCCTTTCGACGGAGTAGAACGTATAATATTTATACTACCTGTTTTTAGAACAGTTATGCAGAATGCTCAAAATGCAGATTTCATCGTAAAACCATCATGACTTTACAGCTGCAATTTCGGATTATACTTTCAATATTCTAACGCAACCCTTCTGTGAACTTAAAACAACTTATAATATCGTCCCTTTCACTCCATATACGAACATGAGCAAATACTCAGTCAGAGTTGAGTGACTGCAAAGACATGGATATAGATAGAAAATGGATAGAAAATTGGTTGGCAGACAGAAAGTAAAGAGTGGGGATAAATGGGTCCCTTTCAGAATGACAGGCAGTGACTAGTGGGGCACCGCAAGGCTCGATGCTGGGGCCGCAGCTATTTACAATATACATTAATGACTTGGATGAAGGGATTAACAGTAACATTAGCAAATTTGCAGATGGCACAAAGCTGGGTGGCAGTGCGAACTGTGAGGAAGATGCTATGAGGTTGCAGGGTGACTTGGACAGGTTGTGTGAGTGGGCGGATGCATGGCAGATGCAGTTTAATGTGGATAAGTGTGAGGTTATCCACTTTGGTGATAAGAATAGGAAGGCAGATTATTATCTGAATGGCGTCAAGTTAGGAAAAGGGGACGTACAACGAGATCTGGGTGTCCTAGTGCATCAATTACTGAAATGAAGAATGCAGGTACAGCAGGCAGTGAAGAAAGCCAAATGGAATGTTGGCCTCAATAACAAGAGGAGTTGAGTATAGGAGCAAAGAGGTCCTTCTACAGTTGTACAGGGCCCTAGTGAGACCGCACCTGGAGTATTGTGTGCAGTTTTGGTCTCCAAATTTGAGGAAGGATATTCTTGCTATTGTGGGCGTGCAGCGTAGGTTTACTAGGTTAATCCCGGAATGGCGAGACTGTCGTGTTGAAAGACTGGAGCGACTATGCTTGAATACACTGGAATTTAAAAGGATGAGAGGGGATCTTATTGAAACATATAAGATTATTAAGGGGTTGGACACGTTAGAGGCAGGAAACATGTTCCCAATGTTGGGGGAGTCCAGAACCAGGGGCCACAGTTTAAGAATAAGGGGTAAGCCATTTAGAACAGAGATGAGGAAAAACTTTTTCAGAGTGAGTTGTAAATCTGTGGAATCCACTGCCTCAGAAGGCAGTGGAGGCCAGTTCGCTGAATGCTTTCAAAAGAGAGCTTGATAGAGCTCTTAAGGATAGCGGAGTCAGGGGGTATGGGGAGAAGGCAGGAACGGGGTACTGATTGAGAATGATCAGCCATGTGATCACATTGAATGGCGGTGCTGGCTCGAAGGGCCGAATGGCCTACTCCTGCACCTATTGTCTATTATCTATTGTCTAAAAATATTGTATTTCGCTAGCACGCCTTACGATTCAGGACGTCCCGACGCTATACGGCGCGAAGAGTGGTTGCAGGAAAACAAAGGAAAACAAACTGACTAAGTTAGTAATATAATGTTATTTATTTGCATCTCGTGGTTGAAGTCAATTAAATGAGCCAGAAGAAGTCTCAATTCCCTTCGTATGGCGTTTTTTTAATCGACAATTATCACTTCACCAAATAAGCTAATTTCGCTGAGGTAAGGATCAGTAGCTCAAGCTGTTCTTGCGAAGTCTTGACGACTTAATCCCAAAATAATTACCATAAGTAAATGGCTCTCGGATTCAAAATTACAAATCTAATAAATTTAACTTAATATTTGCATCTACTTCGGCAGCATTATTGATATCAATAATGTTCAACGCCAAACACAAGACAGAACCGGAGTCATTCAATGATACCTAAAGGAAATGTGTATTTCAAACTACATAGATCATTTGCCTTTACTTTAAAGTTCTCCGATTTTAAATGACGCATATGATTCGAAGTTCCCAGACATAGGGAATGGGATAGAAAGCACACATGGTAAGAAGTACTGTACTCACGTTCCACTTCACGTCCTCATAACTGTTCTAAACTGGACGGGATCAGAAGACGATCCTGATGTGAACACGGTAGCTTGTCCGGGATGTATGTCAGTCCGTGGACGCTATACCGCGGCCATTGCATTGATGCATTTAGACATTCGGCATGTAATCCCTTACACTGTACTGCAAACGCCTCAGGGAATTATTTTTCATTGAACTGGTCACCGAGAATTCCTATTGGTGCTTGGTACTTGCCCATCTAGCCTGTCTCTGGTTGGATGAATGGAAAATTGTAAATACTTTTTATAGGTTTCCAAAAAGTGCACTGCGTACTGAAGCTTCGGACAAGATATGACGAGCAACATAACACGGAGACGGCGTGGCTTTCATTCAGTGTTTAGTAAATTCTCGGGCAGACCAACAAGCTCCCAAAATTCTGTCTCTGCGGAACTCTACTTCCCCCAAATTCCCTTTCACTCTCCTGAATACTGAACCACAACTGTCGGAGATTGGTTGTGTTCAGGTTTTTGTGTAACGATTACTTTCCTGAAGAAAATAAAGTTACATCTTAATGGATTTGCTTTAGTTTCAACCAGGACTGCGCGATTCTGGGTAGCCAGCGCCCCCACTCGTCGAAAACATCAACTCAAATAAAACATGTACTGAGAATCGTCGATCATTCCTCCACAAAGAAAGGTTAAAACTGGAGCCATGATCTATCTTCTGGGTCAATCGAAACATTAACCCTTTCTCCTCTCCCCACGTGAAAATAATCGATGCGCCGGCATTTCAATTTAAACACAAAGATCTGCCAAATAACAAAAATGCAAATTATTTTAGAAATCTTTGCACATTAGCAGTCGAGCGGCCCTAGTATATTCTACTGGCAGTGAGCTGAAGCTGACGAGTTGTCTTCCGCTTTCGATTTCACTCAATCCCAAATGAGAAATGGAAGCTTGGTTCGCCCTCCTTTACCCGACTGATATTTCTAACGGGAAGATGTCGTAGAGAAAACTGGTGAGGAAAAGACACGTTTTAGGAAGGATGGTTGTTCTTTAGATGGAATAAATTGATACATTTGATTACATTTGGCGTTTTCAGAATGCAAGGAATTAGAACTTTAACTCCAACATTTGTAACAAACCTCCAAAATTTCCCCGGATAGTGAATAAAATTTACTTTAATTCAAGAAATACCGCCCAGTGACCAAATAAACAAAATCGCATCTGCCAATGTGATATTCCGATATTTCGGTTTCTAACGCATTTTACTATATCACCTTTTAATATTAGTAGCTACTAGACCAAGTGGACCCGTTGGGTCCAAACCTCTCCTGCATTGGTGCAGCACCCCCTCCTCCCCTTCCCCTCGCCCCTCTCCTTCACCCCTTCCCCCATCCCCCGACCCCATCCCCCAACCGTTTATCTTAAGGATCTACTGTATTTGTAATGTCACTTGTGTATTGACCTAACAGAGTTTCAAATATGCAATGAAACAGTTCTTACATCTCAGTGCGCATTTAAAACTCTTTCATTGTCCATTGTTATCTTGAGTATAGAAACATAGAAAATAGGTGCAGGAGTAGGCCATTCGGCCCTTCGAGCCTGCACCGCCATTCAATATGATCATGGCTGATCATCCAGCTCAGTAACCTGTACCTGCCTTTTCTCCATACCCCCTGATCCCTTTAGCCACAAGGGCCACATCTAACTCCCTCTTAAATATAGCCAATGAACTGGCCTCAACTACCTTCTGTGGCAGAGAATTCTACAGACTCGCCACTCTCTGTGTATCCAACAGCAATCTAACACCTGGACGAAATGAGTGCAGTTTTGCCCAGAGAAAGTAACAATGGGAGTGTACGGGCACAAAGAGTATGCCCAGCGAGTAAAGAAAAGAAAACCAATAGATCTTCTCTCGGCGATATAAACGGTAACCAGGCCAAGCATAGACTGAAAAGGAAACGTTTGCAAAGGTGAAGGGAACGTGGATAGAATACTAAATAAACAATGACCAGGGAGCTCAGAATCAAAATAATCAGCAAAGAAAAACGGTTGACGTGAATAAAACCTTATTGTGGGCAAATCATCTGAAACGAGCTGCTTCAATGTTTGAAGATTGCAGATTCAATTGTGGTTTTCAGGAGGGGATAGATAGTTGAAGACCCAAAGGAATTATAGCGGAGACTATTCTGCCCATCGGGTCTATGCCGGTTCACAGAGAAGCGCCATTTCTCGCACTGCTTTTTCACTGCAGCAGCATTCCCAAGTCCCTCTGCACCTCAGATCTCTAACTCCTCTCCCCATTTGTAAAATAGTCTATGTTTCTATTCCTACTACCAAAATGCATGACTGCACACTTTGCCACACTATATTCCCTCTTTGCCCACTCTTCCAACCTGTCAAAGTCCTCTTGCTTTCTCTACACTACCTGCCCCTCCACCTATCTTCCGATCATCCGCAAACTTGGTCACAAAGCCTTCAATTCCCTCATCTAAATCATTGATATACAGTGTGAAGAGTAGCAGCCCCAGCACCGACCCTTGCAGAACACTGCTAGTCACTGACAGCCAACCAGAAAATGCCACCTTTATTCCCACTCTTTTCTTTCTGCCATTCAGCCAGCCATGCTAGTATCTTCCCTCTACTATGGGGTCTCATTTACTTTAGCAGCCTCACATGCGGCACCTTATCAAGGGGCTACTGAAAATCCAGCTGAACAACATCCACTGACTCTCCTTCGTCTATACTGCTATTAACTTCCTCAAAAAAATTCCAACAGATTCGTCAGGCAAGATCACCCCTTCACTAAACCATGCTGACTTTGGTCTATTTTATCATGTGCTTCCAAGTACTTGGAAACATCCTTTGTAATGGACTAAAAAATCTTACCAACCACTGAAGTCACGCTAACCGGCCTATAGTATTCCCTTTTTTGCTTCATTCCCTTCTTGAACAGCAGAGTAACATTTGCAATTTTCCGGTTCTCTGGGATCACTCCTGACAATAGTGATTATTAAAAGAACACCACCAATTCCTTCATAATCTCTATCATATTATGGTCACAACCTTCTTTACCTTAAGCTCCCTAATCAAATCCAGTTTGTTATACAATACCAAATCCAGAATTGCCTTTTCTCTAGTAGGCTCGACTACAAGCTGGTCTAAGAAGCCATCTCAAATGTACTCTACCAACAACTTGCTCTTTTGTTCCAAATTTCAACATCTGCAGTCTCCTGTGCCTCTGCAGTCATTTGGGGGGCAGACAGGAAGGGATACGACAAACAAGAAGAAATTTGAAGAGGTAGAATTTAAAAACTGAAAGTTTTGTAGGTCAGGTTCACAAGAGAAGTACAGAAAGGGGTGGGAAGTGGGTGAACTGGACAGTACTAGTTAGGCAAGGAAAAGGCAGGCACCAAAAAGGGTAGATTAATAGGTAGCCTGGTAATAGAACAGATACAAGGTTGCAGATGCGGCGTAGATGGAGGAATTGGGAGTAGAGGATAGAGTCTTTACAGGAAACAAGGAGGGAAGAAGTATAGTCGATAGCTATGAGAGTCAGTAGGTTTGTAGTAAATGTCAACGCATCTGCGCTCAAGATGAGGTGTTCCATACAAGAGCATCGGAGATGTCCTTATTCTTTAGGAAATAGGCGTCCCCCTCGTCCATTATAGATGAGGCTCTCACTAGGGTCTCCTCAATATCCCACAGCTCAGCTCTTGCTCCCCCTCCCCTATTCGTAACGACAGAGTCCCCCTTGTCCTCACCTTCCACCCCATCAGCCTTCGCATACAACATATTATCCTCCAACATTTCCGCCACCTCCAACGGGATCCCACTACTGGCCACATCTTCCCATCTCCACCCCTTTCTGCTTTCCGCAGAGACCGTTCCCTTCGAAACTACCTGGTCCACTCATCCCTTCTCACCCAAACCACCCCCTCCCCAGGTACCTTCCCCTGCAACCGCAGGAGATGCAACATCTGTTCCTTTACCTCCCCCCTCGACTCCATCCAAGGACCCAACAGTCTTTCCACGTGAGGCAGAGGTTCACCTGCACCTTCTCCAACCTCTTCTACTGCATCCGCTGTTTCAGGTGTCAACCTCTCTACATCGGCGAGACCAAGCGCAGGCTCGGCGATCGTTTCGCTGAACACCTCCGCTCTGTCCGTCTTAACCAACCTGATTTCCCAGTGGCTCAGCACAACAACTCCCCCTCCCATTCCCAATCTGACCTTTATGCCCTGACACCCCAGCAGTATGAACATTAACTTCTCTAACTTTAGATAGTCCCTGCTTTCTCTCTCTATCCCCTCCCCTTCCCAGTTCTCCCACTAGTCTTCCTGTCTCCGACTACATCCAATCTTTGTGCGGCCCCTCCCCTGACATCAGTATGAAGAAGGGTCTCGACCCGAAACGTCACCCATTTCTTCTCTCCAGAGATGCTGCATGACCCGCTGTTACTCCAGCATTGTGTGTCTATCTTTTAACCAGCAGCTATAGTTTTTTTCCTACTCAAATTATTGAGTTGTGGCAACAATTGTGAAAATGATTGCATAGTGGGGCAAAATGCAAACTTGAGGAACAACCCTCATATTGTGCCTGGGTACAACCCAACAGCGTGAACATTAAATTTTCCAAATTTTCCCCACCCCCAGTGAGTCTGAAAAAGGGTTCCAACCCGATACATCACCTATCCATGTTCTACAGGGATGCTGCCTAACCGCTGAGTCACTCCAGCACGTTGTGTCTTTTTAGGTTTAAGATTAAATGGGAAAAAGGACTTTTGGAGCAGCAAGGGGTGCTGCGTGTATAAAATAAGCTGTCAAGAAGAAGTGATGGAGGCAGATACAATTACAACATTCAAAGGGTGCTTGGACACGTAGATGGATAGTAAACCTTTCAAACAGATTTTGGGACTAACTTTTAGTCAGCACAACGAGTTGGGCCAAAGGGCCTGCTTCAATGTTCTTTAGCCCATCTGTCCACCGCCCAACTCCCACCCCTACCATAACGTTTCCATCTGTCCCCCGCTCCTTCCCCAGTTGGTCTCTGTCTTACTTTCTTATCGGATTCCATCATCAAGTCCTTTGTGGCCTCCACCTATCTCCTTCAGCCTTGATTATTATCTCAACGCCTCCATCTCCTACCTGACCGATTTGCCTATCAACACCTCCTCACCTGGGTCCACCCGTCACTTGTCAGCCCTTGCCCCCTTTGCCCCCTCCTCCTCGTACTGGCTATCTCCCCGCTTTCAGTGCAGATGAAAGGTGTCCCTCCACAGATGCTGCCTGAGCTGCTGAGTTCCTTCACCCCATTGTTTTTTTTAGTTCCTTTTAGACTGCATCGTTTGCCCCGCAGTGCGAAATTGTATTTCCGGGTAATGCAGGCAAATATTTCCGGGTGGGGTGGGCAGAAAATGGGCGCCAAGAAAGAGGGAGGAGGTTGTCCGAGTTATTTACGCCCGGAAAGCGTGGTTCCCTCAGCCCTTGGCGGGTAGTCGAGTTTGAATATGAAAAAAGGCACCAACCTTTGGATATATTCTTTTTCGGCGGCACAATGATAAAAACGGAGAAGGTGCTGCACCTGAGGAGCTGTAAAGGGAGGTCTGTGCGTGTTGTGAGGGAGCATTACCTGCGGGAGTCGGTGCCATGCAACAGCTGTTTGTGCGGGGCTCAGTGCCACAACGGTAAAACATGGGGACGGGGGATTCGGCCGAAACGTAAATAATGCTCGCGGCAAGCGTTGAAGTCAAAGACTTCGTAAAAACAAAAAGCTGCTCATGCTGGAAATTGAAATAAAAGCTGGAAATATTCAACAGTGTAGCAGCATTTGCTGAGAAAGTGATGATTATTTCGCCTGAACTCAAAAAACGTTCTTGCGTCTTTCAGGCGACCCCAAAGAGTTTTATAAGTGTAAAGTACTTACATGCAATTACCGTTTTAATGTTGGAAGTGCAAAAAAATCATGATCCCACGAAGCACAATGCATTGAGGATCAGTTAGGTTGTTTTGGTGATGATGTTTGAGGAAGAAATGTTAGCTGCTGGTGCTCCCTTACTCTTTAAGTACTATTGGGGAATCTTTTCTGTCCAAGGGATCGACTGGGACCACGTAAAACATCTTTGAAACCCATCAGCACTCCCACAATCCATAGTGGAATGTGATCATAAATGTTCAAATCTCAATGGCTTATGTCATGACTTAGAGGTTACCACTGCCATGGCTGACACAATATTAAATAAAAAACATGTAAAAATTGACTGTGATTAAAAAAATTCTAATAAGGAAACAATATGCATTTGCAGCTTATCTACAAATAAGCTGTTTAACTGATCTATCTGGCAAATGTAAGATTAATGCCCCATTTAAAAATCAGTTATTTTTCTTTGCAGCTAACATCCTGTTAGTGTAGTTTTCATTTTTTTATTTGCTTACACTTAGTTCTATATTAACTTAATGTTTCAGAAGGGAAATTGCTCTCACAAAGTGCAACACATTATGTGATACCTGACTGGAAAGTGGTGCAAGATTATCTGGAGATACTTGAGTTTCCGGAGTTAAGAGGGATTATCTTCATGCAGACAGCCTGTCAGGCTGTCCAGCACCAGAAGGGACGCAGGTTAGTGCTGGTTATTTTTCTTCAGATGGTTGTGTGATGGTTTTAAAAATGACATAAAATGTAGGATAGTTAGTGCTTGGAAAATAAATAGCTCCAGACTAACAGACCTCTACTTTGCATCTATAACAACAAAGGAACACACACTTTATTTTTAGTTTAAGTTTTTAATTAATTTAGATTCTAGTATTAGCATTTATGTACAACTCATAGCCAATTTAATAAAGAAAAACAAGTTTGCAGTTGGAGAGATTAAGAGGGCCGGCAAAAATCTTGGACCTAGAAAAAGATGTTAAAAGGTTGAAGAAAAGGAAGCATTTACAGAAAAAATATTATTGTGAGATCGGGTAACAAAGGTGGGGGTGAAGGGAGAAGAGAAAGGACTAGAATTGAATAAAGAATTTTAGTTTACAAGTGGTAAATTACAGAGGATGTTACAGAGATGAGGAGCAAGGAAATAGTTGGTTATTTGAACAGAAGCATTGCGTGTCATGCCATGCGCAGTAGAATGACACAGCCAGTGGAACTGCTGCCTCAAAACTCTGAAAGACTGGGTTTGATTCTGCCTGTGTGGAACTTGAATGTTTTCCCTGTGACACATGATTTTTCTCGAGATCATATCATATATATCTACAGCCGGAAACAGGCCTTTTCGGCCCTCCAAGTCCGTGCCGCCCAGTGATCCCCGTACATTAACACTATCCTAGGGACATAACTACTAGGGACAATTTGGTTTCTCCCACATCTCAAAAATATGGAAGTTGATATGTTAATTGGCCACTGTAAATTGCATGGTTAGTGCTGGTTATTTTTCTTTGGATGGTTGTGTGATGGTTTTAAAAATGACATAAAATAACCACTGTAAAGTGTAATGGAATCTGGGTGTCGTTATGGGAACAGATTACAGGAAAAAATATTGGGAAGAATCAGATTGCTCTGTAAGCTGATATGAGCCAAATGGCTTCTTTCTCGTCTCATCTAGCATCCGCCCATCTGCGGGGGATGATGGTGTGGCTTAGCGTGTGTCCTGTTGGGAGAGGGGAATTTTTCATCTGTGTCCTCTCCATTTGATTTGGCCGCTGAGCCTGGGGAGGTAAATGGGAATGCAAATTTGCCCAGCATCTGCATTGCCCTCTTGACCTGATAGGCTGATTCCAGAGGAACAGCGTGGCTGCTATGTCTGGGGCCTACTCGCTTGTAGGAGTTGCCAGAAGGCGGACGCACGGGGGATCAGCCGACCGACTCTAGGGACTCCAGCTCCAGTGCCTTTGGCTCTCCTGAGTCTTACCCACAAGGCAGCGGGGTGCTATTTAACCCATAGTTGGGACCTGGTTGATGGACGTCAGAACGTGTTCACACGCCAGTGGGCCTGCACGTCGCATCTCTGAGGGCCAGAGTTCCTCCGAGATCCCTGCCTAGTTTAGCCTGGGACTGAAGGTGGCCATCGACGACTACGAACTCGATGACGTCCATCATTATATGTCTTTAGTTGTTTATATATAAATCATAAATGTTGAGGCCCTGCTACAGACCCTGGTAGCACATTACCTTGACGCCCAGAAAAACTTTAAAAAATGCTTATTTTGTTTTCTATTAGCCCTTCAATTTTCTGTCCAGGTAAATGCGCAGTGAGCTTTCATGTTCCTCATTAACCTTTGATATGGCACCTTAATAAATGACCTGGAAATCTAGGTACAGTACATCTCTTTACTTCTTAGAACTCCAGTATATAGGTCAAACATGATTCCCCTTGCTTTGCCTATTACCTCAATATTTTTTCGAAATACTCTGATGTAACATCTTTGATAAAAGCTTCTACCATTTTTCCTATGACAGATGTTTAACCAAGAGGCCAATAGTTTTCTACGCAATCTATGTTATTTTATAAAAACCAGCAGGGAAGAAGCTGATCTGGACCTGGAGACTTGTCATCATGCAGCTCCTTGCTACTAAGTCCTGAAGATTTTAATTTTCTGAGTTACCCTCTCCCTTTAATTTCTGATTAATGGAGAATACATACAGAAATAGGTCGTGAAAACTGATCAAAATGCCTGTTTCGTTCTTCTGCCATTCATTGTGTTTTATTACTAATTCCCCACACCCCATTTCTGCAAGAACAACATTCACTTTATTTTCTTTTTTATTCTTTTAAAAATCTACAGAAACTATTATTTTTATATTTCTGGCTAGATTCATCTTATACTCTAATTTTATTTTTAATCTTTTAATTTCTATTCAATTTCTATTTCTTTCTCTTTAAGTTTAATCCTACCTTTAACTTTTTTTGTCAATCACAGACAGTGCCCTTTTTTAAGTTTAAACTATTGGTCATGGACCCATTTATCTCCCCTTTAGACTGAATGCAAAAAGCAAACATGTCATGATTTCTGCCTTCACCGTGAGATCTTTAATGAATCCTCATTATACAATATCGCGCCTCGTATAGCTGCTCTTCAGTTGGCTCCAGAGTGCACTGTTTTACGTAAACAATCCCCAAACTGTTCTGAGTGCTTGTCATCCAGTCTACATCTGCCCACCTGAAGTTTCTGGTCTACACGTAGATCAAAATCCACTGCAATTATAACCGTACTTACCTGATTAGTTCTCAATATTTCTTGTTCTGCTCTCTGTCCCACTGTGTAGTTACTGTTAGAGGACCTCTACATCTCTCCTAAAGGACTTTTTGCCTTCATTATTACTTGTATCAAACCAAACCGCTTTTGCAATTTGGTTTCCTGATCTTAGAACACCCCTCTCTACTGTTGAAAGAATATCATTAATTCACAGAGCCACACTCCACTTTTCTGGGCTCCCCATCCTTCTTAGATCTTGTGTACTTGTTGATATTTCAGTCCCAGTTTATATCCTCCTGCAGCTATTTCAGTAATAACAATCAGCTTGTTTACTTCTTTTTATTTTCTTAGCTCATCTGCTTTGTTTTGAATATTACGTGCATTCAGTTACAGAGCCTTTAGTTTTGCCCTTTTTATTACTTTTATCTATGGCTTTACTCAGAGTCACCCTCTATCCCTTCTGTCTCGGCCTTTTTATTGTTTTCCAAACTAATGCCTTTCGCTCCATTCTTGCCTCTGCTCTTTGGTTTGTTGTGTCTTCATAACTTTGATCCCCTGTCCCCTCCATTTTGGTTCAAATCCACACCACTTCTCAAATGTAGACTATCCCAACAATGCGTTTTGATGCTCCCAATACAGGTGCCAATGCCCTATCAATTGGATCCTACTACCACAATCTTTGAGACATGCATTTATTTATTTAATCTTACTTGTTTTATGACAATTTGAGTGTAATTTAGCTAATAATCCAGAGATTGTTATAATTTTTCTGCATAATTGGGGCCTATCACATCAAGCCGACAATGCAGGAATTCTTCATTTGTTCGGTAGCTACATGTACCTTGATAATTGGATCCATCCCTTCCGACAATGTTTCTCTCCAGCTCTGTGAATATCCAAGACCATGGTGCTGGGCAAACAGTAGAGTCTTTTAGTCTCCTGTTCTTTGCTGCAGAGCACGGTGTCAATCACTTTTTACTATATTATTCCCTACTAACACTACATTATTAGTTCATAAGTCATAGGAGTAAAATTAGACCTTTTGGCCCCTCGAGTCTACTCTGCCATTTAATCATGGCTGATTGTCTTTCCCTCTCAACCCCATTCACCTGCCTTCACCCTGTAACCTTTGGCATCCTTACTAATCAAGAACCTGTCAATCTCTGCTTTAAAAATACCCAACGACTGGGTCTCCACAGCTGTCTGTGGCAATGAATTCCACAGATTCACCACCCTCTGCCTAAAGAAGTTACTTTTCATCTCCTTTCTAAAGGTACACCCTACATTCTTGTTTACCTCTCGCATTTGAGTGGCTTTTTATAGCATGCTGCACAGTCAGTCAGTTCATCCACTTTGTAACCCCCATTCTTGTCCAAACAGCCAGAGGATTTTCAGATCTGTTGCATAATTCCAAAGGTTGAGGTTATACTTCTTGCCTCCTGGACCCCTTACTTTCCTCACCAGCAGTCACAATCCCCTGTCCCTGACCATTCAGAAATCAGAAAACCCTGTTTTATGGATTGTGATTGACTTCTGGTTCAAAACGTCCAGATAACTTTTCCCTTTAATGTATCTGCAGTTCAACCTACAACTTGGTTACTGTGAGCTGAAGCACCTTGAACACAGACTTAGTGCAAGCATGTTTACACCAGATCACACTAGGGTCTGGAAGCTCCAACATGCTGCTATACGTCATCTGTTCTGCCATTCTGAATATATATTAATAATTTAATGCTATTAGTTATTTTCCTTGAACCCACACTTTTCTGACGTGCTACAGTGCTACCTGGCTAAGCTTAGCTGCCAACTGGAGTAAGTTGTAGTTCATTGAGGCCTGGAAATGTGACTTGACAGCAGAGAAGCAGTAGAGGTGTTCTGAAATGGAATGGAAAGGTAAAAATCATATACGTGGAAGTTGCCACTGTGCCCCGGGTCCTGTTGTGAAGAACAAGCATGTGTATTAGGAAGAAAGATAAAACATTCAGAGGGCTTCTGGAGTAACTGGGTGCATAGAATTATAATGCAATACAGTACAGAAACATGCCCTTTGGTCCACCTTGTTCATGCTGACAAATTGGCATTCTGGACGAGTCCCATTTACCCTATAGCCCTCAAAATTTCCTATACATATATCTGTCCAAATGTCATTTAAAAGTAATAATGATGTCAGTTTCTTTAGATTTCTCTGGTAGCTCATTCCAGATATGACTACCCTCTGAGTGAAAATGTCTCCCTTTAAATCTCTCCCCTCTCACCTTAAAGCTATGCCCTCTAGTTTCAGAACCCTCTACCGTGGAAAAAAGATTGTAGGCGTTCACTTTATCCATGCCCCTCATGATCTTGTACACCTCAATAAAAGGTCACCCTTCCTTCTAAAGAAGAGTCCCAGCCTATCCAATCTTCCAGTTATATGGGCTACCCCTACAAAGGCTGCAAGTTCCTTATTTTTACTTCATCATGTCCCCTGAAATTTCTTCTTGATAGCACACTGAAAACGCCATTGGCAGAAAGCTGCAGCGAATCCTAAAATCCTGCTACTGTCTTAGTGGAGCAATTACAGTGGGCATTAACCGTGGCCTTGGCAGATTTGTCCATTTTCAGATCTTTTGCCTCTAGCACTCCTCCTTGATGTTTATTCAATATGCTGTTCAGTCTTTGCAAGAGACTTTTTTTACACAACAATAGCCCCAAATTTAATTTGTACTAGTTTAGATTTATGCCACCTTATCCCGTTGTCTTGTTTAATTTAAGATAATATCCTGGCTTTTAACTTATTCATTTCCTTAACAACCTTGATATGAAAAAAACCTTGGATACTGCATCTCCATGCTGAAAAGATCAACTTGCTTCAATTTTTGCTCACCACTCAGTTGTAACTCATATGTATAGGTCAGTTTTATGGCTCTTTGCAATAATTCCAATATTTCACCGTCTCTAAGACCAAAACTTAATTTATTGACCGTTTTAGTTATGCGTTATCATTAAATTAGCCTCATAGATCTCTGCTGCGTATCAGTTGTTTGTGTTGAGCATAAAGCCTAGGTTCCATGATTACTTTTGAGCTCATCCACAGTTAATATTATCCCATTATGAAATATTTATGTTTTTCTTTTACTTTTTCAATTGTGTCATACTTTACAGTTGTCCATATTAAATCTTATTTGTTGTTTGGAACTCTGATATATATTTTAATTTGTTTGGTAATTTACAATTTGCATTTTCTAATGTCATATTGCTACCAGTTTGTTATTATCAGTAATTATTAATTTGATTAATAGTAGTATGAAGTATGTAAAATAATGATCACCTTGGTTGAAAAAGCATTACATATTGCAAAATTCAGTTTTTTCTTATGGAGATGCAATATTTGTTCTGTTGAAATGGAGCCCAGCAAGATTTTTCAAAATGTTACTCTGTTCCATTCTATTAATTCTTTTGCCAGTAGCTTCCAGCTAAAGAACGTAGGGAGCCAAGCTTAACTCCTGTCAATTTTCTAAATTTAAGGCGATGTTGAAGACTGAATGAAGGTGCCATCTGTGAACAGGGAAATTTAGGGCACTT
Organism: Rhinoraja longicauda; assembly: GCF_053455715.1. Taxonomy (NCBI): domain Eukaryota; kingdom Metazoa; phylum Chordata; class Chondrichthyes; order Rajiformes; family Arhynchobatidae; genus Rhinoraja; species Rhinoraja longicauda. The sequence goes on from NC_135985.1 coordinate 15,109,103, forward strand.
TTTTTCAGTTAACTTATCAGAAAGATGTCTTGGTACATTGCATTATTTTCCAAATTTGAATTGTAAATTCATCCTCGAAATTCTCTACAAGGCAAATTGTTCAAAACATAAAATATTTGGAACTTCTTTTTGCTGGTAGCCATCAATTCTGTCATATTGTCACATTTATTTCTACTACTCGATAACTTGCTCAGGCTGAGTAAAGTTGTACAAAAACATGATAATTTGAATCTGTTCAGTATTTCAAATCTAAGATACTGTTCCTCACAAAGTCTCTGGGCCATTGCTCTTCTCTGACCCTGTCTCTGGGCTCCCACCACTGAAAATCATTGCCTGTGCTTTTCTTCTGCTTCTATGATCAATCATTTTAGTGCTCTCCTCACTTCATCTGTTATCTATATATATATATATATATTACTAAAACACTCATCTTGTTTGTTCCCCCGTTTGTTTGTCCCCTATGTTTGTTCCCCGTTGATCCCACAGCCCAAACGGTACACGATAGCGCAACAATTTTAGGCCCACCTTACTCACCATTGTCCTGGGGTCTGTATTAGCCAGGTTTCATTCTAATCGGTCTTATATTTTTAAAAGTAAAAAAATTAACTTTTCAACTTACCCTGGCAGTCTTCAGCGTTCAACGTCACAATGGGACCCGCCCGAGTGATGGGAGTGGCGGCCAATGAGGGAGGGGGGGACCACGATGATCGCTGGGAGCGGGGCCCACCAGAGTGACGGGAGTGACGGCCAATGGAGGGGGGTGCTGCTGAGCCATCCTCCTGCTGCTGCTGAATAAACTGATAAATGAGCTCCCCTCCGCCCGGAGGACCGGCACCCGTCCCGGCGTGCCCTGCGCCTGACCCTACTCCCATGGTGCAACGCGACGGCAGAGGGTCAAACAAGATGGCCGAGCTCCCCGACCTACGATGCTTCCACTTACGATGCTTCAATCTACGATATTACGACTTTGCGATGGTGCAAACGACAGCGACCCGTAGAGAGCCTCAGCTTGCTTCTGGCCATGTGAAGGGGGATGGTGGGTGAGGGGGTCGGGGGGGAAGGGGGGATGGAGTGGGGGGTAGGGGGGTTGAGAGGGGATCGAGTGGGGGGAAGGGGAAAGTGCTAGACCAATGCAGGAGAGGTTTGGGGGGGTTGAGGATGGATGGTGGGTGAGAGGCTGAGGGGGGAGGAGGGGGGATGGAGTGGGGGAGAGGGGGAGTGAGGGAAGAGAAGGTGCTGGACCAATGCAGGAGAGGTTTGGGCCCCAACAGGTCCACTCGGTCTAGTGTTCCATAAAATCCAATATCCCAAACCACAGTTGTCTTCATTCTGTTTATTTCCCATCACTTGCAGCTCTGACAACCTATCTACCTCTGCCCTCCAGCATATTAAATTTAAAATTACCACTTTGGCTTTCAAACTCTGGCTTTCTAATTGTCTGTCACTTCCATTGGTCGTAGGGACCCTGTTCTTGATATTTTCCTTAAATTTTTCTCTTTCTCTACATTTTATTTTGTAAAAAGGTATCTAAAATGCATTATGTGATTAATTTATTTGCACCATCTAAACTCTAGAGTCTGCCGTTCTGTTACTCTCACCATTATGTTTGTAGTGACCAGTGGAAGGATTTAAAAAAAATGTGGTTTATAAAAGCATTGTATTTTTGTGAGGCTTCATTTGAACAGGACAAATTAAAAATTGTTATGGGTAATAGTATTCAATAGAAGCTGCTTGTATGTTGCCAAGCAGTCTTATTATATGACCTCTAATTTGGCTTCTGACGATGTAATGGTACAGCATCCTGAATTAGTGGAGAAAGAACATTGGGATAGGCCATCCAGCCATTCGAGCCTGGTCTGACATTTATTAAACCATAATTGATCTACCTCAGAAACAGGTGCAGAATCATTGAGTCCTTGTGCAATAAGCCTTCCTTGCTCTTGAGATCAAATCCTTATTTATAAAAAGGCTATTTTCCCTATTAATCATTTGCTATATCAATGTTGTTTTCGAACAACTTGTATAATAGCCCACGGGTCACCTTGAACATCAACACCCAATCTCACACTTTCATAAACACCTTTTTCTCTCTTGTCTCTCATATGTATACCAAAACAGATAACCTCACATTTTTCAACCTACATTCCCAATTCCACATTCTCAGCTTCTCCATATCTGCTCTTTACATCATTCATACTCACAGTTTCACGTAGTTCAGTATCATCAACAAATTGAGAATCAAGGCATTTGGAGTATTTTGTTCATTTCTGGTCACCCCATAACAAGTAGGATGTGGACGCTTTGGAGAGGGTGCAGAGATGGTTTATCAGAATGCTGCATGGATTAGAGGGCATTAGGTGTAAAGAGAGGTTGGATGAATTTGGACTATTTCTCTGACATGTTGGAGGTTGAGAGGAGACCTGATGGACAATTACAAAGTTATGAGAGATTTAGGTAGGGTAGACAGTCAGAACTTTTTTCCCAAATGCCATATACTAGGGGGTATAACTGTTAAAGGATTAAAGGAGACTAGCGAAGAGGGCCCGTTGGGCCCATTCCCACACCCCCCATTCTCTCCTCCTCCAACCCCAATCTTACTCTCCCCACACCCCCCCTTTCCCCACGTCCTCCCCTTTTCCCAGTACCCCTATTTCCCCCACCACCAAGCCCCCTCCGGACGACCCCTGTTGTCCCCCTCCCCAGTCCCCATTCTCAGACCCCGCCACCATTCTCTCCCCAGACACACTCTTACTCTCCCCCACCCCCCCTTTCCCCAGCACACCCCTTTCCCCTACTCTCTCTTGCCCCCAGCACCAACAGGTCCGGGGGGGGGGGCGGGGAGCGCATCAGTGAAAGGTCCGGGGGGGGGGGGGAGCACATCAGTGAAAGGTCCGGGGGGGGGATAGCGGGGAGAGGGTGCCGTCTCCCGGGTGTGGGAGAGAGGAGAGAAGCAAGGGGAGAGAGGGGAGCCCATACGCACAGCAGCGCCACGCTGAAAGCCTTCAATAAATCAGTAGGAGGGGGGTTGCGCGAGCTTTTTGACGTCACACGCTGAAGGCAATTGAAAAAACGGCTGTTTTTTTTTTGTTTTTTTACTAAAATCTCTGTAACTTAAAAAACACATGACCGAATCAAATAAAAAAATCATTTTCCAGCAGCGTTCAGCGTGGTGATTAAGGCGGTGCAAAAATCGTGGCGCTACGGTTCACCGTTTTTGCCGAAATCAGCCGAAATAACTGAGAGAAAAAAAGTCTTGACTTTTAAAGCTCTGTAACTTTAAAAAAATACGACCGAATTAAATAAAAATATCATTTTCGGCAAGCGTCCAGCGGTGTGATTAGGCGGTGCAAAAATTGTGGCGCTACGGTTTACCGTTTTGCCGTAATCAGCCGAAATCAGTGAAATATATATACAAGTGAGGAGATACCGCGCATGCGTACTGAGCACAGCCGCACCACAGCGCCCCCCTGAAAATCTTCAATAAATCAGGGGGGGCAGCGCTTTAAAACCTCTGTCACTTAAAAAAATATGCAACCGAATTAAATTTAAAAAAACATTTTCCAGCAACTGTGATTAAGGCGGCGCAAAAATCGTGGCGCTACGGTTTACCATTTTGCCGTAATCAGCCGAATCACAGATATAAACATAGCACAAAAAGTAAGGAAATTTGTGTTTGGTAGATTATTTCTTTGTTGTAACAATGCTTCTTGGCAATAAATCTTATACCGTTGGAAAGCCTGTTTATTTCCCTTTTAAATGGTGCCACATTTGTAAGGAACATGCATTTGTGGGATGAGCAGCAGAGCTGAGTATATGGGTTGCGCCCATGAAAAATTTGCCAAATCTTCTCTGCCAATGCCAAACAGCTTATTCTGCTGTTGCTAGTGACTCTTGTTTTGAGCTTCTGGTACCCCCAGGTGCTGACAAGAATAGGATGCCATCCCACAACAGTGTGTGACCAGGCTGGTGACCAGCATGAGGAGGAGGTGCCAGGCTGTTATGGCTGTGTATGGTTCTTCCACACGCTACTGTGGCTCCTGTTTATTAAATGAATAAATTGTTAAATTGCCAATATGTCTTGTTTCTTCAGACTTCAATCATCCAATCCACCAAACAACACCGAACAAGAGTCAATGGCAGAATAAGCTGTTTGGCATTGGCAGAGAAGATTTGGCAAATTTTTCATGGGCGCAACCCATATACTCAGCTCTGCTGCTCATCCCACAAATGCATGTTCCTTACAAATGTGGCACCATTTAAAAGGGAAATAAACAGGCTTTCCAACGGTATAAGATTTATTGCCAAGAAGCATTGTTACAACAAAGAAATAATCTACCAAACACAAATTTCCTTACTTTTTGTGCTATGTTATATATATACATATATTCATACATACACAAGATCTGAGTTTTAAGAAGATAGATGTGCAAGTTATTTTACACAGAGTGGTAGGTGCTTGGAAACGTGTTATAGTGTGTTTAACATGCTTAAAGGAACTTGAACATGTAGGGAATGGCGGGATATGGAGAAGTGCAGGCAGAAGGAATTAGTTTAATTTGGTATCATGTTACACTTTGGCTGTAGGGCCTGTTCCTGTATTGTACTGGTTTATGTTCTGTTTCTTTGTCCACCTTTTCTGAAAATTTCTCCCAATACTCGGGTCTGTGCTATTTCTGATAATGTTATAAGCCTCTCCCTTGGATTTAATGCTCTTTAATTTCACCTGTCGGTCACAGGTGGATCACATTTCCTGTTGGGACTTTAAGCCTCATTGGATATTTTGCAAAAAATAAATACTTTATTTCTTTAAATGCTAGCCTTTGCTTGTCCACTTTCACAATTTTTAATATGATCTTCCAATTAGTCACAACCGCAACAATATTCCTCTCACCTCTTCAGAGTTTCCGTCGTTTAGATTCAATATAAAATAAATAATGATCCTTCCGCAGATTCACCTACAGAAACTTAGTTATGACTTTTACTTCCTCTAGATAGTCAAGTTTGATCGTCTTCTCAGCGCTCCGCTAGTGCTGTCACCAATCCCGGCGGGGCCGATCCGAGGACCTAACTAAACCATCCAATCAATAGTAACGACAGGTGGCGTGTACAAAGGGCAGGGCATCAAGTCTCTCGATGGTATCTACACTTGAATGCTCAGAAAGGTTCAAAATGTCAGTTGGAGAGACCACATCACCAACGCCCAGCTCTATGGGGAGATTCCACCTCTGACTGAGAAGATCAAGTCGAGAAGGATGAGGCTCGCTGGTCATTGCCACCGCCATTCAGAAATACCAGCAAATAAGGTTGTGCTGTGGGAGCCCACCCCTGGAAGACGGAACCCGGGACGACCAAACAAGACGATGCTGAAGACGTTGATGGAAGACTCATATGTAGAGACAAAAGAGGAGCTTGCCAGCTGTATGGAGGACAGAGATGTGTGGTGCGTCCGTCATTGTGCCCGTCGGAAACCAGCACCACTGCGTCACTAATGTTTTTAACGATTTTAAATTAATTAAATTAGAAATCGATTCAAGATCCCAGTATTACTTTGGACTACATCCCTTTCAAACTTATCAAATTCTATTACTTTTGTTGTTATTCTTTGCCAAAGATTCTCCCACAACGGGTTATCAGGTAACCCTTGCTCAATGCACTAAACAAGAACCAAGTGACTTAGTTTTTTCCTTAACATATTGAGGTAAAAAGTATCAAGTGTTCTCTTCTGGACAGGAGCAGGCAGAAGAAGGAATGACCAGGGTGGGACAAATTTTTGATTATAGACACAAAAGGAATGACCAGGGTGGGACAAGTGTGTACTCATGAATTCATTTTCCAAGTTAATACAGTAAATTTGAGTAGTCCAGTCTATATGCAAGTTAGTCTCCCATGATTCAATAATTACTATCACATGCACCTCCAGTTTCCAGATTCATTCCTTCACTCACTCCGCCTAAACCTACCTGATCTCCTGGTTGCTAAACACTTTAACTCCCCCTCCCATTCCCATACTGACCTTTCTGCCCTGGGCCTCCTCCACTGCCAGTGTGAGGCCCAGTGCAAATTGGAGGAACAGCACCTCATATTTTGATTGGGCAGCTTACACTCCCGTGGTATGAATATTGACTTCTCTAACTTCAAGTAACCCTTGCTTTCCCTCTCTCCATCCCACCCCCTTCTTAGTTCTCCAACCGGTCTGACTGTCCCCCTGATTAATTTTTATCTCTGTATGCTTTGTTGTCATCTTCTCCTTGTTAACAATGATATATTCTACATTTTTCCTTGAGCTGCATTCCCTTTAATATCTCGTTTTCACACCTTACACTTCCTTATCTCTGTCTCCCTCTTCCCTGACTCTCAGTCTGAAGAAGGGTCTCGACCTGAAACGTCACCTATTCTTATCCAGAGATGCTGCCTGTCCCGCTGAGTTAATCCAGCATTTTGTGTCTATAATCAAAAACCGTCCCACCCTGGTCATTCCTTCTTCTGCCTGCTGTCCAGAAGAGATACAGAAGCATGAAAGCATGAATTACCAGACTCAGAAACAACGCCTTCCCTTTTTTACCAGGCTTCTGAAGGTCTTTCCACAAGCTAGGGTACTGTATGTTTCACCTCTATCCCATTGTGAATATTGATCTTTATTTATGTATTTGATGCGATGCAATGCTGAGAACTATATTCTGAACTCTGTGGTATTTATTCACAAAATGCTGGAGTAACTCAGCAGGTCAGGCAGAATCTCAGGAGAGAAGGAATGGGTGACATTTCGGGTCGAGACCCTTCTTCAGACTGATGTCAGGGGGGCAGGACAAAGGAAGGATATAGGTGGAGACAGGAAGACATTGGGAAATCTGGGAGGGGAAGAGGGGGACAGAGGAACTATCTAACGTTGGAGGTCAATGTTCATACCGCTGGGCTGCAAGCTGCCCAGGCGAAATATGAGGTGCTGTTCCTCCAATTTCCGATGGTCCTCACTATGGCACTGGAGGAGGTCCATGACAGAAAGGTTAGACTGGGAGTGGGAGTGGGAGGGGGAGTTGAAGTGCTCAACCACTGGGAGATCAGGTTGGTTAAGGCGGACTGAGTGAAGGTGTTGAGCGAAGCGATCGCCGAGCCTGCGTTCGGTTTCGCCGATGTAAAGAAGTTGACATCTAGAGCAGCGGATACAATAGATGAGGTTGGAGGAGGTGCAGGTGTTTCTGAACTCTGTATCTCCCCCTTTGCTTTATCTATTGCAGTTGAGTTTGACTTGATTTGATTTATGTATGGTATTATCTGATCTGTTTGGATAGAATACAAAACGAAGCTTTTCACTATATCGTGGTACACATGACAATAATAAACCTAAACCTAAAGGGTGTGGCTAAGCACAAACTAGAGGAACAGAACTTTTGATTCTGCCTTGGTTGTGCATAAACAGTGCCCGACTGCATAAACATTGATTTCTCTAGTTTAATTAATTCTCCCCCTCGGTGCCTCTATGCACCCAGATCCTGCCAGAGCACCCATCCCCACTAACTTAGCTTCTTCCCCACCTAAACCATCTGCCCATTTACTCACTCTTCCCATCAGGTTCCCTACCTCCACTGTTCCCTTCCGACCCCCCTTATTTGGTCTCTTACTACACCTTACCCATCAGATTTGTGTAGGAAAATAACTGCAGATGCTGGTACAAATCGAAGGTATCACAAAAAGCTGGAGTAACTCAGCGGGTCAGGCAGCATCTCAGGAGAGAAGGAATGGGTGGCGTTTCGGGTCGAGACCCTTCTTCAGACGCTTCAGACCCGCTGCGTTACTCCAGCTTTTTGTGTTACCCATCAGATTTCATCATCTGGAGTCCCCAGTTGCCTCCACCTATCACATTCCAGCCTCTCTCGTCATCTCCACCCCTCTCTCTCTCTCACCTGACTCAATCTAGCCTTTCTCACCAAGATCCACCTGCTGCATGTCACCTCTTGCCCCACTTCCCCTCACCTCTTTATACTGGCCATCTCCCCGCCACTATTTCAGTCCAGAGGAAGAGCCTCGACCCGAAAGATCAACTGTCCATTTTCCTCCACAGACGCGCTGAGTTCTTCCAGCACCCGATGCACTAGCATTTGCAATCTAATGTGTCTCTAGTAACACTCAGCAGTTCTCCCCAGTAACACTTACAAACCCCTCTGCAAGGAGATAAGTTCTGGCTCTGACTGTGAAGAGCAATCTGTGTGTTTGACGTTTACAGGTGCAACCTGCCTCAACAATAGTTCCAAAGCCTCAGAGTGTAAAGTCTTCCTTTGGCACTATCTCTCCAGCCATCTGCTTTATTCTCCTATATCTTTACATATTGGCACAGGGCACTGAGTAACCCTTACATTGTCACCTTCTGAACATCTTTCCGAGATCTCCAAGCTTTTATCTGCATGATCTCATTCCTCCTCCTATCCATGTGGATACATGGTTCAAACAAACTTGAAGCCAGGAGATGAAGAACATTTACAATTATTGGATTTATTTATCCACAGTCAATAAAAAGTATTTGGCTTTGGAGGTTTTTAAAATAAATCTAAAGAATTTAATTGCATTTTTCAATTTTCCTGAAGGTGTGAATGGTTAAATTTACAATCAGTTAAATTAACTTACTAATGACATTTTGAGAACTTTTCCCTTGAGGTCTGAGCGTCTGTTATAAGCCCCAGGCTATTTTAATCAAAGCTGCTCAATTTAACAGATTGCTGTTCATTTTGTCCCTGTTGTTCACTTGATTCCCACTGTGTGTTATATGGATATCTGTGCCTAGGACCATTTTCTTTCTTTACTGTTTCAGTTGGAATATTTAAAGGTTGTAAAATTCTTCCTAACTCATTTTTTGATTTATATAGAAGTTTGAGCTTGACTCGTGTATAGCATTATATGAAAAGGCAAATATTATGATTAAAGAAACAAAAAAACCCCAGCATTTTTGATTTGCATAGTGTTTTATATTTCTGACATTTCCTTGTGTCATGGGATGGAGGCAATTCAGTCCCTGGAGTCTGTCCAGCCTCAGAATTCACCCATTGTCCTATTTCTCACACTTAATTCCCTGTAAACTCTCTCACATACCCTTTGTTTCCGCCAATTAACTCACCATCATGCATCTATACTTGGGGCAATTCACGATAGCTAATTAACCAACCAGCAAGTCTGAATGCGGAAGGAAACCAGAATAGTCAAAGGGAACTCAGGCAGTGACAAAAAGAACATGCAAACTCCACACAGATAGCACCCAAGGACAGCATTGAACCCGAGTAGATAGACCTGTAAAGCAGTGTGGCTTTTTAATATAGCTTCTCGCTTCCATGAAGTTCCCAATTAAAATAGCTCTGTAAAGTCAGTGTAAAATCTTCTGCTAATTCACCAAATGTTATCAGAGGTCGGAGAAGAATATTCTCTTTATCTTAATCTATTGTGATGCTGAAATGTCAAATGATGTTTTCCCTTAATAGAAATCCATTGGTTTTGCTATTTTAAAGCTATCAATTGTTTGGACGATCATTTTCTTTTCTAATTAAAATGTTCTGTCTATTCCTGAAGGTTGATGAAATTTTTAGAAGCATTGAGGTCACATTTATAATTTTGTTTAAGGTTTAAGAGATACTGATATTTGGGTATAGACTTGAAATAAAACACAGTGTGGCATAGTGGCACAGCTGCTGCCTCACAACGCAATCGACTCGAATTCGATCCTGAACTTGGGTGCTATCTGTGCGGTCACTTCCTGTGGCATCCCCGGGTTTCCTATGGCTGCTCTGATTTCCTCCCACATCCCAAAGACGTGCGGGCTTGTAGGTTAATAGGCCTTGATAAGTTACCCCTTGTGTGTAAGGAGTTGATGTGAAAGTGGATAACATAGAACTAGTGTGAAGCAGTGATTGATGGTCAGCGTGGACTTGGTAGGCTGAAAGGCCTGTTTCCATGCTGTATAACTAAACCAAACTAAACACTTAATTGGTGGCTGGAGATTCTAGTACATTCTGGTACTGAGCTCAGTATTTATCTTGATCAAGTTGAAATCGAAAAGCTCATTACCTTCTGTCACTTTCTTTATCAAAATATCAATATACACAGACCTGATCACATCTTTTTTACTTGTATAGATTTGCATCTTCAAACTGCAGAGTAATGGATAGTTTTACAGTATTTGTATTGATTGACATGAGTGAAGATAGTAACATTTTGCTTTCTACAGTCTCAACACTGACTCTCAAAACATCTTCACATTACATGACTATGCCAAAAGATAAAATATAATTGTTAAGGAGAATCTAATTACAATCCCATTCCACATTTAGTTCATCTGATAATGTATATTGATTCTTCCCAATAAGCACATTTCTTCTAAGCTAATGAGATTGTTGTAACTCCTTTATTTTGTTATCAAAACATTCTTGTTGGGGGTTATTGTATCACCAAATTTATTTCCTAATTTTAATTTAGTCTTTGATTCCTTAGCCAAGCTGATCAGGTACAGTTACAAAACCTTTTCACAACTTTGGTCCAATTTCAAAGGAGCGATGAGAGTTACAGCCTTTGACTTCAAGGCAGGCTTTGACTGGAAGTGACATCAAGATGCCCTTTTTATTCTTTTAAGGGATGTGTGCTTTGCAGGCTGAATCAGTATTTAATTACCCATCCCTAATTGCCCTTGAGCAGGTAGTGGTGAGTTTGCCTTGAACTGCTGCTCCTCTTGAGCTGTTCGGGAGAAATTTTCAAGATTTTGACCCAGTGAAGGTGAAGGAATGGACATATATTTCCAAGTCTGGATGGTATATGGCTTGGAGAGAAATTGCAAGGTGACGATTCCTATGCTTTTGCTGCCCTAGTTCTTTGCTGCATTGATGTCAAGGGCAGTCACTCTCACTTCACCTCTGGAGTTCAGCTCTTTTGTCCATATTTAGACCAAAGTTGTAATGTCAGGAGTTGAGTGATTTTGGTGGAACACAAACTAAGCTTTTGATATCCATCACTTTGCTGATGATCGAGAGGAGACTAATGGGGCGGTAATTGCTTGGGCAATTTTCAACATTGTTGAATTGAAACCAGCATTGTAGTTGTATTGGAACACTTGGCCAAGGGTGCAATAGGTTCTGGAGCTGGAGCCTTCAGTACTATTGCCAGAATGTCGGGGCCCCCGGCCTTTGTTGTACCCAACGCCATTTGCGAATTCTTGATGTCACATGGAGTGAATCAAGTTGGCTGATGACAGGATTGCAGGGGTTAGATCTGATCTGTTGATTAATTGTGTGACCGCTTAGCTCTGTCTATTACATGTTGCTTATTCTTTTTGGTGTGAAATAGTCCTCTTGTAGCCAGTTGATTCCTCATTTAGAGGTATACCCGATGCTGATCCTGGTATGTCCTCCTCATTGAATCAAGGTTGATCCTGTGGCTTGATGGTGATGGTAGAGCAGGTTTATGCCAGACCATGAGGTTGCAGATTGTGTTTGAGTACAATTTTGCTGCTGCTGATAGCCTACAGCGCTTCAAGGTTGTTCAGTCTTAAGTTGCTAGATCTGTTCAAAATCTGCCTCATGTAGCATATGGGTGTGCAATACAACACGATGATAAAGATTAAGTCAATGAGCATCTCGAAGAAAACAATACAATGGATGGAGTCATAGCTTGCACAATAGAAGATGGTTGTAAACATTGCTGCAAGAATTCTTTGGGGTAGTGACCTAGGCCCAGCCATCTTCAGATCTTCAACAGAAATTCAAAAGGGCCAGCCACATAGCTACTGTAGCTACAAGACAAAGTTATGGACTAGGTGTCAATGATTCACCTCCTGGCACTCTAAAGCCTTTATACCATGTACAAGACGCATTTCAGGTGTGTGATAGAATACCCTCTACTCTGCCTGAATAAATGCAGCTCCAACAACTCATGGAAAGCTCAACACCATCAAGGACCTAACAGTCTGCTTGATTGGTTCCCTATGCACCACCTAAACATACATCCCCTTCACCGCCAGTGCACTGTGCCTATCGTGCTGTGCACTGAAATTAGTAATTTAACCTACTCTGACAGCAGGTCCCAAACCTGTGATCTGCACCACCAAGGACAGAAGTAGCAGATGCATGGTAACACTGCCAACACTATGCCCTCCTTCCAGTTGCATACCTTCCTGGTCTTTCATTGCACCAGATCTAATTCCTGGACCAACCTCTATAACAGGTATAACAGAGCTTTATTTGTCGTTCGGTACCGAAGTACCGAACGAAACTACATAGCAGTCATAGAAAAAAAAAAGAACACAAGACACATAACCCCAACACAAACGTCCATCACAGTGACTCCAAACACCACCTCACTGTGATGGAGGCAACAAAACTTCCACTCTCTTCCCCACGCCCACGGACAGACAGCTCGTCCCCGACCGACCCGCACAGTCCCCGCACCGGGCGCTGAAACGTCTCGCGGCCGAACCGGGCGATGAAAGGCCCGCGACCAAGCCTTGCGCAGCTAAGTCCCGTGGTCGAGCCGCACCGGGCGATGTCAAGTCCGCAGCCGAGCCGCACCAGCGATGAAAAGCCCCGCAGCCGAGCTGCACCGGGCGATGTTAAGCCCCGCGGCCGAGCCGCACCGGGCGATGTTAAGTCCCGCAGCCGAGCCGCACCAGCGATGAAAAGCCCCGCAGCCGAGCTGCACCGGGCGATGTTAAGCCCCGCGGCCGAGCCGCACTGGGCGATGTTAAGTCCCGCAGCCGAGCCGCACCAGCGATGAAAAGCCCCGCAGCCGAGCTGCACCGGGCGATGTTAAGCCCCGCAGCCGAGCTGCACCGGGCGATGTTAAGCCCCACAGCCGAGCTGCACCGGGCACTGTTAAGTCCAGCGGCCAAGCCGCACCGGGATGTAAAGTCCAGCGGCCAAGCCGCACCGGGATGTAAAGTCCAGCGGCCAAGCCGCACCGGGTGATGTAAAGTCCAGCGGCCGAGCCGCAGCGGGCGATGTTAGGCCCCGCAGCCGAGCCGCACCCCGCGCCGTGAGGAAGAGAAAAGTTCCCCCCCCCCCACACCCACCCACACCACCACCCCCTCCCACACATACACAACCAAAAAAAATATATAAAAACCATCCCAACACCAACACACAACAAAAAAAGGGGAAAAAAAGACGGACAGATTGCTAGTCAGCCGCTGTGGGAGTCCTTTTTCCAGAAGGACTGCAAAAGTTCAAGAAGGTGGCTCATCAGCATCTCCTCAAAGTCAATTAAGGATGGCCAATAAATGCTGACCTTGTGAGTGACACCTAGATCTCAAGAATGAATTTAAAAAAGTGGTATTAATGCAGACGAAAGAGTCATTAATAATTTGAGACTGCAATATTTCTATCAATCAGGAGACAAGGTATTGCTTGTGGGGTTATGTTTAGCGAGGAAACCAGTGGAAAGCAACCTGACAAAAATTGAGATCTCTACCATGGTGAAATAGGGATAATGAGGTTTAGTCATGAGTTCACAGCAACATTCCAGGCCATCTCTATGTAGTTGGATTAAGAAAGGAAACAGATGAGAGGAAAGGCTTCAACAATTTTCCTTTAAACATTCACAATGAAAGGAAGGAAAACCCATCTAGCCCAGATCTAAAAAATAGAAGAAATGCCATGTGTGCCGATGAGAGTGCTAGGAATGAATATATTGGGAACAAAATATCACAGTGGCAAAGTCAATTGGCCCCACCTTCCAGTGCTAAAAAGGCAGGAATCTCACAGTTGCGATGGTGGAAGAATCGGAATGGAATGTTCTTTTATTAAAAAATGAGCAATTATGGAAATACCATTGGAGCATGGTTGCATCATCAATTGTTTCATTGCAGACAGTATAACAAGCTGCGGAACCTGCTGAGAGATGCTCGTCATGAATGCGTTATGTTCTTCAATGAATTTCAGTTGTACTCGTATGTCCCGAGAGAGCAAGGAGAGTCTCTAGAAAAATGGCAGACCAGGTTTGTCATTAAACTTCATTTTAATCTTTCTACCTGTTCAAGAATACTAATTATTGTAAAATATTCTACACTCATCTCGCTAGTCTTTAATTCACTCTGGCGATTTAAAATGTATATTTTTAAATGAATGGAAATATATATTAATTACACATTTGGCAGAAAAACATTTAATTCAATCTTGCAGAAAACAATTTGGAGTTGATCCAGAACCACTAGTGCGATCACCACCTATCGAGCTGCTAATCTAATCAAGGATTGACACAGTATATAGCTAAACTAAACTAAACTATTTTATGAAGATTTATAGTTACTAAGACTGGAACAAAGCAAACAATTTCCACTAGTTTTGGAACTGAGGACAAAAGCGGCTATGAGACTGTGGTGCTCTTGGGCATCTTTGTCTCATTGAACTTTATTGCAGCTCCTGTCAATTTTATAGTGGAATGTCACCTGGGGCTGACAAGAGCAATTATAGATGACTTTCGAATGATAAAGTCACATGATTATGTAGCCAGTTGTGATGCATGGCAGGGAATGCAGAATGTGCAACATTTCGTTATGCTCTGGAAATATGGAGGTTTATGGGTGAATTTGTACATATTTTAAAGTTGCCATGTATTTTTTTTTAATCTAAGGCAGAGGCATTTAACCAATATAAGAATTTTTGTCTTGCTGGAATATATTTGGGGAAATTGGGGGATGTTTGAAATTAGGAAAAAAAGGGTTTTGGAGTTTTTTTCTGAAACTGATTAGTCCTGTTATGCTGTGGAAATATTATTATTTTAAGTCATGCAAACAAAATTAATAAAAATGTTAATTATTTGTTCTAGGTGCATTTACTATGCCACAGTCTGGTATTATAATCATCTTGCAGGACAAATGCCAGTTGTTATGGTTACTGAAGATGCAGAAGCCATTCAGAAGTATGGGAGTGAAACAGATGGAGTGTTTGTTGTATCATTTAAGGTAATAAGTAGTCCAATGATATAGGACTGAAACCATTGAATGAACCAGAATATTGCTGTAAAATGGTGTGTCAAAATCTTACGAGACACTATAGACAGTAGCTCTGGCAAAAGTTTTAGAAAGAAGGAGGAAATAGCAAAAGTGGGGATTATACCTTTGAACATTGGAAAAGGAATTAGTGTCCAAAGGGAACTTTCCAGACAGCTCTATCTAGACCAGGTGGACTCGGTCTTGGGTGAAGGATTATTGTATTTTGTCTATTTTCCAGAAGTGCTAAGTGTGCCACAATCTTCAAAGCAAAATCCAGAAGCTCTTGAAACAAAAAGGAGCATAGAACATTGAAAAATACAGCATGGGAACAGGCCCTTCTGCCCACAATGTCTGTACCGATCATGCTGCCAAGTTAGACTCATCTCTTCTACCTGTGCATGATTCATATTCCACCATTCCCTGCATAACCATCTGCCTTTCAAAAAGCCTTGTAAATGCCAACATATTAATGGTTCCACAACCTCCATTGACATTGCATTCTAAGCACCCAAGCGCAGGCTTGGTTATTGTTTTGCTGAACACTTTGCTCAGTCCGCCTAGGCTTACTTGATCTCCTGGTTGCTAAACACTTTAACTCCCGCTCCCATTCCCATACTGATCTTTCTATCCTGGGCCTCCTCCACTGTCAGAGTGAGGCGCAATGCAAATAGGAGAAACAGCGCCTCATATTTCGCTTGGGCAGCTTACAACCCAGTGGTATGAATATTGATTTTGCTAACTTCAAGTAACCCTTGCTTTCCTCTCTCCGTCCTTCCCCCATCCTAGTTCTCCAACTAGTTTCACTATCCTCCTGATTAACTTTTACTGATTGTATGCCTTATTGACACCTTCCCCATAGTTAATAATGAACCATTCTACATTTTCCTTGATCATTGTCCCTTTTGATCGGTGTTTTCAAACCGTAGCTCCTTTTCTCCATGTCTCCCTCTCCCTGACAGACAGTCTGAAGAAGGGTCACGACCCAAAACATCACCCATTCCTTCTCTCCAGAGATGCTGCCTGTTGCGCTGAGTTACTCCAGCATTTTGTGTCTATCTTCGGTGTAAACCAGCATCTGCAGTTCCTTCCTACACATTCTGTGGACTATCCCATTCATTTCCAAATGCAGGCACATCATAAAACATCTCCGATAGCTTCCCTATCACTGATGTAAGGCTCCCCGGCCAATAATTTCCAGGGATTATTTCTACTTACGTTTTTAAACGAAGGAACAACTCTCCAATCCTCCAGGTCTTGCCTACGGCAAGAAAAGATAAAGATTTTCATCAAGACGCCTGCAATCTTCACACTTATCCCTCTCTCTTAATAACCTGTCATAGATCCCATCGGGCCTTGGGGATTTTTTCCACTTTAATGCTTTTCAAGAGACCCAACTCATCCTCTTCTTGATCAAATAATTGCCCGAGCATATTAGTATACACCACACTAATCCCTCTATCCTCCAGGTTCTTGGGTGATAGTCCAGTAAGGTTACATGTGTAGAACTTAGATATAGGGAATGCCGAGGACAAAGAGGGAGCCGGCTGGGGGGGGGGGGGGGGGGGGTCACTGTGAACAATGAGGGGCCTGGCGAGGAGCTGCCGAGAACAAAGAGGACAAATTTGGATGACAATGTAGATAATATTGTTAGCAAATTTGCAGATGACACCGAAATTAGTGGTATAGTAGAGTGAGGAAAGATATCTTGTTTACAACAATATCTAGGTTAGTTGGGAAGATAGGCCAAGGCATGGCAAATTGATTTTAACACTGACGAGTGCAAGATGTTGTACTTTGGCATGTCAAATGAAGGTAGATCTTACACAGTAAATGGTAGACCCCTGGAGAGTGCTGGGAGTATAGGTACCTGGTTCCTTAAAAATAGCAAGTCAGGTGACAGTATGGAGAAGAAGGCATTTAGTATCCTTGCCTTTGGGAAGGTATGGAATACAAAGGATGAGATGTCATGATTCAACTGTGCAAGTCGATTGTGAGGGCACTCTTGGAAAACTGTACGAAAATAACTGTAGATGCTGGTACAAATCGATGGTATCACAAAATGCTGGAGTAATTCAGCAGGTCAGGCAACATCTCTGGAGAGAAGGAATGGGTGACGTTTCGGGTCGAGATCCTTCTTCAGACTGACTTGGAAAACTGTGCAGTTCTGGTTGCTCAGCTACAGGAAGGATGTCATTAAGTTGAAAAGGGTGTAGAAGAGATTCACCAGGATGTTACCTGGTCTTGCATTATAGGGAGCGGCTGGATAGGCTAAGATTTTTTTTTTTTGAGCATAGGAATCTAAGGGGTGACCTTACTGAGGTATCCAGTGTAATGAAGAACATGGATAAAGTGAACTCTCACAGTCTGTTTGCCATTCTAAAATTAGAGGACATAGGCTTAAGGTGAGAGGGGAGAGATTTAAGTAGAGAGGGACCTCGGGCAACTTTTTAACTCGGATGTCAGCCTGTATCTGGAATGAGCGGCTTGAAGAAGCAATAGAAGTAAATACATTTATAATTTTTAAGAGACATTTGGAAATAGAGTTTAGACAGATATGGGCTATATGCAAGCAAACAGGACTCTAATATGCTTACAACCTTAATTTCTCTAATTTTATGTAACTTCTACCTACACTTTCCTCCCCTCCCCTCTTGCCCCCTTTCTCCACCCTAGTTATTTAACCAGTTCCACAGTTCACCACATTGTATCCCTCTTGAGATCACTCCTTCCGCAGCCAACAATGGACCTACTAGGGCACCACCCTGCCTGAGGTCATTTGTGGCAAGCCCTGATTGGTCCAAGTCTTTTCTCGCTTCCAGCTCTTCACCGTCCCCCACACCCAAACCCTACTTTCAGTCTGAAGAAGGATCCCAATCCTAAACATCACCTATCCCTATCTCTGACACGCTGAGTTACTCCAGCAGCTTGGGTCTATCTTTGATATAAACCAGCATCTGCAGTTCTTTGTTTCTTTAGCCCAATATACCAACTTGGTCGGTATGGACAGGGTCAGCCGAACGGCCTAGTACCATGTTGTATAGCTCAATGACTATGTTACTCTATGTCCTTCCATGTCTTTGTATGTCCTTATACCTGTTTCACTTTCTGCATCACATCTCCCTCTCTCTCCCTCCTCCTCCCCCCCCCCCCCCCCTCCATCTCCCACTCCGTCTCTCTCTCTCTCTCTGTCTCTCTCTACTTTGCAGTTTCAACCTTTTTATTTTCAATTGCACAAAGTAGCTAAACGAATACTACAATATAAGCAAAAACCTGCTGGAGAAACAATATTTGGAATATTGCATAATATTTTTGTTAGTGATTCCTACAGTTGTCCTTAGATGGCAGTAGCATTACTGAAAATATTTATTCAATGAAAACTTGGATTCAGATCCCAAATAAAAAGGAGAAAACTATTTGCAAAAAAAGGCTGTTCATGAGTAAAACATGACAACATTTGGTCTAATTTCGGGATTTTGGAAGTATACTTACAGATAGTGAATTGTCAGGTATCTTCAAAAATATTTTGTAGACTCGAATGTAAAATAAATTGGGCATCACTGACTGGCATATTAGTGTTAGGATTGAATTAAACATGTTCTATCCTATCCATTAGTAAGGGATCCCATTTTATCCCATTTGATCTGTCTCAGTTTCATCAGTGGCATCTTTCCCATTTCAGTCATTCATTTCTAGTAGGAGTGAATGTTTTGGTTGTGGCTGTTGGGCATTATTTAATGAACATCTTCCAGCACCAGTAAATGAACATTTTCATCTGGGTAGATTCAAACCTTCACAACAGAAAGATGCTAATTTGTGACAATTTGTTACTCTTAAGTCTTTCTGTACACATATTTTAGCCATGCGCTGCATTTTATGCAGTGACTTACCATTACTTTGCAATTTTCTATTTGTAAGCAATTAAATGCTGGTGAGCATGCCACAATCACTTTTATCGGGTTTATTTCTTTATAGAGCTACTTGGATAATTTTTGGCCTGACCTGGAAGCAGTGCACGAGCTGTATGAGTCTATTGTTCAGTCTCGGAAAGAAAGAGAGATTGAAATTCAGGAAAAGAATGGAAAGGAATATTTGGATCATCTGCCTTTGGAAATACTGGAGGCTGGCATCAAATCAGGGAGATATATTCAGGTAAACTGACACATTTGTGTTTTAAAAGCCAGTCGTGAACTCTTGTTTTAACCCAGTGCACACTACAATAGACAGTAATATAACTTGTAGAAATTTTGCCTCACAGCATCAATGTCTCAAGCTCAATCATGACTTTCGATGCCAATGAGGAGTTTGCATGGCCTTCCTGTGACCCTGTGAGTTCCTTTCAGGTGCTCTGGTTTCCTCCCAAAGTCGAGCACGTTGGTAGTTTACTTGATCACTGTAAGTTGCTCTTAGAATATGTGGATGGTAGAATCTGCGGAAGGGAAGAGGAAGTTGATGGGAAGTGCATACAAAAAAAATAGTAGCATTGGAGGCAGTACAAAGAGAATTCACAAGGCTAATTCCTAGCTTGAGAGAGATAGAAACATAGAAAATAGGTGCAGGAGGAGGCCATTCAGCCCTTCAAGCTAGCACCGCCATTCATTGTGATCATGGCTGATTGTCCACAATCAATAACCCGTGCCTGCCTTCTCTCCATATCCCTTGATTCCACTAGCCCCTAGAGCTCTATCTAACTCTCTCTTAAATCCATCCAGTGATTTGGCTTCCACTGCCCTCTGTGGCAGAGAATTCCACAAATTCACAACTCTGGGTGAAAAAGTTGCTTCTCACCTCAGTTTTAAATGGCCTCCCCTTTATTCTAAGACTGTGGTCCCTGGTTCTGGACTCCCCCAACATTGGGAACATTTTTCCAATATCCTACCAAGAGAGACTAATTTGGGCATATATTCCTTGGAGTTTAGAAGAATGAGGAGTGACCTTATTCAAATATATAACATTCCAAGATGGCTTGACAGGATAGATATTGGTCTGATTCCACCTGTGGGAGAGCTTAAACGAGGAACATTGACTACAAGATAAGGGGCTGGTCATTTAAAACTGAGGTCTGTAGATACTTCTTGCTGAGGGAGGTGAATGTCTGGAATTCACTGCTCTGACGAGTGGTGAGAACTGGATCATCAGAAGCATTTAAAATAGATGTGGATAAATATTTGATAGATCGAAAAATAGAGTGTGGAGAAATGGCACAAAAGACGAATTGAGGCTTGTGTAGATCAGCCATGAGGGGATGGGGGGGCAGACTTGAAGAGGGGATGGGGGGGGGCAGACTTGAAGAGTCTGATGGCTTCTTTTCCCATTTTATTGTCATCTTCTATTTTATTGTCCTCGTGTCATGAATGAAATATGTACAGATGGTCAAGTCAATCAAGTCAAGTCAATTTTATTTGTATAGCACATTTAAACACAACCCACGTTGTCCAAAGTGCTGTACATCTGTTTAGGTACTAAGGAAAAAAATGAAACATACAGTAGCACACAAACATAACAGCACATACAAAACAGTTCACAGCACCTCCTCAATGGGCCTCAAACGCTAGGGAGTAGAAATAGGTTTTGAGCCTGGACTTAAAGGAGTCGATGGAGGGGGCAGTTCTGATGGGGAGAGGGATGCTGTTCCACAGTCTAGGAGCTGCAACCGCAAAAGCGCGGCCACCCCTGAGCTTAAGCCTAGACCGCGGGATAGTGAGTAGCCCCAAGTCGGCCGACCTGAGGGACCTGGAGTTAGAGAGGTGGGTTAGAAGATTTTTGATGTGGGGGGGGGAATGTCCATTTAGGGCTTTATATGTGAATAGGAGTAGCTTGAAGTTGATTCTGTACCGTACAGGGATCCAGTGGAGAGAGGCCAGAATCGGCGTGATGTGGTCCCTTTTACGGGTACCCGTCAGGAGTCTCGCTGCGGCGTTTTGGACCAATTGTAGGCGGGACAGGGATGATTGACTGATCCCAGTGTATAGGGAGTTACAGTAGTCTAGGCGGGAGGAAATGAAAGCGCGAATGATTTTTTCAGTGTCGTCGAATTGGAGGAAAGGTTTGATTTTAGCTATGGTACGAAGTTGGAAGAAGCTGGCTTTTACCACAGCATTGACTTGCTTGTCAAACTTTAATGCAGAGTCAAATATCACGCCGAGGTTTTTGACATGCGGTTTGACTAGGCAGGATAGGCTTCCAAGACTGCCTGTTATCGATTTGATGGAGTCGGGGGGGCCGAATAGGATGACCTCAGACTTGCTCTCGTTTAATTGGAGAAAGTTCTGTGCCATCCAACATTTTATGTCCTCAAGGCAGTGTAAGAGGCTGTTTAAATTTGACCGGTTGTTGGGTTTCAGGGGGAGGTAAAGCTGTGTGTCATCGGCATAGCAGTGGAAAGAAATGCCGTGCCTTTGAATGATTTGGCCAAGGGGGAGCATGTATAGAGAGAAGAGAATGGGGCCTAGGATGGAGCCTTGTGGAACTCCGCAGGAGAGGCTAGCTGGAGAAGAGGAATAACTGCCTATGTTGATGGCGAAACTCCTATCTTTGAGGTAGGAAACGAACCAGCTCAGGGCAGTGGTCAATATGAACTCAGTGAGCCGAAGGACCTCCGTCCATGACTCTGACTTACAATGAACTCCCGTGCAGCTCAACAACTTTGCACAGAAGCTGACTGCATTGCCTTATTGTCTTTAATGTTTTAGTCTTTAATGTCATTTAATAAGTAGCTGTATTTGATATATAAAGTGTGAGTGTACAATAGCATGTAGCCAGCATTTACTTTACCTTAACAATTTACTACATTTTAATAACAGTATCAAAGACTATTTTTAAAAAAACATATTTTTGGTGAAAGGAATTGGAGAAAGGTTTTAAACAGCACCTTGCCATGTTGTTTTTGAATTAATAATTACATGCAATGGTTGAAAAAAGATGATCACAAAAACTATCCCGAGTGAATATTTGTCTGCTAATGTAAACTGAGTTTTAGCAATGTATTAATTCATAAATACTTCCAGTCAGTTTTCCTTTTCATCAATAATATTGAAAAAATGCAAATGACACACAGCAGACAGTGAAATTTGTGCTCAGTAAAATAATCCCACTAAGTTTCTCAATTCTCATGTTTAATGTAAATATCAGCAGATTTCTTTATGTTCTTAGGGTCTTTTAAATGTCAACAAGCACAGATCTCAGTCAGAAGCCTTTGTTCGCATTCAGGGATTACCTAATAAAAGATCAGGTAACATTATTATCTTTTTAAAAGAAATATTTTTGCAAAAATTGATTTGTTTGTATAAGTGTGTTGTTTGTGTCTCTTAGAACTAGAAACAGACATACTTATCTGTGGCACAAAGGCTCGAAATCGTGCTATCCAGGGAGATGTGGTAGCTGTTGAGTTACTGCCAAGGAATGAATGGAAGGGAAGAGCTTCAATACTGTGTGAGAATGAATCTGAGGAGAAAGCCAACGAGGAAAATGAAAGTGAGCCAATGCATACAGGTACGAGCTTAATGTTAAAGTAAGCAACCAATGTTTTAAGTATTATCTTTCCACATTGTTTTTTTAATGCTTGTTTTCTTTTCCCTGCTCAATCATGTATATTAGCAGTCTTTTCTTATAAAGACATAAAAAAGAAATGCATAAATAGACCATTCGAACCTTGTGCCATGATCAATAAGATCAAGGCGATCGTTTATCTCAGCTCCATTTTATTGCATTAATCTAATATTCCTTGATTTTCTTAAAGTCCAAAAATCTATTGATCTGTAATTTGAATAAACTCGGTGCCTGAGCCTCCAGGGTCCTCTTGGGTGGAGAATTCCAAAGACCCATCACACTCTGAGAAGAAATTTCTTCATCCAGCTTTGTTCTGAATGGTTAACGCATTCACATTCACGAAAGCTCACAGCTCCAGCATCCAGGATTGATCCTGACCGTGGGTGCTGTCAGTGTGGAGTTTGCATGTCTCCTGGTGGCCATGTTTGCTTTGCCTAGGTGCACCTGTTCCTTCCAACTTCCTAAAGATATATAGGTTGGTAGGTTGATTATTCACTGTGGATTGGCCCTAATGCACAGGTGAATGGTCAAATCTTGCAAGAGCTGATGTGGGTAGAATAAAATGGGATCAGTGTAGGTTTAGTGGAAATAATTGTCCGAGACTTGGTGAATCAAAGGGCCTGTTTCCTACCACTCTTAATTAACACCGTGATCCCTAGTTCTCGAGTCCCAGCCAGGGAAAACATCACTTCCACAATACTCTTGTCAAACCCGGTAAGAATTTAATATGTTTTAATGACTTCTAAACTGAGGAAAAATCTGATTAATTTCTCCCTATATGACAAACATGTCATCCAAGATATTAATTTGGTGAATCTTTCCTTGATTAGGAAAGTGGATGACATTGCATTTATTCACATTTATATTCCATCTGCCATGCCCTCTCTATTCACTTGAACTGGCTCTGTCACCCTGAAGTCTTTATCAACCCACAAGGCTGCCAGCTTTGTATCATCAGTAAACCTGGACATATTAAACTTGATCCCCTCATCCAAATTATTGCTGGAGCTTGTGAACAGCTGGGGCTTCTCACCCCCCACCCCCACAGTAGTACCTCCCAATCTGCCATTAATTCGAACACTGTGTTTAGTCTGTTAACTAATCCTAAATCCACATCATGTTATACACTCTCATTTTGTTTAACAATCCTTTATGTGGGAATTATCAACCGTCTCTTGAAAATCCAATGAATAGATCATATCAACACGTTTCCCTTATCCTGCAATTATAACCACAAAATTCTCTAACAGGTGCAGGAGGCATGTTCAGTAAATTTGCAGATGATACAAAAATTGGTGCATTATTGATAGTGTAGAGCACTGTCTTAGGCTACAGGTGATATTGATGTGTGGATGAAATGGGCTGAGAAATGGCGAGCCAAGGAGACCTGTTTGGGAAATTTGAAATGACTCCTGGTTGAGCTTTTTCACAGCTTCAGCTGAGGGTTCTGTCCTCTAAAATGCCTCATCTGGTTTCTGGAGGACATCTTGGAAACTTGCTCCCTTGGCAATTCTGCTACTACTGGCACAGATAATTCACTTACTGCAGCCCATCAAGAAAGACCATTTAGGCATGCTCAATGCTAACATATAACAGGGACAGGTGATGGGGTAGGAGCAGATTGTAAATTCTATAGTTAAATCACATTATACATGTGGTCATTAGTTTTTTTGTTTTAATGAATATTAACTGAATATGAGGTAAAAACAAATTAAAGAATTCAGACTAAACTACTTTTTTTTTTTATAGGTAAGATTGTTGGCATTATTCAGCGCAATTGGCGAGATTATGTTGTGTCCTTTCCGCCCAAAGATGACATACAATCTCAGGGTAAAAATGTTCGGAAGATCCTGGTTACACCTTGGGATTACAGAATTCCTAAAATAAGGATCAGCACTCAGCAAGCTGAATCACTGCAGGTAAGTGTCATAAATTTACTCTCTTTTAAAAAGTAATATAATTTATAATTTTTTATGAACATTGTGAAGACCTTATCTGCACAATTTCCGTAGACTGAGTCATTCTAAATTCCACTCCTTAGAATTGATGTTCCTTCATGCTCGTTTTCTAATTCAATGATAGTCCTTGTTTTTTTAACTTTCTGTTCATATTTGGTTTACTCGCACCTCCAATAAACCAAACTATCATTTTCACAGCTCACTACTGATCCAGCTGTGTATACTTCCTGATGTGGATCAGTGGATGAAATCTCAGCCAGGAGTGCTAGTTTACTTTTGTCTTTCTAAACCAAGGTTGTTAAGTCAGATGTAGCGCTTTTTACACCAAACCAGCTGAGAAGAACCAAACACATTGCACAATGCAACTAAATCTGGAACACCATCTGGTCATAGTCTCAGGGATTGTGCTTTATTCAATTCACTTTATTGTGGACAATAAAAATAAATTATTTCCCATAAATTTATCTCCAAACCAATCTTGAGCATTCAAGTGAATCATTAGATCATAAGTGATAGGAGCAGAATTAGGCTATTCGGCCCATCGTCCACTCCGCCATTCAATCAGCTGATCTATCTCTCCCTCCTAACCCCATTCTCCTGCCTTCTCCCCATAACGTCTGACACCTGTAGTAATCAAGAATCTATCTATATCTACCTTATATATATATATCCACTGACTTGGCCTCCACAGCCTTCCATGGCAAAGAATTCCATTGATTCACCACCCTCTGACTAAAGAATCGTTTTATCTATATTCCATTTGGTTATAAGTTGAACTCCTGAGATAAAACAAAACATTTAAATTTCACTTATTTTTAATATGTGTTTAGTGGACTAACTTCATTTAAATTTTGAAAGCACAAGGAACTAATTTTATATGAAGTGTATAACTGATGCGTGATTCCTAATGGTTTTATTTTTTCTTTCTTTATATCAAACCCAAATGTGAAATGCAGTTGAGACTCCTGTTTTAGAAATTTTAATCAAGCAAAAAAGCATCTGCACTGAAGTGCAATAAAACAAGTTGCTGCACTCTGTTTAAATCATATGCTTTACATAAAAGAATGAACCTGGCAGTGCTGTAATGGCTTCACACAGAATAGTTAATCATTTTTATTTCCCAATCACATAGAATTTCCGAATTATTGTACGAATTGATTCCTGGGATTCCACATCTCTTTATCCCAATGGACATTTTGTGAAGGTTCTTGGAAGAGCTGGTGATTTAGAGACAGAAATTGCAGCTATTCTTGTTGAAAATGGCATTTCAATTGGCCCTTTCTCTGAAGCCCAGGTAAATCTTGGTGTTCGTTGTACCTGGTGTAAGAGACATGATTTCTTAATTATTGTTGTAAACAGTTGAATTGTACATGTGATTTTATCCAGTTTTAAAATGTATGACAAAGGAAATTATTGATGGCACAAATATGCTAAGATTGTGTTTAGGTGTGGTGATTTTTGTGTTGAAGGAGCTGTGTTGCAGTTTATTAAACGCTAAAAATATTTGTTTGTTAAAAGTTGCAAATCAGCTTGACTCATTTGTGAAACTGTTTCAGAGTCACATTCAAACCCTCCAATTTAATGTATGTTAAATACTGCACCCCTTTCTGAGAGTGTGGAAAACTGTTGGAGATTCCATCTCTAAACAAGGTTCTGTCTGCCTCATCGTGAAGATGCTAATATGGGTACTGTGAAGTTTCTGCTAATATCTGATCATTGACAGCCACAATCAGAAACGCACTCGTCATTTATATCACTGATTTATAGAGAGATACAGTGAACTGTAGATGCTGGAATATCAGCAGGTCAGACAGCATCTCTGTAGGGAATGGACTGACGACATCAGATTTGACCTTCAGTCTGACCCAAAACGTAAACATTCCCTCTCCTAATGCCGTTGAGTTCCTCCAGCACTTTGATATTTAGAAAGAAGAAAATAACTTGCTGTGAAACATGCTACTCTTTGAGGAGATCTGTATATCATTATGATGTGTAACCCTCTTGAAGCCTTTAAGAAAATTCATAAGAGAGCGTTCAAGTCTCAGAATATAGTTGTGGCAAATCTGTGTCCTGGAGAAAAACCATACGCCCACATTAGCAGTTTAGAAGTGGTGTTATAAATTGCTGCCTGTGGCTCAATGCGTTTATGTTTTCTCCACAGTTCACAGTAGTGAATTTACCAATGTCAGGCACAATGTCTGGGGAAGAGCAAAAACTGAAGGGCAGTTATCCTCTCTTCTAATCCCTTAGAAGGGATGCTCAAGGTTCATCTTTCCTTCATTCCAGTAACTTTTCCAGGGAAAGTATTTCTGTCTTAATTTTAACAGAAAATATTGTTCGGATATAAAGTTGTAAAACCAATCTAAATATTTCAGCTTGTTTTCTCCAATTCTTCAGCTGCGTGAAATGCCAGTGAACACTCCTGAGAATCCCTGGAAGATTGATGCAGAGGAGCATGACAGGCGAGTGGATTTAAGAAACACTCACCTGGTCTTCAGTATCGACCCCAAGGACTGTGAAGACGTGGATGATGCACTGTCTGTTCGCAAATTAGCAAATGAAAATCTGGAGCTGGGCGTTCATATTGCAGACGTCACGCACTATGTCAAATTAAATTCATACACGGATCTGGAGGCTAGATCGAGGTATGGTGAAATAAAAATCATAATAAAAGAAGCTCAAATGATCGAAGGTGAATAAACCTAGGAGGAATAATTGTCATTCAAAATACTCCTTACAGTAAAAGATAATTTATTTATAGGAAATGTTTTTTGAATTTCTATAACCATTTTATTTTCTGGTATGTAGAACAGCCATTCTGGGTCACGCCAATGATGTTACTGGTGGGAACCAAACCCATTCAAACTAAAGGAAGCAGCTTGGTCTGGACAGCTTCAGATCTCAGACCTGAACGCAGCAGGCCATAGATGGGGACATTGCTTTTGATATACAAATTCACTCAATTTCATAATGAAAGTGTATTTAGCATCTGCCCCAAGATACTGTTCTTGGGTTATATCAATGTGAACCTTGAGAAGCATTTTTCAGCAAAGTTGTTATACATTTTGGCCGCAAAATTAATATCTACTTTCTCTACAGGGCAACAACTTGTTACTTAGCAGACAGACGTTATGACATGTTACCTGCCATCCTAAGTACTGATCGATGTTCTTTACTTGGGGGTGCTGACAGGTGAGTCTCAATTATACCTGAAGCCAATTTCATTTTTGCAAAGGAAGGATGTATTTATATTTTTGCCCAGGGAGAGGAAGCAGAAAATCTTGCATATTTTAATGCTGGAACTTTGCAACTACATTTCATTGGAATTCTGGAGAGGAGGCTAAGGATGCTCAATCAATTTATTGTTGGTTATTTTATCCCTCTCCTACAGAGGATGGTGTCAGACTTCCATTCACTGCTTCCACTGAACTCCTGTTGCTATCACAAACCTGCTGCAGGAAGGAATCGTAGCACCATTGTTAAACATCAGCATGACTTCTTCAGCCACCTTTTAACTTGAGAAAGCTAATTGTTACTCTTCTGATTAAACAAAAATCTCTGAGTTTATTCTTCTTCTTTCGTATGTCAACTACAACAATCAAAAGTGCTTCAGAGTACCGTAGTTGACGCTTTGCTGCAAATTTTGCCAGTTCCGTAGAACTACCCAGGGTGGACGACGAGGACGTAAAGCAGCTCCCACCCCTCTGAGTTTATTAACTAAAATGTTTATTTCTGAAACTGAAACTGAAGTTGATTACAGAGATTCGCATTGTATCAACAGTAAAACTATTTATACGTTCTTACTCTTCCAGATGGAGAAGATTCTGGGGCTCATGATTTTAGTTTAGATTTCCATTCAGTGGCAGGCTTTTGTGGAATCTGAAAATATTACACTAGTTTTGCTGTACTATAGTTGGTTGAGGTGAGGGCACACGGCTGGACTGTAGGTTCAGAAGGTTGCCATTGGGCTCTTGAAACTCTTCCACTACTCAATACGAATATGGCTGACAGGTGACCATAACTTCATAAAGCTGCCATTTCCCTTATCCCTTTACTCTATTTGGTCATCACAAATATGTTGGCCTCGGATTGAAAATGATTCATTGACCTGGCGTCAATTTCCATTTGTGGAGGAGAACTTTCTCCTTGAAGTGTCCTAAAATTGGGAAAATTTGGTCTGAAAAATAAAAAAAGTTCTCAATCGTAAACATGCGGCATTGTTTTTAGTAATTAGGAATAGTGAGCAAAAAATTAAATGTGCTAGATTCATCCTTAATTGTCATTAATTTACTGCATGGTATTTGTAGTTTTAATTCATCTTTCAAGCTGCAAGCTAATTGTCCATATTCATTGTCTTTTTAAGGTATGCAGTCAGTGTGTTATGGGAATTAGACAAAACTAATTATGAAGTCCTTAAAGTGTGGTTTGGACGAACCATTATAAGGTCTGCTTACAAGATATTCTATGAAGCAGCTCAAGCCTTGTTGGATGGGGATCGCAATGTTGTGGATATCCCTGAGCTCCAAGGGCTTGAAGAGAAAGAAAAATGTAGAAGGTTGAATGACTTGACATGGGCAGTGGAGAAGCTGACTGAAATAGCTCGTCGCACCCGGACAAAGCGCTCCCTTGAAGGTGGCCTAGAGTTGGAGGGAATTGAAATTCAAGTAGTGTTAGATGAGAAGAAGAACATCAGTGACCTGGTGCTCAAACAGCCCCTGGAGGTGCATGAGACTGTAGCAGAATGCATGATTCTGGCAAACCACTGGGTAGCAAAGAAAATTACTGAGAACTTGCCTCATCAAGGCTTGCTACGATGCCATCCTCCACCACGACAGGAGTCCTTCGCTGCACTGGTTGAGTGTGCAAAGGCAAAGAGATTCAAAATAGACACACGGTAAGGTATGGATAGGAAGTGCTAGTTTGCATGATTTCATTTATGGAGAAGGATCATAGCTCTTGGTTTCTTATGTCGATGAAATCCTCATGCTTTGAGTCAATGCATAGCCTGTTAAAAGCCTATCATTTTTGCCATCTACAAACTTCACTGCAATAACTCGCATACACTACTCTGCCAGTATTTCTTAAACCCTGTAGCACCAAAGACGAGAGCAGCAGGTGCATGGACACACTGCCATCTGCAGGATTCCCTCAAATTTGATCACCGTTCTGACCTGAAAACATTCCAGTGCCCTTTCATTGAGTTTGAATCCCAGATTGCTCTGCCCAACAGCACTGTTAAAGGAACTTCACCAGAAGGATTGCAGTATCCAGGAGTGCAGCTCATTCCACCTTTTCAAGGGCAATTAAAGACCGGCAGTAATTGCTGGCTATTCCAACAGCATCAACATCCAGAAAAACAAGACTGATTTAACCATTGCCCCTTAGATGCGTTTAGGAAGAAGTAGAAATTCCTGAGCATATTTTACAGAAATGTTACTTCTGGTAAAACCTGAACTGTGCTTTTGGCTATTAGGTTGTCCAATTCATGACAATTGGATGACAACAAATTTTGAAGTTATATTAAGAAAATTTGGTATGGGGAAAAGAGTGAACCACAGTTCTGGAATCCGGTAAATAATTAATTTGGAGTAGGAGTTTTTCTGATTTCTATCTTTCTGATTCTTTTATGTGTTCACAGATGTTTGTAAAAAAAAAAACCTCATTTTTAAAATTTACATTGGTAATTTTTAGCTCCAACAAAGCTCTGGCAGATTCACTGGACATGGCAGAAGATCCAGATGATCCTCTGGTGAATAAACTCTTGCGATCCATGGCCACGCAGGCAATGTCCAATGCCCTTTATTTTTCTACTGGCTCCTGTTCAGAGGATCTCTTTTATCATTACGGTAAACAATATTACATATATTTAATTTTTTTTGTACGATTGTGGAGTAGATAAAGCAATGTAATAGTATGATATTAAATCTTGGAAAACAGTGGAACTTATTGAGGGCTTCATTTTGCAACAAGTATTGTGCCCATCTGTGCTGATTACTCTTATGTTTTTCCTTTACAAGGCTCCCATATCTGAACACTAGTTAAGTTCAGTTAGCACAGGATATTTTTATATCTTTTAAATAATGCTTGGAAAATATCTTTTCATAATTATTTTCAGAATATTTCTTCCTTGAGGTCATCTTAAAATGTTGAATATTCCCACCATTGGTACGTGCATTGGTAATTAAATAAGATTATTGTTTTCTCCCAAAACACCCACACATTCACTGCAGCATTCATTACTTTAAGCCTCTGTGTTATGCAGTGTTCAGACTGCATTAGTCAGTGCTTGTGCCTTACACTGCATTGCAGATGCCTGTGAGTTGTCTGACAGGTTTTCCATGCTAACTTATGGGAATCACGATTTCAAAACTGGATTAGATTGTATATTTGCAATGAACACACAATTAATAAAAAAGTTGTTTTGAAAAATCAATTTTTTTATGTGAACATCTTGTAGTGGAGCTTTTTATTTGATTAATTTACAATTATTTGGTTATTGTGACATAAGAAAACATACAGGTTACTTAAGGGAGCTTTAACAGTTGAACAATATGACAAGAAATTAGTGCAGATATCCAAATTATTTGGTCAATGGTAAATTTTTAAGAAAGAAATCAGGATTGAGGCAGGTTTAGTTAGGGAAATCCAGAATTTTGGGCATGATCATGGTCACCGTCATGTGCCAGTGGAATTGGAAAAGTATAAGAGGGGAGGATTTGAGAGTTTATAAATCTCATGAGATTGCAGTGCACATAGCTCTCGAACACCCTTCCCTTAAATGATTTTTCCATGTTCTTGTCAGAAGATTATCAACAGTAATTGAAATCAGGCCAGTTCCTTCTTAAACGTTTCAAGATAATACTCTGTTTTACTATTTATAAAATCCTAAGAGTAAAGGGAATAAAGAAATCTTGGATTTGGGATGTGCTGAACTAGTTGATGAGTCAGAGTTATACCAGCAGGGAGGTGGGTGTTACTGTTGGATTCTGTGCTCCTGAATAAATAATTATCTTTATCTCAAGGGCACAGACTTGATCATGTACCCTTCCAGTGATCTCTCTTGGATGAAATGTGCCACACCAGTTTTCTTTCCAAGCTGAATCATAAGGAATGGACTCTTGGGCAAGGCATTAGATCAATTGTGCCAATAGAATGGCCCTCATAGACAGGCAATGGTTTAAGAGATCAGAGAAGAAATAAGCATTTTACAATCAATATATTTTGAGCATTGCAACAGTGGGCACACCTATCGACTGTAAAGTACTTTATAAAGTCTTGAGCTTATCGAAGGAGAACTACAACTGCAAGTCTTTCATTTTAAAAACGTTGCATTCCTTTACATCAGCTACACATGACCTCAATTTTAAAATCAGTAATGTTTCACTGAAACTGCAGGGAAGAAGTGGTTCTTTTGTTACACACCAGGCTTAAAGTTGTGTTACTTTTAACGTTTTTAATCTGCTCTCTATACAGTCACTTGTAACATACACTTCTCATTTGTGAAGGCCAAATATTTTTCAGACATATTGCAGGCTTGCAACTCGAGACTAGATTTTTGAACCTTTTAGCTGAGCTGCATAAGTGTGGTGGGAGATTCCAAGTTTATTTGGTGAATCAATAGCAGGATGAAATAAGAAAAATAATGCACAAATGTCTTAGCATAGGCTTAGATGATGGCCTTGACAAAACATCGAGTTGGTAGATTGGAAATAAAGTCAGAGCTTTAAAATCTCAACATTGCAAGGACAAGATGTTTTCTCACTGATAATTGTTGGATATTTTACTTCCAAGTTGCTGATTTATTCACCCATTCCTTCTCTCCAGAGATGCTGCCTAACCCGCTGAGTTACTCCAACATTTTGTATCTACCTGATGATTTATATCTCTATTATGAAACTGAATTGGCAACGTCTGGATTATTTATACATCCCAATAGATGTTGTATTTGTTTTCAAATCACAGGCCTTGCTCTGGACAAATATACTCATTTCACATCTCCAATCAGAAGATATGCAGACATAGTAGTACATAGACTATTAATCGCAGCTTTATTGAAAGATAAGAAATTGGAACCTGAAAATCCATTGCTCAGCCAGAA
Organism: Rhinoraja longicauda; assembly: GCF_053455715.1. Lineage (NCBI taxonomy): Eukaryota > Metazoa > Chordata > Chondrichthyes > Rajiformes > Arhynchobatidae > Rhinoraja > Rhinoraja longicauda. The sequence goes on from NC_135985.1 coordinate 15,141,660, forward strand.
GGATATGGAAGAATTATGTCATCATATCAACAAGAAGAATAGGGTGAGTACAGAAATAACTCAGTCAACTTTTGATCCTTTTATTTTAAATCATTACATAAATGTAAAGGTATCATTACATTCACATTAGGCAAGGAGTATGGCCAAAGAACCGTCAGATTCTGCTAACATCATTTTGCGCTGGCAGCACTTGGTGGAAAAACCTTCCATGGATAGCTCTTCAGAAAGTGACTTTGACAACAGGGAATGTAACACATTATTACAGACCTCTCGTCCTTGTCACCTACATTTGAAGCTTAGACAGCTAGAATGGATCCACTGGATAAAGGTTTCCCAGAATTTCATTCAAAATTGGAAATGTTACTCATTCTATCGGCTAGAAAGTAATCAAATTATCGCTAGAAGCAAACACACAGTCTGAGCCAGAAAGGAAGAGGTAGTTTAATCTGGTTACAGCATTTTTGAAAAATCTTTCATCGTGCTTGGAAGAGAAAATGTTTCAAAAGTAAAAGTGGATATCAAGCTTTGTTAGAGATTTATACCTCTTCATACGTTTCCAGCTATGGTACATGCTGCAGTATGGATTGATGTTTACAAGAACATCCAGAGAAGGTCTTGGGCAGAAACCAGTTACTTAAGGGAAGAAAGCTTGAAAAGGGGCTAACCCTTAATACAAGGAATCTGTTCACGACCTGACAAAAGATTGCTTAGTTTTGCAATAGAAAGATGAAATTTTGTGAATGGTATCTAGCGTAATGTTGCTTTTGAACTTACTATGCCAAATATAGTTTTTAATTAAGCTGTGACTGAAGCTGGAGTACCTCCAAAGGTCTTGACAGTACTTTATGGTGGAAGCTATTCTTTACTGTGAGCCTGTCAATGATTATTTGGCTTACAGAGGCAGTTTGTAAAAAAAGCTGCCTTGCACAAAAGTCTGAAAAATCAATGTTTTATATAACTTCAGTTTGCAGAATTGCATACTATTGCCTAATTAAGTTGATTCTTATCCCATTGTTTAGGCTGCTCAGCGCGTGCAGAAACAATCCGTAGAGTTATTTCAGTGCATGTACTTTAAGGATAAAGATTCCACTTCTGATGAACGTTGCATAGCAGATGGTATCATATACTCAATACGAGCAAATGGTGTGCTGGTATTTGTACCGAAGTAAGTTGTCTACCGAAGTCAGAATATCCTATTATCTTTTTAATTTAAAGTTTGATAAATATCAATAATTCTCATTGTTCCCAAATTTAGATTTCTCAGCTATTTGGAAATCAAAGTGCTTAGAATGCATAGACAAAAGCGGAAAGCAAAACTCAAAATACAAATCGATGTAGATTGGTGAAAATAAAAAAATTCAGATGGAAGTCTGAAATTAAAACAAAATGCTAGAAAAATTGAGCAAGTCAGGTAGCATCTGTGGAAAGAGGAGCAGTCAACATTTCAGGCATGGAACCCTTCATCAGACATGTAGAACTGAAACGTTGACTCTTTCTCTTACCACAGATGCTGCCTGTTTTGGTGAGAGTTCCCAGCCTTTTCTGTTTTTACCTCAATAACCCTAAGGTTTGTTTCTTTGCCTTGTCTTGTAATATTAAGGAAATACAATGGATTACAATAAGTGTTTTTAGCAGAAAAGGACATGCAACAATCACAAACCTCTATTTAGTACCTTTCATGGTATATTCCACAGCTACTGAAAAGTCATTAAACTTTGTTACTGTTTTATAGGCAGCACCTGGTTTCTTGGCATTGTTCGTCAAATTTTTGTTTGCTTCGACTGAAAAGCAGATAGTGATATGATATAATATGTTCATTTAATACCAAGGCAAAAATCAAGTCAGGTAAATCCTGGAACAGAGCTTGAAACTACAAGTTTGATTTCAAGAAACTTACAATGACATTTGGGGTCACATACCCAAAATGTTGATCATCTCTCTCCATAAATATAGATTGTATATCAGATTTCCAGCACCCACATAATTGTGCTTTGATCCATGATCCCATGTTGTTAGAGTTTGAGTTTTGATCTTGGTATGGAAAGCAGGGAACAGGTTGTAGATTCTACTACAGGGATAAGCAAAGACTCGCCCAACATAGTATCAAGGGTGCCATCTTTCAATTGAGACATTAGGTGAAGGCCTTGCATTTTTTCTCAAATGGACAGAGAAGATGCCATGACATTTCAAAGGTTAGCTTGAAAATACTCTTATGGCTTTGGCCAAAAATCTATTTCTGAACCAATAGGACTTAATTAAATTTAGATCATTTTTTCAGTGCCATATTGGAGCTAACTAAGCCTTTGTAAATTGGCTTGTAAATTTTCTGATATTATTAACTATACTTCCAGTCCTTTATCAACTGTGAAAGGTTTGGTAATTATAACATTAAATAAATGCCCATTTCTTTTAACTAGCGGTGAAAATTAGAGCATACTTGACACATTGAATTGGATGACCTTCAGTGGTAGAGTATGTCTGTATCAGTAATTTAGCTAACAGACAAGAATAATAGTCAAGTTTTCCTTACGTGCACCCATAACTATGATCTACACTGTAATGTATGAAACCCCAAAGTTGAAGGGGGAGATGTAATGCAACGTTTGAATTCGTCATCAACATGCAAATACGAGCGCCCTCTAGAGGGCAGGCTTTTTATTAAATAAAGGACCCTACTCACAGATGTCGGACGTCTCTTTATTGTGCAAGTCACAATGGAGCCATACCCAGACATTACACACACCAAACTGGCACTGCACAAGTGTCATTTTTTTAAAAATTCATTTGAAAGCTGACATTAATTTGAATTACATTACTCTGTACCATTTTTGTAGATTTTTCTTTTTGTACCAAATCTACCTATGCAAGTAAATTAATAGAAAAAAAATGTGCTGTGTGTATGAACCTAGGTATGGGATAAAAGCTGCAGCATTCCTAAAGAATAAAGAGGGACTTGTGATCTCAGCACAGCCTGATGGATCATGTGAATGGAAACCTGGCTATCTCCGACGCCTTAGAGACAAAATTATCTCCACTACAGCTGATGGGAGTTCTATTACCTTCTCTCTGTTTGAACACATCACAGTAAGTATACAATGTATGCATACATCCTTGGGCAAAACTACACAAATTAAGTTCCAAAAATAAGAGCAAATATTAAACATTTGAGTTTAAAAATAAAAAAAAATTAAATACACAACGTCCAACAAAAAAGGTAACTGGAGTGACCACAATGCAAAGCACTTCCATTCACCGGGAATTTTTTGAGTAGACAGTTGCCAGTCACTTTAGTTTTCCATCCTATTCCCATTTTCAACTTGCTTTCTCTATATCAGAACTGGACTGTTCTGTTGCAATAGTCCCCATTTGTAACATGAACTTCCCACACACTGCCTGATTTGACAGCCTTTTCCAATACCTTCCTTTTGGTTTCAACAGCAGGTCTGACCTGTTCCTTTTGTTCATCTTTAACTTTTCTCATTAATCTTTTCTCAGAACCTCTAAACTGGACAACCTTCACCTCACCCTATGGGGGATACCCACCCCACCCTTGCTGCAAATTAAAATTAACTTGTTTTCTCTTTTCATTATTGAGGGTTATCTCACAAGCTGCCGGACTGCGAAGTGTTTACAGCATTTTTCGTTTTTACTTCAGATTTCCAAAATCTGGTTTAGATTTTTTTTAAGAATAGTCTTTCTTAATCCTTTGGAGAACTTCAAATGTGAGATGGAGGCAAGAGATTGCAGATGCTGGAATCTCAAGGAAAAAAACTCAGTAGGCTAGGAATTATCTGTGGATGGAAATAGACAGATGACGCTTCAGGTCAGAACCCTTCTTCAGACTACGGGGAGGATATGTTTAAAGCAACAAGTTAATGAAGAGAAGAAAATCAGTTTTACTGAATCCTTGAAGTGAAGATTGATGGATTTTTAAATCAGCAAGGGAAATGGAGGGGGGGGGTTATGGGGAGAGGGTGGGAAAGTGAATGTGAGACAAGGTAGATCAGCTACATTTCTGAAGGTCAGCATGCAGGAGGGCCTGAATGGCCTGCTATTCCTAATCCTTGAAATTAAAAAATGCATTATTTCCCAATTCCTATCATAAAACTGTATGAAGGTGCAAGAATAACAAGTTATTAAACTTCAAACCTGGTTTAATGACAATCGAGGATGCAATGTTACAGACAAGGCCGCAGTTCCCTAACTAGTGCCACCCAGTGGAACCTCCCCCGGGTAACATGCATGCGCAGGACAACTTCCTCCAGGAACAGCGTCTGCAATAACTCAACACAGACTGTGAACACAGTGACTGATCTACATCCCCTTTCCTTAGGTCATGTTCCATATAATGACAACATTTCTTGTTAAGTAGTAAATATAGCAGGACATATAAAATGACCAATATCCAAGAGATATATTCAGTTACTGCTATGAAAAACATGAGGTGAGAAATATAAGAGGACACCCTGCTTAATATGCAAGTAGTATGAATATCAGTTACAATAGCCAAACAAGTATACACACTGTGAAACACAAAATTAAGGTCGCAGCATAGTAAACATACTTTACATATTGACTTGAATACTTGATTGTCAGCTTTTAGCACACTATAGATTAACCTCAGTGTTTCTAAGTATATTTAGTTGACAAGTGAATTCAGTCTCTGTATTTGGGATTTGGTTTGCTAACACGTCCTGAGCGTATTCTGTACAGACTTTCAGTGGTGTTCAAAGGCAGCTTAGCCACAGGCACCTGAACCTGGAGCTGCTCAGTGTCCATTATTTCTTGTTTGTCTCTTGTGAGAGCATTACAGTCTTTTGACCCAAGTCCAGTATCCTGGTGATCAGTGTCACTTGGATTTAGCTGTGCTGGGGCAGGCTCGACTACTGGCAAAATGTGTCTGCAATTCCTTCTGTACAGTTTTCCTTTTGAGTGAATAAGGTAAGACCTGGGCTCTTGGCATATTTCCTTTAACATGCCTGTCCGGTTGTAACCTTGTAGGGTCTGCCACCTGACAACCTGTCCTTCCATCAAAGGCTGAAGTGGTCGGCTTGATTTGTCATAGCACTTTTTGTGACAGTCTTATTTAGAAGCTGGGCTTTTACCTCCTGAGTCTTATGCATATGTGGTTCAAGCAGCTTCCTTCAGACTGGGAGAGTAGTACGCGTTTGCCTTGAAATTAGTCTTTGTGCTGGAGATCCAAGCTTTGTGTCACGTGGCACATTTCTGAGATTGAGGTGGTTTAGAAAAACATCAGTTCTGTCTCTGAGACTTCTCCATGAGTTTTTAGTGCTAGGACAGCCATTTCAGCGAACCCATTAGATTGGGGATACTCTGGGCTGCTGGTAACATGAGTGAAGTCCCACGATGTAGTGAAGGCTTTAAAGTGCCGGCTTGTGAACTGTCTGGCATTGTCTGATATGAGGGTGTGTGGTGCTCCATGAACTGAAGTGTCTCTTAAGTTTTAGAAACATAGAAAATAGGTGCAGGAGGAGGCCATTCGGCCCTTCGAGCCAGCACCACCATTTATTGTGATCATGGCTGATCATCTACAATCAGTAACCTGTGCCCAACTTCTGCCCATATCCTTTGATTTCACTAGCCCCCAGAGCTCTAACTAACTCTCCCTTAAATTCATCCAGTGATTCGGCCTCCACTGCCCTCTGTGGCAGAGAATTCCACAAATTCACAACTCACTGGGTGAAAAAGTTCCTTCTCACCTCAGTTTTAAATGGCCTCCCCTTTATTCTCTGTGAGGAGTCTTCAAAGAATCGTAGTGGATCTTGATGCGTCGCTGGGAAATCAATTGGTATGAAATTTCTTGGCGACAGCTGGCTTGTCGCCAGGTATCATTGCTTATTGCGGGCGCTATCCAATGCTGTCCCCAGGTTTGTTAGGTTCTCTTAGATGCATTTAGAAGCACATATATATTAAATTAAGTAAAGTCATTTGAAGATACCATAAAATACTTGTGTTTAACCAATTTATTTACCATCAGGACATTTGACAGGTAGATTGGAGGCGACAGTTTGACTTAGGTAAGCGTGGGAATTTTCGCGATGTTTATGGCCATCAGCGATTACATTTAAAGTAGGCTCCCAACCCAGATATGCAACCCAGAAATGCATCTCCCGTACATTTTCAAAGAATGCCCACACCCTGCACAAAAATCCATTTAACCATTTAAAAAATTATAATTCTTAATACTGCTATTAGTAAACTGGAAGTCAATCCAGTTTATGCCTTGTTACCGTCCCGGGCAAGATGTTATATTTCAAAACTCTCAAGTACTTACTGACTTGTCAGTGATTTCAGCGAAAATTAGGATGCCGGAGAAGCATTGACAGCGTGGAAATTTTGTGGTGTTTCCGAAGACGGTGTAATCTCCACCTGACTCGGCATTGTCGTGGTCATTGTCGTTGGGTAAAAGAAAATTTTGGCGATCTGCTACGACTTTGGCAATCACCGGCAGTCGCCTAAGTGGGACAGGCCCTTTATGAAGGCCAACATGCCATTAGCTTTCTTCACTGCCTGCTGTACCTGCATGCCAACTATCAAAGGCTTTCTGGAAGTCTAGATACACTACATCTACCGGCTCCCCTTCATCCATTTTACTTGTCACATCCTCAAAAAATTCCAGAAGATTAGTCAAGCATGATGTCCCTTTCATAAACCCATGCTGACTTGGACTTATCCTTTTACTGCTATCCAAATGCACCGTTATTACCTCTTTAATAATTGACTCCAGCATCTTCCCCACCACTGATGTCAGGCTAACTGGTCTATAATTCCCCATTTTCTCTCTCACACCTTTCTTGAAAAGTGGGATAACATTAGCTATCCTCCAATCTACAGAAACTGATCCTGAATCTATTGAACATTGGAAAATTATCACCAATGCGTCCACTATTTCTAGAGCCACTTCCCCGAGTACCCTGGGATGCAGACCATCAGGCCCTGGGGATTTATCATCCTTCAGTCCCATCAGTCTACCCAATACTATTTCTCGCCTAATGCAATTTCTTTCCGTTCCTCTATCCCCTGAGATCCTCTAGTGCATCTGGGAGATTGTTTGTGTCTTCCTTAGTGAAGTACCTGTTCAACTCTTCTGCCATTTTCTTGTTACCCATAATAATTTCACCCGTGTCTGCCTTCAAGGGATCCACATTTGTCTTTGCTAATCTTTTTCTCTTAACATATCTAAAGAAGCTTTTACTGTCGTTCTTTATATTCTTGGCCAGCTTCCCCTCGTACTTCATCTTTTCAGCTCGTTTTGAGACGACTATTGCTGAAGTAGCGTCACAAAGCAGGTCAATCTCATACCAGCTTGAATACGTGTCCACTAGCACCAAGTATTGCTGACTGTGCCATTTGAAGACGTCTGTTGCCACAGTCAACCAAGGCAGGTCTGGAACTGGATGCAGAAGGAGTGGTTCTTTCTGCTGGTGTGACTTTGTGCTGTTACACACTGTAGGAGTCATTTATGTTTAGGCTAGCTACTGTTGGCATATTATATTATTTTGTCTAGATGTATCTTGCCGTATTATTTTGGATACTTGGGGGCAGCTGTTAGATGTACAGGGTGGTGTATATATATGGGCATAAGGGACTGGGAGTGGCCAGATACAGGAAGGGAGAGTATATAGTTCTTACCAGACCTGGCAACAGACCATCGACTGGAAAGACCTGGGACCAGACCAGGGACAGAGCAACCAGCTACGACTTGTATGCAAAATAAGTACAGCCTGGTATGTTAATCTCCTTGTTTGTACAACTACTTCAATAAGCAACTAATTAAACTGGAAAAAACGACTGGAAGATCTGTTCTGCTGGGTCTGTGTAAGATCACTCCGACTCCGTGCAGTAATGGCAATTGGAAAAGGAAGTCACTGGAAAAGTCTGGAAGTTGCCCTTATACACACAGAGCATGACTGTATTTCCTTGTTGATGTCGTCAGAAAACCATGCCTCTTGCTCTCCATTTGGTAGGTTCTGCACCAGGATGCCCTATGTGCATGACACGTGTTGAACTACATGGACCAGCTGCAGGTCTCCGAGCTGCAGAGGATACCATTTCAGGAGCATGCAGACATGCATGGCAAAAGCTTGTCTGATGACACTTCCCGAATCAGGGAGCTCGAAGACAAGCTGCGGACAGCAGAGTCACAGCTGCAGAGCAGGGAATCAGAGCTGGATCAGCTTCAACATCACAACACTGTCCTGCAGGAGATATTGCCGCTCCGAAAAGCTCAAAACGGCAGCTTAACTGCTGAAGTGGAAGAACTCTCCGCCGCTCTTAGAGACACTAAGAGTACACTGGTGCACACAGAGCAGGAGCTTGAGCAGAAGGCTGCCTGTGTGGAGGCACAGCACAAGCACATCGGCAGTCAGTAGGAGAAGCTGCAGGGTGTGGAACAGGTGCTCATAAACGGAGAGCAGGAACGCTGCAGATTGCACAACACTGCAGGAGCTGAAGGGGAATATCTGCGTTATCTGCCGTGTTCGCCTGTTCCTGGATTCGGAGAGGCACCATGATAATAATGCACATTCAGTTCCTGCCAGTGATGAGAAGGTGGTTACCCTGATAAAGGAGGAGACTTGTACTGGGAATAAACAGAAAGATGTCTCGAAACTTGACTTCAGTTTTGACTGCGGTTTCTAACCAGTGGCAAAGCAAGAAGTCTTTGAAGACATCTCTCAGTTGGTGCAGTCTGCCTTGGATGGATACAATGTGTGCATCTTTGCCTATGGTCAAACAGGCAGTGGGAAGACCTACACCATGGAGGGGACTGATGATCTGACGTGTGAGACCAAGGGGATGATTCCGTGCGCAGTCAATCAGATGTTCGGCACTGCGCAGACTGGAGACAATGGGGTGAGTGTACATGATCACTGCCACCTTTCTGGAGATCAACAACGAGACCATCCGTGACCTGTTGGTGACAAAATCGCAGAAGGCCATCGAATACAAGATCAAGGTAAGGAGCAACAAGACGAGCAGCTGTACGTGACCAACCTGTAGTACATCAGTGTCATTACGGTGGAGGTCAACAAGTTTATTACCATTGTGAAAGCCAACCGCTCCGTGGCAAAGACAGCAATGAATGATCATTCATCACTGAGTTTTTGGATGGCGCCGACGATGGCTGTCAAGGTGCACTGCTCCTTGCTGTTTTGTATGTGTTTGTGTCGTCTGTGAAAATCCCACAAAGATCACTTTCACGAGAGAGGTATACCTACAGTACCTTCAAACATCGTTCCGGATTTCTCTATTACTAATAGCTGGACTATTGGGACATACTCGTCGGCGGGGCTGTGGCTGTGTTCAAGGTCTTGAAACGGAGGAGGACCCATGGGAAGCACTCTGGAGCACTCACCCGACTCCGGCGACGAGAATTACACACACCGCTCCCGAGTATATTCCTTGCAAATCTACGTTCTCTCAAAGTGGACGAACTGCAACTTCCGCGCCATACAAAAAAGGACTTCTCTCGAGCCGCTGCCCTGTGCTTCGCCGAGACCTGGCTGTGTGAGTCGATCCCGGACAATGCACTGCAACTGGCTGGCTTTCAACTATACAGAGCAGACTGCGAGGCAAAGGCAGTGGGAAAATCAAGAGGAGGTGGAATATGCTTCTATACTAACCAGGACTGGTGCAGCGACATCACGGTACTGTCTAACTTCTGTTCCCACAATCTAGATTTTCTTTAAATATAAACCGCAAACCCTTTTATTCTCAGAGGGAATTTGCCTCCCCTATATTCTCGCTGGAGTTTACGTGTACGTGAGGCGCAAACTCAACTCACTGACCAGGTATTGAGGGTAGAGAGTGACCATGGTCATTGTTTTGGGGGACTTTAACATGGTTAACCTCAGTCAAGAGCTCCCAAAGTACAGACTTCATGTTACCTGCCCCAGCAGCGGGGAGAGAACATTTGATCACTGTTACACTTCAATCAAGAACCATATCGCTCTGTTCCCCGAGCAGCTCTGGGTCTCTCTGATCATCGTTTAGTTCACGTTATTCCGACCTACAGGCAGAAACTAAAATCTGCTAAGCCTCTGGTCAGAACAATGAATAAGTGAACGAGCGAGGACATTGAAAAGCTACAGTTCTGCTTTGAATGCATTGATTGGAATGTGTTCAGGGAGGCAACCACAAGCCACGGTGAGACAATAGACAATAGACAATAGGTGCAGGAGTAGGCCATTCAGCCCTTCGAGCCAGCACCGCCATTCAATGCGATCATGGCTGATCACTCTCAATCAGTACCCCGTTCCTGCCTTCTCCCCATACCCCCTCACTCCGCTATCCTTAAGAGCTCTATCCAGCTCTCTCTTGAAAGCATCCAACGAACTGGCCTCCACTGCCTTCTGAGGCAGAGAATTCCACACCTTCACCACTCTCTGACTGAAAAAGTTCTTCCTCATCTCCGTTCTAAATGGCCTACCCCTTATTCTTAAACTGTGGCCCCTTGTTCTGGACTCCCCCAACATTGGGAACATGTTTCCTGCCTCTAATGTGTCCAATCCCCTAATTATCTTATATGTTTCAATAAGATCCCCCCTCATCCTTCTAAATTCCAGTGTATACAAGCCCAATCGCTCCAGCCTTTCAACATACGACAGTCCTGCCATTCCGGGAATTAACCTAGTGAACCTACGCTGCACGCCCTCCATAGCAAGAATATCCTTCCTCAAATTTGGAGACCAAAACTGCACACAGTACTCCAGGTGCGGTCTCACCAGGGCCCGGTACAACTGTAGAAGGACCTCTTTGCTCCTATACTCAACTCCTCTTGTTACGAAGGCCAACATTCCATTGTGACATCCTCTGTCAGCTTTTGCGAGGACAGTTGCATTCCCACTAAGACCCAGATCTGGTTCAACAACGACAACCCCTGGTGCACAGCAGAACTCGGACAGCTCCGCCAGTCAAAAGATGAGGCCTTCAGGAGTGGGGATGCAGTCATCTACAGGCAGGCCAAGTACAAGCTGAGAAGCAGAATCAGAGCTGCCAAGGAAAAGTACTCTGAGAAGCTGAGGAGCAAGTTCTCAGCTAATGACTCTTCTTCAGTTTGGAAGGGCTTTCAAGAAATCACCAGCTACAAGAGGAAAACTTGCACAAGGCTCCTTGGACAATCGTCAGCTGACCAACGACCTGATCACTACTTCACACCTACTCACAGTCTGCCTCCGTTCTGCAAAGACTGGACCCTTCCCCACCCACTCCTCCCCAATCACCACCTCACACCTACTCGAGCCTGGCTCCAGTCTGCAAAGACTGGGCCCTCGTCCACTACACACCCCCTCTTTGCTGCCTAACATCAGTCTGGCCCCTTCTCCATCTCCAACAATAGAAATTGAGGAGGTGGAGAGGGTACAGGAGACAGAAAAGCCGGAAATCTCCAGGACCAGACAATGTTTCCCCCTCTACCCTCAAGCTCTGTGCTGAACAACTGGCACAGACATTTTCAACCAGTCCCTGCAAACCTGCACTGTCCATGCCTGCTTCAAAGTCTGTACCCAAAAAGACAAGGGTCATTGGTCTTAATGACTACAGGCCTGTCGCACTGACCTCTATAGTCATGAAGACCTTTGAAAGACGTGCTGGCCCAGCTGAAAAACATCACAAACTCCCTGCTGGACCCTCTGCATTTGCATATAGGGCCAATAGATCGGTGGATGACGCTGTCAACCTAGGTCTGCACTTCAGCCTCCAGTGCAGACTGGATTTTGTTTGTGTGCTTTAGCGCTGCATTGAACATCATTGTGCCAGAGCTACTACACTCCATACTCTCCCAGTTGACTGTGCTTGAACCCCTCTGTCAGTGGATCATCAACTTCCTGACAGAAAGCAGCGTGCGAGGCTGGGAAAGCACATCTCGGACCCGCAGACCCTCAACATAGGAGCACGGCAAGGCTGCATACTCGCTCCTCTCCTTTACTCTCTCTACACCAATGACCACCTCTACAGACCCCTCTGTCAAGCTTCTCAAGTTTACGGATGACACAACCCTGATTGGACTGATCCAGGATGGAGAAGAATCTGCCTTCAGACAGGAAGTGACACAGCATCCTGGTACTTTCGTAACAACCTGGAGCTCAATGCTGTTAAGACAGTGGAACTGATTGTAGATTTTAGGAGAGCTCCCCCTCCCCTCCCCCCACTCACCATCAACAACACAACAGTCACATCTGTGGAGTAATTTAAGTTCCTGGGAACCATCATCTCCAAGGACCTTAAATGGGGGGCCACCATCGACTCCACTGTCAAAAAGGCCCAACCGATGATGTACTTCCTGTGGCAGCTGAGGACCACAGGCAATGATGGTCCAATTCTATACTGCCATCGTAGAGTCTGTCCTCACCTTCTCCATCATGGTTTGGTTTGGCTCAGCCACCAAGCACGACATCCGAAGGCTGCAACGAATCGTTCGATCATCTCGAGTGGCAGAGCATCCTCTTGGACAATGGAAAATGGCAATGTGTATGGCTATCCCTCTAGGTGGCACTGCAACTTAACCATACCAACTGTTTTGATTTTACTGCCCCCATATGCAATAAGGTTTGTGGCTTTAATGCATGCTCTTAGTTGTTCAAATGCATTTTTTGACAACACATTACACTTGGAACCTGTGTCTACTTTTATTTCAACGGGAATGCTATTAACTTGCAGTGTCCAAAACTTCATCAGTTTTTTCTATCTGTGCATCAGTTGAATCAGCAGTCATTTGTAGTGTAATTTCATCGACAGAAAATGTTTCATCAGCACTGCTGTCGGCTTGGTCAGGTTCTAGCTGGTGAACAGTCCTCCTAGGTCTCTGCCTGTTGTAGGTTTGTTGTGTGGACTTGCAGCACTTTTAAAAATGATTCCTTTTTTTTTTTTTTTTTTTTTTTACAGGTATAACACTGTTAACCAAAAGCTGGACATTTGTCTCGTTTAGCTGTAACAACCTCTACAGTTGTTGCAGTTGGCAATATACTGTGTACCAGTTTTTTTCTGACTGGTGTTTCATTTTTATCTCAGGCTTCTGTTTTCTCATGAACCTAGCCTGGACTGCATCAACATTTGAGCATATAGTGGAGAAGCCAGCATTTTGTTGTACTCTTCAGTCATCTCATGAATTTGACAGATGGAGACAGCCTTAACTAATGTCGAATTACTATCACGCAGCAGCACCTTTCTCAAATTGTCATTATTGATGCCACAGACCAGTCTATCTCTAATAAGCTCCTCATAGAGATCTTCAAATTTGCAGCTTTTTGCTTTAATCCTTAAATCACTGACATATGATTCAATTGTCTCACCAGCCTTTTGATTCAGTGTTGGACATGTGTCTTTCCATAGTAACATTGGTCTGAGGGTTGCATATCTCCCGAAATTTCCTCAAGGCATTCAGGATCCTCTTTAGGTTCCGCGGGAATCCTAGCTGACAGAGTTGACACAATGCTGCAAAAAGAATTACACCTTCAACTGGACAAGTCTATCTTCTGGACCGATAGCACAACAGTGTTTTAGTACATCAACAACTAAACCAAACGCTTCCAAACATTCGTAGCAAACAGGATCTCTTTTGTAAGGAATTCGATTGATGTATCACAATGGATATGTGTTAGCACAAAGGTAAAGCCTCTAGAGGACTAACAGCAGACCACTTCTTAAGCTGTAAAAGATGGATCAAAGTTTCTCTAAGCCAGACAGAGAATTGCCAAAACCTCACTTGGAATCTGCAATCTCTGCTAATGATCCAGAAATCAAGCAAGACATCACAATGAATGTCATTGTCAAAAAATCCATTGAACCCCATAAACTCTCTGATCACCTATTTCTCATCATGGAGGAATCTGAAGACTGCCAAAGCTTGGCGTCTTAAAGTAAAGACAATACTCTTGCAGTTGACTCGAAAGAGAAAGGAGATTCAGACTGCTGTGAGTAGCTTTGAAAAAGATCCTGGCAAACTAAAGGAAACGGTTGAAAAGGAGATGCAAGTCTTTAAAGCAACACTCCGCAGACAATGTTTATGTGCTGAAGATCTTTTCCAGGCAGAAAGCGCAATCATCTCTTTCGGTCAAAGACAAAGATTGAAAAAGAAGAACTATCAGTATGAGAAGCTGGTAGAAATGGCGTCAAAAGAAGCAGTCATTTGTACAAACTGGATCCGGTGCTGGATGATGGACTTCTGAGAGTAGGTGGTCACCTGAATAGACTAGCGATGTCTGAAGAGGCCAAACATCCTATTATTCATGTGAAGGATCAACACTACTGTTACGACATATCCATGAACAGCTCGGACATGGAAGAAGCCATATGCTGTCTCATATGGCTCCGTGAAAGATACTGGATTATTAAAGCTAACTCCGCTGCAAGAAAAATCATAACAGACTATGTTGTGTGTAAACGACAGCGAAGATTGAAGAATCACCAAAATAGATTAGATGCCAACACATAGTACATACCTTTCTTTTTTGATTATGTGTAAAGTTTTTATAGCTCCAATGTTTATTGGTAATTGTTTAGTTATATACGTAGAACAATATAATATGCTTACAGTAGCTAGCCTAAACATAAATGGCTACTGTGTAAAATATGGATCAAATGCTGTTGTGTAGGAGCCATTTATGTTTAGGCTAGCTACTGTTGGCATATTATATTATTTTGACTGGATATATCTTGCGTATTATTTTGGACACTTGGAGGCAGTCGTTAGATGTACAAGGTAGCATAAGGGACTGGCCAGATACAGGGAGGGAGAGTATACATTCAGGGAACATACCAACAATTGGACAGATCCGAGACCTGGGACCAGACCAGGGACGGAGCAGCCAGCTATGACTTGTATGCGAAATAAGTAAAGTCTGGTATGTTCATCTCCTTGTCTGTACAACAATAAACAACTAATTAAACTGGAAAAAAACGACTGGAAGATTTGTTCTGTTGGGTCTGCGTAAGATCACTCCTACTCCCTGCGTAGTAATGGCAATCGGAAAATAAGTCATCGGAAAAGTCTGAGAGTTGCCATTACACCTGGTTTAATGACCGTCGAAGATGCAACGTTACAGACAAGGCTGCAGTTCCCCAACTAGTGCCACCCACCGGAACCTCCCCCAGGCAACATGTATGCGCAGGATAACTTCCTCCAGGAATGGCATCTGCAATAACTCAACATAGACTGTGAACACAGTGACTGATCTTCAAAACCATGTTACCCACAGAAATTCAACCATCCTAGATGTTTCTCTCACATAACACTCCTCTCAATTCAGCCATATACCCTGTGCCTCCACCCCAAGCTCTCCATCCAGCGGATTCAATCTTTGATGCAATTCAATAATTAACCATTGTGTAGTTTACTGGGTGCCCAGCATGGCCCACATTCATTCCTTACTGAATGGAACTGATTTTGTTCACTTGTTCAAATATTCAGGTATAGAGTTCCCGTGCAGTTGTGCACATTTTCCTGCCATCATTGCTGTAGCTTATTTAAGGAATGTCTTAACTCAACAACCTAGTCTCCACAATTTTTAATAAGCAAGTTTCTTCTTATAATTGACTTGCATATCATTTAATTTTTGTAAACCTTTGTGCTCAAATAGGTAAGAATCTCTGAATTCTCATCCCGGTCACATCCTGACAGCATCAAACTGGACATCATCAACAACCAACCTCGTATTATGACCGGTACTGAACCTGCACATGGAACATCTCACACTTCAAAGACTGACTTGGTTCGGGATGTAATCAGATCTGCTGAAGAAGCACAACTTGCCCAAAAGCATGCAAAACGTATATTGATCAGAGATGAAGATAGAGAATATTGTCAAACTCAGGGTAACAGCCTCTACTCGTTGTTGGAAGAAATTAAGGAAATGGCTCTTCAAGATGTTTCAGTGGGATAAGTATCATAGCCAAGACTTTGGGTCCATTTTAAATATCTTAATGAAAACCACTAATAGTAACAGATTTTTTAGCATATTTGATGCCAAGGTAGTCAGAACTAAGTGGCTGGTGCCAGTTATTCAAACAACCCATAGGAATGCAGTTTAATGTTATTTAAAATACTAAACATGGTAATTAACAATGCAAAAGATGTAGAGATTTGTTGTTTTGAACAAGATGTATATATTCTAAGTTTTATTCAATGTATTTGGTACAAGGTTTTACCATTCATTTGCAGTTACCATACCAGGGTTAGAAAATAAACTAATATAATAAGTAGTCTGTTTTGTGCTTACAGCTGGTTTGAGTATTTTTTTTTACTCATACACAGCATACAATTCACGTTTCCATCGTGTTCGTTAGGACTTTCCGATAAAGCAGGTTTTATCTTACAGTAAGCTTAAAACATATTTAACTAGGTTTCATATCAGGAAGAAAACCTTTTTGGTAGCTCAATACCATATCTCACCCTCAAACTTACCAGGAAACAAAACGTCATTTGAGAGATTAGCTTCAGTGACATTTCTGGGCACCAGTGGTAAAACTGTGGTGAGAACATAGCCATAATTAGGTTCCCAAATTCTATTTGCAATATAGTGATTTAGTATTTGTACAACTGTCGCAGTTCAGAATCACTGTGAAATACTGCACAACCAAAACAAACATTGCATTAAATTCTTCACTTCTCACCTAATTTCGATGCCATACTTTAAAAAAACAAAACTCTGACATGTTTAATCATCATCTGTGGAGGTTTCCAGCTGTTGATGAAGCATCCCTATCAATGTTCAGTTTCTGCACTTCAGGAACAAGTTTGGAACAATCAGTGCCTTTCTGTAGTTTCAGAATTGTCTGTTGATTCAAAGGAGTCAATTGCTTTGTTCTGTACCTGTTAAGTCTTTTGGAATTTCCACAGCAAGACTGATCTCTGTTGGAATTTGAAATTCACCAAGTGGCTCAGATAGTGCAGTTTTGGTTACCTCTTCCGAAGTTTTACTTTTTACATTTTCATCTTCAAACATATCAGGATCAAGCAACATCTTTTTATTTGGCTCCATGGACTGACTCAGGCACTGGGAATTTTCTTGATCTGAAATACAATGGGCAAAATGTTCCTGAATAATCTGCAGGCACTAATCAATTCAAATGGTTGTCTTTGAGATTGGGAATGATACTTCTCAGCTAAGGAGCACTGTGAAGTTACTGAAGATGCAGTTGTAGATTCCTCCACAACAGTCATACAACACCTAAGTAGGCTCTCCAGTCCAACTTGCCCATGTGGACCAAGTTGCCCCATCTACACTAGTCCTATCTGCCCGAGTTTGGCTCATATACCTCTAAACCTCTCCTGTCCAAATTTATTTCAAATGCCATTATATTAACTGCCCAACACCTCCTCTGGCAGCCCTTTCCATATACCCACCACCTATGTGAAAATGTTGCCCCTCAGATTCCTATTAAATCTTTTCCCTCTCATCTTAAACCTATGTCCTCTGGTTTTTGATTCTCTTACTTTGGGTAAAAAACTGCATCTACTCTATCTATTCCCTTCATGACATTATACATCTCTATGACGACCCCTCATTCTCCTGCACCCCAGATAATAAGGTCTTAGCCGGATCATCCTCTCCCTAGAACTCAGACATTCTTATAAATCTTCTCTGCACTCTTTCTAGCTTAACACATCTTTGTCAGAGCAGGGTGACCAAAACTGAACACAATACACCAAATGTAGCCTCACCAACATCCTGTACAAAAGAGGAAACATCCTCTCTAGATCTACCCTGCCAAGACCCCTTGGGATCATTTACATTTAAATCATCCCCTCTCACTCTTCCGAATTTAAGATCCAAGCTGAGCTTGTCTGCCAGGTATTAATCAAATAAAACTCCTTTGGATACATTTCTTCTAGCCTTATCATACCCAAGTATGAGACTATTTCCATGCCCTATGCTCAAGCTGCGATCTCTCCAAAGGCCCATTTAAATGAAAAGTATGACTTCCCTTTTTATACTCAAATCCTCGTAATAAAGTTTCCAGTTTTCCTAATTACTTGCAGTATCCACATACAGGTGTTTGATGAATCATGAACTAGAATACCCAGATCCCTCAGCAGTTTTTAACCATTTAAATATTTTTTTTACCTGCCAAATTAGATAGTTTCACACTTAGTTGCACTGAACAAACATGGGGTAGAGTTTACAGATATGAAGAATCTAGATTAAAATCTACAAATCGGAGCAGTTTAACTAGCTGTTTTAAAAAAAATTCACTCAGTGATGTTTAGAAATAATCTGTCTCTTTGAATGTATAGTCATCGTATTACATGGTCCACCCAAGGAGGCAGACTGGGTCACAATGGCAGAATGGAACCTCTAATACACCGTAATCCCTCAATGCATAAAATTTCAGCATGGTTTAATTAGATTTTATCTAATCAGGAGAGCATGTTCAACTAATTTTGAAATGAATGAAATTGCAAGAGTAAAACAATTTTCTTTTAGATCAAATCGGTACGTCAGTGAACGTTGTTTACAATTAATGCACCATATTTCGAGAATTATTGAGCAAAATCTACTCATAACAAAAAATAAGCAATGCATGTGCTGGTGCAGGACTGTATGTGTAAAGCAGTTACACATCTTTAACTTAGGCAGCAAGTATATTTTGCTCCATAAATTACTACAAGATATCAGACAATTTCATAAGCCCTATCACCAGGAACCACATTTGACCAGAACATTGTATTCCAGCACCAACTTAATCACTGTGTAATAGAACAGGTGATAAGGATACATACTTGTAGGCTACTAAATTCCAATCCTCCATGTACATAAGCTACTGATGAAATCCTCCTTCAGAGAAGGAAGATAAAGAGTAAATCCCACTGCTACCTTCTCCTGTTTTAAACAGTAAAAAACAGGTCACCGTATTACCATTTCCTTTGGTACAAAAATCAGTGGCCTGCAGTAAATTCAATTTTAAAAAGCACTTAATAATCACCATTGGAGGGGGTTTGATTTGTCAGCTGGAATCTTGCTTGTCGTCTCTCAAGTGCAAGCTGTTTGTTCCTTTCGATCTGAACCTGTTGTTTCTCAGAGAGTGCACTGGAGCCTGGAGTTGATTTTGAAACTGGCTGGCTGGGCATTGCATCGAATGAAGTTTCAAAATCACCAGTTTGGACTCTGTCTTCACTCTCCATAACTGTAAATACAAATGGTTTATTTCAGAGGATTTTTGCTTGTCAATTTATAACAAATCTCTAATTAATTCTCCAGAAACCTTCATGACTTTACCTGAATGTTAACCGAGGTAGATATTAGGAAATTTTAAGTTAGTGTTCATCTGTTATGGCAACATCAAAACACCACCACTCATTTCCCATTACAGTTTGCTATCACATTCAGTAAAAGAAAATGCGAAAAATCAGAATGTGTATAAATGTAGTAGGACTGTTTAACTCAGCTGTGATGCACTCAGACCAAAAAGCCCACGAAAATTAAAGGATTTACTTGAGATAACAGGACCTACCTAGTGGCTTCAGACAAAGTTGTCAGTAGAGCAGAGAAATATAAATTGTAGTAATGGATCCCTGCAAGTTCTGCTGGATGGAGATAGGAGCTAAATCTGTAGGAATTCATAAAGGTGAAACAAAAAATCCCTGACCATCTCTATTTTATGAGAATTGCTGGATGGGGTTGGGGGGGGAGTGAATTTATGAATTGGTCTCTGCTCACCTGTTTATGTAAGAGTGGGGTGAAGATTTCTGATGCATACTGGAAAGAGTTCTTGTCGGTAATAAGGTTTGGGAAGAGGACAGGACAAACAATAGCCCTGAATTTATGGGGAATTGTCAGCATTTCTGCACAAAACACACATCCCAAGTCCTTTGACCTAGCGTTATTGACTATGCCCAAACACCAAACTGCTCAGAGTGCAGCAAATGCCATGCAAAGTGTGGAATGATTGCTTTTGGTGGAGTATTGGGTCAATTAGAATGGAGGGTATTTATTCATTTTTACTCAATTTTGAAAGCAAGATACATTTTGACAGCCAGTTAATGTGGCTTAAACTGATGACTTCTCTTTTGGGTAGGGTTAATTCTACCAAAAAACCTCTTCTACATATCACCATCACTCCTCACATCACCCATGTAACCAATTACATTGCGGAAGTATATAAAATGCTGAAGTAACTCAGCGGGCCAGCATCTCTGGAGAACATAGATGACGGTTCCAGTCAAGACCCTTCTTCAGGATCTGAAGAAGGGTTTCGACCCAAAACGTCACACATCCATGTTCTCCAGCGATGCCGCCTGATCGGCTGAGTTACTCCAGCACTTTGTGTCCTGCAGTTCTTTATTTCTACATTGCAGACGACCACGTCACCAAGCATATCCTCACTGCATGGGATTGAGCCAACTCTGGGCAGTGGTCATCAGTTAATTCAGATAACTTGCTGCCAACATCAAATTCTAAGCTGTTTCTTGTTTTTTAGAAATTGTGATTGAAGCAAAGGCCATGTCATTATTTGATTAGTAAAGAAAGGGCCTTATAAAGGTGAACATTCATATTACTATCTTGGGCTAACATGCCCACTTCCATGCTACCATTTGCAAAGAAGATCAGGGTTGGTATGTATACACACCATGGAAAACCCATCTGTCCTTGCTGTCTGGGTCAACATGCAAATAACCACTTTTGGCAATGTTTTTATGAACAAGCAATAATTTAACAGTGTTTCTTTTTAATGGTGAAATAATACACAAGCCGGTTCACTGAAGCCCTTCGGGGGGAAATCTGTCCTTACCCAGTCTGGACAGTAGAGTGACAAGACCCACTAATCTGAAGTAACTCAAAATTAAGCTGGTCTTGAAGTCTTACATATAGCAAGTTCTGGCAATCCAACTGGGGTGGGGAGAGGGGAAAGATTTATTCTACTGTTTAATCCTGCACAAAACACTGTATTGGATACAAATCAGCATGACAACCTCTTGTCAGATTGCTGGAGTGTGTATAGTTCAACAACCACACCTTTACATACAGCGCAATCTTTTATCATTTATTTAAAGGAAACAACATTACACCATTAAAAGTACAGTGGAAAAAGCTGCACGTAACACAGCCACCACAAGCCTTGCAGCTTATATATAACAATATAACATATAACAACTACAGCATGGAAACAGGCCTGTTAGGCCCTACCAGTCCACGCCGACCATTCTCCCTGACCTAGTCTCATCTACCTGCACTCAGACCATAACCCTCCAATCCCCTCCTATCCATATACCTATCCAATTTACTCTTAAATAATAAAATCGAGCCAGCCTCCACCACTTCCACCGGAAGCCCATTCCATACAGCCACAACCCTCTGAGTAAAGAAGTTCCCCCTCATGTTACCCCTAAACCTTTGTCCCTCAATTCTGAAGCTATGTCCCCTTGTTGGAATCTTCCCCACTCTCAAAGGGAAAAGCCTACCCACGTCAACTCTGTCCGTCCCTCTCATAATTTAAAAAACCTCTATCAAGTCCCCCCTCAACCTTCTACGCTCCAAAGAATAAAGACCCAACCTGTTCAACCTCTCTCTGTAGCCTAAGTGCTGAAACCCAGGCAACATTCTAGTAAATCTCCTCTGTACCCTCTCCATTTTGTCGACATCCTTCCTATAATTTGGCGACCAGAACTGCACACCATACTCCAGATTCGGCCTCACCAATGCCCTGTACAATTTCAACATTACATCTCAACTTCTATACTCGATGCTCTGATTTATAAAGGCAAGCATACCAAACGCCTTCTTCACCACCCTATCCACATGAGATTCCACCTTCAGGGAACAATGCAGTTATTCCCAGATCCCTCTGTTCCACTGCATTCCTCAATTCCCTACCATTTACCCTGTACGTCCTATTTTGATTTGTCCTACCAAAATGCAGCACCTCACACTTATCAGCATTAAACTCCATCTGCCATCTTTCAGCACACCCTTCCAAAAGGCCCAAGTCTCTCTGTAGACTTTGAAAATCTACCTCACTATCAACTACTCCACCTATCTTAGTATCATCTGCATATTTACTAATCCAATTTGCCACACCATCATCCAGATCATTAATGTAAATGACAAACAACAGTGGACCCAACACAGATCTTTGGGGCACTCCACTAGACACTGGCCTCCAACCTGACATACAATTGTCAACCGTTACCCTCTGGTATCTCCCATTCAGCCATTGTTGAATCCATCTTGCAACCTCACTATTAATACCCAACGATTTAACCTTCTTAATCAACCTTCCATGTGGAACCTTGTCAAATGCCTTACTGAAGTCCATATAGACAACATCCACAGCCTTGCCCTTATCAATTTCCCTGGTAACCTCTTCAAAAAATTCAAGAAGATTAGTCAAACATGACCTTCCAGGCACAAATCCATGTTGACTGTTTCTAATCAGGCCTTGATTATCCAAATAATTATATATATTGTCCCTAAGTATCTTTTCCATTAATTTTCCCACCACAGACGTCAAACTAATAGGTCTATAATTGCTAGGTTTACTTTTAGAACCTTTTTTAAACAAAGGCACAACATGCGCAATGCGCCAATCTTCCGGCACCATCCCTGTTTCTAATGACGTTTGAAATATTTCCGTCATAGCCCCTGCTATTTCTGCACTAACTTCCCTCAATGTCCTAGGGAATATCCTATCAGGACCTGGAGACTTATCCACTTTTATATTCTTCAAAAGTGTCCGTACCTCCTCTTCTTTAATCATCCTAATTTCCATCACTACTCTACTTGTTTCGCTTACCTCACATAATTCAATATCCTTCTCCTCGGTAAATACCGAAGAAAAGAAATTGTTTAATATCTCCCCCATTTCTTCCGGCTCAGCACATAGCTGTCCACTCTGACTCTCTAATGGACCAATTTTATCCCTCACTATCCTTTTGCTATTGACATATCTGTAGAACCCCTTGGAACCATCATTCATCTACAATTAGTAAAATCATTTGATATAATGATCAGACCCTTTCCCATGACCACCCCAAACCAAAACAAAATCGAATTACAGACTTTAACCTGGGTTTACTCGAAGCAACTTTGAGATTTATCCAAACAATGCTTTTAGATTTAGAGATACAGCGGGGAAACAGGCCCTTCGGCCCACCGGGTCCGCGCCGCCCAGTGATCCCCGCACATTAACACTATCCTACACACACTAGGGACAATTTTTACATTTAATTAATCCAGCCAATTAACCTACATACCTGTACGTCTTTGGAGTGTGGGAGGAAACCGAATATCTCGGCGAAAACCCAACTGTACAGACGGCACCCATAGTCAAGATCGAACCCGAGTCTCCGGCACTGCATTCACTGTAAGGCAGCAACTCTTACTGCTGCGCCACTGTGCCGCCCTTGAACAAGTTGCTGCAGAGTTGCCGCAATAGCGGTAGAGTTGCCGCAGCAACTCTACCACTATTGAACAAGTTAAAACTTCAGCATCAGGCACAATTGAATCAAAACTAGATTTTCTCTAAGACAGCACCCAAATAACATGCTGTTGTTTTCCAAGGAAGACAATACTTTTACAAATATTTTGAACATCAATCAGAAAACAAAAACACTTGCCGTCATTCGATGTAAAGTCTTCATTTGTTATAGGTATATCAAGTCGAATTTTCTTCAAACAGGTCTGAAATGCAAATTCAAATTTTATAAAATGTTGCAAGTTACTGGCCTGAAATTATTAATGGCACTACATTTTCTCCACAAGATGTCAACCTTCACATAATGAATATTTCAGTTCAGAAATACTGTCCATGTAAAAGTAAAAATGAACAAATTCAGGAATGGTGCTAGGAATTGGATTGCTTAATGTCATATGCCACAATATCCAATTTTCATGAAAAGCTAAACTTTAATGGGAAGTAGGGATTTGCTCTACAATTTGAAAGTCGGGAATCATCCGTGTATCTCACATACTTTTCCGAGCGGAAGACCAAAGAACCTGTTGGTTGCTATACCAAGATTGTTCATTCGCCTTCAGTCCTATCAGGATTCTGGTGATGACTTTGTGAAATTATGTACAAGGAGATTGTCCTTGACCTTAATGGCAATGGGTCTGAGAACAGCTGTAACTACTATACATTATATCAATTTAGCTGGTGAAATTGAATTGGGAATATTAACACATCTGCCAATGGTAAATGCTTACATAGAGCCATTAACAAAAGTACAAAAACAGAGCACAAGTTTGTAGACAAATAGCATTCAGAAGTTGTCTCTAGTTAGAGGAAGGTTTGTACCACAATCTCACATTCTTAGGTCTCTCTGCATTTTATAAATGTAAAATATGTAAATGCTAAACATTTGCAATAAAAGCAAAGTACTGGAGATAGCAGGTTGGGGTACATCCCTGGAGGTTTCAGGTTGACCTTTCATGGAATCTGATAAAAGGTAATGAATTTGAAACATTAACACTCATTTCAATCATAGTGCATTATCAAAAGAGAAAACTAAACAAGTTAGCCTGCTAGTTAAGGAGTTTCAAAATAAACACAGATTTGTTTACAAGTACCTTCCAATGAAACTCACATTTCTAGATATACATAAGTAGCTGAACAAGAATCTATACAAGCAAATCACTTGTTCTATTTGCTCACAGGTGACTGAAAATACAACTATAGAAATTAATTGTTCAGCAAGTATAAAAGTGATGGAAATATTCAGCAAGTTTGGTAGCATTTTTGCAGAGAATAGAATAGCTTTTATTGTCATCCAAAAACATTTTTTTGGATGAAATTACGTTACCCACAGTCAACAATGAGAGGCAATAAAAAGAAAGCAATAAAACACACAATCACAAAAACTAACATAAAACAAAAAACACCCATCACAGTGAGTCTCCTCCAGTCAACTCCTCGCTGTGATGCAAGGCCAGAATGTCTTCTTTCCTGCCGTCTTCACCCGCGGTCAGGCAGTCGAAATTGCCACGTCGGGGTGGTCGGGGCTCTCGACATTAAAGCCCCCGTCGGGCAGTGGAAAATCCCGTGGCCTATTCCAGGCCACGCCGGACGGTGAAAGGTCCGCAGTGGGCCGACCCAAGCCTCACTATTCGGGGCAGACGAAGACACTGCTGCTGCCGGAGCTCCCGAAGTCGGCCCCCACCCAGGGACCTGCGAGCTTCCGAAGTCTACAGGGCCTGCGGCCGAAGCCTTCGAAGAAGTCGCAGACTCACTCGCAGCGTCACCACAGCCTCCGAAGACAGCCAGCTCCACAGGTGTTGAGTACAGTCCACGGGCTCTGCGAACCAGAGCCCCAGGTGGTCCCAGCTGGAGGCTGCCAGCTCCAGGTGTTTGGCCGATGGTAGGCCGCAGCGTGAACGGAGACACGACCCAGAAAAAAGGTCACGTCTCCGTTCGGAAGAGACATTGAAACATAGAAAATAGGTGCAGGAGGAGGCCATTCGGCCCTTTGAGCCAGCACCGCCATTCATTGTGATCATGGCTGATCGTCCCTAATCAATAACCCGTGCCTGCCTTCTCCCCATATCCCTTGATTCCACTAGCCCCGAGAGCTCTATCTAACTCTCTCTTAAATCCATCCAGTGATTTGGCTTCACTGCCCTCAGTGGCAGAGAATTCCACAAATTCACAACACTCTGGGTGAAAAAGATGACAATTTTTATAGTTCCTCCGCCCCCCCCCCACACATAGTACACAACCACAAAAAATACTACATCATATCCAACACTTACAATTAAGACAAAAAACAAAAAAAGACAAACAGACTGCAGGTGAGCCGCAGCTGCTACGCAGCGCCGCCACACGTGACAGTTAACATTTCAGGTCAAACCCTTTTAAATTTTGTATTTTTTGTTAAAAGTGAAACAATTAGTAGCACATAGGAGGGTCCACAAAAAGCAATGGTATAACAAACAAAATAATCAGTTTTAGTGATGTTATTTTCAAAGCTTCCCAGTCTTTCTTCATAGTCTGCAGGAAAACAGATGCTTTAGTATCTCATCTAGGGTCTGCCATCACTATCAGCACAGCACTTCCTCTGCCACTGAGTAACATCCCAGATTCTGTACCCAAGTCCCTCTAATTGCATTTGAAGCCACGACTTTGATAGGAGTGCCTACAAATGTTGACACCAATTTATACTTCAGCTAAGAGGTCAAGCATCTGTTGTGCATGGTCACCATAGTAACAAGCCTACAACTCTAACCAGCAATAACCAAGACCAATCCAGGAATAGATTTAATCACAGCAGTTCCCTCTACAGCAATTCTATCCAGTGTTGTGCACCAAACATAAATGTTTAATAGCTGACAACCACTTTATTAAATTTATTTTTTGACAATTATCAAATTAAGAAGAGAACACTAAAACTCAAGCCAATGTCACTTTACCTGAACTTCCTTTTTACCTCCCAAGGTTTCCACTTTCCCAATGAATTCTTCAAATTGTAGTTTGGGGTACAGCCTGTGAGCCCAATGCTCCATGTGCCACAGGAGAGTCTTCACATCTTCGCTCTTCACACAAGGGAGAAAGGAAAGTTAATCATTTGCTCAAAATGTGGCAATAAATTTCCAGGCAGCTGAAGACTCTTAATAAGAATTTGACTCAAACTTTCTGCATACCCTTCAAATATTAATGAAATAGTCAAGAATTCTACAAAATATTATCACACTAGCTTCTGAAAATGGATTATCTTGAATGCATCTTCCTTGATCATGAATAACATGTTCCTGACAGCAGCTTATTTTTCCACATTTTAAATTGAATTTATGCTTAATTCCCAAAGTATCATTTTCTGATAAAGTTTGGACGAGAAATCTTATGCGAACAGTAACAAAGGAGCAGGTACAAGAGATTCGACCCGAAACGTCACCCATTCCTTCTCTCCCAAGATGCTGCCTGACTCCCTGAGTTACTCCAGCATTTTTTGTCTACCTTCGATTTAAACCAGCATCTGCAGTTTTTTTCCTACACAGGTACAAGACATTATGGGTTCCTGTGGAACATCCCCACTATCGGAATAACAGTACAAAGAAGTCAAGTGCACATTTAATTTATATTTACAGTGAATTTTCCCACTGCAGCCAATTTTTGTTCTCTGAAAAAACTGATTCACAGTGCAACTGTAAACACATCAGCAATTTTCTTTTGAAACTGATAAAATTTCACATTGCTCCAAGAAGTTTTCTTAGCAGAACATATTAAAGACATATAGGAGCAAAGACAACTTGTATTTATATAGCACATTTAAAGTGGCAATATCACAATATTTTTATAGGAGCATTATCAAACTTTGACACAAAAACCACACAAAAGGATAATAGGATAGATGAACAAAGTATGGAAAAAAGATAAACCCTCGTAAAAAGGGGCAAAAATAGGTGATGAGGTTTAGGAAGGAGATTCCATTGTCTAGGGCCCAGGTAACCAATGACAAGCATGGTGGCCTTGAAAAAGTGGAGTTTGCTGAGATAGAGAACAGAGGCCAGAGTTTAGAGGGTGGAGGGAGGAGGAAAGGCAGTTGCAGATTTATAAACAAGAACAAAGAATCTTAAAATTGGACAGGAAGCTAATGAAGGCCAACAAGCCCAAGGAGAGGGGCAGATGAGATGGTCTAAGCTATAATAGGGGGCCCTGATTTTTGAGTGAATTCAAGTAGAGGGGCTGTTTCTATTTCTGTCTTACCTCATGTCCTTTGCCTTTAAATCGAACACCATCAAACAAATTTCGTAAAGCTGGCAATCCTCGATCTGAAGTCAACCTGTAATTCACAAAAGAGAAAAATATTATAAAACTCAAGTGTTTCTGGTGGTGACACAGTGGTTCAGTTGTTGAACTAGTAATCCAGAGACTATTCCTTAAATCCAACAAAACAGATCATCTCTGAGCCCTCTACATTGCCATATCTCCAACACTAACATTCTCTTCAATTAATGGTGCTACCCTCCCAATTATTCCTGAATACTTTATATCCAGGAATATTAATGCTCAATCCTGCTCCTTTGAGCCACGTTTCTGTTATCACCACATATATTCTTACATGGTTATTTATACCTCCTGTTCACTCATCTCAGGGCGGCACGGTAGCGCGGCGGTAGAGTTGCTGCTTTACAGCGAATGCAGCGCCGGAGACTCAGGTTCGATCCTGACTACGGGTGCTGCACTGTAAGGAGTTTGTACGTTCTCCCCGTGACCTGCGTGGGTTTTCTCCGAGATCTTCGGTTTCCTCCCACACTCCAAAGACGTACAGGTATGTAGGTTAATTGGCTGGGTAAATGTAAAAATTGTCCCTAGTGGGTGTAGGATAGTGTTAATGTACGGGGATCGCTGGGCGGCACGGACTTGGAGGGCCGAAAAGGCCTGTTTCCGGCTGTATATATATATGATATGATATATATGATATGATATATGATATGATCTTATTTAGCACACTCCACACTTTCTCAAAATGCATCGTAATTAAATTTGGCTCCATTCTTTATTTCCCTGATGTAGTAAAATCTTTACTCCAGTCTAACCTGCTTTTTTTCCCTTCTTCCCAATTTCCTTCTACTATTGTAGAAATAAAGAACTGCAGATGCTGGGTAATATACAAAAGGACAAAGTGCAGGAGTAACCCAGCAGGTCACTCAGCAGGTTGTTACTCCAGTACTTTGTGTCCTTTTTTTCTTCTGCTGTTTCTGCACTTAATTTTACCTTTTCATTTTTGCCCAACAGTGACTCTACCTGCTGGTGCACTTGTGTTTGTACGCTCTGCCAGTCTCCTAACACTCCAGCTCTCATTGCACAGTACTGTTGCCTTTTCCTTCTAGAATGGCTCCTGTAAATTACCCTTCCGTGTAAGTGAACAGCAAAATGAAAAGGGAGTAAGTAAATGGACACATGCGGATTGCATCACAGCTTAGGTGCAGAAGGAAACTGCAGAGGCTTGTAGATGTAGCCCAGTTCATCACACAGACCAGACTTGCCACCATTTACACTTTACCATGCCTTGGAAAAGCAGCCAACATAATCAAAGACTTATCTCACCTCATTCATTCCTCCTCCTCTTGTCTGGCAGAAGGTACAGAAGCTTGAAAGCTGCACAACCAGACTCAGGAAGAGCTTCTTCTCCTCTGTTATCAGGCTATCTCAACAGTCCTTCCATAAGCTGGAAAATACCTCTTCAATATACCTCTACTCCATTGTGAACATTGGACCGTGCTACAATGCTGAGAACTATATTCTGCACTCTATCTTCCCCTTTGCTCTATCTATTGTACTTGAGTTTGACTTGATTGGATTTATGTACAGCATTATCTGATCTGATTGAATAGCAGGCAAAACACAGCTTTTCATGGTACACGTGAAAATAAATCTAAAAATCATGGGGCTACAAGTTGGCATGGCATCTGAGGGGCCAAATGGCCTTCTACCATGCTATAATAAATAAGTATCCAAGATGACAACAAATTTTGCACATTCTGTAACAAAAATAGAGCATCCTCACTTCCATAGGTGTTTTACAATACTGCAATCAGTAAAAAGGATCAAAGGGACTAGAAGTATGTAGGAAAGAACTGCAGATGCTGGTTTAAATCAAAGGTAGACACAAAATGCTTGAGTAACAGGTCAGGCAGCATCTCTGGAGAGAAGGAATGGGTGACACCAGACAATAGGTGCAGGAGTAGGCGATTCGGCCCTTCGAGCCAGCACCGCCATTCACTGTGATCATCCACAATCAGTACCCCGTTCCTGCCTCCTGACGTTTCGGGTCGAGACCCTTCTTCAGAATTTCCACTGATGCTTCCATGACCTCAGTGACCTCAATATGTCCCAAAATGTGTCACCAAGATGTACCTTTGACATACTGACACTGTTCAATGTGGGTAAA
Organism: Rhinoraja longicauda; assembly: GCF_053455715.1. Classification (NCBI taxonomy): domain Eukaryota; kingdom Metazoa; phylum Chordata; class Chondrichthyes; order Rajiformes; family Arhynchobatidae; genus Rhinoraja; species Rhinoraja longicauda. The sequence goes on from NC_135985.1 coordinate 15,171,499, forward strand.
TCTGGGAACTATCTGCTCTATTAGATAATTAATGATAATCTGAGAATTTGCACCAGCGAATACCGTGGAGGGAGTTTCACCACTCAGCCGGGCAGAATGGTACAATTCAGTCTCGCCTGAAATATATCATTCCAACAATACAGCACTCACTTAATAATGCACACGAGCGTCAGTCTGCACAGGCAAATAACCCATGTAATACTGTAATTCAAGGTTCAAGAGTTATAATGGGGGAGGTGCAACCAACAGCATTTCTGGAGTAGCATCCCAGTAAACTGACCCAAGACTAAACCTGTGACGTCCCATTGTCCAAAGCTCCTGCTATTGCAGAACTGGCCATAACCAGAACCAATTCCCAGGTAATGTCGACACATTGAGGATTTGAGAAAAAAAAAATCAAATTACAGGCAGTTGTACCATGCAGCTTCCACATTGGAGCAAGGTTCTAACTTCCCTGAACAGCACAAGGTGAAAATATAATTCTGGAGCTCCAAGTGGACAAATTCCAAAGCCATGGATATGTAGGCCAACGTTGTGGATTTCTACTCTAAATTCAGTGTATGCTTTCCTTCATAAAAAAAGTTACTGACTTGATAAACAAATCACTTCTCTCTCGACAGATCCTGCTGAGTATTACCAGAAATTTCTCTTTGTGGTTTATAGTTTTAAACATCTGCAGAATTTTTGATTTTTTTTCAAATACACAATTTGGAATTTGGTTCTGGTTATGAGCAGCAGTTACAAGAAACAAAGCACCCTCGTTAACAGAGTTCAAAGCTTCAATTACCGCTGAGCATCCAGTTTTGGCTGTGGTCTTTGTATACGTTTTCTGAGTACAACAGGCTCCTTGGATTGAGTTCCTGCTTCCTCTTCTGGAGGAACAAAAAAAACAACTCAAATAAACAAGGCAGGGTACATTATCTAGGAGCTGTTAATCTAATAATCTGGAAAATCCATAAGGATTCCAACCTACCAGAAAGATTGGTCCTCTCTTCAAAGGCAGTAGCAGTGCACAATTCGCCTGCTCAGACCAGGTTCTGTCTGTTTCCTCACCACAGCCACCTCATACCCTTACTCAAGACAAATCTTGGCATTCATGGGCCCAGAATCCCAATTGAACACTGCTCAAGTGATGACAAAATGCACATTGCTTGCCATATGATAACATAGAAACATAGAAAATAGGTGGAGTAGGCCATTTGGCCCTTCGAGCCTGCACCGCCATTCAATATGATCATGGCTGATCATCCAACTCAGTGTCCCGTACCTGCCTTCCCTCCATACCCCCTGATCCCTTTAGCCACAAGGGCCACATCTAACTCCCTCTTAAATATAGCCAATGAACTGGCCTCAACTACCTTCTGTGGCAGAGAATTCCACAGATTCACCACTCTCTGAGTGAAAAAAAAGTTCTCATCTCGGTCCTAAAAGACTTCCCCCTTATCCTTAAACTGTGACCCCTTATTCTGGACTTCCCCAACATAAGGAACAATCTTCCTGCATCTAGCCTGTCCAACCCCTTAAGAATTTTGTAAGTTTCTATAAGATCCCCCCTCAATCTTCTAAATTCCAGCGAGTACAAGCCGAGTCTATCCAGTCTTTCTTCATATGAAAGTCCTGCCATCCCAGGAATCTATCTGGTGAACCTTCGCTGTACTCCCTCTATGGCAAAAATGTCTTTCCTCAGATTAGGAGACCAAAACTGTACGCAATACTCCAGGTGTGGTCTCACCAATGCCCTGTACAACTGCAGCAGAACCTCCCTGCTCCTATACTCAAATCCCCTCGCTCTGAATGCCAACATACCATTCGCTTTCTTCACTGCCCGCTGCACCTGCATGCCTACTTTCAATGACTGGTGTACCACGACACCCAGGTCTCGTTGCATCTCCCCTTCTCCTAATCGGCCACCATTCAGGTAATAGTCTGCTTTCCTGTTCTTGCCACCAAAGTGGATAACCTCACATTTATCCACATTATACTGCATCTGCCATGCATTTGCCCACTCACCTAACCTATCCAAGTCACGTTGCAGCCTCCTAGCATCCTCCTCACAGCTAACACTGCCCCCCAGCTTCGTGTCATCCGCAAACTTGGAGATGTTGCATTCAATTCCCTCGTCCAAATCATTAATATATATTGTAAATAGCTGGGGTCCCAGCACTGAGCCTTGCGGTACCCCACTAGTCACTGCCTGCCATTCTGAAAAGGGCCCGTTTATTCCTACTCTTTGCTTCCTGTCTGCCAACCAGTTCTCTATCCGCATCAATACTGAACCCACAATACCGTGTGCTTTAAGTTTGCATACTAATCTCTTATGTGGGACCTTGTCGAAAGCCTTCTGGAAGTCCAGATATAACACATCCACTGGTTCTCCCTTATCCACTCTACTAGTAGATAACACTGTAAGATAACACTGTACAAGGACAGCAGATACCCGTTTACATCACTTCAGAGCAAAAGTGTTCACATGCAGTGGATAAAGCTCCCAAACCACATCCTGCACTCGGATTCTAAATTCCTTTGCAAGGTGCACAAAACCTCAGAATAAGCACGTGACATTCTAGTCAACTTTATAACATGACCCAGAATAATCAGGAAAAAGATTACACTGGGAGAACCTAAATAGTTACTTCAAAGATGGAAAAACTTTAAGGTATTGTGAAAATATTCTACCCGAATTTATATTTAAACAAATTTCTTACTCTTCCACAAAGCCAAGTTCAATTTTAAACACCTGACTCACCACCGTCAGCTAAAGCTTCACCATATCCCAGTTGGCCAGGTGATGATGGAGGAGGAAGCGGTGGAAAGATTTCATCTTCTAACTCTTCATTGTCAGGGATACCAAACAAACCATTTTCCAAAGGATCATTCATCATTACAACTTGTCCTGTCCACTGCAAACAAAATACAAGTCAGTTGGCAAAGTAAAAAATAAAGTAAAAAAACAACTCTGCTAGAGAGCAAGCACAAACTGACACACAATCAAACATGTCAGTTAATCTAACGGCCTGGGCACTTCTCGTGTTGCCCAGACCAGCCTAATATAGCTGAGAAACAAGAAACTGCGGATACTGGAATTATGAGCAAAACAAAAGAACTGGAGGTCAGGCAAAATCTGTTGAGGGAACAGACAGAAGACGTTTTGGGCCAGGACCTACCTTCAGACTGATTCAAGACAAATAAAATTATCGTCACTAGCACCAAAGTGCTCCCCCACTCACACTTCAGTCTTTTGTCCAGGTTCATTTCCCAAGAGGAGCTCAAGTGTTGCCCCCTCTCTAATAGGGCCATTTACATTTAGTTTCAGAAAGCTTTCCCAACACATCTGACAAATTTCCACTCTTTCAAGCTTTGTATTATGGCAGACCCACTCAACACTCCTACTAAAATACTGGCTGCCACCCATTTACACTAATCCCATTTTCACTCTCATCAGTCCTATCAAGTAGCCCGATATCTTTATTTCCTTGAAGCTCCATCGGCTGGTTGGGCTTTCATCAGTATTTACTGCACACAGTAAATGATATGGCCCTGTGGAGTATAGTACAACAGAGAGATCTGGGGATGCATAGGATACAATGATGCAAACAATGGAACTAGTAGGACTATAAGGGTGGGGTGGTGGGGGGGAGGGAAAGGAGATGGGAGTTACTTGAAGTTAAAGAAATCAACATTCATACTGTTGGGCTGTAGCTGCCCAAGCAAATTATAGGGTGCTGTTCACCAATTGCATGTGTCCTCTGACAGTGGAAGAGGCTCGGGACTGAAAGGGCAGTATGGGAATGGGAATGGGAGTTAAAATGTTTGGCAACCGGTAGATTGCTTAGGCCAAGGCAGACTGAGCGCAAGAGTTCAGCAAAACGATCGCCAGGTCTAGGCTTGATCTCGCCAATATACAGGAGCACCGGATACAATAGATTGAGTTGGAGGTGTAAGTACACCTCTGCCTCACCTGAAAGGCGGGGTCCTTCAACCCATTTCCAATGATCTAAATGGAGAGAGACTGCAAATTAATTCTATTCAGGGGGATCTAGGTGTTCTACTGGATTAATCATAAAAAACTGGCAATTAAATCAAACAAGTAGTTAAGGCAACAAAAGACACATTCACTTTATTACAAAGCAGTTGGAATTCAAATAGGCAGGCTTTGTTGCAGCTCTACAGGGTGTTGTTGACACCATACTCACTATCCTACATACAGCTTTGGTCCCCTTATCTAAAAAAGGATCGAGTAATATGAAAGACAGTCCAAAGGGGATTTATCCAGCAAATTCCTTTCAGAAGCACTAGGCAGTTTGGTTTACTCCAGATGAAGTTTACTCCAAACCCCCAACAGTCCTTTTCCCTCCACAGATGCTGCCTAGCCTACTGAAGTCCATCAGCAACTCCCTTTCTGCTTTTATATTCCTTAATAGAGTTAAAAATAATGAACAATTACATTCAGACTTAAGGTCTTAAGAAAACATGACAGAGAAGATGTTTACATATTTTCATTAGGGGTGAAGCAAGGCAAAATGGGATGTAGCTACAAAAACATGAAATTGGTTATTTAAAACTGAGATGTATAGAAATTTCTTCTCTCAGAGCATTGGAAATCTGTCAAATTCTCTGATCTTCGAAGAGTGTTGGAGGCCAGATCTATCTGCATCTTTCTACATGAGTGATATCTACCTCCATCTTTCTACAAGATAGAAACAGATATCAATCTACATCTCTCCACATGATAGATAGAAAGAGATAGCCACCTACATCTGGCTCTATCCATCTTGCTCTCTCTCCTACCCACATCTGTCTGTACCTATTTTATCTTTTGCTATTACTGATAGCAAAAGTCACCTTTCCTGACTTTCTATCCTTCAAATACATATCTATTTAAAATAGAGAGGCAAATATTTCAAAGATCGAGGAATTGAGGGTTAAGAATAACTAGCACAGGAGGATAGAATAGATCAGCCACAATCATATTGAATGACAGGGCAGACTTCAAGGGTCGAGGGGCCCACTCCTGCTCCAATTTTCTTGTATTCGTGTGCATCTCATAATTATAATCCCTTTCATTCATTCCTATTGCTCATCCCACCATGGCTCATTAGAACAAAGCTTTTACAAATAAGAGAATGGCCATTCATGTACTCATTAAATGTTTCCAAGCTGGACCAAGTTTGCTACAACTAAGACAATAACCAAAGAGTAGCCTTGATTGCTTTCCATCACTTGGGTTATTTCTCTAAGTAATTCCACAAAGCAATCTTTAATAGTAACCTTTTCAATATTATCCTCAATTCCTACACCCTCCCCATCACTCCCGGTGAGTAACATTTCCAGGTATGCTCTGCAAAGATGGCAAGGTATAAGCCGACAACTCAAACTAATATTTATTTTTTATAACAGCACACATTTCTTGAAATAACAAGGCTGTAAACAGAAACTCAATAATCAGGGCCAGTAAGTTAAGAGGATGATGCCACATCTTTCTTGCTGGTATCTAGAATACAGTTCTTTTTCAATCATATCAAACCAAGTAAAATCAATTTTTCAAATGGTATATCACAGGTTTGAAAAAACAGAATAGGCCCTGGAATTTCAGGATCCTCATTGACATCCTCAATACTGATAGGCCTGCACCACACTTCGCAATCATAGTTCACGAACTCAAAACATTTGACATCATTGCTGCTAAGCTGAGTGAGACACACAGGTTTAAGATAGCCAGTGTAAAGAACAAGGTGGATGCACCCTTTTCCAGAGCTGCAAATGGGAAGATGAATGCAGCTTTCAGTTCAACGGTTCAACGTAGAATGAACTACATACACTCTATTTGAAGCTCTGTTGTGCAAGCAATTTAGCAGGTAGATAGTGAAAAAGATTCAAGAACATGTTCAAACCCTCTGAAAAAGATGCAGCATTCCCAAATCCCAGGAATCCCTGGCCTATGACAGTTCAAAATGGGGAAGGAACATTCAGATCTTGATGGAATGCTTCAAGAACACATGACAAAATACTGTACAAAATACCCAGCCACCTGCCCTGGCAAACAATTTGTGCCCCACCTGTGGAAGATTCTGCAGCTCTCACAATTGCTTCATTAGCCACCTCAGAACCTGCAACAACAAAAAAATGTAATAGAAACAAGTCATCCTCATTTTCAAGGGTTGCTCAAAGAGGAATGAAAACAATTACAATTACCTGGCTCTTTTAATAATGTTGGGATATTTTACATTTTGGGGTTATATACATACAAGTAATTGCTACTAGAAAATATTCTAGGAACTTCATGGCTGTGTTATAAAACCAAAAAAAAATCAGGACTGTGCCACACACATCTTATCGCACATGGACAAACAGATGTTTGAAAAAAACAAATGTTAAAAACAATTGAGGCAATTTCAGAAAGCTAGTTGCAAGCAGCTATGGGCTTGGCCACAAGATGCAAAGGTCAGAATTAGAAACACAGAAACCTTGAATGAATGTGATGTTGGACAAACACAAGGTAACTGAGTTATGTTCTTTCATTAGATCAGACTAATAAAATCAAAGCAGAATTTAAGAAAAGTCAAAGCAGCCCCATACAAATAAATGACATCTGCTGTAAGAAATATGAAACACAGCACAAAATACTTTGTTTTGCACAAGTATTACATTAAAGTTTCCATGAAAGTTAAATTACTGGAAAATGAAAGTGAATGATGTGATGAAATGAAATAAAGTTTTATGGACAAGTTGTCCATCGGTCATCGGTACAAAACTGTTCAAAATATTCAGTATAAGAAAATAACTGCAGATGCTGGTACAAATCGATTTATTCACAAAATGCTGGAGTAACTCAGCAGGTCAGGCAGCATCTCGGGAGAGAAGGAATGGGTGACGTTTCGGGTCGAGACCCTTCTTCAAATATTCAGTCAGGAAGCAGACTTCTCAGCCTACTAACGTCGGGTTGGGTGGGGGGGGAGTATGCCAAGTGGATGGATAGAGATAGTAAGATCTGTAGCCACTTGTGCTACAAGACCAATCGCAAATAGACAACACAGCAGAAACGGGCTGCCGTTGGACAAAGAACGCGAAGTACCTACAGTTGTGAAGTTACACCTGAAGCAGCGAAGACTCCTTCCTGCCCAGATGGAAGATGTGGTTCAACCTCGACTCCCCTCTTAGACAATAGACAATAGGTGCAGGAGTAGGCCATTCAGCCCTTCGAGCCAGCACCGCCACTCAATGCGATCATGGCTGATCACTCTCAATCAGTACCCCGTTCCTGCCTTCTCCCCATACCCCCTCACTCCGCTATCCTTAAGAGCTCTATCCAGCTCTCTCTTGAAAGCATCCAACGAACTGGCCTCCACTGCCTTCTGAGGCAGAGAATTCCACACCTTCACCACTCTCTGAAAGGAAGTAGCAGACGTCCACCTCCTGGGGACAAAAGTAAACTCACCTTTCCAACCTCTCTGCCATAAATCCCTGCATCGCCAAACCACAATCTCCCCCCCCCCCCCCCCGACACACTTTCTCACAACACCCCACAAAATTATTAGGCTGAAATATTCAAAGAGGAAATAACTATAACAGACATGTCTCCGGAAATCTTGGAGACCACAATACTTTAATACACAAAAGTCAGCTGCTTCAAACGACGTGAAGTCTCGCCTCCCTTCAACATCTTTAAACGGTTCACCAACTCACCCGGTTTCCGCGACTTTAACTCCGCCACGGAAAACCTTGACAACAACCAAAGCGCGCCTTCTGCCAGCCGGCCAATCAGAGTCGACGATCGTCCTTACCGTAGGACGCATCCAATAGGTTTAAACGTTACATAAATGAACAAGGAGTGAACCGTTTTGTGAACGACTCAACCGATGAATTCCCGCCTTGTCCTCCCCGTACGCCTCCGTGTGAGGCCTCTCCCCACACGCCTCCATGTCATGCCTCTCCCCACACGCCTCCATGTCATGTCTCTCCCCACACGCCTCCGTGTGAGGCCTCTCCCCACACGCCTCCATGTCATGCCTCTCCCCACACGCCTCCATGTCATGCCTCTCCCCACACGCTTCCATGTCATGTCTCTCCCCACACGCCTCCATGTCATGCCTCTCCCCGCACGCCTCCATGTCATGCCTCTCCCCACACGCTTCCATGTCAGGCCGCTCCCCACACGCTTCCATGTCAGGCCTCTCCCCACACGCTTCCATGTCAGGCCTCTCCCCACAGGCACACGCCTCTGTCATGCCTCTCCCCACACGCCTCCATGTCATGCCTCTCCCCACACGCTTCCATGTCAGGCCGCTTCCCACACACCTCAATGGATGGCAAGTTTGATCCACTTCCTTTCCGAACTTCCTACTTTTATAGTAGTTCTATTTATTACACACGAGCGTTATTCTTTCTATTTTACATTTTGTTTATTGATGGTGTAAAATCTACGTTTAAACCAGCATCTGCAGTACTCTCCTACACAACTTATAAGATTAGCTTCCTTCACCTGGCGCCCTCCCTCTCTCTTCTACTTGGGTCCATCTGCTTGTTGTCCTTCACCTCTCCTCGGTCCACCAAACATTCAATGGTCTGTCTCACCACTCCCCCTCTCCTCCATACCAGCTATCTCCCCTCGCCATTTTGTCCTGATGCAGGGTGCCAACCAGGAGCATCGACAGCTCCTTCTCTCATATGTAGGTACTGCTCAAGCCGCTGAGTTCATGCAGTAGATTGTTTGCTACTTAATAAGTAATTTATGCACAAGTACAGCAGGTCTGTTGCTGATGAAAACTTTTCTCAAAAATATTCATTCTTCTGTTTGTCCCGTGGGTGTTGCCTGAACAGTTGAGTACCTCCAGATTTTCTGTTTTTATTTCAGATTTGCAGCATCCTTTTTTGGTCTTTCTGCATTTATGTAGCTTCCTCCCAGGCAAAAAAAAAAAAAATTGTTGGAAATGTTCAGTAGATTTGTAGTCTCTCCAGTTTTTCTGCTCCTCGATTCCTGCAGAAGTAGTCCTCTAACAGCCATGACCATTTTCCTTCATACAAAGTATGACTCCAGTCATTTAAAGGTTTTCCCATTGAGGTCTACTGCATTATACCAGGGCTCCTTGAGGCCAAGCTCATTCAAATGCTGTCTTGATGTTGAGGGCCATTACTCTCCTCTAAAATTCAGGTCCTTGGTCCATGTTTGGATCCAATGAATGGCCCCAACTTGAAACGTCACTGATCGATGTTCTCAAGTATGTTACATGACTCACTAAATTACTCCAGCACTTTGTGTCTTTTTCGGATCTAAACTGTCCGAGCTTTCCTCACAAAACACAAATTGGGCATCAAGGAAGTTACAATGAGTAAATGCCGCTGAGACCACTGTCAACCACACTGTCATTCATTTCTTTGCATTGATTGAGAGTAATCTGATTGACGTAGGAAGGAACTGCAGATGCTGGTTTACACTGAAGATAGACACAAAATGCTGGAGTAACTCAGCAGGACAGGCAGCATCTCTGGATTCTTCAGTTTGAAGAAGGGTCTCGACCTGAAACATCACCCATTCCTTCTATCCATAGATGTTGCCTGTCCAGCTAAGTTACTCCAGCATTTAGTAATCCGATTGGTTTGTAATTAGCTCAATTGAATTTGTCATGCAGTTTATAAACGGGACACCCAACCTTGGCAATTTTCCACATTGTCATGTAAGTTCCAATGTTGTAACTATACAAGAACAACCTGTTTTGAGGCATAGCCAGACCTGAAGTGCAGGTCATCAGTACAACTGAGATGTTGTCTAGTCCTGTAGGAAAATAACTGCTGATGCTGGTACAAATCGAAGGTATCACAAAATGCTGGAGTAACTCAGCAGGTCAGGCAGCATCTAAAGTTTGAAATTGTATTGTGAAATAGGCTGCAGATTTATGTAAATGAATTAAAATGTTTTAGATGGTCAGCAGAAAACAGATTATTTAAAGTGCAGTTTTGAAATCCAATATTCAACCCTCAATTGATGCTTCCGTTTAATTTTAGTGCTGTGTATAAAAATAACTTTGCCCTTAGAGACGGTTGCAGCGGGAGGTTGTGGGGATTGTGACTGGAAGTTGATAGTGACAGCAATACCCTCTGGAGACCGAGCATTGAAAAGGAAGGAATAAATCTGTGTTACTTATTGATTTTTCATATGGTGACACTTTTATGGGTCGCATGTATGTCTAAACTTGTGAGGAAGGCTGTCTGCACAGTTATGAGAATTTAAAAAAGATAACAATAGATTATCTGATTTACAAGGAGAATAAGGTCGAAAGGAGATGGGCAGGAAGAATATATTCACCCATTCCTTCTCTCCAGAGATGCTGCCTGGCCCGCTGAGTTACTCCAGCATTTTTTGTCTACCTTGGGCAGGAAGAATAGTTATCTTTTATTGGTGAACTCTGACATCTGGGTGTAAACTGCGTGGTTGGTTTGTGTGCACAGCAGCTGATTTGCAATCACCCAGTTACAACCCAAGGACCAATTCATCTCATCTATGCTTCTTTTAGAATATAAAAATTACCGGTTTAATTAGGTGTATCCTCAGGGTATTGATTAACAAGCAATTTTGTCAGCTTCCAGGTTTGCCCCAGGAGCTTCCAGCATTGCCCCAGGAGTTCAGAGAACAGCAGGTCACATTTCAATAAATTTGACTCATCCACAGATATCTGAACTTAGCCTGTTACAAACTAAAACTCAAGAACAAAACCATTAACTGGTATTGCACAAAGCTGAGTGATAAATTATTCATTATGTTGGAGCAAAGGAATCCTTTTACAACGTAGATGATTAGCCTGACCAATTTAGGCAAAATTCCAAACACTTATTCATCTTGTTTAAGAGGACAGATGTATTCTTTCTGTTTTCAAGCAGACCAGCAGAAATATCTATTTCCAACATTTTGATTGGTGATAAATGCAAGTTGCTAACTCAGCCTAAAATTTTGGCAGAGATGTTTTCACCAAATGTTAGTGCAGGTTCATTCTGATACATGCCTTGTACAATATGATCTGGTTTTGTCTGTTATCATGCAACAGCTGTCTCTATGCAAGGATTGATAATTAACCTTAAAATACAAACGTGCAGTCTCAGAAAACCTGCCAATGCTTGCCAGATTTCTCCCAATGGCAGTTTGACATACTGAACATATGAATTCTCCCTCAATGGATCAGGTTGCATTTATGAGCAATATCTCATTTGGAGGGAATGTTTCTCAGATGGGATTCGAACTGTGCTCTGCTCAGTGTGGAATAGCACTCTCCATTAAGCAAAACCCGCTAAAAGCATGAAAACATGGTGGACATTACGTGTGAATACATAGCTCTGAAGAAATGGTTTCTTCAACTTGTTGCAACTTTTAAAACAATTTGCATTAATATAGCACCTGTAATTTAGTCAAATTGCAGTGGCTCTCTGGGGCAAATTACAGTGTGACCTCCCACTCATTTGCATACTATTGCAAACATGGAAATACATTGCCACTGCACGATCAAAGTGCTGCGAATGTCTAGGTTACAGCACCAAGGTAGTACAACTCGTTTTCCCCTCCCTGACCCACAGTCTGATGAAGGGTCTTGTACCGAAATGTCACCTATTCCTTTTCTCCAGGCCTGACCTGCTGAGTTACTGGGAAATTTTGTGTCCGTCTTCAGTGCAAACGAGCAACTGCAGTTTCTTCTTACAAATAGAACAGTAGCAGTCTGATCCCCTTTCCTACCATTATCAGAGCCTTGACGGGAGCAGGTTTGGAGCACCCTTGGCTGGGAAATGGCTTGTTCTTGAGTATCTGGTTTGTTAGTAAGAGGGCCTTAAGTTATATAATAGGTTGAGCACTTAATAATAATGTTTCTAAGTAAAGCTTATTCTAGGGGCGATAATGATGCACACAAACAATGCCTGTATAATCAATCAAAGTAGTGTCAAAGTACAAGAATCATTGAGTGTTAATGTTTTGGTTGCCATAGTTACCCAAGCATACTGCAGCAGTAGGCAAGTAAAGTGCTATTTATTATCAGTGACAGCCGCTGTGTTTTTGTGAAATATTAATCTATTCTCTTTGTGCCGATGCCACAGTTTATTTTAATTTATTCCCAGGGAATAGGAATCCGTTGTATCTCTTACTCGTTTTTAAATGTTATCATCTCCTCAGCTATAGACAACTCTCTCTTGCTCAGGCTCTCAGTTCACCCCCAGAATCTTTATCCAAATTCTGATGCCCATATCTAGTGCTTGCCCATTGATCTTCAGCTTGCCTCCTAATTCAGCAATGTCTTCGATTAAAGTTCTCATGCCTTGTTTAAATTTCTCTGGCTGGAGCACGCCTTTTCTCCATGACATCCTGCAATTCTACACCCCATCAAGATCCCAACACCTTTCTCTTTGTGATTTCTTTTGCACCCATTAATGATTTTAGTCACCGGTGGTGGCCAAACCTTCAGTTGTCTTGGCAATTAGTCTTTTTTTTGAAGATTTTATTGGAGCTAGTTACAGTTCTAAATTCAATTTGTTCCTGTAGGTTGGAATCCCCATTGCGAGACTTGTTGATGCCTGCTGTTGGAATTTGCAGGATAGTGGGGTTGAAGAATATCCTAACTCCACAGCAGCTCCATGTTGAGGTAAATGATAGCAAAACACGAGGTGTTGGAGGAACTCAGCAGGTAAGGCAATATCTATGGAGGCAATGAACAGACAATATTTTGGGTCTAGACCCTTTTTTAGTGTCGGGGTCCCAACTTGATCAATTGGCCATGCTGTCGCAGATCTCGTCCTGGGGGTGGTCGAAAGCACGGTGATCCAGCGGTGAGGCCTTCTGCCTGGGGGCGGATGGTAGCATCAGTGGGAGGGTCCCATCTGGAGACGGGCGAGCTTGCGAACCCTTGTGAATGTCAAGTAAATGAAGAAGTACTGATTTAAGGTGTGGAACCAGCAGGGGAATGAAAAGGAGCAGAGCTCCATGGCACTTCTGGGAGAGTGAGGCCCAGAACACTGGGAGTGACTGAGGGAGGAGCAGAAAGTACTGGCGCACAGTGGAGAGTATAGAGTGCAGTGCAAGGAGGAAGAACACTTGCTAGAAGTGGTGTATTGTGTATAGGTACCTTAGATCCTGGTTGGGCCTGAACTGGGAGCCCTGGAAATAGAGCTGGAAGCCATGTGGAACAAGATGGCAGCAAAGGCAACTGCTAAGGGAAACACGTGGCTGTTGTAGTGAGTCTGGGTCAGAACATGGTGAAAAACAGCATGAGAGTAGCAAGCATCAAAGAGGGGACACGGTGACAGAGGGTCTCACAGGACTTCCATTGGAGAGAGGAGAACTTCTTAACAGTAGGCATACTAGGAGGAGATTTTACAATGGAGAAGTAACTTGGAGGTATAAGAAACTGCAGATACAAGAATCCTGAGCAAAACACAAAGTGCTGGAGTTCACCTTATCCTCTTCGTGTATAAGGCACTAAATAGTCTATTATTACCAGCTGTGACACAATCATTCCCAGGAATGAGTGGGTTAACATTTGACAGCACTGGGCCTGTCCTCGCTGGAATTCAGAAGGATGAGAGGGGGCCTCATTAAAGCTTACCGAATAGTGAAAGGCCTGGAAAGAGTGGATGAGGAGAGGATGGTTCCACTAGTGGGAGTGTTTAGGACCAGAGGCCATACTCTCAGAATAAAAGGAAGTTCCTTTAGAAAGAAGATGAGGAGGAATTTCTTTGATCAGAGGGAGGTGAATCTGTGGAATTCATAGCCACAGAAGGTTGTGGAGGCCAAGTCAATAGATATTTTTAGGTGGATTTTAACAGATTCTTGAATATAAATGTCAGGGGTTATGGGGAGAAGGCAGGAGAATGGGGGAAAGATAGATTAACCATGATTGAATGGCGGAGTAGACTTGATGGGCTGAATGGCCTAATTCTGCTCCTATAACTTATGAACTTATGAGCCAAACAACAAACTCAGTAGAGGCAAGACTCATGATTATTATCATCAGTATAATATAAAGTGGCCATTTAATTTAATTCTGTGCCCCAATAACCTTTGATTCAAATTTCAGCCTCCTGACTGGGATCTGCAGTCCACCCAGATTTTCACCTCAGTTTTCAATCTACACATTAGCTGCTCTGTCAATATTTGCTTATGCTGCTCATCATATGCAAAAGATCCTGGTGCTGTTATTGTGATGTCACCTTATCAATGTGAATATTCCCAAAAGTGCTGCAATAGAATATACTGGGAGAGAAACTGATCACTGATTTCAATTATATTTAGATTTAGAGACCAACTCCATCATGTTTCCCAGGTACCCCACCACCTCACTCCCACATGTGCCCTCCCTCACTCTCCCCATCATCCCCACCCCTCAGACACAGCCCCACCTCCACTCCCCCCTTTTGTTCCAACCCCACCACCAGTCCCCCTGATGGGAAATGTGTGGATTATAAATGCATTTTAATTATAAATGTGAACATTGGAATTTATATTTTATAGCTCCCTGTGTCACAATAGTGACTACATTTCATAAATATTTGAATGTCTGTAAAATGCTTTGGATTGGCTCAAATCATAAAAGGAGAAATGAAAATGTAGAGTGTCTATTGCATTCAGCTCTTATTTTTGTATTTTTTATGTTCTTTGTACGAAGAACCTGTGCCAACTTGGCATGTTACAGTGACACCCTCCCTCTTGTAGAAATGCTATAACCACGACTCCAACTGTGGAGGAGGGGGATGGGTGTTAATTACACTGCAATGTTCCAATTGCAGTTTCTATTGTAAATGTGGAAGTGGGAAGATAAATTTCACAAGCAGAATGTGCAGATTTAAAATGTTTAATATACAATGATTTGTGTGCCAGTATCTCACCTCAAACTGGCTGAACTTCTTCCTTATTTTGATAGTGAGAAGATGTGAGATTGTATTCCTCTGTACTAAGGGTGTGGTATTTGCCTGAAGCTACCAGTGACAGCTATGGATCAGAATAACTGGCAAATGAGTGCATTTAATAGCTGGCTACTCTCAGGAGAAGCCACCAATGCTGACCAGAACCCAGAGCCTTGGATACCAGCTGGCCACATTAAAATCAGAGTAGATTAAATCACAAAAGCAGAATCTGAGTGACCTCTCTAACACTGTGGCGAGTAGCTGATTGGAAGACACAGCACAAATCTGCAGGATCTACTGGGAAAAATCATGTGGTGAGGAAGTTGATAATCAATGTGCCCATGACACAGAGAGCATCAGCGTGTGGCTGGAGTTTTAGAACATAAGAAACAGGAGCATAGTTGGCCATTTGGTCCCTCAAGATCACTGCTGATCTTCCACCTCAGTGCCATTTTCCTGCATTATCTTCTTATTCTTTGATTTGCCCCAAATCAATCTCTGTTTTCATTAAACCCACTCTGCAAGATAGAGATTTCCAAAGGTTCACCATTCTCAGCAAGAAGCCATTTCTCAGCTGAATGCCACACATCTCACTGACACGGCGCCTAACGGCTGCGGCTCGCTAGCAGTCTGTTCGTCTTTTTTCCTTTTTTTTTGTTGTGTGTCGGTGTTGGAATGTTTTTTTTGTTTTTTTTTTGGTTGTGTATGTGTGGAGGGTGGTGGTGTGGGTGGGGGGGTGGCGGGGGGGGTGGGGGAAACCTTTCTCTTTTAGGTCTCTTCCTCACGGCGCGGGGTGCGGCTCGGCCGCGGGGCCTAACATCGCCCGGTGCGGCTCGGCCGCTGGACTTAATAGTGCCCGGTGCGGCTCGGCCGCGGGACCTTTCATCGCCCGGTGCGGCTCAGCCACGGGACTTTACACCGCTGGTGCGGCTCGGCCGCGAGGCCTAACATCGCCCGGTGCGGCTCGGCCGCGGGGCTTAACATCGCCCGGTGCGGCTCGGCCGCGGGGCTTAACATCGCCCGGTGCAGCTCAGCCGCGGGACTTTTCATCGCTGGTGCGGCTCGGCCGCGGGACTTAACATCGCCCGGTGCGGCTCAGCCGCGGGGCTTAACATCGCCCGGTGCAGCTCAGCCGCGGGACTTTTCATCGCTGGTGCGGCTCAGCCGCTGGACTTAACATCGACCGGTGCGGCTCGGCCGCAGGACTTTTCATCGCTGGTGCGGCTCGGCCGCTGGACTTATCATATCATATCATATACATACAGCCGGAAACAGGCCTTTTCGGCCCTCCAAGTCCGTGCCGCCCAGCGATCCCCGTACATTAACACTATCCTACACCCACTAGGGACAATTTTTACATTTACCCAGCCAATTAACCTACATACCTGTACGTCTTTGGACTTAACATCGCCCGGTGCGGCTCGGCCGTGGGACTTAGCTGCGCAAGGCTCGGTCGCGGGACCTTCCATCGCCCGGCTCGGCCGCGAGACGTTTCAGCGCCCGGTGCGACTCGGCCGCGGGGACTTCCACCCCCTTGCGGGGACTGTGCGGGTCGGTCGGGGACGAGCTGTCTGTCCGTGGGCGTGGGGAAGAGAGTGGAAGTTTTGTTGCCTCCATCACAGTGAGGGGGTGTTTGGAGTCACTGTGATGGACGTTTGTGTTGGGGTTATGTGTCTTGTGTTCTTTTTTGTGTGACTGCTATGTAGTTTCGTTCGGTACCTTGGTACCGAATGACAAATAAAGCTCTGTTGAACTGTTGAACTGTTGACAGTGTTGGAAAACATGAACTATGAAGACTTTGTTCATCAGAGGTGCGAAAAGGACACAATGTTTCTGTAGGCTCTGTGGGAGTGCCTCTTCAGTGACGGGCAGGTCTTTGCATTCTGTCCTGATGACCCTGGTCTACCCTCTGAAGCCAATCATTGTTTAATTGACACCAGCATTGGTGTTATCCATGGTGTCATCATTCAATGAGGATCTTTGCAGCTTTTAATGGAGAAATGGCTCTCTGTTAGTTATAGTCCACTTTGAACATTCTACAGTGAGTTTGAAGTCTGTGACTCGAGTTAATAAAACATCTCTTTAAGTAGACCCATGCAACAAGATAGTGTGATGCTCCATGAATGATTGACAAAGCTCATAAGTGTCACCCAGAAGTTGTAGCTTACGCTGGTAGGTAAACATTCCCAATGGGTACAATTTCACCTGGAGATGACATGCGTGTGATCTAGACCAGGTAATATTGTCGTAAAGCGTGTTATGTGTATAAGAAGATGGACAAATGAATTCAATTTCTGGATAATCAGCTTCAAGCTCAAACATCTGAGAACATCTGCAACATCTGTGCATGTTGCAACGTTTTTAGAAACTCCACTGACTTCAGTCATTCATACAAAACAAAAAGGGTGGCATAGTGTCACACCTGGCAGAGCTGCCATTTCACAGTGCCAGAAACCCAGGTTCAATCCAGCCCTCGGGTGTTGTCGGTGTGGAGTTTGCATACTCTCGCATAGGTTTCATCTGTGTCCTCCAATTTCCTACCACATCCCAGAGACATGTGGATTTATAGTTCAATTGGCCTCAGTAAGCAGCCCCTAGTATGTAGAGTGAATCTGAAAGTGGGATAACATAGAACTAGTGTGAAAGGGCAATCAAGGGTTGGTGTGGACACAGTTGGCCGAAGGGCCTGTTTTCATGCTATATCTCTAAATGAAACTAAACTACCAAGGTAAGTGTAATGACATTATGAAAAAAATAACAACCATATTTTATTTAGATTTAATGCTTTTTCTTGGAAAAATTATTATATATGGAATAGTATATTTACAGAAGAATTTACCAGTTTTATTACAAATCTGTAAGACAATTAAAAATCAAAATTGCACGATGAAATTTTAACATGGAAACAGGCCAATTGGCCCAACCTGTCCATGCCAACCACTGGGCACCCTTCCAAAACCATCCCATCGCCCAGCACTTGATCCATAGCTGTCTGGGCCTAAACAATTCAAGTGCTCATCTGGACACTTAACTGCTCTCAGTGATCCAGTCTGTGCTGATGTTTAATTCCCACAAGTGCAGCAGCAACAATTTGCAATAGCAATGGTGTAGGAAAGCAGCTTAGGATGTTTGACTTGATCAGACAGCTGATTGAGGACATATTAGGATATGTGATCAAAAATCTGGTTAACATTCAGAGATGTTTGGATTATCTCAGAGAAAGCAAAGGCGGCAGCGATGTTTAGGGTGGGAGTTCAGGGCTCAGGCAGATGAGAGGGGCTGGCTGCTCCTGTGGTGAACTGATTCAGCTCAAAGCTGTACAAAAGGCCAGACTCATCAGAGCCCAATGATCTCAGAGGATGACAGGAATTGAGGAGTATGGTGCCAGGAGGAGTGAAACCATTGTGAGTTTTGATAACAAAAAGCAAGAGATTTTAAACGCTGGGCCTAGAGCAGTCATCAAGAGTGTTTAATTGTCATATGTACTGACAACGGAATTCTTATTTGCTGAGTTTATCAGGCCTAAAAATGCAATAGCACACAGATAGTATATAATAATCAAAAATACAATAAATTAATAATCTTAATACAAAATAAACATAATGGTGCAAAACCAAAGTCTATAGTGCAACAAAGACAGTCTACAGAAGTTCTTAGCTGCTGAGGTTAGTGTTGTGCAGTGTTCAAGAGGTTGATTGTTGCTAAGAAGAAGCTGTTCTTCAACCTAGTTGTTACAGTTTTCAGGCTCCTGCACATTCTTCCTGATGTAGTATGTGAATGAGAGCATGGGCAGGGATATATATATAATATATAGACCTCACCAACACACCACGGTAAGTGAGGACAAAGGACCTTGTCTCGGACATGGTGGTCTGCAGCACAGGGGTTCCGCAGGGAACAGTGCTAGCTCCATTCTGTCTCCCTTAATTTTAGTTTCCTTCAACCACCTACCCATCCATTAGATGCTGACAGTGCCACTCCTTCAATCAGTCTTGTGATCCTTTGAGGAAAGGGCTGTTTAAATCTGATGATGATTGGATGTTTGTAAGGCACCCACCAATCTCACAGTAAGTGCATTTTGACATTGGTGTGAAGGACCACATTTTTCAACTTGTTATTCTTGATGTAATGAATATTTCAAATGATCGTGCTTGCTTAGCTAATCTACAGTATGCTAATGCACCTGAGTAATAGACTGTTAAAGCCAGTCATTATTCCTCATCAGACCTGTTATTGGAAATAGTGTTTAACAGCTCCCACAGAAATCCTTGGAGATTCATAATGTTTTTATTTCCCTTTGTTGTAGATGTTAATTCATTGGAGAGTTTTGAATAATCATTGAGAAAACCATAACCTTTCCTGTCAGATTATTGTCAAAACCACTCCAGGATCAACACTCCTCCTGTGTAACAAGTTATACCGACCTTGTGTGAATACCAACAAGGTCACACTTAGAATATCGTGGAGACTTAAGGATTGGAGAAAATGCAGAAAACAAGAGGAACTGTTTTACAATTCTGAGGAGAGTCACAAAACGAAGCTGATTTGTTTTAGAAGGAAGAAGCCTGAAGACAGATCTAGATGTAGTAGGTGTGGGATATGCCCAAATAGGAGTAAGATGTGATTTTATGCTTCTTTCCAAAGCAATTCTTTGGGGTTGCACTCCGGTTCTGTGCACTCTGTGGTGGCTGATAAGGCCAACTTAGGAACCACAGACTATTCCACAGGTCATAGAGTGATACAATGCAGAAACAGGCCCTTCGGCCCAACTTGCCCACACCGGCCAACATGTCCCAGCTACACTAGTCCCACCTGCCACCTTTTGGTTCATATCCCTCCAAATCTGGTCCTATCCATGTACCTGTCTGTTTCTTAAATGTTGGGATAGTTCCTGCCTCAACTACCTCCTCTGGCAGCTTGTTCCATACATCCACTACCCTTTGTGTGAAAATGTTACCCCTCAGATTCCTATTAATTATTTTCCCCTTCACCTTAAACCGATGTCCTCTGGCCCTCGATTCACCTACTCTGGGCAAGAGACTCTGTGCATCTACCCATTCTATTCCTCTCATGATCTTATACACCTCTATAAGATTACCCCTCATCCTCCTGTGCTCCAAGAAATAGAGTCCCAGCCTACTCAACCTCTGCCTGTAGCTCAGACCCTCTAGTCCTGGCAACATCCTTGCAAATCCTTTGTAGCATTTCCAGCTTGACAACATCTTTCCTATAACACAGTGCCCAGAATGGAATACAATACTCTAAATCTTCTTCGTGCATTTGAGGCAGCAGAAGTTATGTAACGCTGGCGCTGTAGCCAGTGCAATGTGCTGTTGTCGAGGGCCGTGAGGTCTACCCCTCCACCAGGGGGACGGAGGACAGCGCGAAAATGACGTTGCTGCGCTGTTTGCTGGTCTGCTCCACACACGCAGGCTGCTGATGAACGCAACCCCCAACGATGCATGTTGGCGTTGAACTGGACGACCCCTGTGCGGAGCCGGTTCAGGGCGACCCACTCTTTGCGGGGCATGTCCGAGCCGGGTGAGGCTGTGGTGTTCAGTGCGACAGTGAATTGAGGAGGTCGTGAAGTCTGTTCCCAGCTGGTTCTCCATGCTCCTAGTATATTGAAACCGGAGCCACAGAGGTGACGGGAGAAGGGGCGACGAGATGACAGGCGTTGAGGCCCCAGTTGCTGTGAATCTTTGGCGAGGTGGTGCAAAGGATGTTTGGCGTCTGATGGGGCCTTGCACACCAGCCTATGAGTGAAGAACTCTCTGCGAAGCTTGGCGGGTGCGATACCTGCGAGCACCGGCAGGAGATTCGTCGGAGTAAGGCATAGGCAGCCGGTGATGATCCGCATGGTGTCGTTGAGGGTGGGGTCTAGCTTGCTAGTATGAGCGCTGCGGCACCATGCTGGGGCGGCGTACTCAGTGGCGCTGTACATGAGTGCACTCTAAATGTGGCCTCACCAATGTCTTATACAACTGCAATATGAACTCCCAACTTCAACACTCAATACTCAAAGGTTACAAAGGTCTTTTATTATCACGTGTACCAATTAAGCTACAGTGATATTCAAATTACTCTGGCTGATGAAGGTCAATGTGCCAAAAGCCTATTTGACTAGGACTCCACCTTCAGGGAGCTATGCACCTGCACTCCTAGATCCCTCTGCTCTGTAACACTACCCAGAGCCCTACCATTCACTGTGTAGGTCCTGCTCATGTTAGACTTCACAAAATGCAACACCTCACATTTTTCTGCGTTAAATTCCATCAACCATTCCTCAGCCCATTTGGCCAATTGACCAAGATCTTGCCGCAATTTTTCACAACCATCTTCACTATCTGCAAAACCACCTACTTTTGTATCATATACAAACTTTCTAATCTTGCTATGTATGTTCTCATCCAAATCATTGATATAGATGACAAACAATAATGGGCCCATCACCGAACCCTGAGGCACACCACTAGTCACAGGCCTCCAGTACAAGAATCCACCTTCCACCATCACCCTCTGCTTCCTTCCATGAAGCCAATTTTCTATCCATTCATCTATCTCTCTTTGGATCACATATGATCTAACCTTCCAGAGCAGCCTACCATGAGGAACCTTGTCAAATGCTTTACTGAAGTCCATATATACAACGTCTACAGCCCTGCCCTCATAGACCTATTTTGTCATATCTTCAAAAAACTCAATCAGATTTGTGAGACACGACCTCCCACGTACAAAACCATGCTGACTCTCCCTAATCAGCCCTTCGATCCGTCCGTCGGTCCGTAATCGGTCCGTCGAAATGCCTGTGTATCCTATCCCTCAGAATACCCTCCAGTGACTTTCCAACTACAGATGTTAAGCTCACTGGTTCCCAGCATTTTCCCTGCAGCCCTTCTTGAATAAAGGCACAACATTTGCTACCCTCCAGTCTTCTGGCACCTCTCCTGTATTTAAAGAGGACCCATAAATTTCAACCAGGGCTCCCACAATTTCCTCTCTGGTTTCCCACAATGTCCTCAGATATATATGATCAGGCTCTAGAGAATTGTCTACCTTCATACACAATAGTACCTTTAGCACCTCTTCGACCGTAACACCGACTGCTCTCAAGACACTTCCATTGACGGCCCCAAGTTCCTCCTGTCTTTCTCCTCGGTAAATACAGAGAAATACTCATTGAGGACCTTGCCCATTTCCTGTGGCTCCACACAGAGTTGACCGCTTTGGTTCCTGAGGGGTCCCCCTCTCTCTCTCTAGTTACCCTTTCCCCCTTATGTATTTATAAAATCTCTCTGGGTTGGCCTTAATGCTATCTGCCAGAGCTATCACCTGGCCCCTTTTTGTTCTTCTGATTTCCTATTTTACTTTACACCTTGGTTCCCAAAACTCCTCCAGGGATACACTTGATCCCTGCTGCCTATACCTGTCCCGTGCATCCTTTTTATTCTTAACCAATGCCTCTATTTCTCTTGTCAGCCAAGCTTCCTTACATTTGCTTTCCTTGCCCTTCACTCTAACAGGGACATACATATCCTGAGCTTCTGTCATCACACTTTTAAAAACATCCCACTTGGCTGATGTTCCTTTCCCCTCAAACAACCTGCTCCAATCAACGTAAGTGAGACTTTCGGTCGGCTAAGGGGTAGCTGGTGAATGGTTTAGACAGAACCTCTGTTTGCCCTGAGGGATGGCATCAGGCCAAACAGAGCTGTCCTGAATGCTTCTCAAATTTGAGTAGTCAAGGGCCAGAAGGGCCAGCAATCAAGGGTGATGTTGCATTTCTTCGAGGAGTTTTGAGCAAATCCTTCAAGTGGTTGTAGGTGCAAGCAAGCATCATATGTAGTATGTGAACTGGGAAACTGGTAAATACGGACTCAGATAATGAAGAAGTAGTGTGTAAAACAGGGCAGGAATGAGAGGAAGGGAAATGTGGACCAAACATGGTTTTAGAAAATTGAAATGTAATATCTATGTGGAGGAGGTGCGTGGTTGCATTGTGTGTTACTGACCATGTGTTATGACTGCCATTAGACAGCTTGGTACGGAAGTCGACTCCTTCTATGACAATGGTGGAGGCCCATGACAGAGAGGTCAGATTGGGAGTGGGAGGGGGAGTTGAAGTGCTGAGCAACAGGGAGATCAGGTTGGTTAAGGCGGACTGAGCGAAGGTGTTGAGTGAAGGTTTCTGTCATGGGTTTCCTCCATTGTCATAGTGAGGCCCAGCGCAAATTGGAGGTTTTCTGTTATGGGCCTCCTCCATTGTCATAGTGAGGCCCAGCGCAAATTGGAGGAACAGCATCTCATATTTCACTTGGGCAGTTTACACCCCAGCGGTATGAACATTGACTTCTCTAACTTCCGGTAGTTCCTTTGTCCCTCTCTTTCCCCTCCCCCTTCCCAGTTCTCCCACTGTCTTCCTGTCTCCTACTACACCCTATTTTTGTCCCGCCCCCCTCCCCTGACATCAGTCTGAAGAAGGGTCTCGACCTGAAACATCACCCATTCTTCTCTACTGAGATGCTGCCGCTGAGTTACTCCAGCATTTTGTGTCTACCTTCGATTTGAACCAGCATCTGTAGATATTTTTCTACACATCCCTTTGTGGCATATCCCTTTGTCGTACATTCCCACCGTACGCCACTGCAAAGGCCATACGAGGGGCCGTTCCAGGTACTGCAACACGGCACCTCGACGTTCGTCATCAACATGGGCGGCAGGCACGAGACTGTCTCCGTGGACTGTCTTAAACCGGAACATTTGGACGGACCAACCAGTGCAGGTGGCACTACCCCGCCGCAGAGGGCGTCCACCGTCGCGACTGCATCTGCCCTCGGCTCTGCCAGATGCGACTCCGAACACAAGTCACGAGTACACGCAATCAGGCCGCCTCACTCGTCAGCCTAACCGCCTCCATGACTCAGTTCTGGGGGGGGGGTTCATGTGGTGGGCTAAGCCTATTGGGTATCGAACCATCATTTGTCGGGCTCGAACTCTCGCGTGAACTGGGCGTGATCTGGGCCGACCTATCACGTGGTCAGGGGCGCGGGCTGTGGAATTGCGGTTGAGATAGGAATGCTGGAGTGCACTTGAGCTGCAGCACCTTAGTAGTTAAAAGTTAACCCGATGCATGCCTGTGCGACCGAGCTGTATCTGTTAATCATTAAATGAATTGTTCACTCAACGTGTAGACCTCTACACCTTATTTTCAATTCTATCCATATAGTCTCACTGGACAATCCTCCTAGAATACCCTCTCTAAGTAGAGTTGTGATGTTTTCAAACTAATAGAATTATGATTCTCCCAATCAAAAAACGCAACCCTCCTCTTATCTCTACTTCTATCCCTCTATAGCATTTGTACCCAGTAACATTCAGCTTCCAACCCTGTCCCTCTCAGCCACGTTCCTGTAATAGCTAGAATATCCCAGTCTGATGAAGGGTTCCAACCCAAAATGTCACCTATCCCTTTTCTCCAGAAATGCTGCCTAACCCGCTGAGTTACTCCAGTATTTTGTGTCTATCTTCAGTATAAACCAGCATCTGCAGTTCCTTCTTACACATAATATCCCAGTCCCATGTTACTATCCATGGTCAGTGTGTGCAGCTACAGAGTAGTGTGGTCAGAGGAAACAAGAAAATGTTAATAATACATAGCAGACCAGGCAGCGTCTGTGGAGCAAGAAAAAAGTTAACATCAACAGCAATAATTCCAGTATCTGTTTTTATTTCAGATTTTCAACATCTGCAGCATTTTGCTTTTGGATTGAAAATGAAACATCGACATAGGAATTCATAACAGAAAAATGTAACCAAAAATATAGAAGTGAGGTTGGTAGATAAGCATTTTTTTATTTTCTTGTTCATTGCCTTGCAGAATTTATGTGTAAATTATGCATACTTGATGTATGATTTATGTTTTGTGTGTTGTCTGAGTCTATGTGCCTGTAATGCTGCTACAGGCAAGATTTTCATTGTACCTATACCGCACCATACCTGTGTGTGTGACAATAACCGGACTTGAGCTGTACATGGAGCGAAGCCCATACATTGACCAGGTGTAGAACAGGAGCAGGATTTGGGATACTAGAGACAGCAGGAGCAGTGTCACATACGCTCACAATTTTCGGTCAGTTGGCCATGTGACCACTCAAACATGCCCTGTCATTTTGATAAGATCATGGCAGATCTAGTTGTAACTGTCATTGCATGAAAGAATGATAGAAGATTTTTTTTACTGTGGCGTTTTGCATAAGGCAAGACTTGATGAATGAACTGATCTGGATGCTTGCAGGGGAAGGCATGGGCCCAAATCTGAATGAATTCCTCCCGTTCTGTAATGTTTTTCTAACTACACTTCCCAAGTGCTTGGCTCAGTATAAAGCCTTGGGACAACCTGAAAGGTTAAATGTATGATTCCCTGTCCCATCGTAATGATGACATTTCTATTATTTCTCACAATCGCATTAGAATGGAGATTTCCTATGTCAACATGTCACGCTGTTGGCCACATGGGAGGGAACTATGTTTACAGCATTTCAAATAACAGTACAGATTCGGACACACCGTTAATCATGAGGAATAATGACATTTGGTGAACGCAAAATGTCAGAAAATTCACACATGGGGATCGCAGTAATCCACTTTATAGAGTTATCAATTGAACATCCGAAGTTTGGGGGTCTAGCGCGTCTTTTTTCAAGTGAAGTCGCGCAGTTACCGTTTACATTTCCCAATTTACATCGTTTGTAATTATTTATTTCCTGGTTTAGCACCCTGTCCTCCAGCAACAACCATTCCGCGGTCGTGCGGTTGGCTCTGGCGAGCTCTGAGCACTCAGCTGAAGCGCTGACGCATTTCCGAGGCGGGGGATATGTAGCGGCCGGCAACTGGATACAAAGAGGCGGGCGGCAGCAACAGCAGCGACTTGACTTGCTACACTTGTGGTGGCACGACGGGCGGAGGGAGACAGTGCGCGGATCGGGTCTGGGGAAGGCGGCGCCTCCGTGATCCGCCCGCAACACAGGCGGAACTGAGATTGTGAAGCAGGAGGGAGAGGTCGACTCGGCGGCAGGAGGGGCGACACTCAGGCCACACGTGTGTGTACACGCAGGGCAGCACCCAGCTCCGGCAGCGGTCAGGCCAGCACCCACCCAGCCTCGGTCACCATGCCCAAGAAGAAGCCTGGACCCATTCAGCTGCACCCGAGTCCCGATGGATCAGCAATCAACGGCACCACTTCCGCAGAGTAAGAGAGTGCGGTCTCAGCAGCCGCTGTTTATAAATAGTGTTCATGGTGGCGACGTCGCCGATTGCCGTTGGGAATGAATGGGACGGGTAATTCTGTTCCTTTGAGCATTGTCAATTCCCGACCAGGGAGCAAACCTGGTCGCAAGACCGGGCGGGGTTTGATGTGGGCCCGCAGTGGCTGTGAGGTATCTCAGGCGTTGCAATTCACGGTGTTCGTCGCTGTCCGTGGAAACCGAGGGTCCGGGCCACTCCCCGATGGGGAACCCTGTCACTGCAGTGGGGCTCACTCACACAGGCCAGTTACGCAGAGTCGCCCCAAAAAAATCAGTTAAATGCCCAGCCAGAACTGACCTAAAGTTTGGTCAGAGCTTGATTATGAGAAGGAGACTTGACTTGAAGACGCGGTCCTCAATGTTGATGAGTGCAGGGGTACTGCTGGAGGAGGTCACAGGGGAAGGGATTGTGGTCAATAGACAATAGGTGCAGGAGGAGGCCATTCGGCCCTTCGAGCCAGCACCGCCATTCAATGTGATCATGGCTGATCATTCTCAATCAGTACCCGTTCCTGCCTTCTCCCCATACCCCCTGACTCCGCTATCCTTAAGAGCTCTATCTAGCTCTCTCTTGAATACATTCAGAGAATTGGCCTCCACTGCCTTCTGAGGCAGAGAATTCCACAGATTCACAACTCTCTGACTGAAAAAGTTTTTCCTCATCTCAGTTTTAAATGGCCTACCCCTTATTCTTAAACTGTGGCCCCTTGTTCTGGACTCCCCCAACATTGGGAACATGTTTCCTGCCTCTAACGTGTCCAACCCCTTAATAATCTTATACGTTTCGATAAGATCCCCTCTCATCCTTCTAAATTCCAGTGTATACAAGCCTAGTCGCTCCAGTCTTTCAACATATGACAGTCCCGCCATTCAGGCAATGTCTCGCCCTCAAGTACAGAAAGTTTAGTAGATCGAGTTGGGACCCCTACGGTCAGAAAAGGGGGGACATTCTATTTGGGAGTAGAGAAATGGCAGAACAATTGAACACATACTTTGGAGACTGCAGATCTCCGAATCTTCGGCACAATACAAACTGCTGGAGGAACTATGGGTCAGACAGCATATGTGGAGGAAATGATCAGACGACATTTCGCGTTTGGTCCCTGCAGAGTCAAGTGGTGGGGGGGTTAAGAAAACTGGAAAAGGGATGTGGGGGGCTGGTTATGTGTTAAATTGCAATAACAGAACACTTGGAAAGTATTAATAGGATTGGCAAAGTCAACAGGGTTATTGTACTGGACTACTTGAGAATGGAGGCTTTACAATCGATAAGAGGAGCCAGTGGTGTGGCGTTTCAGGGGTTTTGGAGTTTCAGAAGGAGTTTGATGAGGGGTCCTGCGGGGATCAATGCTTGGACCGAGCTACTCGCTATAAAAATCAATGTTTTAGACATGGGTTCTAAATGGAACATCTCCAGGTTTGCAAACAGCACACACCTGATCGGAAGTGCAAGATGCAAGAAGGATGCAAAGAGGCTCCACTGTGATTTAGATAAGTTGGGTGAGAGGACAAATGTATGACAGATTCAATTTAATATAGTTAAATGTGAGGTTATCCACTTTATTTCTAAAATCAAAAATACTTTATTACATGAATGGTGATTGGCTGGGATAGGGGGAGGTGTAAAAGACCTGGTTGATCTTGTCCACCGGTCACAGAAAACTGGCAGGAAGGCAAATGGTATGTGGGTCTTTATAACAGATCCAAAATTGTCTTGCTGTACAAGTACTTGGTGAGACCCTACCTGGAGTTTGTAGGTAATTTTGTCTCCTTAGAGGAAAGATATTCTTGCCTTGGAAGATTTACTGGAATAATGTCTGAAAGAGGAGAGATTGGGTCAATTAGGCCTGCATTCACTGATTAGAAGAATCTCATTAAAAAACGAATTAATTGGACTAGACACATGTAGGGTTTTCCAATATTGAGAGTCCAGAACCAGGGTTGACCTCAGGATAAGGTGGCTGCCATTTTGAACCAGGTTTCGGAGAGATTTCTTCAGCCAGTGGGTGATGAACCTGGGAAAATTGCTACAACCAGACTGGAAGCCAAGTCACATGTTGAAGCAGGAATTGAAAATATTTCTTGACTGTATTGGTTTGTTATTGTCACATGTACTGAGTTACACTTAAAAGGTTTTGTTTGACAAATTGATTAAGAGATCTGGGAGAATAGCAGTGACAGGTGGGTGCACGACCACCATCATGTTGAATAGTGAAGCAGATCTGAAGGGCTGAATGGCCTTGCCCCATTCTTGTTTTCTACATTATAGGCTGGGATGCCTAGCTGAAACTCTAAATATATATTTTTTAGGTCCTATCTTGTTTTCTGTTATTTAATTCCCAATTTAAGATAGAGATATTGTGTTTATCTATTGGACTGTCATCCAGTGACCTAGCCTATTAATCTGAAGACGTTAGTTCAAATTGCAGGTGGTGTATGGGGATGCAGGGAGGTGTGTACCAGATAACAGGAGAAATGCCAGTGGGTTGCTCAAGAATGTGTTTGAGAATCTGAAACAAATTACGATTTTGCCGAAGCAGTATCTTTGTAGTTTTTAATGATGGGGAGGTTCTTGTTAAACAAGTAGGTGAAAAGTTACCTTAGGTTGTTGAGAACATTGAATTGAGGTCACAGTCAGATCAATCATGACCTTATCAAATGGCAGAGCAGAGCTGCTAATTCTCTGTTTATGCTGGTGACACTGTATTCAGCTGCAACTGCTAAACAGCACTGTATTTGTAACAAAAATATTTACTTCTGAATAGCTCACTGGAGTTGGGATCAGCTTTACTGAGTCTAAGAAATATTTGGTGGACGGTTGCCACATATTTCAAGTCTTAACTGCATTGAAACTGCAGGTATGCATGTCTGCACAATAAAAATGTTAAATATGAAAATTCTGGGAATTAAGTAATGATCAAATAGATAATAGTTCGTTTCTCTGTGGAAAGAATCATTCTGGAAAGTGAATATGCTGACAGGCCATCAAGAGAACATTCCTCCAGGGAATCATTTAATATTTTGTTGAAACAAGGATCATCTCCAGTGGAAATTTCAGTTCCAGTCTTCTGGAATTCTGAAATGTTATCTGGAGTGGCTATCAGGAAATTTTCAGGAGGGTAGTTTTCAAACTACCTCAGGAAGTAATGACCGCAATTTTGATTGTCAATGGTCTTTGAGTCAAATTCTGGGTTCAGGTACTTGAGCGCGCACACCCCGAGTGCTGTACAACTGCTATTGCCTACCTTTGCAGAAGTAAATGTTGAGCAAGATCTCGGGTTGTAATAGATCCCACCTCAGGATGAGAAATTGAATTATCCCCCCGAGTCCTGCTCTGCCAGTAGCACAAAAATGGCAGGTTTTCATTCACTGCTGTGTTGCTGCCAATGGATGCTTCCTGTGTGCCTCCAGTAATCAGCAGCATCTACATCATGGCAGGAAAGTGCTGAAAAATTTGGAAAGGGGTCACTTCCATTTATACCTCTCATTCCCCAAAAAAGAACTGCCAACAATTTCTGGGTGGCAGCAAGACACTGATTTAGTTACTGCACTGTTGGTCCCAGTGATATGAATGTCACTCCAAGGCAGCTGTGTAATATGCTTTTAGTTCGATAAACATGGTTATAGAGTTGGCACTGGTGATTGTAAAAACCACTGGATTGTCATTTTGAACCAATTTACATCGTCATCTGTTCCAGAGAAGGGAATCTGCTGTCTTTATCTGGTCTGAGTAATTAGCCCTTAACTGACCAACAAGTCACTCAGTTGAAGGGCAGTTAAAAATGGCTTAAAAGAAATACTGGCCTTGCCACCATGGGTCACAGCTGTCCATAAATATTGAGAATGCTGTAAGCTCTATTTCTACTCGGTTGGATGGTGGGAAAGGTTTGGGATATTGGGGAGTAAGTCAGGATTGGGAAGTAAGCAGGGTGTACCTGCTTTTGTAGCTACAGCATTTCTGTGCTTGGTTCAGACTGGTTATTGGTGACCCCCAGGCCACCAATACTGATTGCACTCGATCTCTGTCCCTGTTCATTCTAAACATTTTCTTCACTAATCCACAATTTTCCCTCAAGTGTTTATCTCGCCTTCAATGTGGTGTAGGGCAATCTTTGGTTGTAAAACAAAGTCGCTGGAAGTGGTGATCTTCGATTTGGTCTTAATTCACCAGCCGCTGAGAATTGTATTCTGTTTTTGTTCTTGGGACTGGAATGCAACTGGTTTGGATAGTGCTTGCTGCCTGGGGCCATGATTGGCCAGGCTCAGGAATTCATCTGTTTGGGAATTCCTGAGCAAATGCGCACCTGTCTGTTCCCTGTTTCAGCACGTTGAGCGTTGGAGCTTCAGTCAGTGTGTTGCATGGCTTGCTCCCATTAAAGTCCGCAGTGGGTCAGGCAGTGTCTCTGGAAGACATTAATAGGCGAGATTTTGGGTCGGATCACTTCCAACTAATAGTCGTAGGGGAGAGAAGGCTGGAAATCAGGTGAGGCCGGAACAAGGACTGGGATCACCCCTCATTTGTATCCACCTAACACTCGCCTGGCCTGCCTGTTCCCTGCCTCTTTTCCATCTTCCTGTCCCCTACTACTATTAATCTGAAGAAGGGTCCTTATCCATATTCCCCTGAGATGCTACTTGACCCACTGAGTTACTCCAACACTTTGTTCCCAGGTATCCAGAGGCGAAAACTTGCTGTGGGTAGGTAGGAATGTGCAGTTGAGGTGACACCCAGATTAGCCGTGACTTTGTTGTATGGCAGAGAATGCTTGAGGGCCACATTGCATACTTCTGATCTTTGTGTTCGTATGTAAACATGTTTGTGAACTCTCCCTTAATCGTAGCCCCGAGCCTGGTTCATTTGGTATAATTTTCCAGAGCAACGAATTGTGAGCTGTGGCCTCCTGGCTCTGAGATTCTTCCAGCCTTCCTCCACAGCTCCATCCTTCCTCAATATATCCGCAGTAATATTTTCACAGCAGTGACAGCATGGGACAGGGTTCTACACCCAGTGGTTGGACCCTGGTGATTGTGATATCTGCTTTGTCTGGGTTGGAGGAGTCCCCAAAATGCTGCACTGGCTGATTGCGCTGGGTCACAGGACCTGTCGTAGAAGGGCTGCAGAAGACTGACTGGTGAGATGTTTAAAATGATAGAAAGATTGGGTAGGCTTGTTAATGAAGAACTATTTCTCCTGATGGGGAATCAAGAATGAGAGGACGCAATTCTAAAATCAGAGCTAGGGGGTTTAGGAGTGAAGCCATTTATTCACGTGGAGGGAGGGGGGGAAAGCAGTTAAGGTTTTTAAATTGTCTCCCCAGACACCCACCGGTGGCTTCAGATATCAAAGTAAATCTGAACTTCCAAAATTAAGTTTTGTAGAATAAAGGAGTTGGAGAAATGGTGAATGGGTCAGGGTGATGGGATTGGGTTGGCATTGATCTTTCAAAGAGAGTCCCAAATGTGATGTATCCCACTTCAGAGGGTCCTGTTCATCCATAACCCCCTCCCATTTTCCATTCTTTCTAAGCACCTAGAAACGAGTGCTTCTCTTTGTGCCTCTTCCCCATCCCCAGTTTGCAAGCCAAGGACCTTGTAGCATTGCAGAAGATAAATGATGTGGCTTCCGAATGATTCTCTGAATACCTGGTGACCAGCAACGATTCATTGGCTATAGAGAATTCCTCTCTAACTGATTTTCACTGTGGAAACTGATTATCAAAAAAAAGTAGTGATTCTGTTTCAAAAGCTCCAAGAGGAAGGCTTGCATCATTTACATAGAACAGTATGTGTTTAAAAAAGCAATTATCTAATCTCCTTGGCAACTTCAATTCTATAGTACCAGACGATGTCATGACAACCAAATCTTCAGCTCGTGCATCCTTTCATTATTATACCATATCCACGTGTTTCACTGTTGCACGGAATATAACACCATGTGTGGAAAGGAGTTGTTGTTATTCCAAGGTCTTTGTGATTTAATATTTCAATGTAGCTGGGGTTTCTCCTGTAGATTCAACAAGCTTACATATCATCTAAATTGACAACTGTAACTTATATTTATATAACATCTATGGCTTGGCAACTCCTCTCAATACACCCCACAAGAGAATTTATTAAGTAACAATCATTGAGATGACTTCTCAATCGATTTGGGTTTTGAGGAGCATGGATGGGCAAATGGGAGAAGGTTTACTGCCTGTCAATGGCAGTAATAAGCCAATATTGGCCTCAGCCCCATGGTCAGTAAGTTGTTATTTAGCTGTGCCCCTTATTGTTTAATCTCTGCCTTTGAATCCAGCTGGTAATCCTACATGTCAGGCCATATAATGGGATGGGCAGGATTGAACTTGGTGTGATAGACCCACAGTCAAAGAGCCTGCCAGAAATAATTTTCCAGTCAGGTTGAGTTTATTGGCATGTGCTCATGCACGGTAAAGTGCAGCTACAATGATAATTTTGCTTGTGTTTGTACCCCAGGCACATAAACTTGGGTAGCATGCGATATAAATTCTGTAAGACAGTAAAAGAAAAAAGCTGCAATGACAAAGATATCATATCATCATATCATATACATACAGCCGGAAACAGGCCTTTTCGGCCCTCCAAGTCCGTGCCGCCCAGTGATCCCCGTACATTAACACTATCCTACACCCACTAGGGACAATTTTTACATTTACCCAGCCAATTAACCTACATACCTGTACGTCTTTGGAGTGTGGGAGGAAACCGAAGATCTCGGAGTAAACCCACGCAGGTCACGGGGAGAACGTACAAACTCCTTACAGTGCAGCACCCGTAGTCAGGATCGAACCTGAGTCTCCGGCGCTGCATTCGCTGTAAAGCAGCAACTCTACCGCTAGCGCAATAAACCATTGGGGGGAAAAAACAATCCATGGTAGCGCAAGTGGTGGACTATAGTATTCCTTTGAGATGGATTAGGGTTGTGCAAATTGATTCAAGAACCTGGTGTTTATAGGAAAGTAGCCGTTCCTGAACCTGGTGGGACTTCAGGCTTCTGTACCTCCTACCAGACGGTAGGGGAACATACTGTGAAAGATACCGATGATGAAGCTAACTATGCTTAGACGTCTGGCTGTCACTCCTCTACTCCATCAGTTTAAAGAAGGATACTGACCTGAAACATTTCTTCAGGTTTTTTATTATCTTAAAGATGTTCCATAAGTCCAGGCTGTAGCTGGAATTCCTGGCTATCTCAGGCGCTGTGCTGCCAAGCTGTGGCTGTTGGTGTCTGTGGAGCTTTACCAAACCTGGGCAGAAACTTCACCAAAAGAGGAGAATGAGAAACAGAAACCTAATGAAGCAGCAAGGCAAGGAAGAATAAACAGTGTGTTTGTCAGATACTAAAAGGCAAACAGATCGCCCTCCCCGGTTTTAAATTAATGTGGATACTTGCTCTTTTGCCTCCAGTTCCAGCGCTTGTGTTGTGTGTGACCCAGGACGAGGTGAGCTGTGCCAGGGATGGAAATGCAAATTCCCACTGCTGCTGCGTTTTATCTGTGTTTTAGCTGTATAGTGCGGCGAGCAGTACTAGAGCCCTGGAGGGATTAAAAGTAACGTGAACAAATTTGCGGATGACACAAAGCTGGGTGGCAGTGTGAACTGTGAGGAGGATGCTATGAGGATGCAGGGTGACTTGGACAGGTTGTGTGAGTGGGCAGATGCATGGCAGATGCAGTTTAATGTGGATAAATGTGAGGCTATCCACTTTGGTGGTAAGAACAGGAAGGCAGATTATTATCTGAATGGTGTCAAATTAGGAAATGGGGAAGTACAAAGAGATCTGGGTGTCGCTTGTACATCAGTCACTTAAAGTTACCATGCAGGTACAGCAGGCAGTGAAGAAAGCTAATGGCGTGTTGGCCTTTATGACAAGAGGAGTTGAGTATAGGAGCAAAGAGGTCCTTCTGCAGTTGTACAGGGCCCTAGTGAGACCGCACCTGGAGTACTGTGTGCAGTTTTGGTCTCCAAATTTGAGGAAGGACATTCTTGCTATTGAGGGAGTGCAGCGCAGGTTCACTAGGTTAATTCCCAGAATGGCAGGACTGTCGTATGTTGAAAGTCTGGAATGACTGGGCTTGTATACACTGGAATTTAGAAGGATGAGAAGGGATCCTATTGAAACATATAAGATTATTAAGGGATTGGACACGTTAGAGGCAGGAAACATGTTCCCAATGTTGGGGGAGTCCAGAACCAGGGGCCATGGTTTAAGAATAAGGGGTAGGCCATTTAGAACGGAGACGAGGAAAAACTTTCACTCAGAGAGTTGTAAATCTGTGGAATTCTCTGCCTCAGAAGGCAGTGGAGGCTAATTCTCTGGATGCTTTCAAGAGAGAGCTGGATAGAGCTCTTAATGATAGCGGAGTCAGGGGGTATGGGGAGAGGGCAGGAACGGGGTACTGATTGTGAATGATCAGCCATGATCACATTGAATGGCGGTGCTGGCTCGAAGGGCCAAATGGCCTACTCCTGCACCAATTGTCTATTGCCCTGCACACAGAAAGCAGCCGCTTGCTTCTGCCAGAGAACGTGGTGTACCTGCTGCATTGTAGCAGACATCACAATTTCCTCCCACTACTGATATCTGATGCCTCCTTCAGCGCAAGGTGATCTGTGGCGAATGAACAAGTTGATGCATTTTAAACGGGGAACTCTGTCCTTTTGTTTGTAAAAAGCTTGTTCCCAGATGCTGCTTTAGAATTTTCATCAAGAGTGACCTGATGGCCTGACTGATGCACAATGGCAGAGTCGATCAGCTGAAGGGTCTTGCAAAATGTGCATAGTCCCTGCAAATGATGGTGAAGAACAAACTTTAAATGGCCAGGATGAGTGAGCTTTGTCAGGGATGCTGGGGTTTACAATTGGGTGTCATGAGAGAACTGACTGATGTAGGGGAGCAGACAGAGGATGACTCTATTTGATCCCACTAGTCTACCTGCAACATCTGTGTTCCAGATGCTGGGCTTGTGTCACCCACTGCCCCAATCTTTGTACTTCACTCTGTCCACTCTTCCCCAGGAATATATCCAGCCAAAATTGGTAAACGTGAAAGGAGCTATTTACTTTCAGGTGCTGCTGGGAGCTCCATGTTTGAACAGCTCCATGTCAATCGCTCCAGTGTCACATCTGCTGGAGCTGGCACTCGGTTCCAACACTCTTGTGACAGTGCTTTGGGAACATTTATCGGTCTGCCTGGAGGGAACTTATGAAGTCTGGGATGGGAGTTAGTCCCAACTCATCAGCTCAACACTGGGCTCAACTTGCATTAGAGGGAACAGAATTCCCAATGGAAACACAGTTAAAGTGTGGACAGAAGCATCAATCCTCACTGCCACTACAGAAATATGGGTACTTTGAGGAAAAGGCCACTTTAAAATTGTAAGCAATTAACAAACCAATTAAACACACTTTACATTGCCAGCCCTAATGGATCGGATGTAGCCTGCCAGCAGATCTTGATGTGATGCATAATATTATTTTGTTCTGCATTCAGTGGGAATATTTATGAATTATACCTGTTTATACCACACCATTAGTTATGTTAATATTGGTTTCAGCAAATGA
This sequence comes from Rhinoraja longicauda, assembly GCF_053455715.1. Lineage (NCBI taxonomy): Eukaryota > Metazoa > Chordata > Chondrichthyes > Rajiformes > Arhynchobatidae > Rhinoraja > Rhinoraja longicauda. The sequence goes on from NC_135985.1 coordinate 15,207,258, forward strand.
TAGAAGTTTTCATCAATAAGGGATGACGCACATACCCACAGATGAGCGAGAACAAAGCTTTTCTGCTCTGAGAGAAATTCAAGAAACAAATTTGTAATTTATTCATTTTATTTGAGCTGCGAGTGATTGGAACCTATTCGCATCCAACTCTTTGATCCTCAAATTATTTGTTCTGTTCGGGCAGTGGTTCAATAGGAGAAATTCTCTCACTGACACAAGCTCCCTTGGTGTGGTACCAAAGGAGCACTATATGGTATATGGTACCAAAAAGGCAATACGGGGAGAAAAGATGAGGTACGAGGGTAAACTAGCCAATAATATAAAGGAGGATAGTAAAAGCTTTTTTAGGTATGTAAAGAGGAAAAAAATAGTCAAGGCAAATGTGGGTCCCTTGAAGACAGAAGCTGGGGAATTTATTATGGGGAACAAGGAAATGGCAGACGTGTTGAACCGGTACTTTGGATCTGTCTTCACTAAGGAGGATACAAACAATCTCCCAGATGTTCTAGTGGCCAGAGATCCTAGGGTGACAGAGGAACTGGAGGAAATCCACATTAGGCAGGAAAAAGTTTTGGGTAGACTGATGGGACTCAAGGCTTATAAATCCCCAGGGCCTGATGGTCTGCATCCCAGGGTGCTTAAGGAGGTGGCTCTAGAAATTGTGGACGCATTAGTGATTATTTTCCAATGTTCTATAGATTCCGGGTCAGTTCCTGTGGATTGGAGGGTAGCTAATGTTATCCCACTTTTCAAGAAAGGAGGGAGAGAGAAAACGGGAAATTATAGACCAGTTAGCCTGACATTAGTGGTGGGGAAGATGCTGGAGTCAATTATAAAAGACGCAATTGCGGAGCATTTGGATAGCAGTAACAGGATCGTTCCGAGCCAGCATGGATTTACGAAGGGGAAATCATGCTTGACTAATCTACTGGAATTTTTGGAGGATGTAACTAGGAAAATTGACAGGGGAGAGCCGGTGGATGTGGTGTACCTCGACTTTCAGAAAGCCTTCGACAAGGTCCCACATAGGAGATTGGTGGGCAAAATTAGAGCACATGGTTTTGGAGGTAGGGTACTGACATGGATAGAAAGTTGGTTGACAGACAGAACGCAAAGAGTGGGGATAAATGGGTCCCTTTCAGAATGGCAGGCAGTGACTAGTGGGGTACCGCAAAGCTCGGTGTTGGGACCGCAGCTATTGACAATATACATCAATGACTTGGATGAAGGGATTAAAAGTACCATTAGCAAATTTGCAGATGATACATTACTGGGTGGCAGTGTGAACTGTGAGGAAGATGCTATGAGGTTGCAGGGTGACTTGGACAGGTTGTGTGAGTGGGCGGATGCTTGGCAGATGCAGTTTAATGTAGATAAGTGTGAGGTTATCCACTTTGGTGGTAAGAATAGGAAGGCAGATTATTATCTGAATGGTGTCAAGTTAGGAAAAGGGGACGTACAACGTGATCTGGGTGTCCTAGTGCATCAGTCACTGAAAGGAAGCATGCAGGTACAGCAGGCAGTGAAGAGAGCCAATGGAATGTTGGCCTTCATAACAAGAGGAGTTGAGTATAGGAGCAAAGAGGTCCTTCTGCAGTTGTACAGGGCCCTAGTGAGACCGCACCTGGAGTACTGTGTGCAGTTTTGGTCTCCAAATTTGAGGAAGGATATTCTTGCTATTGAGGGCGGGCAGCGTAGGTTTACTAGGTTAATTCCCGGAATGGCGGGACTGTCATATGTTGAAAGACTGGAGCGACTAGGCTTGTGTACACTGGAATTTAGAAGGGGGGATCTTATCGGAACGTATAAGATTATTAAGGGGTTGGACACATTAGAGGCAGGAAACATGTTCCCAATGTTGGGGGAGTCCAGAACCAGGGGCCACAGTTTAAGAATAAGGGGTAGGCCATTTAGAATAGAGATAAGGAAAAACGTTTTCAGTCAGAGAGTTGTGAATCTGTGGAATTCTCTGCCTCAGAGGGCAGTGGAGGCCAATTCTCTGAATACATTCAAGAGAGCTAGATAGAGCTCTTAAGGATAGCGGAGTCAGGGGGTATGGGGAGAAAGCAGGAACGGGGTACTGATTGTGAATGATCAGCCATGATCACATTGAATGGCGGTGCTGGCTCGAAGGGCCGAATGGCCTACTCCTGCACCTATTGTCTATACCATCAAGAGTGTTTTGTTGTCATATGTACAAGGAATGAAACAATTACATTTTTACTTGCTGCAGTTTTACAGGCACATTAAATGCAACACCACCACAAATAAACATACGGCAAACAATGATACAATAAATTATCAGTCATACTAATTAATCAGACCATAACATTGCAAGCTGAACTGTGCAGTGCAAGCTATGCAAAGTAGTTCATTGCTGAGGTAAGGTTTTGGTTGGGGTTATGCATGTAGTTCCAGAGCCTGATGTTTGATGGGAAGAAGCTGTTCTTGAACCCTGAGGTCATGGTTCTTCTGTACCACCTTTCTGACAGCAGCAGCAAGGTGAGAGCAATAGCCAGGGTGTTGTGGGTCTGTGATATTGGCTGCCTTCCTGAGGCAGAGCTTCCTGAAACCTCTCTCGGGTGCTGTCTTTCAGATAGATCTTATATTGAGCTGATACGTTCTGTTGCTTTGATACAGAAAAGACCAGGCCAATGGGATAGATTCATAGGATCCCAGGGTTCAAACTTGTGTTAATGCACAAAACGCCCAATCATCCGGTCATTTAGTTCTTCAAGCTACTTGTAAATTGATTAGTGTTTGCCATGTTCCAACAGTGATCATATTTTGCAGGGGCATCACTAGTCGTAAAGCACTTTGGTTTGTCTTAAGCTGTGGGTAGGTGCCTTGAAGTGTCAAATGGCTACAGGCAATGCCCAGATATGGCTGTTGAGAGCGATGAAGACTTTGTGCATGTGACTCTTTGTGGCATCTAGCAGGTAAATTAACTGCTGCATTTCATTCTAGAAAGGGAATCTATAGACCAACACTTGTTTCTGTCAGAGATAGGTTACTGAAGAGTGGGTCGAGCGGTCTTTTGGCTTTGGCTGTATTGAAGTGTTGTGGGTAATGCGTGTCCGTCTGTGAGTCTACATTGATCCTTTTTTCTTTCAGCGTTCTGAGCCATCCTTCCTATCCACACAGACCTTATTCCCTCTGGGCAATCTACGTCTAATCTCAAAAATGTCAGGAAGCTGTGTGTGCACAAAGTACTGAGCTCCATGAATGTGCAAACCATTACTGCGATTTATCAGGACTGGAAATACAACAACACCACTGAGTTCACTGATAACTACAGAATATTACAACAGCACTAGAAAATAATTAACCATCGTAGTGACTGCACAGATAATCTCTCTGCTCAGATCTGCTTATAAAAAGCGGGTAAATTTGTAATTGATCAATGACCTTGTCATGGCCCATTTAACATAGCAGGTGTCCCGGGGGTGAAAGCAGGGTGTGGGCCTGAGGCATATCTTCCAGGTTTTTGAGGACATGTAGTGATGAATATCGCACTGTGTTTTGGGAAGGTAGTTTCATGATGTTGAGGGAGTCCACAGTAGGTCCAATCCTCTGAGGACATTGTAGAGATTCTACGTTGAAAGTGTCGCTTGTTGGGGTGGAAGGGGGAAGGTTCAGATGCAATCTTGAGTTGTTTAATTTTCACTTTTTAAATCTTTTGGAATTGGTGACAACTGCATGGGCTTCTGTTCATTACATTCCCTGGGGCCTTCCTTTACTTTGCCATTTGTTCTCTTTTCCGAAGGTGCGGCACCTCATCAGGTACAACCCATGCTATTGATGCAGAAGGGAGTGCATCTCCCTCTCGACTGAGTCTGTTGGTGGGTCTTAAACCTTCAGGGAACGGTAATCTTTGGGGCTTTGGCAGATGTCCCCTCAATGTCCATTTGCTAAAAGAAGTTGCATTTTTGTAGGAACTTCTTTGACCCTTGCTGGTTGCCCCTGAATGCTTTATAGCATATGAAACATATCTGACGTGTAGTGCCTGTAAGATGTCAGAAACAAGGTAGTTATTTGAACAGCAAACTCCCATAAATGGTACAGTAATAACGAGTGTGTAATCTGTTTTGAGGAATATGGGGATACCTCCCTTGCCAAATTGAACCATGCAAACCTTTGTGTCCTTCAGAGAGGTGGTTTAACGTTTGCCTGGAAGCTGTGTCAGGTCTGCACTGCGTCAGGTATGACACCAGGGCACAATGCCTGCATTGTTCTGTGCTCGGCTCTGGGGTGATGCTTGAATCCTTCATCCCTCGGGGAAGTGGAGCTGGCCTCTGCACCAGGGGAGACCGATGTAGGAGCCCTTTTATTCCCAGTTACCGATCATCATTGAAACCAATATCTGTTCAACACACCGCCCACACTTGTGGGGGAAAACCCTGGGTATTCCACGGTGGTGCGGTGCGTGCTTGTGTATAGGCTTCAGTCCTTTGTCCAACACTTATATGGTAACTCTGGTACTTAGATGGCTGGAAAATCCCGAGAATGTTTAGTGCAACAAATATTTCGAAAGTGCGCTAATTATTGTTGTGCAAGTATTCTCGGCTTGCTACAAGCCACAATATCTGGCGGTGGTTACCACACAGTAACTAGAGGAATGGGTGTGATCACTGTCAGTAATCCCAACGTTAGGAAAGATCCTCTATGCAGTCGGTTGTAGTCAGTGGGCAGTTCCAACATGTTGATTGTGGTTCAAAACCTGTTTCAGATACGCGTTTGTGTATGTGACCTATGATGTCGCCCCTGTTGGGGCTCTCGGGTAGGAGTTTTTTCTGGCTTGAAATATTAAATAAAGGCCCTGCTTGTTGTCTCGAATGGATCAAGAAGCTTCCAGGACGCTTTCCAGCTGGTGAGTTCGCCTCTGTGTCTTGGACAATGCGAATTTTGTGGTCAACATCTGGTTTGTATCTTGCTGAGCCTAAAATGGCCGCCTTTTCCCCGGCAGTCACTATACTACCTGGTTACCTGTGAGCCACTCGGGGATATCCTGAGGAATTTCTAAGGTGCTACAGAAATGCAGGCCTTCCAGGGAGGCCTCAGCAATTTCAGCACCACTTACTGTAGAGATCAGGTCAAACTGGGAGCCTTGCACAGACTTGGGTCCACATCCAGCTGCCCATGCCCATTTCCCGGTCAGAGAAGACTTGTTTGGTGCAAGACAAAGGATATCGGATGCGAAAGGCCATGTTTGTCTATTGAATTGTTTGTCTTCCCACATGCAAACAATTGTAATGGCTGTCGCAGGATCTTGAAGTGTTAATAACAAAAGAACAAAGATAAAGATTATAACAAAATAGTCTGTTCCAGGCCTTGTGTCCCCTGGGAGGGTGTTTTCAGAAGAGAGGGTTACGAAATTTGGCAGTGGAGTATATGTTGAAGTTGAGTAACAGTGTGAGTGAGAAATTTGAGTCAGGGGCTTGTGGAGAAATGAATGAGTTATTTCCTCTCAGAAGCAGCTTGGATTAGTGTGGCTGCTGCTTTAAGTGAAAGCACACGATCGTATCCGGGGAGCGGCTCTCAACCCCAGACCTCTTGTTTAAGGATTCAACGAAATAATAAATGGATTTGGTTTTCAGAGTGCTTTGCAGTGGGAATCCTGGATATTGTTGGATGGAATTGGAAACACTGCCACCTGCTGTTCCTATGACATGTATCGATGATGATAGTAAAACTGATGCCCTCACTCCATCTCCTGAAAGCCTGGGTGTGTGGCATTGAGGCAGCGATGCCTGTTCATTTCCACACAGGGACATGAAACACTCAACCTTGACTTATCAGCACCCCCATTAAATACTCCAGTTCAACTTTGGAAAGATCAGGGAACTGGAAGACGAGTTGGTGCTTGGAGCACAATCACAGGCTTGAGGGGCCAAATGGCCTTGTGTTCCTATTTTCTTGTCTGTTCGTGCGAGTCTGCCTCCCTCGAACCGTGCCATGTTTGGAACTGTCCTCAAACCCCCATTTCTTGGTTATGTTACCTACAGCTCTGTTGACTTGCTGCTAGCTGCCCCCACTTCCCCTCTCTGTTCTGAAACCGAGATGTAGGGAACCATTTTGTCCCCTCAGAGTGTGGAACTCTCCCTGTTCCAGTCTGCACCTTAACCCTCCACTTTCCCAACCCTTGCTTTTAAGACCCGAGTTTCGTTGCTGAACTCTTCACAGTGAGTTGGCTGCACTGGAAGTATCTCGGTGGTTGATGTTTGGGCCATTCCACAGTGATGAAGGGTGCTGCATGAGTGTACTTGTTTCTTTTGTCAATGAAATAGTACAGCAGGAGGCAACTAGGCCCATTAGATTTGTGCTTGTTTTGTTTTTGTTACAATATCTCTTGAGTTAATCCCATCCACCTCTTCCAACAAGTCTGCATCCCTGGGAGCTCATCTTCTTCTGTTGTTTATCCAACTTGTGTTCGGATTGAATCTCCACCTGGCAAAGTATTCCTAATCTCAACTCTCAACCACTTGAGGTCTCCCAAGGCAACTTTAGACTTCAGGGACAGCATGGAAATAGGCCCTTCGACTCACCAAGTTGGCGCTGACCAGGAATCATCCCACACATTAATACTATCCTACACATTTAGGGACAATTTACAGAAGCTAGAAACCTGCACATCTTTGAAGTTTGGGAGGAAACCGGAGACCCTGGAGAAAACCCTCACAGTCACGGGATGAACGTACAAACTCCATAGGGACAGCACCTGTAGTCAAGATCGAACTGGGGACTCTGGTGCTGTAAGGCAGCATCTCTACCACTGTGCTGCCCCTTTCTCTTTCAGCCTCCAATTTTTTTTCTTCAAGTTCTCTTGCATCTACCTCATTGTCACAAACTAATTCTTCTCTTTGTTTGGCCGCTGCCTACAGCTTTCACTTGTGTTTTTTCTTTTTTTTTCTTCCTTGTTTTATTTTATGAAATGTTCTTTCTTTGAATTAGAAAAAGTCCCAGTTAGTGATGGAGGACCGGAGATTATTTCCAGTGGAAGCTGCTTTATCGTGGCTCATTAAGCTGGACAGACTCAGTCTGACACAGATCAATAGCCCCTGAAGCGGTTTATCTGTCAGTTTATTGATCTGTCTGTTTTCATCTGGTCAAATCTCTCTTTAATCTCTTAGTCTTTTTTAGTCTCTGCTCCCTGCCTCATTATTTTACCGTGATAAATGTTCTTAGACATTTTGTGGCCCAGATTTTCATGAACAAAGGTATGTTTTGAGTTCTAGCGGGGTGGGGGGGTTACCATCACCTTCCCTAGTGATGTTGTGGAGTATGATCCTTGCCCATCCTCCACATGTTACTCCCAGCCCTGGTTACAACAATGTGGCCTCAAAAGCTTGGGCTGATGTGATGCCATTGCATACGTCCTTGTTAAAAGTTTCATTTTCCGCACACTTTAGGACAAATTTGGAAGCTCTGCAGAAGAAGTTGGAGGAACTCGAATTGGACGAACAACAGCGGAAACGGCTGGAGGCGTTTCTGACTCAGAAGCAGAAGGTTGGTGAGCTGAAGGATGATGACTTTGAGAAGATCTCGGAGCTGGGTGCGGGCAACGGAGGCGTCGTATTCAAGGTCTCCCACAAGCCCTCTGGCCTAATCATGGCCCGAAAGGTAAAACATACTTCTTGTTCTAACACTGTTCTAACAGACTCCTTCCCGCTGTCCTGCAGGCTGGATTGGCGGCTTGGTTCCCCCTTTCTATTACACTGGACCTTTCCAGTGAGGGGCAGAAGGCACCAGTAATGACACCCGACACCCACCATGTGTCTGTATACCTGGCCCGTATGGGGATGAACAGTAGGAGTGCTGACCCTCTCATACAATGGTTACTCACTGCGTGTATAACTTCATTGTTAGGAATTTCCCTGCAGTGCCCGGCTCTATGCAGGATGTGTAAACACATATCCGTGTACACACCTGAGGCACGCACACCCGGGCAAGTACCTTTGTACCTGAGCTCTTGCATGCTCCGCATTTAACATGTCAATATTCTCCCATTTTAGTGCCACAGCTCAAATTTTCTTCCAAAGCACCAATTTTCTCCTCTCTAGTTGCGAGTTCCTGCTCCTAAACCTGGGTGGATTAATTATATCTTGCCATAGATTCATACAGCATGGAAACAGGCCAGTCAGACCACCATGATGACCAGTGGGCAACCATACATGTTAATCCTGTCTTCCAGCAAGGATGTGCGTGCCCTTATAGCCTTAGGCACTTAGTTCTCATCTAGACGCTTCTTAAATGCTACATGATGTGAACGATGCCAATGGCTCTGTTTGATGCCAGAATTAAATGTCAGTGGTTCTGCTTCCAACACTCTCTGTGACAGAGTATCCAATACTGAATTCTACAATTTCTGATAACCAGCTTCTGTTGGAACTGGCGTTCTGTTGAAAAGTCATCCACTTTCGCAGTCAACTTTCTTTGTTTAACAGATGCTGCCTGAGCTACCCCTATTTCTAGGATTTTCTGTTCTTCATTCCCACTGATTTGGGGTGAATAAAACAAGTGTTTAATGCTTGGGAGGGGAGTAGATGGATGCGGTGATGGAGATCAGAGGACCTGACTCCAGGCTGCTGTTGGGATGTGATGTCTTGATTTGAAAAGAAGAGGCTAATTCTAAGTGAGCGTTTTTCCCTTCACAGCTGATTCACCTGGAGATCAAGCCAGCCATTCGCAACCAGATCATTCGAGAGCTTCAGGTCCTGCACGAGTGCAATTCTCCCTACATCGTGGGATTCTACGGCGCTTTCTACAGCGACGGGGAGATCAGCATCTGCATGGAGCACATGGTACAGAACCCAAAGCATTTCATGCTGGGCAAAGTTGTTGGGCACAGGAAACGTCTGCCTTGGAGCAACCAAGATCACTCCCATACGCCACTGACATGTTCTTGTCTCTGCACCTTCTACTCTGTCACTGTCTTCCTTTTCCCCAATATCCCTTAATACCAATGGTTATCAAAAATCTATCCATTTATGAAATTTGAAATTGGTGTTTTACCAGAATTAATTGCATTAGAGCTCCATAATTCTCCCTCACTCAACGGCTAGGTTTTCCTAACATATGTTGGCCATGAGTTTGAGCTTCTCCAAATAATTTACCATTTGGTTCCCCAATCTCTTGAACTCCACCTTGGTTGCAGGAAATCCTGGCCTGGTTTATGTAACCTTTCCTTTATCGCCAGAGTCTCGGCATTATTCAGGCTACCATATCCACTCCAGTGGGTTCTGATCACCACTCAGTAGCTGTAGAACAAGAACATCTATTCCTGTTCTTTCCATTCAAAGCCCCCCACATTCCATGTTTAGCTCCATTCCCAAAATGGAAACATGAATTTTTAACTAAACAACTTAGGATTTAGTAGTCTTGGACTGAAGATGGGCTAGAGGAATATCTGTGATCACATTCAGTTGTTGACCTTGCCGACACCATGACAATAAGATAACCAAGCAGTTTTGTTCACTTTAACTGGCTATCGCGTTTAATTTGCTGCTAGGATGGTGGATCATTGGATCAAGTGCTCAAAAAGGCTGGAAGAATTACAGAACAAGTCCTGGGCAAAGTGAGCATAGCTGTAAGTATAACACAATCAGCACAGGAGCGTACTGTTCCAGAAATAATGATTTTGCGGACAATCTGACATCCCATGATTGGATTTCTCCTTTATGCTGCCCTGCACTCTATCAATACGTGAATTATTAGTGGTAGACATGATACTACAATCCACTGCTCTATAGAAAATGCTTTATCTTCCGTGTTACCTAACTAGAATACGTGTTGTGATAGCCCACCTCAGCACCATTTCCCGACATCCCTGGAATTCCTTAACATTCAAAATCTATCCATCTCCATCTTGAAAATACTCAGCGGCCAAACATCCATTCCTTTGCATCCTCTGGGTGAAGGAATTTCATCTCATCTCTCTCCTGACTGGCCAACCCCTTATTTTGAGACAGCAGACCCTGGTTTTAGGTGTCGAGCACCTGGAGGAAACCCACATGGTCACAATAAAAACATGTAAACCACACAATTTAGCAGCAGAGGTTGTGACTGAACCTGGGTCGCTTTGAGGCGATGGCTCTGCCCGCTGTGCTGCCTCGTGTTAGCAGGCTTTCCACGTTTATAAACAATCAGATCAAAGCAGGGATACACTGCCCTGGAAGCCACTGTTGTGTCTGCTACACTGGGTCCCAAAGGCAGTCACGAGTCTATTGATTGTACAGATAAGTCCAGGCAACAGGAGCCAGGTCAGGTTTAGCGTCGGCTCTCCTGCTCACTGGTGATGGGAGGCGGCCCGCCATGAGTTGGTCTCCCTGGCGGAAGCACAGACACTGTTGCAACGTGTAAATGATTAATGTGTAGGAAGGAACTGCGGATGCTAGTTTACATCGAAGATGGACACAAAATGCTGGTGTAACTCAGCGGGACGGGCAGCATCTCTGACAGAAGAAATGGGTGACGTTTTGGGTTGAGACCCTTCTTCAGACCCTTTCCAGAGATGCTGCCTGTCCCGCTGAGTTACTCCAGCATTTTGCGCAAATGGTTAATATAGTCTCGATTAGAGGGACTCTGAACTGTTGGAATGTTTTTAACCACACTATGATCCTTGCAGGTTAATAAGGGACTGGCCTACCTGCGGGAGAAGCACAAGATTATGCACCGAGGTACGGTAACAATCTATTAAACATTGTTCCCAGTGAAGACCTTTTCCACATAAAATGCCTGAGCTACAGGATTGTGGGATATGTTAAAAGGACCAAGGCACTGCTAGAATTGACCCTGACTCTTTCATGATGGGAGTATTGTGGCCCCTTGGTACCAAACAGCTCTGGCATTGCTGGAGGATGTTTAATGCCAATGGTCATGTTGCTGGTTGGGCGCTATAACTATATCATTTTGTTTAATGGCATCTTTGACATACTAAAAGCTATCTAGGTGCATTAGATGATCAAACCTCTCCAGCCTAAAGGTAGAGTTCAAGGGGCAGATGACCAGAAACTTGCTCATGGAGATGGGTTTTAAGGAGGTGGGAAGAATTCCAAAGTGGCAGAGATGCCAGGGATGGGTGTCCTTGAGTGACTACCTCAGAGTCATCTCCCCTCCCCTGGTATCTCTCTGAAGCACAGACATATTTTTGTAAAATATCTTGAAATGCTAAATGGATGCGTTGTTCTGTCCTGACAGTGACCAATGTCATTGGAAGCGAATCTGGAAACATTTAATCACTGAGGACCCCACATACATAAGAACAGCTGTTGCTTTAACCTTGTAGTTTTGGTCATGTTAATCTAGGTTAATCTTGCCTTTTATCTTTACCTGACATCTCCCTAATTATATTTAACACAAGTAAACTTTTGGCTCTCTGTTGTCTGAATTATTTTTTATTTATCCATTTGTTTGCGATATGACACTGAGGACAAGGGCTGGTTTAATTGCCCATCGTTAGTTGCCCTTCAGAGTGAGCAGTGACCTGGAGGAGTTCCAGATGTGTGGGTGACCCAATTCAATTTTCTGCCGCAAAGCACCAGCATCTCCCAGCAGATGGTTCCCCTGTAACCAGAGGTGAAGTTCAGTGGCATGCTATGCCAGGATGCAAGTGTGCTGGATAATTGAATGATACAGCAGGGAAAAGGGATACTCTCGGTATTCGCGTGAGCAATTTTATTTTAGGACCATGGCATAATCGAGGAACTGATCTGAGCCTCTGTCAGTGAGTCACAGGCCAAAGTTTCATGCTCCATAGCTTGGGGAGTCGTCGAAAAGAGGAGGAGAAGAGGGCCTGAAGAAAGGTCTCAACTCGAAACATCACCCGAGGTGCTGCCTGACCCGCTGAGTTACTCCAGCATTTTGTCTCATGCTCCATAACTTTCTCCTCTCCTTTCCCAAAAGGCTCCAATCCGTGCATGTTCTCATTGGAGCCTTTATGTATCTGCAGATTGTGATAGAAAGCATCAGAAAGCTTGTTGGCTGGGTAGCCATCAGTCTGCGCACAACATTCTCGCAACCAGGAATCTTTTCTTTCAAACAAAGTAGATCAGGGAGATGCAATTCCGATGATCATTGCTGAATCCTTTACCGAGCTTGCTTGAGCCCATGCCTTTGTGCCTTTTCCTGAAATGTTGTAAATATTCCCTTTTTGTATATCTCTGCATTTACTCATAATGCTCCCTCAATCGCCGTTCCTTCATTCCCTAATCCAAACTAACCAGCCACTGCTGCCATAAATCTGTGCCATTCTCCGACTTAATGTTGCATTTTATTTCCTTTTTCTACTCCTTTTCCATTGTAAATTAATAATATGAAAGCCAATAATGCACCATAGAATATGCTTCTAGAATCTTCTAAATTGTTCTCCTTTCCAGATGTTAAGCCTTCGAACATCCTGGTGAATTCCCGTGGTGAAATCAAGCTGTGTGACTTTGGGGTCAGTGGGCAGCTGATTGACTCGATGGCCAATTCGTTTGTTGGGACCAGGTCCTACATGTCTGTAAGTTGTGCTTGTTCATGCCAGGATTATTTGCTTTTGTGAATCTGAAGCTATAAGCAGAATTCGGAGAATGGAAAACATTGCCACTGGATGTTTCTCCACTGGGAGTTTGGGATATGCTGAGCCAGTGATGGAAGTTACCCTGCTGCCCTGAAATTAAAAGACTCCATCCCCTCCAAGAGAATGAGCACCGAGAGTTGCTCCTAGCCAAGGGCTGCTTTGTCCTTTTGTAGCGACAAGCTTCTTGCTTGTTACAGTACAGAAGGAGACCTTTCAGCCCATTGGGTCCATGCTGCATCCAAATAGCAATCCCATCAGAATCATTCCCCATCTCATTAGTTCCCTATAGTCTTGCACCTTGTTACCCTCACATGCCCATCTACTCCTCTTTGATTCTTTCGCCACATACTATGCTAAGGGGTAATTAGAAACCACCAATTAACCTACCAATATATCATTAACCTGATGATGAATGTTAACTTGACAGCTGCACCTCCTCCATTCTAAACATCATGGGATTGGTCATGGAGTAAAGGCACGGGGCTGAGTCTGTGCCGAAGGAACTTGCTTTTGGCCCTGCTCCTCTTTTCCTTACCCAACTCTTCTCCTGTTCAAGTGTTTATTGATAATGATTAATCTTGCATCATCACCGAGGGCAGGAGCATGCAGAGCAATAAACTTCTCACAGGTCTCCACAGGTAATTAGCTGTGTGCTCCCCTGAACCTGCCTCTCAATGCTGCTGTTAGAGACATGGGAAGAAAATGTCAGGGTAATGGGTAAAACCTGGTGAATGATAGTTTTGGAACGATGGGCACATTTTTGCCTTGATTGTATTGGCTTTGGAATGGGTATCCAGGTGGGTGGGTATGCATTGCACAGGGAAGCTAATCTCTGGGCCACCTTCTGATTATTTCCCAGCCGGAACGACTCCAGGGAACACACTATTCCGTTCAGTCTGACATCTGGAGTATGGGCCTCTCCCTGGTGGAGATGGCCATCGGCAGGTATCCAATTCCTCCGCCTGATGCTAAAGAGCTTGGACATATCTTTGGCTGCCACATGGGTGAGGACTCGACATTCTCCGAGCAGAGCAGTCGACCACCTGGACGTGCCGGGAGCTGTGAGTTTGGAACGTGTCCTTGTATCCGATCATCTACGGAGATCCTGCGATCGCTAGGGCTGGGGAATTGGCTGTTGGGTGCGGGGGAATATTGCATGCTTCCATCCCAGCTATTGATACAAGAGAGTCTATACTTTTGTATTCCTGTGTCGTTGGGGTCGTGAGATTGGTGCGGATACTGTGTGTCTGTATCACTAGGAATGGGGGATCTGGGAATAAAGTGTATCATTGGGCTGCTTGAGTCTGGGATTGTGGAAACAGGGAATTGCAGATGCTGGTTTACAAAAAAAGACAAAGTGCTGGAGTAACTCAGTGGGTCAGGCCGCATCTCTGGAGAACGTGGATAGGTGAAGTTTCGGCTCGAGTCTCTTCTGACTTATTGTCGGGGAAGGAAAGAAAGATGGACGAGGGGATGGACAGGACATGGCCTGGCAGGTAATGGATTGAGTAATGGCTAAGGGGACATCTATGAGGCCATCTCTGGTCTTTGACCAAGCATCTGACTATCAAAAAACCCACCTCAGCTGTATCAATCTACTACTTGTCAAGCTCTGTTCTGAACCTCCTCTCTTCCAGCTTTCATTCCCTCCACTACAATCAGTCTGAAGAAGGGTTCCGACACGAAATGTTGCCTGACCCGTTGAGTTACTCCAGCACTTTTTTTGAGTCTGGGAATCTCGTGTGCATGTATTGTTGGGATAATTTAACCAGTTGTTGGGGAATAGTTTGGGACTTGGTGTCCACACCCTCTCAGTACCCTTGTACCCTTCTTCTTGCAGCCTTTGGTGTGGACAGTCGACCTCCGATGGCGATATTTGAACTGTTAGATTACATCGTGAATGAGGTCAGTATCACTCTCGGATGCCCAGCTCAGCAATGGCTCCCTGACCCCACCCTGCTTCACAGTGAATCTTACTGTAGAATGTGGGCAAATCATGGCAGGAGTTGTGACGCAGTAGTAGCCCTGATGATAGGGCCTCGACCTTACATATTCATGCTGAGGGTTTCCAGAAATGCCTGTGTTATGGTTTGCGTGGGGTGGGAGGGTTGGAGGAGGAGGGATGGGGGATGGCATTCCGTAATGCAAAGTCTTGTCATCTGCTCATGGATCAAGAACGGCGAGTTTGGGAAAAAGGTATTGCATTTATTTATTTCATTTTTTCTCATAAAATCTGTGTGTGAATTTTATTCCATATCTCACATTTTTTAAGGTGAGATTTATGAATTCTGTAAGGGTGAATTTCTGTTACCCAAACAGCTGTCACGAGAGCGGGGGGGGGGGGTTCGTTCATCTCTATTTTGGGTGCACTTTCCAGCACCTGCTTCTCCTCCAAGGGTCCACTGTTAACCCACTGTAATCCTGGGCTGTCATTTCTATCTAAGCTCAGACCTTGCCGCTGATGAGCTCTGCTTTGCTGGGATCATAGGAATCAATAGGGTTAAGAAAGTCCACAGTCCTTCCACTTCAGCGTCCACCCATCTGGTGGCTGCTGCATACAAATGCAATGAAGTTGCTGACTTATAACAATCGATTAAAGAAAGATCGTGCACTTCGCAGTGGTGCTGGTCTGAGATCCATTCAGCTTCTGTGTTCACAGGAGTGGGTTAATCCCTGCCTTTGAAAGGGACTGGATGAGGCATCAATTTTAACCATTAAACAATGTATATTTTTTTAAATCTTAAAGCCATTCCAAATTTAGAGCAAAAGCAGGTGAATGGGGTTGAATGTAGATCAGATGTAATGTGAATAAACAGTGAAACAGGCTCTTAGCATTTCTCTTTCCTCTGGCTGCTGGCAGTGTGGTCAGATCGGCCAGGCATTTTTCCCCAATGTATATGCGTAAATAATGCAGCTAAGTCTACTGAGGTTTTGTTAAGGTAGGTTGGAAGGAGGTAGAGAGGTAGTGATTCAGAAAATAATGCAAAAAGTAAGCTTTAAATACATCATGTAAAAATGCTGCGTTGTGCAGTGTGTTCATTTTGCCTCTGGTTAGGGGTTGCTCTAATCTGTATCTTCTGCCTTCACATCATCCAGATTGTTGCAGCTTTCAGCTGTTTTTATTGTCTTGCTGTTGCTTCCCAAGGTGTTTATATTTTTTTACTTATTTATCAATTCTCTGCAGCCACCTCCTAAATTGCCATCTGGAGTTTTCAGTGACGAATTCCAGGATTTTGTGAACATTTGGTGAGTTGATAATGATTAAAAGTTTAGGTTCTGGGGTGTAGTGCACAGGAGGAGCCCACAGCAGACATGAGGGGAGAAACCACGTGTTTATTTCCACTCCTGGCCATGTTTGAGGGCTGCCCTTCAGAATGGACATCAGGACAAGCTTCTTCATGCAGAGGTGAACTCCACCACCTTCTGTGATGGGGGCCAAGTCACTCACAATATTAAAGGAGGAGGTGTATCTATTTTGTAGTGCAAAAGAAAGCAAGGGATTTGGAGGGAAAGCAGGAACAGTGGAATGAGTTAGTTGATCCGCCATGCTCACGTGGAGTGTTCGCTCAGGACAAGGGCCGAATTGCCTACAGCTGCCATTTTTGTTTCTTGGACGAGTAAAAATAAAACCTGGAAGCTGCTGTAATATTTGGTATTGATTAATTAGCTCCAAAATAAACTGCTGGAGGAACGGCTGCAGAAAGTCTTGAAGGCTAGACAGAGACTGGGCAAGGATAACCACAGGAGGAAGCGGGAGCTGAAACCTCAGCAGAAAAACATGAAGGATGTGTGCAGTGGTATGAAGAGCATTATAGGCTACAAGAAGACCAGTGGCCTGGGGAGGGAAAGCAATCAGGACTGGGCCAACGAGCTAAACCTGTTTTTTAATAGATTTGATGGTGGGGCCTCTGCCCACCTTCTTCCCTGCTCCCCTTCAATCCCCCTGGTCCACTTACTCTGCCCTTTCTTTGTCGCACCTGACCATCAAGGCTGAGCAGGAGAGGAAGGAGCTGAGCAGAGTCCGCCCAGGCAAAGCCACAGGTGGTGTCAGCCATAGGGTACTCAAGGCATGTGCCAGCCACGTGCGCGGAGTACTCCAACATATCTTTAACCTGAACCTGGAGAGGGTTCCTGTGATGTGGAAGACATCCTACCTGGTTCCTGTATCAAAGAGGGCATGCCCCAGCTCCTCCAATGACTACAGACTGACTTCACACGTCATGAAGTCCCTGGAGAGGCTGATGCTCACTCACCTGCGACCCCAGGTTAAACCCTACCTGGACCCCCTGCAGTTTGCTTACCATAGAAAGATGGGGGTTGAGGAAGCCATCATCCACGTGTTCCATCGTTCCTATGCTCACCTGGATTAGCCGGGAAGCATTGTGAGAGTCATGTTTTTTTACTTCTCCAGTGCTTTTAACACCATCTGGCCTGCACGGCTAGGGAGCAAACTGACATAGATGCGGGTGGATGCTCCATTGGTGTCCTGGATCACCACCTACCCGACTGGACGACCACAATATGTCAGACTACAGAACTGTGTCTCAGACATGGTAGTGAGCAACGCTGGGGCTGGTCCTCTCTCCCTGTTCACCATCTACACCGTGGTCCCATTCTTCACCTTCTTTTCCCATCAGATCCCATTATCTGTGCCCCTGGTTACCTCCATCAATCATGACCCGAACCTTTATTGTTATATCCACCCCCTTTCCACCACAACTCTAGCCACCCATCATCACTCAGATTCAGCTCTTGTGTGGAAGATCTTGCTGCACCCCTACCTCCCTCCTCTTTGTATATTGACCATCCTCCCTCCTGCCCTCCACCTTTTCAGTTTAAAGGGTCTTGGACTTGTTGTCAATCCATTTCCCTCCACAGATCCTGCCTGACCTGCTAAGTTTCTCAAGCAGTTTGTTTTTTGCTCCAGATTCCAGCATCTGCAGTCTTTTATTTACCCATTAATCAGCTCCTTTGACAATAAAACTTGCTGCCTTTCAAGTATCTCCTGTTCTTCTTTCCCCCCCTCCGTGCTCCATGGGGAAGAGTTCATGCCTAGCTCACATGCTTGTATCAGGTAGAAGATGTATCTCAAAGCCAGCATATGAGCAGGGCATGAATTTTGGGTAAATTAGTTTCAGGTAACTGGCTGACTGGGGGCTTCTTTCTCCTGAAGATACCCCCAGTGTGCTGCTCTCCCTGCTGTGATGTGGAGAGAGCAGGATACCACGGAAAGAACCCATTATTCCGATATCTCTCCTTTTAAAATGAACTGTGGGTGGAGATCTATTGCTATTTGCTGCCAAATATTGCTTTGTTTATTTTATCAGCTTGATAAAGAATCCTGCTGAGAGAGCAGACTTGAAGCAGCTTATGGTGAGTGACCCTTGATGTTGATTGATTTAATTATTTTCCTTTTGTTATAAGTATTAAAATGCAACCTGTTATTATTGCATTAATATTATGAATATATACGAAAGTTCCTTCAATGGCCTTGTTTAACAGCAAAGCCTTGGAATGGGAACTGTGGATTCATAATTTGCTCTCCTGCTTTGCCTGGCCTTTGGCTGGATTGCCATTATTGCACCCTGTATCTTTGCACATTTCCAGATACCAATTGGGGAGGGAAAGGATTAAGGGCTTTCAGTTCTACTCAACATCCAGACCTTTGCAGGGAAAGTCTCCTCGGGTGAGATCAAAGGTTCTGCTGATCTATATACAAATGGAGATGACCAAGAAATTTGAAAGTGGATGAGAAGGTAGTTTTCACTGCAAGAAGAACTGGAGGGTTTTATGGTAACTAGCAAAAACATAACGAGATCTGCCATGATCTGGTCCTTGCTAGGTGAAACTAGGCAAAAACTGGTTCTGTCGTAACATTAAATGGAAAATTGTATTCAAATTTGGAAATGCAAAGTTATGAGAGTAATGGACATTTGTCAAAAAGCCTGCAGAGGCACATTGGGTGAATGCTTTCATTCTGATTACATCAGTAATAATTTGGGATGTGGGTTTATGGTTCTATTGTCCATCTCTAATTGCCAGAGAAGGTATGGCAGCAACACTTCGACATTGAGAGACTGCCAGCTTTTTACCTGCCAATGAAGGAGATTATTTTTCTTAGTTGGGTTGAAATGTTCTCTTCTGAATTAGTCTTTCCCTTGACAATCATTTCAAATTTTATGACAGGCTCATTCCTTCATCAAGCGATCGGAGGCGGAAAAGGTGGATTTTGCAGGCTGGCTGTGCACAACAATCGGCTTGAAGCAGCCAAGCACTCCCACGCACACGCCCGCAGTCTAAATCACTTGTGCCGCTAAACCACTGTTGTCTTTGTGCAGCAAACTGATGGATGTTTCTGCTGATGTTACCTCATCAATAACCCTTTATCCCATTATATATTTAAAGAGATGTATTTACATTTTTAAAGGAATGATGTCTGTTAAAATTTAACTGCCCTTCTTAAAGTTTAGAATTTGCTAATGGAAATAGATAGCAAGTTGGTCTTATTTAGGGGTCAGTGCCATGAGGGAATGAGTTGAGAGAAACTGGGTAACTTTTTAAAGGGATGGTACTAAACTATTGTACACAAACTTTGTGGATAATTATGGAAACGCCTTGCTACTTGCAGACCCATAACTCATCATTTTAAAGAGAGGGTCTGCTGGTCCCGAGGTGGCACTTATGGAACGCTCTGAATACTTACTAATATATACACTGTACTGCATGTAGAGAAACTGGAATCTCAAGTTCAGTGACACATTCTAATTTATTTCCACTGCAAGCCCCAACATGTTTCCAAAGATGTGGCAGGTTCTCTGCTCGCTAGTGTAACTCTAAAGCCAGGAGATGGATGGGTGGAGGGAACTGAAATTAGAATTCTTATCTCCACATTTGCTTCAAATCGGCAAGACTGACTATAAGCTTAGGAATTCCACGAGTGCCTGTTACATAAAGAGGGTTGAATTGAGATGCAATTCCTCCACTTACCTTTTGGGGTTTCAGCACAAACTGGGGAGGTAGAGTGTAATGGTACTGCAGCATTTAAGACCAAAATGGTGCACCCAACCTCTAGCAGTTCAGTGGCTTTCCTACAAAGGTAGGATTTCTGCCTGACAGCTTGGCATGATAGCTCTTGTCTGATTCTTTAGCAAAAGGAATTGATCCAAAGTCTGTACACATGCTTGAGGAAAGCCCAGTTCAGAGGGGCAATTGCATGCTCTTGCTGCTGTCTTCCTTTCTCTCCTTGTGGGATCAATTAGATTATTCTGTTCAAGATGAAGCTTGATCCAATTATTGCCACAATGCCCTAAAGGTACTTTAGACTAAAACTCAATTACAGCAAAGGACTAAGCTTTAATTCTGCTCGTATCAGGAGCAGAACAGTGCAAAAGGCAAAACATTCTGGAGAGACAATCTGAGACAATGTCAGAAATACTTGTGACCAGCACTGGGAGGAATGTACCAAATTTTAAGCATGTGCAGTGTCAAAAGGATGAGAAAGGAATTATGGCAGTGCATGATTGAGATAATTATGTATGAGTGAATCTAGTGGACCATAAATGGCAGTAATTGAATCCCGATCAATAACTAAGGCCAGAAACTGGTAATTTATTGAGTACTGAAGGCTTTATCAAAACATGCACATTTTTTCCTTACATTTATTAACATATGATAAGAGGCAGTGATTAGAATTAGAGGATGAGACTGCCTGCTGTACCACTTTGGAATAAGGAAGAGATAGGCTCAGTCACTTTTACATTTGGATAAAGGCACTAAGTTTTGGGCATTAACTTTTCTTTGGCATAACTGGCTGTGTGCCTCAAGTTATGTACCTATGCAGTGAATTTTGTACTATCCATGAAGTTGACGGAACAAATTGAGCTTGCAACGTGCGCTGGATTGTAAAATCGAAGAACAGTGATTTCCATTCTCACCAGTGATGCAGCTGTTTGTTTTTGCTCATTAATTTCTGAGTTTTATTAAATCCAGAGATTAATCTGTCTAAAATAGCTGGTGCATCTAGTATTGCTCCAAGAAGTTCAATTACCCCACGTGAAACAGATTCATATTATTTTACTACATTATGGAATGTAGAGTTACACGTGCTTGCAATGGTCAGTTGAGTATCACATGAAGTAATTCCAATAAAATTGGTAGTGCTTGAGGGCAAACTTTATTGATCAGTCTGAATTGACAGTTAAAGCTGACTTCAACTCTTCTAGTTTTACATACATAGAATAATACTGTTCTCACCAATGAATCTAAAGCATCCCAAGTGGAGCAAATAGGATCCCTGTGTGAATTTCAGTCTTGTTAGTACTTTAACCAATTAACAATCATTAATTTGTAAAGCTGAACACTGAAGTAGAAACGTGCATTCCTATTATAGCCCCCAAGGCACATTTGTAGTCAGTGAGCAGATATCTTGTACATTAAATCAGTTGCTGTAACAATAAGATGGCCATTCTTGACACAATAGCTATAGTTTCTTGCAGTTATTTCTCTGGTGTACAACTAGCCCTCACAGTTGAATATAAAGTAGTGCTCCAGATTATTTTCAATCTTTATTTTGATACTGGCATGAGGAAGAAAGTGAAGCCAGTGCATTTTGACCTGAGGTTTGGCCCTTCATTTGGTACAACGCAACTGCTCTACATTGCTGAGGCCCCTGCCACTCCTTTGCTATGAATCTTAATGTATTTTAAAGAGCTTTAGTACTGATGTTTTAAAAAAAACCAGTAACACATTGGAAGCTCTCTGGGCATCAAATGTGCAGTACACTAAATCAGACAATCTTTCTTTTAGACTAAGTGTAATCAGTGAGAAAATATTGACTGCTAAAATGGTGTGAATTAAGTGTGCAATTCAAAACCCTCAACCTGTGTTCTTGCTAAAGTTTTCACCATTAAAAAGTCTAATGTTGCAATTAAGTGTTCTTGGTATTTTTACTTTTTTTGAAAGCTAATTTGGGAAAACAAACTTTTCTGGGTTGTTAATCCAACATATTTGCTTACTCATTCCAGAATTGTGAATTTGTCTTAATTTTCAGTGTCTGCTAAAATACACAGTGGACAAGCTTCAAAGATATTCAACAATGTTAAACCTGTGTAATACTCCCACCAGTTCACATGAATTTCTGGCCTCAACTGCTCAAAATGGAGAAAGTAAATCAGTGTGGTGTTAATGAAATAGGAATACCTGGCTCCACATTTATCACAATTATATATCATGGCCACTACCTCAGGCTGCAACTTTTCTGTGAAAAAACGATGTAGTGTCTCTGGGGAACATGGATAGATGTTTTGTGTTGGGACCCTTCAGTAAACTGATTTTTGTGTGAAATGGGCACTGGAGAGAAGGAAGAAAGCTAGAAGAGTGATGGGACAGATCAAAGCCTGACAAGTAATGGGGGTGCACTTGATAAGCAGATGGTTATAAAAAGGCCAGAGATTGAAAGACAAACAAATCAATCAGGATGTGAAAATCTCAACTTTTCTGTGCCACTTCCCAAAGCCCTCAATTCCCCGATATTTTGAACACGTTATCTATCTTCTAAATACTTCCATCAAGTTTCCACAACCTGCCTGGGTAGGGAATGCCAGATTCACCACCTGCTGTACGAAATTCTTGTTCATCAGTTTTAAATGACTACTCCCGATATCCATGTTTTAAGAATGGACGTTGGCGAAACACTAGAGGGGGCAATATGCAAAATGATTTCAAAATATCTTACTCAAATGTTTGGCTACAAATACATTACAACTTTGTTTTACATCCACATGGTGCAGAATTAGCAAGCTCTGTCTTCCTGGCCCCCCCCCCCCCCCCAGTGTGAAATTCTGAATTATCACTACTGCTGCTGAGTAAAACGAGAATAGATTTATTAAGTAAACCAAGTGCACAGAGCAGAACATTCTTATGTCTTGTGTAAACAAGATAAATTAAGCAGGACAATGCAGAAAATTATTTTTTAAATAGATTTATTTTGATGGATACCATAGTGATGTGAGAACACATGCCTGTAAAGCAAAAGATTTGCATTTACACTGCTGCCTTTTGCTTCTTCTCCAGCTTGCCTTTGTGCTGAAAGAAATGGAAAAGCAATCACCATCTGAAATCCTTACCAACCCAGTCAGCAACCCCATACAAACTGCAATTAATGTAACATCTTAAAATGTTTGCTGCAAGTAATGCTGCACACAAAAGCACCAGAAGCTGCAACAGTGGGTATAAAACAGCTTTGTTCAACCTGTTTCAAGAAAGATTGAAATATTTTAATATCTGACATCTCAACTTCAGCTTCCAATTTCAGAATGCAAAGGTTCTGCATCATTCAAGTTTTGCCTGTATTTAATGGCAAACAGTTCTCCTGCATTGATTCTATGACCAGAACTCTGCAGTGAAATTGAAGACTTGAAACATATTCATTGATTGCCATGGAATTTACTGGGTGCACAAATTACTTGGACAATATGAAAGATACATCTTCGGGACGCATCCTCAGTGATGTGACCTGGGGTCATTGGTGTTTCGGGTCTCAACATCAGACACCCTCGCCCAGGCGACCCAGTCCGGGGGGGGTTAATCAGGCCCCAACTTGCGTCCCAGCAGCAACCGCCCATGGATCAGCCCTCTTAATCCAAAGCCATCTAGTGGCTTTCTCTGCGACTTCGCTTGCGGATTGAATGGCCCTCTTCTTTGCCAGCCCCGTAATGCCCAATTGGTTGAGGACTTTGCAGAGTGAGCATCCTGCAAAGCCTCTACAGCCCACCTCTATGGGTTCATAGTATGTCTTCCAGCCTCTATCCTGGCACATCTCCACCAGTTCCAGGTACTTTGCACGTTTCTTCTCATTAACTTCTTCAATACACTCTTCCCTGGGAACTGCCAACTCCAGAATGATAAGCTACAGTAATTTGGTTTAGTAGGCCCAAGTTTTTTAAGCAATCCTGTGCAATGTTACAGGAAGTTCTCTCTATAATATAATTTTTAGTTATCTCAGACAAATCCACCAAGATAGAACTCATCATTTTATACAGCCATACTCACATTCTTTTCTTGCAGGAGAATTGCACGGCGTCGTACAGTCTTGGCATAAGGGTTCAGTTTCATCATGATCCTCAAGTTCTTCAGTGGGTTCTTCTTCAGTACCCTGCGGTGAATCTTTTTGCTGTAAAAAGTGATGGATTAAAAAAAAGACACCTTGAGACACTCGCAGGCATTTCTGGCAAGCTTAAGTGTACACAAAGGCTCAAACTAGGGGCACAGGGAAAACAGATCTTATGGTGAAATGAGCAATTTGAAACCCATTGTAACTCAACCACATTGTGCAGAGCTACAGGCAATGGGGCCCATGACTCCAACTAGAAAAACAGCACAAATAAGGCGCACCAGCTTCCACAGGGTAACATCCCATAAAGCAAGGCGAAAATAACATTTTGTGAATATCTGCTCCATCTGAGTGACTCAAATATCTTTCCTCTGCCTCTTATGTATTCGCATATCCAACCATTATTCCCACCATTTCCAATTAGGAATAAGACATCAGAACTTCCACTAGTATCACATTATATCAAAAACACGGACCTCGAAGTGGAATTTCATCACTGCCTGAAAATTGACACCTGGACAACCAGTTGTAACTGATAGCAACTAATTTCAGGATTTGAGAAATGAAATTAAGCTCATAGAAACAACCTGTGTGAAATATTTCAACTTACTTTGGAGGACGAAGAGCTTTCTGGACCTCCTGACTCTTCAAGATGCGGCTCAGATCTGTGTTAGTCATCTTGTGAATGGGAAGGCTAGATGATAAACATAAGCAGAAACAGTAAAAATGACCACAGGCAGGACTGTAAATAAGCTCTCTAACAGGACATTAATCAGTTTTCTACAATTTGAGATTCGGATCCTAGGCAACTGCCTGATAATCTGAGCGAGGAAATCTCTGCAAGTTAACCTTCTGCTTAGACATCAGAACTTCCACCAATATCACGAGTTGTCAAAAACACGGACCACGAAGTGGAATCTCATCATTGTTACATAAAATCTATTAAGATAAATGTGCATATTGCTGAGTTACGCAGGAGTACATATATTAAGTGGTAACACTGATATTATTAGTCTCAGAAGTCAATTTTAACGAGAAAAGTCACACAGATGGAGAAAAAAAATCCATTTGCACATTTAGCCCATGAACCATCCATTTTAACACCATAACCTTACTTGTATCCAATCTTCAATTTTGAAGGTTTGCGCCATGTTCCATACAAATCATCCAGCTTGCGGAAGGCACTCTCTGTCCAGATACAGAATCGTCCTACGTGGCCACCAGGAGCAAGTCTCAGGATATTTAATTTGTTGACATTGAGAAGAGTTATACCTGTAGTGGACAAAGCAACACAAAGCAGAGTGTTCAAATTCTCAGCTCATGTCTCTAAAACTTTAAAGGTTCCCACCTAGAAAATATTAACACTCATGGGAAATGCTATGCCCAGGTCAGTCAATCCCTACAATGCTGAAATATGAAACAAAAAACAGGTAGAAACAAACACTATATTGAAAAATGGAACTGGTCTTTGCAGAGGAGTTTGTAACTCTTCTATCTTGGCTATATATTACACCCCACCCCATTATTGACATAGTTGACAAGCCCTCCAGCAGGAACTGGATTGCCGCCTGGGACAGTGTACCCAGTAGGCCTGGCTCGCCCGCCAAACTCCAAAGTCGTCCCCGGGCCACTGGCGTGGGGACCCACGAGCAACCGCCCAGATCGTGGAGAACCATCGAGAACAAAGGGGAACCCAGCAGGTAGATAGGAATGCAACATGTGTACTGTCTAGGTTTACCGGGTTGCATGCAAAACAAAGTACTTCACTATACTCAGGTACATGTGACAATAAAGCTTAAAATTGACATCAGAACTTCCACTAATATCATAATTTTTCAAAAACACAGACCAAGTGGAATCTCATCATTCTGTCTAGCTCAATTTTTAAATATACAGATTACACGGTTAACTGGTATCCCAATTTTATCAAATTCAAAGTAAACAGTTCATCTTCGGTTGAGAGGATGCCATAATGTACCAACATTAATGATGCTCCAAACACATCCCATTCCAATCAACTGACCTATGACACAAACCATTTGAAGCATTGGTCTACCTGGGATATTCCTGAAAGCTCTTGCAATACCATTGTCCTCATTGTAGATAATGCATGGGCCCTTGCGCCGGATGCGACGACGGTTCCTCATTTTACCTTTGCCAGCACGCATACGCTGGGAAGCATAAACCTATAGAAAAACAGATGTTTATTTCTGACCAAATAAAAGTTATTAAAAAAATTAGAAATGCAACTGAGATCAGATCATCAAAATCATCAGTCATCAGAAACACAGACCAAAAGTAAAATGTCATCATCTCTCAGTGTATCATTCACTAAAAGAAAGCTGCCTACCTTTTTTATATCATTCCAGGCCTTCAGTTTTTTTAGCACCAAAACAGCCTCCTTTGTCTTTTTGTAGCTCTCAATTTTATCTTCAACCACCAGTGGGAGCTCTGGGATTTCCTCAATACGGTGACCTGAAGAGGATTACAAAATTGTTATCAGGGCAACCATGCTAAACCTCAATTTCAGTTAGAGGCAACTCCTGACAGAATAGAATGGAAAAATAAGTTTTGTGCGTTTTAGTTAAGGATCTGTGCTGTATTTGCTCTTTTAGAAATCATACGATGATTAAATGAATTAACTCATACAATGAAGAATGATTTGCTGCTCAAATCTGCAGTTAGAATATGGAAAGTGAAAAAAAACATTTGTGGGAAAAGTTAAAGCAAAAGAGCAATCATCATCACTATGAGGCGAGTGGGCATCAACTGCCTGTAAAAATACGATCCAAGATGCAACAAGGGGCCATTTTTAGCTAGTCTTTAAGCCCAAATCACCCAATTTAAAATGTCTTTGTCAACATGGACAGCAGCTGCTCAGAACGAAATGATCGTCATGTTTCTGTACCAGCATAATAACAGCAGGCAACTGTTGCTGTGCACAGCATAAGACGCAAATTATACCATCATAGTAGCCACTGCCACATTTTGGAAGTAAAATCATTTGAACAGGAATGAAGTTTAAAATGCACTCAAGGGACCCATCTTTAAAAACAGGGCTTGTATAAACAGAAAATTCCCATTAGCGAAATTAAATTGCTTATCGGCTAATTCTAATAAGCATCAGCCAATTTATGTTGGTCAATATGTTGAAGTGTTTACAACCTTACCAACCACATTACTCTGGGTTGTCTATTAATATTGGAGCAGATATCAATTACATTACAGCTGTATTCCTAGAACGACTCACAGCAGGGCAACAATTGCACTGACATGGACAACTTTAATTTTATGCTCACTCAGATTGCTGTGGATACAAAGCCGCCAAATTTTCTTTATAAAATTGGATTTCCTTTCAATTATGAGTCAACTCTCATTGGTCACTGAGATGAAGCAAAATGGTCTTGTATTTTGTTCAGGATCTTACAGAGGGCAATGGGTGCCGGGAATGTACTGCCAATGGTGGTGGTGAAGATACGACAATGACATTTAAGTGACTTTTAGATCAGCACATGGATGTGCAAAGAATGGAGGGTTATTGATGTGCAGACAGAAAAGGTTAGTTTATCTTGGTATCAAGTTTGACCCAGACTTTGTTGGACGAAGGGCTTGTTCTCATGCTATACTGTTGTACATTTAAGTACTTTGCCTTTATTTATGCGATTCAAGAATGTTTGTTTCTGTACACTCACCTTTTGACATCACCAGAGCAGGGAGAGCAGATGCAGCTAGAGAAGAGCAGATGGCATATCGTTTCTGGGTTATATTCACCCGGCGGTGCCAACGTCGCCAAATCTTGGTGGGAGCAAACATGCGGCCACCACGGCACATCTGAGGTTGGGTTAAGCTGCACAACTTTATGAATAATGGATGGGAATCCAATTTTGCTTAGACTGAATGCTCTTAATTTCCATGTACATTTAATGATTAAAAAACAACTGCTGCTGCGCACACTGTAAAATGCAAAGTACATCATAGTAATAAAGGAATAACATTAGAGTGGTAAAAGTTAAAGCAAAGAGCCATAATCATCACTATGAGGTAAGTGGGCATCAACTGCATGCAAAAATTACATATCCAAGATGTAACAAGTAGGAGGTCATGTTTATTCACAAAATGCTAGAGTAACTCAGCAGGTCAGGCAGCATCTCGGGAGAGAAGGAATGGGTGACGTTTCGGGTCGAGACCCTTCTTCAGACTGATGTCAGGGGGGCGGGACAAAGGAAGGATATAGGTGGAGACAGGAAGATAGAGGGAGATCTGGGAAGGAGGAGGGGAAGGGAGGGACAGAGGAGCTATCTAAAGTTGGAGAAGTCGACGTTCATACCACCGGGCTGCAAACTGCCCAGGCGAAATATGAGGTGCTGCTCCTCCAATTTCCGGCGGGCCTCACTATGGCACTGGAGGAGGCCCATGACAGAAAGGTCAGACTGGGAATGGGAGGGGGAGTTAAAGTGCTCGGCCACCGGGAGATCAGTTTTGTTAATGCGGACCGAGCGCAGGTGTTCAGCGAAGCGATCGCCGAGCCTGCGCTTGGTTTCGCCGATGTAAATAAGTTGACATCTAGAGCAGCGGATGCAATAGATGAGGTTGGAGGAGGTGCAGGTGAACCTTTGTCTCACCTGGAAAGACTGTTTGGGTCCTTGGATGCAGTTGAGGGGGGAGGTAAAGTTAGGAAGAGGGGATGTTCAACGAGATCTGGGTGTCCTAGTGCATCAGTCACTGAAAGGAAGTATGCAGGTACAGCAGGCAGTGAAGAAAGCCAATGGAATGTTGGCCATCGTAACAAGAGGAGTTGAGTATAGGAGCAAAGAGGTCCTTCTACAGTTGTACCGGGCCCTGGTGAGACCGCACCTGGAGTACTGTGTGCAGTTTTGGTCTCCAAATTTGAGGAAGGATATTCTTGCTATTGAGGGCGTGCAGCGTAGGTTCACTAGGTTGATTCCCGGAATGGCGGGACTGTCATATGTTGAAAGGCTGGAGCAATTAGGCTTGTATACACTGGAATTTAGAAGGATGAGGGGGGATCTTATTGAAACGTATAAGATAATTAGGGGATTGGACACATTAGAGGCAGGAAACATGTTCCCAATGTTGGGGGAGTCCAGAACAAGGGGCCACAGTTTAAGAATAAGGGGTAGGCCATTTAGAACGGAGATGAGGAAGAACTTTTTCAGTCAGAGAGTGGTGAAGGTGTGGAATTCTCTGCCTCAGAAGGCAGTGGAGGCCAGTTCGTTGGATGCTTTCAAGAGAGAGCTGGATAGAGCTCTTAAGGATAGCGGAGTGAGGGGGTATGGGGAGAAGGCAGGAACGGGGTACTGATTGAGAGTGATCAGCCATGATCGCATTGAATGGCGGTGCTGGCTCGAAGGGCTGAATGGCCTACTCCTGCACCTATTGTCTATTGTAAAGGGACAGGTGTTGCATCTCGTGCGGTTGCAGGGGAAAGTGCCCGGGGTTGGGGTGGTTTGGGTAGGAAGGGACGAGTGGACCAGGGAGTTACGGAGGGAACGGTCTCTGCGGAACGCAGAGAGGGGAGGGGATGGGAAGATATGGCCAGTGGTGGGGTCCCGTTGTAGGTGACGGAAATGTTGGTGGATGATATGTTGGATCCGCTGGCTGGTGGGGTGGAAGGTGAGAACGAGGGGGATTCTGTCCTTGTTGCGAGTGGGGGGAGGGGGAGCAAGAGCGGAGCTGCGGGATGTAAAAGAGACCCTAGTGAGAGCCTCATCTATAATGGAGGGGAAGCCCCGTTTTCTGAAGAACGAGGACATCTCGGAAGCCCTAGTGTGAAACACCTCATCCCGGGCGCAGATGCGGCGTAGACGGAGGAATTGGGAGTAGGGGTTAGACTTTTTGCAGGGGACCAGGTGGGAAGAAGTGTAGTCCAGATAGCTGTGCGAGTCAGTGGGTTTGTAGTAAATGTCCGTCACTAGTCTGTCTCCTGTGATGGAGATGGTGAGGTCCAGAAACGGGAGGGAGATGTCAGAGATAGTCCAGGTATATTTAAGGGCAGGATGGAAATTGGAGGTGAAGTGTATGAAGTCAGTGAGTTCTGCATGGGTGCAAGAGGTAGCACCAATGCAGTCGTCGATGTAGCGGAGGTAGAGTTCGGGGATGGGGCCAGTGTACGTCTGGAACAGGGATTGTTCGACGTACCCGACAAAGAGGCAGGCGTAGCTAGGGCCCATGCGAGTGCCCATAGCTACGCCTCTGGTTTGGAGGAAATGGGAGGAGTCAAAGGAGAAGTTGTTGAGGGTAAGAACCAGCTCTGCTAGGCGGAGGAGAGTGTTGGTCGATGGGGATTGGCTGGTTCTACGGTCGAGGAAGAAACGGAGGGCTTTGAGACCATCCTTGTGGGGGATGGAAGTGTAGAGTGACTGGACTGTAGAGGTCATGTTTAGCTGGTCTTGACGAGAAGCACAAATTACCAAGTTCCTCAATTCAAAATATCCATCAACATGGCCAGGAGCTGCTCAGAACGAAATGTTCGTCATGTACCTGTACCAGCATGATAACAGCAGGCAACTGTTGCTGTGTACAGCATAAGACGCAAATTACACCATCATTGCAAGCTACTGCCACATTTTTAAACAATTAAGGTAATTGAAATAGGATGCAAGCAGCATATTCTAGCTTTACTGATTCACAGCATTTAAAGACATACTGACAATGGACTTTACAATATCATTTAACCGTGCACAACGAAGAGGATACATTTCCAAAGGCACCTTGGCCAGAACGATGAGTACCACCACCCCGAACACGGGGAATACGAGCCACAGCTCTACCTGTACCCCATGACTCAGCACTGGTCTGGTGACCTAAAAACAAAACAAAAAATGTCGAGTCAATAAAAATTGTACTGGATTCACCATATACACTTGTTACTTTCCCCACACAGCCTCAACAGTCAAAATAAATGTTTGACAAAAATAACTTACAGGTCACACCAATGGAGTTGAGCCATGACTGCTATGTAGCTATTTCCTGTTAAGTGCAAAAGCCATTACCTTAATATAAGATGCAAATAATACTGACCTTTATGATTATGAGAACTATATGCATGAAATTTGCAGCACAAGACTTCAGTCCATTGGTCTATAATGCTTACTGGCTTTCACCAGATCACACCTTATCATGCACTCACATCCTTTGCCCTCATCTCAATCTTTCACTTCTACCTTCCCTCTTTCCAAAAGGATCCAGGCCCCAAGAATGCCAGATGGAATTGAATTCCCATTCTAACTATCTAGAATTTCTCCCCAAATTAACTAAAAATGACCTTTGGCTTTCGTTGCCCCCTAATCTGGAACTCTACAATTCATTCTTTCTTTTAAATACTCTCAGAATTTGAAATACATACATCGGGTCAATTAGCACTTAATCCAGGTGGATTCCAACTGAAATGCATTCCTCAAGCCCGATCTAACTATAATCAGACACTTAAGAAATTCAGTGCATCTCAAATCCTTGTTCTTGCCTGATTATTGGCAATTCAATCCATACGTCAGCACAGGTATGCTCGAACCTTCCCTAGCACCACCATAGAGTAATACAGTATGGAAACAGGCCCTTCGGCCCAACTTGCCCACATCGGCCAACATGTCCCAGCTACACTAGTCCCACCTGCCTGCGCTTGGTCCATATCCCTCCAAATCAGTCTTATCCATGTACCTGTCTGTTTCTTAAACAATGGGATAGTCCCAGCCTCAACTACCTCCTCTGACAGCTTGTTCCATACACCCACCACCACTCACATCATTTTAAAGTTGTCTTGGTTCTTAATTCCATCACATCCAGTCTATAACAAAAGAATTTTGTCCTTTTTTTCCAGATATAAATCACATCAGTTTTACCATGGCATCTGTTCATTATTCTCTGTGATTCCAAATAATTTTTATACAGCAGAAGCCTCAGCTTCATTCCTCTACAACCCACTTTTAGGAATTGTCTGCCAGATAATATGGTCTTCCACCACCGTTACCTCGTGCCCATTTTTTTCTGGGAAGAGGTTTTCACCCCAAATTATTCATTCTCTTAATTTCAGAATTCCTGATGCACGTGGACCACAGCCTGATCTCTTACTATTTCTGGATATTTTTTTCCTCTCTATCATAACTACCCATGTAGCATTAGCTTCATTACACAGGCTAGACTACCACTCTGTTCTTGCAACATGCAAAATCTGTGACCAACCCATCTTTGTTACCAAACTGGCTGACAAGGTTGTTTGAAAATCTCTTCCTCAGATTATCCCTTGAAGTTCACCTAATAACATTCAACTTTCTTCCCTTTCCTCCCCAAGATCAACAATCCAAATTCATTTGTAGATTAATCATTTTCAGCTTATTCAATAAATACCTTTCTCTCTTATCTAGTCTCTTCTCATTTAAATCCACAATACCGTTGATGTCATTTGTTACATTGATCTTCCAGTATATTGGTCCCAACATGGCCATTTCACCACAGATCGCAGTTCATCTGCATCACCACTACTCAGTTTCCCCTGATCTGTGCTTAATTCTTCTTTGAATTAATTCTTCAAATCCTGAATGCATTCTCACATTGAACAACTTTAACTCCACTCACTTATTCCAAAAGACATGACCATGGGAACTAGAATGGGCAAGCAATGTTGCATAAACAGAATAATCCTTGTTTCCGTCTTATCCTGGACACCCCCACCCTCAATAGTGGAGAACATTGGTGGTGTTTTCTGATTTGATGCAGGGCTTAGTTTCAATACCATTGCTGTCAATTTCCACCAAGGTATAGGTAGTCAACATTCATTACCATGCACAAACAATTCACCCACTGCCATCTAATTTCCTGTAAGGATTCCATTCTAGTCTCCCCATTTCTCCACCTATACCTATTAGATGGCTTCTAATAACACTTTATACTCAAGTGCAACTAAGATGTTTTCCTTTCCAATTGATGGGGATCAACCATGCGTGTTTCAGTTCTCATGCCTTCCCTCAGATATAGATGATTGGGTTCGGCGCTCATCTTCCATCATATTAACCAAAGAATGTACCAGGTTATCCTTTTGAAATTTTTGCCACCACTAGTTAACCTCCCATCCTTTTAGTATTTCAAAATGACCGTTTCCTCCACAACTCCACTCCTTGATTTGACACCTTCCATGTAATTACAAGAAGAACACCTAACTTTATATATTTTATCTTTATCATTCAGGGACCCAAACAGTCCCTCTAGGCAAAGCAGCATTTCACTTCTTCCAATTTAACATGCTCATGATGTGGTCACATCCACACTGGAAAAACCAAATGCCAGTTTTGACCACTGGACAGATAATTATTTCTTCAATCTGCAAGAACAATTTCCCATTGTTCATTACTAATGCTGAACCCTAGTTTGACCCTCTGAACAGTGCTAAAATAAAGCTCAACACAAGCGTAAAGAATAACAACTCATCTTCAGACTACACCCATGGGACGATAATTAAATACAACAATTTCAGATAATCAGCCTTTTCAGCCTGTATCAGAAATAACTGATTCTGATGCATGATTAATCTATTCTACTGTCTTTTTTTCCCTCCAAGGCTGTGTTTGGTGTGTAGCTGAGTACATCCAACAGCACCATAGCAGGCAGGTCAACCCCCAGCTTTCACTTTTCTCGTGCGTTTTTTAGCACAAAACTGCATTAAAATGAAAATCACTACCATAAGAATACCAACTGATGGAAGTGGTTGCCATGCACCTATGCCAATTTATTGATGGACAGCATCTTTAATACACAGTGCAACGTGCAAATTACAAGAAGAAATAGCTGCAACAAAGTCCCCTATTTCTAATCTAATATATAATAATAATAATAATAAAGTCCCCTATTTGCCTATTTCTAATAATAGAATCAGATAAGTGGAAGAGCAAATTCAGCATTCATATTTTTAATCTACGTTTGACATCACTTCAAAGGGTCACAACACCCGAGTACATGCATCCTTCTACAGCCCCTAACTGGCCAACCCCAACCTGCGAATATGCTGCCTAAACTACCTAAGGAAATATTTCTATATTTATCCAACCAGTCCCTCACCATTTGTTTTATCGAGATCACTACACTAAACTTAAGGTTAATCCTATTCAAATTATGCCTAAATCTGTGATGTACAAAGGCCTGAATGGCACAATCCAATTTCTCCAAGTTATCAATGCATATGTGACTCAGGCACAACTTAACAATTATGCCACATAGTGCAGATGGACTATTAGTTTATGTTTATATCTTAACAATTCAAAAATGGCTAAATGATTAGAATCCAGCCCTGAAGTCATAACCTGAGATCAATTTATTATAGACAATTATCTTTTTACTCCATTATTATCAAGAAAAATGCATTGGCTAATCTTTCATCCAAAAAAGGAAAATTCAGCAACCTGTCTTTCTTTGTCCCATTCCTACAAGTTAGAAATCCCAATCAAGTAACATTTTTTGATGATCAACCAGAAATATGAAGTATATGGCACAAGTCAAAAAGTCAAATATGACAAATTAATTTTAAACCAAAAATAAGTCACAAAAATGATCTAAATTACCTGCATCTGCACTCACGGCATATGGCTGTCTGTTATTTTTGCGCAAGTTTGTGTGAACAAAGTTCACAATATCTGGCCGGATGGGTGCCTTGAAAATAGCAGGCATAACCACATTTTTGCCAGATTTCTCCCCCTTGTCACTGTACACTGTTATCAGTGGACGAGCACAAGCCTGAAAGATTATATATATTTAAAATCCATTAGGTATAAATACATTAATACAGTTCATTGACTTCCTAATAAGTCTGATCCACATTTACAGTGCTAATGACCAGGATACACTCAAACGAGGGCTCAAACACAATCATGGTTCATAGGACACCCCAGGCCAGGTTTTCATTTACTCCACAATATTGTTCCATTACATAAACCAAAATGGACTTAAAGTCTGTAATTTTAAATACCATGTAAATATACTGACTCAAACATCACAAGAACTAAAGGATTGATTACTTTATGGACATCAAACTAAATTTGATGAGCCAAGAACCCAGATGCATGGAAAAAGCATTAATCCGAAAATGCGCTTTCGTACGAGTTCTCCCTTTTAGCCGAAAATTCATACAATTTTGTTTTTAAATAAAGTAAAATTCGGAGATGTATTCTTCGGAAGCCTCCCCATTCCCGTCCCATATTGCAGAACAACCGGATTTAACTAAATTATACTATGGAAACTGTTTGTCGTGCAATATATTTAACTCTCCTTCCTAGTTTAACCATCTTTGGTTCGAGTAACCTTAACACGCCTTATATTAACCAACTTCACTAAATCACACTGAGCAACGTGTCTCCACCCCCTCCCCCACCCAATCTTATAAAATGGCCACCTGGCAGAACTCGGCCTCTGGCTTTCTCTCTCTTATTAAAAAAAGAGAATATTACAATTGTAAACAACATTAAATCTTCAGAGGTTACTCGCGTCCCTCTGACAGCTGCCTGCTCAGGCTGTGCTGCAGTTAAAACCCAATTCACACACACCATTATCGCAGCTCCTCGGCGCCACACGCGCGGGATGGCGACCTCAGCAGGAAAAGGAAGAGCGCTGCACCGCCGTGCCGCTAAATGGAGGCCGCCGCCGCCGCCGCCGCCAAGTTTTCTTTAGCAGTAACCATTAACAGTTGTATAACTGCAAAGAGTAATCCTCAAATTAACAGTTCAGACAAAATGTCAATTGAAAATGGCGTGAATACTCGAGCTTCTCCGCAAAAATGAATAAAACGTGACTCGCACTATTTTATTTCAATGTCGGCACTATCTTTACGCGCAGGTAGACATTTCCAAAATACATGACAGAATAGAGAAGTTATTCATTAATGTTCAAGTTTTGTTTCGCGGTAATTTGTTTTGTTCAGAAACTTTTTTAATAAATAAAACTCCGTTTAAAAAAGCCGTTAAAACAAGATGATTCTTATATCGGACGTGACGTTTGGCTACTGAGAAATGCGCGCGCTGATCGGTTGCGATTTGAATTTTTCTTTGGCAATGCAAACTATTATCGTCCATGAAAGTACGCGTTTGAGATAAATACACGTACAGAATGGGCTCAGCTGTTCTACAGTCGGTGCGAAGCTTTCACTCCTTTCTCCTTGGGTGAGTGTTGACGGTTGTCAGTTCCAGTGATGGGTGTTTGTCATCTGAATGCGCAACTTTAACACCATTGGCAGCAGAACTCCTTGGGTGTGTGTGAACGCAGTTACTGTGGTCTGAGACCAATGTACTTTATGAAAGGATAGAAGGAAAGATTAAGTAGTATAATTCAAAAAAATATATGGATGAATATTTGAAGAGACGCGAGATTAAATCAATAGTTGGAGTCACAAGAGCCCGGAGATGCTGGAATCTTGAATAAAAACGAAGTACTGGAAAAACAGCGGACCAGGCAGCGTCTTCAGACTGTCCATATATATATCCCTGCACATGCACTGCCAATTCGCTGAGATTCCCCAACACTTGGTGAAATTCAATAGTTATTTGACAGTATCATTTCATTCCAAAAAGGAAGAAAGATTCTAAGGGGAGTAGGTGGCAACCGTGGCTAACAAGGGAAGTTAGGGATGGAATAAAACTAAAAGAAAAGATGTATCAAAGAGTAGCCGGAAGCCAGAGGATTGGGAAACCTTCATAGGACAACAGAAGGTGACAAAACGGGCAATACGGGCTGAAAAGATGAAGTACGAGGGGAAGCTGGCCAAGAATATAAAGAAGGACAGTAAAAACTTCTTTAGATATGTTAAGAGAAAAAGAGTAGCAAAGTCAAATGTGGGTCCCTTGAAGGCAGACACGGGTGAAATTATTATGGGTAACAAGGAAATGGCAGAAGAGTTGAACAGGTACTTCAGATCTGTCTTCACTAAGGAAGACACAAACAATCTCCCAGATGTACTGGAGGGCAGAGGATCTAGGGGGGTAGAGGAACTGAAATAAATTTTCATTAGGCGAGAAATAGTATTGGGTAGACTAATGGGACTGAAGGATGATAAATCCCCTGGGCCTGATGGTCTGCATCCCAGGGTCCTCAGGGAGGTGGCTCTAGAAATAGTGAACGCATTGGTGATCATTTTCCAATGTTCAATAGATTCAGGATCAGTTCCTGTGGATTGGAGGATAGCTAATGTTATCCCACTTTTCAAGAAAGGAGCAAGAGAGAAAACGGGGAATTACAGACCAGTTAGCCTGACTTTGGTGGTGGGAAAGATGCTGGAGTCAATTATTAAAGAGGTAATAACGGTGTATTTGGATAGCAGTAAAAGAATAAGTCCAAGTCAGCATGAATTTATGAAAGGGAAATCATGCTTGACTAATCTTCTGGAATTTTTTGAGGACGTGACAAGTAAAATGGATGAAGGGGAGCCAGTAGATGTAGTGTATCTAGACTTCCAGAAAGCCTTTGATAAGGTCCCGCACGGGAGATTGGTGACTAAAATTAGAACACATGGTATTGGGGGTAGGGTGTTGACATGGATAGAAAATTGGTTGGCAGACAGGAAGCAAAGAGTAGGAGTAAACGGGTCCTTTTCAGAATGGCAGGCAGTGGCGAGTGGAGTGCCGTAAGGCTCGGTGTTGGGACCGCAACTGTTTACCATATATATTAACGATTTGGAAGAGGGAATTAGAAGCAACACTAGCAAGTTTACGGATGACACAAAGCTGGGTGGCAGTGTAAACTGTGAAGAGGATGTTAGGAGATTGCAGGGTGACCTGGCAGGTTGAGTGAGTGGGCAGATGTGTGGCAGATGCAGTATAATATAGATAAATGTGAGGTTATCCACTTTGGCGGCAGAAACAAGGAGGCAGATTATTATCTCAATGGAGTTAGGTTAGATAAGGGGGAGGTGCAGCGAGACCAGGGTGTCCTTGTACACCAGTCACTGAAAGTTGGCGTGCAGGTACAGCAGGCAGTGAAGAAAGCTAATGGAATGTTGGCCTTCATAACAAGAGGATTTCAGTATAGGAGTAAAGAGGTTCTTCTGCAGTTGTATAGGGCCCTGGTAAGACCACATCTGGAGTATTGTGTACAGTTTTGGTCTCCTAATTTGAGGAAGGACATCCTTGTAATTGAGGCAGTGCAGCATAGGTTCACGAGATTGATCCCTGGGATGGCAGGACTGACACATGAGGAAAGATTGAAAAGACTAGGCTTGTATTCACTGGAGTTTAGAAGGATGAGAGGGGATCTTACAGAAACATATAAAATTATAAAAGGACTGGACAAGCTAGATGCAGGAAACATGTTCCCAATGTTGGGCGAGTCCAGAACCAGGGACCACAGTCTTAGAATAAAGGGGAGGCCATTTAAAACTGAGGTGAGAAAAAACTTTTTCACCCAGAGAGTTGTGAATTTGTGGAATTCTCTGCCACAGAGGACAGTGGAAGCCAAATCAGAATGGATTTAAGAGAGAGTTAGATAGAGCTCTAGGAGCTAGTGGAATCAAGGGATATGGGGAGAAGGCAGGCTCAGGGTATTGATTGGGGACGATCAGCCATGATCACAATGAATGGCGGTGCTGGCTCGAATGGCCTCCTCCTGCACCTATTTTCTATGTTTCTATGACAGTAGACCGAAAGCTTTCAGTACAATGTTGTTATGGGATTGAATATTTGAAAACATCCTATTGTTGGATTAGTAGACCTTTTTATGTCCTCGGTTTGGAGGATTGTGTTTCTATGTGCATGATACTTGTGTCGAGGCTGTGTCATGAACGGGGCAGCATTAACCGATCGCGTACAATATGTGAGATCGTGGCAAGAAATCTTGCTTTCAGGAAACAGTTTGCTATTTTGGCAAATCAGGGCTGTCACCAACCCCACCACAACAATAACTTTTATTTATACAGTATCTTCAATTAAGTAAATTTTCTGAAAGTGATTCAAAGCAATAATTTCAAACATTTGATACTGATAAATATTGAGAAAATAAAGCACAACAAGTAGAGATAGACAACACGAAAATGAGCTATTGACCTACTGAGTCTGCCAATCATTGATCATCCAATTACATCCATCCTACACTAATCCTAATCTATTCCCCCCTCCCATCCATTCCCCTTGATTCCACCCTTCACCTACGTACAATTTACAGTGGCTAGTTAACAGTTTTTTTAATGTGGGAGTAAAACGTAGCAACCTCACACAGTTGTAAAGTATAAGCACCCCGTGGATGAATGTCTTTTAAAGATCATCTTAATTGAACCTATTGTAGCGAGTCTGATAGCGGATGGATGTTGCAGACGAAGTTTATTGCATGGCCCAAAAACTCCTTGACAATCGCAACATTCAAACTGTAGACAACTACCTAACGTCTTACCTAAACGGAGTTCAACACTAGACTGACTATCTCTCCCGCGCTGGCACACCTGATGACCTCACTAGCCAATCCGAGGGTTCAAACTCTCCCAGCCAATCCCTATGTCCCAACATGACCCCCCCTAGAACCCTCGGTACCGTACCTCACGGGCGCCCGGACCGCCCGACCTGAACGCGTACGGAGAGAGGAGGCCGGTACCACCAGCGACGAAGGAGGCGGGGAGGGCCCCGCTGGTGGAGGGGGAGGGAGGGGGAGGCGATGGGGGCGCGGCTGGAGGGGGCAGAGTAAACACAGCCGTGGGTAGCGGAGGCCCGAGCGGTCGGAGAAGAGATGCAGCTGGGGAACCAGGTGGGCCGGCCAGAGGTCGGCCCCGGCGAGGAGGTTGGGCCACCAGCACGGGACGGTCCTGGTCCAAGTGGGCCGGTTTCAGCCTGGAGACAGAGACGAGTTCCCGTCGGGTGCCCACTTGTAAAGTGAAGGTGACCGTCCCCCTTTTCAGCACCTGGAACGGGCCCTGGTAGACCGGCTGCAGAGGGGGGCGGTGAGAATCCCGCCGGAGGAAAACGAACTCGCAGTCCTGCAAGTCCGCCGGTACGTGCACTGCGGTACTCCCGTGACTGGAGGCCGGGACTGGGGCCAGGGAACCTATCCGAGCCCGGAGAGAAGCCAAAACTGACGGGACGGACGACGGCAGGGGGGAGGATAAGGGAAG
Organism: Rhinoraja longicauda; assembly: GCF_053455715.1. Lineage (NCBI taxonomy): Eukaryota > Metazoa > Chordata > Chondrichthyes > Rajiformes > Arhynchobatidae > Rhinoraja > Rhinoraja longicauda. Next base: position 15,247,011 of record NC_135985.1, read on the forward strand.
AATGTCACCCGGCACCCACAGGGGCGAGCCGTAGACGAGTTCCGCCGAGGAAGTACCCAGATCAGACTTAGGGACCGTGCGAATGCCGAGGAGGACCCAAGGCAGCTGGTCGGCCCAGTCAGGGCCGGTCAGGCGGGCTCAGAGGGACGCCTTCAGCTGTCGGTGGAAGCGCTCTACCATCCCGTTAGCTTGGGGATGATAGGCGGTGGTCTGCTGCAAGCGGGACCCATACAGCTGCGCAAGCGGGGCCCTGAGGTACGAGGTGAACTGGGCGCCCCGGTCGGTAGTGATGATGGCCGGGACGCATAAACGGGCAACCCAATGTAAAGCCAGGGCCCGTGCACAGGAGGCCGCCGAGGTGTCCGACAACAGAAAAGCCTCCGGCCAACGAGTAAAACGGTCGACCGCCATCAGGAGATGAGTGTAGCCCCTAGAGTAGGGCAAAGGACCAACCAAATCCACGTGAATGTGGAAAAAACGGACGGGCGGAACCACGAAATTCTGGTACGGGGGCTGGACGTGGCGGTGGACCTTGGAGGTCTGGCACGGGACGCAGGCGCGGGCCCAGGCGGCCACCTGCTTCCGCAGGCCGTGCCAGACAAATCGGGCGGCCACCATGGCCAAGGTCGCCCGAATGGACGGGTGTGCCAGGCCATGAATGGCCTCAAAAACCTTACTCCGCAGGGCGGTTGGCACAACCCGGCGAGGGCGGGGAAGGGAAACGTCGCACCAAAGTGTGGTACCTGTGGGGCCGCACGCTACCTGGGCCAACCGCAACCCTGAGGCGGTGGAGACGTACGCTGAGGCAATTCCTTCCAGGCGCTGAGCCTCCGCCAGCTCCTGGAAATCCACCTCGCCCCCCCCACCGCAGCAACAGAGGAATTGGCCGGCCGGGACAGGGCGTCAGCAACGGCGTTGAGCCTACCCGCGATGTGGCGAACATCTGTGGTGAACTCCGAAATGAGGGTGAGGTGCCGTTGCTGGCGGGCCGACCACGGATCAGAAACCTCAGAAAAAGCAAACGTGAGGGATTTGTGATCCGTGTAGGCAACAAAAGAGCGTCCCTCCAAAAAATACCGGAAATGGCGAACAGCTAAATAGAAGGCCAGGAGCTCCCTGTCGAAGGCACTGTATTTCAGCTCAGGTCGAGTGAGTTGCCGGCTGAAAAATGCCAGAGGCTGCCAGTGGCCATTGGACCTGTTGCTCTACCGCCACCCACCGCCACGTCTGAGGCATCCACCGTCAGGGCCGTGGGGGCAGAGGAGCGGGGGTGCACGAGCATGGTGGCGTTGGCGAGGGCCAGCTTAACCGCGTCAAAAGCCGCCTCGGCCGCTGTGGACCAGACCAACTCAGCGGGGTTACCCGCGAGGCATTGAAAAAGGGGGCGCATGATCCGAGCTGCCGCAGGCACGAACCGGTGATAAAAATTCACCATGCCCACGAATTCCTGCAAGCCCTTGACGGTGGTAGGGCGGGGAAAAGAGTGGACGGCGTCCACCTTAGCGGGTAAAGGAGTGGCACCGGCCGGTGTGACCCGGTGACCCAGGAAATCCACCGCGGACAGGCCGAACTGGCATTTGGACGGGTGGAGGATCAGGCCGTGATCTTGCAGCCTCTGGAACACCGTGCAAAGGTGGACCAGGTGCTCTGGGGCCGAACGACTAGCAACCAGAATGTCATCGAGATAAATAAACACAAAAGACAATCCGCGACCCACATGATCCACGAGACGCTGGAATGCCTGAGCCGCGTTTTTGAGACCGAATGGCATGCGCAACCACTCAAATAACACGAACGGAGTAATCGTAGCCGTCTTGGGAATGTCCGGTGGGTGGACAGGGATCTGATGATATCCCCGCACCAAATCGATCTTTGAGGAAACCGTAGCGCCCTCGAGGCTGGCTGAGAAGTCCTGTATGTGAGGGATCGGATAGCGGTCAGGCCGGGTGGCAGCGTTAAGACACCGGTAATCCCCACATGGTCTCCACCCCCCAGATGCTTTAGAGACCAGATGCAAGGGGGAGGCCCACGGTCTGTCTGAAGGCCGAACAATCCCCAGTCGTTCCAAATTCAGGAACTCCTCCCGGGCCATGGCCAGCTTGTCGGGAGGTAGGCGCCACGCCCGGGCGAATATAGGCGGCCCCTTGGTAGGGATGAAGTGGACGACACCGTGCTTAGCGGAAGGGGCATCAAACCGCTGTACGAGGAGCTGCGGGAAGTCGGCGAGGACCGCAGCGAACTGACCGGGAGCCGTGGTGATGGCCTGGATCGACGGGCAGGGTGGGGTGGAAGGTGGAGGAGTAGCAGGCTCCATACTGCTAGCCGAGGGTTGTAGGCCCTTCCTGCGGACGTCTGCGACCAACGAAAAAGCCCAGAGGAAATCCACGCCCAGAATGGCCTGGCCCACGTCGGCAACGATGAAATCCCAATGGTAGGTCTCGGACCCGAAGGACAGGGACATGGCCCTCTTGCCGTAGGTGCGGATGGGACTGCCGTTGACCGCAATGAGGGACGGACCCTTCCTACCTGCTCGAACTTCACAGCCGTAGGGAGGCATGATGCTAACGACCGCTCCCGTATCGACCAGAAAAACGGTGGCGGTACCTCGATCTGTGGCGTAGAGGCGGCGGTTGCGGCCGATCGAGACTGCCTCTATATTCGATCGGCCGAGGCATTTCCCGGAAAGGAACACGGAGCCCTGCAATTTCGGGCTTCACTGCCCCACCGCTTGTGGAAAAAACACCAGCCGCGCCTGTGCGGCTCTGTTGCTTGGGCCCGCTGCAAAATGGCGGGCGCTGCAGCCCCGTCTTGGCGGGCTGTCTGTAAAATGGCGGCCGGTTGCTGCTTGGCCTCGAAACCCGATTTACCGAGTCATCTCGTGTGGAGCCCTCCGTAACGAGCGCGTCGGCTTTCTCTGCGAACGCTACCGGGTCTTCGAAAGAGACGTCCGCCAACACTAACCTGACGTCCCGGGGCAATTTCTCCCGGAATGCCGCTTCAAACATCATGCAAGGCTGGTGGTCGCCGATCAAGGTTAGCATCTCTGTCATCAGGACAGACGGTAGCCGATCCCCTAGCTCCGGTAAATGTAGGAGCTTCAGGGCCCGCTGGTTTTGGCTAAAGCCAAAGGTCCTCAGCAGGAGCTTCTTGAGCCCTTCGTATTTCTCGGTTTGGGGAGGGTTGGTCAAGTACCGTCCCACCCGCGCGGCCACCTCGGGCGGTAGACAGCTTACCAGATGGTGGAACTTCTCTTGGTCCTCCGCAACTTTCTTGAGGTGGAACTGGGGCTCTGCCTGCACGAACCACAGGTGCGGTTGATGGGCCCAGAACGGGGGTAGGTGAACGCCGCCCGCGTTCGGCTGCCCACTGTTCGACCCTACCTGCGACATGCTCTTGTGATCGTTGATCACGTCGGGGTCACCAATGTAGCGAGTCTGATAACGGATGGATGTTACAGACGAAGTTTATTGCATGGCCCAAAAACTCCGTGACAATCGCAACATTCAAACTGTAGACAACTACCTAACGTCTTACCTAAACGGAGTTCAACGCTAGACTGACTATCTCTCCCGCGCTGGCACACCTGGTGACCTCGCTAGCCAATCCGAGGGTTCGAACTCTCCCAGCCAATCCCTATGTCCCTACACTATGTAGATTTAGACCTGAGGACTTTGGTAGCTAAAGTTAGCTCAGAATTAAGATTGAGGGTGGAGCTCAGCACTGAAATCATTGAGATGTAGAAACAAAACAAGGAACTGCAGATGCTCAATTACACATAGAAAACAAGTTCCCAAAAAAAAGAGAAGAAAGAAAGACAAAGTACTGGAGTAACTCAGCTGACTTAAGTAACTCATTTTGAGTTGGAACTGCTCTTCAGATTTATGGGATGATGGGGGTGGAGAAAGAGCAGGACAATACCTGGCAGGTTATAAGTTAATACAGGTGAGGAGGGGTTTTTGATAGGCAGATGGTTGGACAATGTCCAGAGCTGAAAATTCAAAACGATTGAAGAGTTGCAAATTGTGAAGCTAGAGGAAGGAATAGAAGAGGAGAAATACCGTTCACCAATATCAACCCATTAGATGTCAGGCTTTGTCCTGCCCCTCATTTCAGCAGCGATGCTGCCTGACTCGCTGAGTTACTCCAGCACTTTATTTCTCTTTTTTAATGAAATCTTTGAGGTATTTGAAAACAAGGATGAGAATTTTAAAGTGAAATATTTATTTCTAGCTGCAAACACATCATTTAGAGAACATCCTGGTTTCCCCATTGAAGTGAAAGAAGGGAAGGTGGGTTGTTTGTAGGTTAGTTACTTTAAATTGGACAAATCAATGTTCAATCTGTTAGGTTGTAAGCCACCCAAGCAGTTTGCGTGTAGCCTCACTCTGGCAATGGAGAAGCCCAATTAACATCCCTTCACCACCTAAACCACCCCCTTCCCAGGTATTTTCCATGCAACTGCAAAAGAAGTAACGCCATATACCTCCTCCCTCACATCCATTCAGGGATGAGGTATATCCTCCCTTATCTCATTCTCTACCCTTATACTCCTTGTCTTTTCCTTTGTGACTTTTGTTCAACTATCTGCCATCAGAAAGCGCTCTCCTCATCTGTATCCACTTTTTACTTGCCAGACTTTGTCCTGCCCCCAACTTTCTTCCAGCTTGCTCCCCTCAAATCAGTCTGAAGAATGGTCCCAACACTCCCTCTCCCCCCCCCTTTAATCTGAAGAAGGGTCACTACACCACCAATGTTGGTGTCACCCTCAAACTTACTATCCATTCCCATTCAAATTGTTAATATAAATAGTGAACACCAGTGGACCCAGCACCAACCCTTGTGGCACACCACTGGTTACAACCCTCTAGTCCGAAACACAATTATTTACAACCACCCCTCTTGCCTTCAAGCCACTTTTGTATCCAATTGGTTAGCGCGCTGGATCCTATGTAATTTAATCTTTCAAATCATCATACTATTAGGTATTTGTTAAAGGCCTTGTTGAAGTCCATGTCGACAACATCTACCGCTCTCCCTCATCAATCTTGGTCACCTCTTTGGAGGCACGATTTCCCATACACAAAGCCATGCTGACTACCCCTACTCAGTCTATGCCTCTCAAATATGTAATTCACAATATAGCAATGCATTTGCTGTTTGATTTGCTTCATGACATGAGTACTAGTCCAGATTTGCCCCGTGACAACAGGGTGGAATTAATGCTAATCCATATAATAGCGCCAACAACAAAATGAAAGATAAAATCTACAGATCTCTCATTGATCAACCTGTTCAGGTGCTTATCAGAATCCTGACAAGACAGAAATATAGAAAAGAGGTGCAGGAGTAGGCCATTTGGCCCTTCAAGCTAGCACCGCCATTCAAAATGATCATAGCTGTTCATCCCAGGCATGTGAATTTTCCAAGTTTCTGCGAATTTCCACATGGTTTCTGCGTTTTTCACTTTGCGAAATAAACGGAGAAATTGGATTGAAAAAAATTAATTAAAAAAATAAACGATGTATAGACTTGTAATGAACACTAGGGTTCCGCTAGAGGTCGCTTGGGGGTTCCACGAGAAATCGCCCCCGCGCGCCCTGGAAGTCTCCCCGGAAATGTGGCACCTAGGCTGGGCAAGGCAGCCAATCTCGACCTCATCGGGACTTTCATGGCCAATTTGTCAATTCGGCCGCTAGAGGTCACTAGGGGTTCGGCGAGAAATACCCCTGCGCACCCTGGAAGTCTCCCCGGAAATGTGGCACCTAGGCTGGGCAAGGCAGCCAATCTTGACCTCATCGGGACTGCCACGGCCGATCGGTGGATTGAATTAGCAACCTGCGGCCGGGGCTCTGGAACTCCAGCCCAGCTGGAGCCAGCAAATCTATCCCCATAGCTAACTTCCTTGGCCTGCTGGATAAACCAGCAAAGCTCTGGAACCAAGAATGCCAGAAAATCAGTGGTGGAACTGTGATGAATAAATATTAAATTTAAGTGGAAGATTATATAACTAAATTAATTAAGACAGGGTTAAATTATAAAACACAGCAGAAAAGCCAATTACTACCTTTTTGGGCTGATAATCAATTAATTACTTCAAAATGTTATTAGTGTACAGTGACATATTCACATTATTTTGTAATATCTGTTTTTTCTTTGAAATGCACTAAAAGAGGCTTGAAACTGGTAATTTTGTGTGTACATTTTCAAAATTTTCCAATTTTTTGACCCCCGTTGGATGCCTCGCACAAGCACTCGGCTCTTTTCCTCACTCACATGCCTGTCATCCAGATTCAGTACCCCGTGCCTGCTTTCTCCCCATATCCCTGGATTTCATTTGCCCTAAGAGCTATATCCAACTCTCTCTTGAATACATCCAGTGAATTGGCCTCCACTGCCTTCTGTGGCAGAGAATTTCACAGATTCACAACTCTCTGGGTGAAAAAGCTTTTTCTCATCTCAGTCCTAAATGGCCTACATTATAACACTATATCTTTCTATAAGATCTCCTCTCATCCTTCTACATTCCAGTGACTATAAGCCCAGTCGATCCATTCTTTCATCGTATGTCAGTCCTGCCATCCTGGGAATTAACCTGGTGAACCTACACTACTCCCTTAATAGCACGAATGTCCTTTCTCAAAACTCGGAGACCAAAACTGCACACAATACTCCAGGTGCGGTCTCACCAGGGCCCTGTTAAACTGCAGTAGGACCTCCTTGCTCCTATACTCAAATCCTCTCATTATGAAGGCATAACATCTGTGCTACTGGCTCATTGGAAGCAAAGCAAAGTTGTTTGACGGACTCTAATTTTTAAGAGCAAGTTGATCAGCATGGAAAACATTGCAGGGAAGTGCTTTATATTTAACTAGTGCAATAAGCAACATAAGGATATTATATAATGTTGCTAGTCAATTGTGTTGAAATACCTAAGGAAATGTTGTATGGTGCTCTCACCTGGGCTGTGCTTGGCTTCCATTTTTTAAAGATTCTTAATGTTATTTACATACATTTTTTAAGTAGTTTGTTATTTTGGATACATGTTTTATTTTCTTCTGTCTCCATATTTCTTTATTCTAGAAATGTGAGTTACATTTTCATTTTAGAACGGCAAGAACTTCTCCTGTAAAACAATATAAACAAAACTTAGCACCCATACAGTATGTACAAACATAGCTGCAGTCTGATTTTGTCTTTCAGTTTAATATTTTTTCCTCTCAGGCTTTGTGACCAAGAAAAGAAAGGAACACTAAAGGACCCTGTGCTTTTTGAGGTAATCTGTCTAAAAAGCTACTTTCTTTGTGCCTTTCTTCCATTGAACACCTCCCTAGAATTGCAGTCCCTGGTCACATTTTTTACTGCATGTTGAGAATATTCCATAATGCTTTATATTCCCAGTCCTGCACTTTCTCTTGATGATAATTTTCAGCCACTGCTGTTTCTCATAGACATACTGCTGCTTGATGATTTAATATGTGGAAGTTGGTTCAGCTTCAGCATGTAATGATACTCATTTCAAACTTCATTTCCTCTCTTGGATCGTATGAGCTGTCAGATTACTTTGGAAATGGAATGATAACCACAATTTTAAAAAAATCTAACCTTGACCATTCTTCTTAAAGTACGAGTTTAAATGTGATGAGCATTCTTGAAATTGTCAGTTCTTGAAATAAGCAGTTCATAATAGACTGAAGCCTAAAATATTTAGCAAAAGAGTCAGTGCTATGTATCTTGCCATTCTGGAAAGAAGGAAGATAATAAACAGCGAACTCTCGGCCATTTGTCTGAACAGCTGGTAAGTGTTCATAGCAGGGTCATGTTCATAGCAGAATAGAATTGGTGGTGTCCATGTGGATTTATGATAAACTTGTTCAAAGTAATCTGGAGAATGTGGAAAAGTGGAGTTTCAAAAAGCATTTAATAACCAGCCAAATAAAAGTTACAAGAGAAATCCACACGATTGATTACTGCCATGGAATCCATAGGAAGACCAGTTTGTTCACAAGTTGAAATGTTTTACTGTCAATGTTATGTTCTGTAACAAAAGTGGTACTGCAGTGGTTAAAAAAAAAACACCAGCAAGAACATCTGTAACGATATGTCATTTTTCTTTATACAGAAAATATAGTAACACAATTAGGTAGAAAACCATAATAATAGAGTGTATTACCAATTTTCCATAAATCCTGTTTCTGGCCTGCATATTGGAAAGGACATTTCTTGACTGATGAATGGATACGTAGTTAAATGCTGGGGGTCATTTGGAGTTTTTCAGAAGATTGCAGCTTTGTGTGTATGAAATCATGTCTAAAAATGTGATTGAATTTTTCGAAGAGGTGACCAAGAGGATTGATGAGGGCAGGGCATTATATATTGTCTACATGGACTTTAGCACGGCCTTTTGACAACTTCTCACATGGTATTTTGGTCTGCATGGTTAGATTTGAGATAGTGCAGCTTGCAGAGCTGTTGCCTCATAGCGACAGAAACCTAGGATCAATCATGACGTTATGTTCTGTCTGTGTGGAGTTTGCTTGTTCTCCCTGTGACCATGTGTGTTTCCTCTGAGTGCTCTGGTTTCCTCTCACATCCCAAAGACCTGCAGGTTTATAGGTTAAGTGGCCTACGTAAAATTGTCCCTAATGTTTTGGAAGTGGATGAGAAAGTGGGATAACAGAACTAGTGTGAATGGGGGAATTGATAGTCAGCATGGGCTTGGTGGGCCAAAGATCCTGTTTCCATGCTGTATTTCTAATGTTGAATGGCAAACCAAGCTCAAAGGGCCGACGTCTGCTATTTCTCATGATTTGCCGGGACCTCAGTATATTGTGCTTCCATATTTTGAAAATTCTTGGGTATGCCTACGGAAATAATTTGTGTATAGTACATGAATAGCATTTTTATATTTTAATTTGTTGGGTCACAGCTAAAACAGTAGATAATTCTTTTCTTAAGACTTCCTATTCTTGAGGACGTACATTTCCTTCAAAACACCTATAGTTTTTCTTACCAGGCTTGAGTTCACACAAGTGGGATCTGCCTTTATTAAACATTTCTCAAATTTACCTAGGCAGCATTGTAAGTTGTGGTTGAAATAAAGATCACATCATTGCCGAGAATTATCCATGCACATCTCCTGATCTACAACTCAGTGACACATCAAATTAATACCAACACGGTACTCTTTGTACTCTTTATCTTACCCCCACTACACCCACCAATATCATTATTATGTTTTCAATTGTTTATGTGGTAGATTAGATCTTTATCATCTTTATTTGTGTTTTCTACTTTATAACTGTGACTACAGGTTTTAAGTAATTTATGGTTATAAAGTGCTTTGGGATGTTCAAAATTGGTGCAAGATTTATTCCTCTTTATTTATCTTACAGGATGATGTCCAAGTATACATTGTAGATGAAGTGAATAAAAGTCCCTTGCATGCATTCTGGAAGGAGAATGCATCGGTGTTCATAGCAGAAATGGCAGTAAGTATATAAATTATAATTCTATCTTAAATTGCTCAAGCTTACTGAAAGATGTTTCCAACAACATAATTTGAGGCTAATATACTAAATGGTGAATTAAGTCTGAACACGAAAGCAAGACTTTATTTTGTGACTTTGTGCTTTGACTTCTTGTCACTCCAAGTTAAAGGATGTGGACTTTTCCAAATTGCCACATGTCAAAATCATAACAGCAGTAAACTGCATAATGACTATCTATCCATAACCTTTTATATTAATTTTCTGTATTTACTGTTGATTTTTTCTGCCATTCAGGCATAATGCTTTCTATTACTGATCCTTGTCATCTTTCTGATTGAAGTGCTGGTTTATTCAAATTTGATCTTTTTGAGAACAGTGAAAAAACTTTTTGTTTTCATTATGATTCATTCTGACTATTCGTGGGGAGAAATCAAATCACAATATGTATTTACAAACACTTTTTTAAAGAACTTACACATTTTAAAATCCAAGAGAGGGTAGACACAAAATGCCAGAGTAACTCAGCAGGACAGGCAGCATCTCTGGAGAGAAGGAATGGGTGGTGTTTCGGGTCGAGACCCTTCTTCAGACTCTTCAGACCCTTCGATTTAAACCCCAGCATCTGCAGTTCTTTCCTACACATTAAAATCCAAGAGATTCTTTCATGTTTAGTTTCCATGCATTTAAAATTTGTATTGTGTGTTGATTAATGGACCATATCCATTGTGTGATATAGATCCTTAGAAAATCCCAAACTTAATTATGAGCTGTAAGATCAATTGTTGGGGAAAACTGGGACAGTAGAATTTGACCCAGTTTTAAGCTTTATTCGAGAGTTTAAAAAATGTGTTACAAGTTGTGGTAGCTGTCTGGAAACTGCATTTGAATTGGGCTAGGCCCTGATTTGTGCCCGACAGTTGATTATCTGCAATACTTGATATTTCTGATCACACTTGATGAATTAGTTTGGAAATGTTAAGTCTTTAGATAAAGCAGTGCTTCAAATGTACAATGCTTTTGTGATATGCAGACAGCGGAGCTACAAGTTTTTATTTTCTTCAGTTGCTTGGGCTGACTACAGATTCCCTTTTTCCCCATAGTCACCTAAAGTGAATGAAGACTACTTGGACGACACTTTTAATAATGAAACCAGGAAGGTATCATCTAGCAAGTTAGAGGATGTGGGTCCATTGCCTCTATCGGTCATGAAAGCAAGGTAAAAGCAAATTAATGGCAGTTTCATATACACCATACATTGAATCTTGGTCACTTGCTTTGCACAGTTTGGAGAAATGCTGTTCATTTCTCAGATTCACATTGAAAATGATATAATTCTTCAATTCGGAAGGCTTTCTTGCTGAATTGTATTATTCATGGTAATTAACCCATCTTTTATCTTTGGAATGATTGTAATTCTTGGCACTCAAACAGGGAACTGTATGCATGCTATGAAATATAAGCATAATAGAGTTGTGATTCGTGATTCCCTCTGTCAGGTGATGACAATTAATTTGTATGTGATGATTTAAGTAAAACTGATCAATGGGCAAGGCCATATCAAAGGTGGATAATTTGATCATTGATAGATGGTGCTGATCATATTGAAGGTTAATAGTAAAAAGATAATTGGAAGTTTTATTGGAATTAAAATGTTAGTAGTTTTCTGTGAAAATTGGTTTGTAGGAATAATTTGTCGGAATAGATCGCCTTTGTTTTTGTGGTTGACACAGAAATTTTCCTTAATAGTGCCTGTCACGTACAAAATATTAATATCTGTAGTTAGGGCAAGGGCTAGGTATTAGCCTAATAATTTAATCTTCAAGCAGTCTAACTTCATTTGCTCAAAATCATAATAACGGGTAAGCAAGGGACGAATAGGGCAAATAAAGTTATTGAAAGTGGCAGACGTACTCAGATTGAAACTCAACTGTATAAAGAAAATGCTATATTGGTGTTGGTGTATTATTGTCATGTGTACTGAGATACAGTGAAACATTTTGTTTTGCATCCTACCCGTCTAATCATACCATACATGGGTCCAATCAAGCCAAATACAAGTACAATAGGTAGTGCAAAGAGAAAAATAACCAGAGTGCAGAACATGGCGCTACAATGTTATTGCAACAGAGAGAGTACAATTTTTATTTTAAAGTGCAAAGTCCGCAATGAGGTAGGTTGGAAGTTCGGGCCTAATCCCTTGGCTATTTTGTACAAATTCCGTAGTCTTGCTGGACTTTTGGGAAGCTGTGCCTGGTGTAAGCAGAAATTGAAGATTCAGGATTGAAGCAACCCCTGCAAAATAGTCTGGCTGTTTCAAAATACTTTAAAACAAAATGAAAATGATTAAAGATCGCAGAGGTCATTAGTAATCAAAATATCAGTGACTATGACACAAAAAGAAGACGCATTGTTTTGGAATAATTCAGAGGATCAGGCAGTATCTCTACCAAACGGGGATAGATGTTTGGCAGATGGTTTTGTCAAAGGCTAGAGATAAAAAGTGTGAGATAAGGATAAGCCAGATTGGAAGTTTCTTGAAGCTAGTACCTATGACACGCTTGACTTAAATCCCAGTTCACTTCTTGTATTAGTTTCTCATCTACAATGTTTAGCTATTTCCTTTTCCTCTTCACAGACAATTAGTTTCCTGGTACACCCTGGCCCATAATCCGCACATGTCACAGATGACCAGCTGCAGCGTGCCCACTACATTTCCTTCACTGTGGGTTAGATGTGATGCCTCTGACTCTGAAGGCACTGTTTGGTTTGGAGCGGAACCCGTTAAAACTGGGAAAGAGATTGCGTCAATGATTTTCCACATAGTCACATGCTCTGGTGAGATGTCATGATAGCCCTTTTTTAAATAATTGCATTAAATGTTAGCTAAGTCAGTGTACTAGGAGGTGTAATTGTAGGCTAACAAGTTAAAATCAATACGTTCCATTCAAATATAGGTTGAATACACAACATAAAAATGCAACCACTAGAAGAATAGAAGAGAATAAGTGCAGTTAGTTTTCTGGTACAGCCTGGCCCATAATCTGCCCATGTCACAGATGACAAGCTGCAACGTGCCTACTATATTTCCTCTACTGTGGGTGAGGTGTGATGGCTCTGACACTGAAGGTAGTTTGAGCTGAAACTATTAAAGCCTGGAAAGAGGTTATGCCAATGATTTTTCATATTGTCACGTGCGCCAGTGAGATGTCATGATAGCCCTTTTTAAAATAATTGGCCCTTCAAGCCTGCCCCACCATTCAATATGATCCTGGCTGACCAATCCTTGACCTAACTTTCTTATCTGTGTCCAGATCCCTCAATCTTTCTAAAATGTATCTACCTGCACTAAAAAATATTTCTAATGAGTAACTCATCAACTCTTTGGGGCAGAGAATTCCAAAGAGTCACCAGTCTTTTCGAGAAATTTGCATATATCATGGTTTTAAATGACTGTCCCCCTTATCTTTAAACTATACCCCTCATTCAACAAGGAAAAACATCTCAACCCTTTACCCTGTCCTGCCCCTTTAGGATTTTATAAATTTCAATAAGATCACAGCTCCACAAACTCCATGGAGTACGGATCTCATCTGCTTAGCCTCTTGATAAGGCAATCCTCTCAACCCTGGAATTAGCTTGCTTGAATCTCTTTTGAATTACCACAGATGCTGCAATATTCTTTCTTCCCACATCAACACACACACTACGCCAATTGCCTCTTAATCTTCAGTTAACATTCACCATAGCATTACATTTGATCTTGGTGAGTAGAGAATTAGACGTCAAGGCAGTGAAGGAAGCCATTTGGCCCATAATTTAATATATAGTATATAAAACTTAATGGAATAGTTTGGTGGTAAATTTAACTATAAAAACTATTAAATATAGTTTATTTTGTCAACAGATTAGATTGTGAAATTATCATAAATATGCTGATTCTTTTAATCTTTGTTTATAGTGAATGCACAAAGACCATTTTGAGTTTGACTGTAATTCCTCATTCTTTTAGGACCAATTGTTGACAAAAACAGTTTCACAACCTTAGAAAGTTTGAAAACTACACACAAGGACAGACATCTTTGTTCTGCTGTAGGTATTCTTGCTCCTTCTTCAGTTATAAATGACTTTGATAAAGCTTCAAATTTTAAAATATGTTAAAGATGTTGAAAATATTGAGAAGGCCTCTGGTTTTGTTAAACTCTTTTGAATTTTAATCAAGATTATGTACATGATTCCTTGGTCTGGTTGCTTGGATCCACTGCTCCTACTGTAATCATAAATTGAGGTCATTAACCTGAAACACTAGCTCTTTATCCCTCCCTACATATGCAGCTGACCTCTTCAGCTTTCCAGAATTTTCTGGGTTTTTTTAATTCTTATTTCCGGAGTCTAGTATTTTACCATTATTGATTAAATTTTGTATAGATTTTTTTTTAACAGTTTAGGTGTGTGCAAACATATATTTAGATGTTGTAGTGATTTATAAATTACATTACTGTCACAAACTCAGGATGCGCCAGAGTTTTTTATGGTCAATTAAATCATTGTTACAGTTCAGTGATAGTTGGATTGTGGAAAACTGAGCAGCTAATATGCACGCAGAATGCTGTCTCGATCTACAATATTTCTGTGTGAAAAATGACTGTCGAACATCAGTGACCCATAGACTCACAGACCTAAACAGCACAGAAATAGGCCCTTTAACGCATTTTGTCCATGCTGCCCAAGTTGCCTAACCAAGTTAGTCCCATTATCCCATATTCCTTTCCTATCCATGTACCTGTCTAAGTACTTTTTATATGCAATGTCTTCCCCACCTCTACACTTCCTCCTCATCTGTACACACCAAGGCTCTGTGTGAAAAAGTTGCTCCTTAAAAGTCACCTTAAACCTATACCTAGTTTTAGACTCACCTACACTAAGGAGATAAAGACTGTGGCGAGTCAACTTATATATGTTCCTATAAGAAAATAACTGCAGATGCTGGTACAAATCGAAGGTATTTATTCACAAAATGCTGGAGTAACTCAGCAGGTCAGGCAGCATCTCAGGAGAGAAGGACTGGGTGACGTTTCGGGTCGAGACCCTTCTTCAGACTGATGTCAGGGGGGCGGGACAAAGGAAGGATATAGGTGGAGACAGGAAGATAGAGGGAGATCTGGGAAGGAGGAGGGGAAGAGAGGGACAGAGGAACTATCTAAAGTTGGAGAAGTCGATGTTCATACCACTGGGCTGCAAGCTGCCCAGGCAAAATATGAGGTGCTGTTCCTCCAATTTCCAGTGATGTTCCTCATAATGTTATATAGCTTTGTAAGGTCTCCAGCTAGTCTCTGATGCTGCAAGGAAAAAGATCCAACCTATACAGATTTGCTTTATGCGGCCTTGCCAATGTCCAGTTCAGTTAAAACGTAACATCCCAACTCTACACAAAGCCCTGACCAATGTGCCAAACCCCGAAGCATGCCAAATGCCGCTTTTATTTACCTGAATTAAACTCCATCTGCCATTCTTTGGCTCAGTTGATCAGGATTAGGATCTTATTGTAATCATAGAGCACCTTGTCTGCCCACTACACTGCCAATTTTAGTGTCAGGCATAAATTTACCAGCTATGGCAAATACATTCCCATCCAAGTTATTAATATTAATAAAGAGCAACAGTGGACCCAGTACTGATCCTTGTGCACCACTTGTTACCGTCTGAAAAACAGTAATCTGATACCACCCTCTGTTTCCTACCATCAAGCCATTTTTGTATCCAACTAGTTATATTCCCCTGGGTCCCATGCAATCTAATCTTCCAGAAGCAATACATTGTCAAGTATCTTGTTATCTATAAATAGCTTTGTAATTTGCTGAGGTTGCGACAGATACGATTTGACTGAAAATTATTTTTTTAATGAACTAATATTTCAGTACCCAGAGTTATGGTTTATTGTCATGATGCAGATATCGACCAAAGGCTATGCACACTATGATTTGTTTGGTGCCTCCAGTTTGGAGAATACAATCATGGATTCACAGAGTAATATTATGGTGGATTTCGTTTGGAACAACGTGGATAAAATCCTAGAAGCTCCCCCACTTACATCGGTTGCCACCCTGGTAAGCAAATGTGTATTATTAAAGTATTAATTTGGTACAATATAAAATTAAATTAATTAATAAGGTTATCACAAATGGCATGAGAATGAGTGGGTGAGGGAGAGAAACCATTTACAGTATTTTGCATTTGGGAGGTTCTATCCCTTTTCCGCGCTTTTAATTTAATGCTTTGCTGTGGATGCCCAATTGCTGATTCTGCCACATCTGTAGTGCAAAGTATTCAGCCATTAGGGAATTGTTTATCATGACAATGAACTTCAATTTTGCTCTGTGTACTGCTGCGGAGCATCGGCTTTTCAGTGTAGAATACATACACTGCTCTCTTACACTCATTCTCATTATGCCTGGCTAAATATTAGCTGGTCTATTTTAGGGTAGCCAAAAATTTGTTCTTGGAGAATAGCTTTCAAGTTGGATCTGAAGATTGTTGAGGAGATATCCATATGCATGACGGGCAAGTGCTGGCCATATGCACCAATGTCTGATTGTGCACAATTTAGTTTGGCATTTCATGTACAAATATCTGCCTTGCACTTGTACCTGCATAGAGGCAGATCTCCAGATCACATAAAGGTTCGTTCATGAGACTTTCCATAAACTGATTTTTACATTATACGGAAACAAACAATTTCAATGTAGGCTGATTAATATGAACATTTATTTATTGTTAAAATAATCCAGAATCGGAATATCACACATCCAGCGACTTTTGGATGGCCTTAAAGTATCATTGTTTGATAAAGCATATTACAAATGCCAATAGCGAGATTGCCTTGTCAATTTCCAAATCAAATCTCCTTAGTGGCCTCCAGTTTTGAACCTCAGCTTAGTTTTAAAAGACAACTAGTGTCTGTTTAATTACAGTGGGGAACTTGTATATGAACAGATGTTTTGTTTTGAAGACTTTTGATTTTAAATTAACTAGCTGCTCCTCTGTTCATAACTCCTGAAGATTTTTGCATTGCTCTAACCAGCTTTCCTTCTTGAAAAATTCTTGAAACATTTATGAGAGAATTTGCATTAAGTCGTCTTCCATAGCCCTGGGAGACTTTGTGCTGAAATAAAATGTTGACGATAGGTTTGTGACCTGCTTCAGCTTTAGTTCAATTCTGATATTACTGGGCTACTGGGTATATGTCTGGAAGGTAAGTTTAACTCATTTCCTTTTTCTCCCCATCTTCCTTTACTGCTGATCCCAGCCTTCCCTAGAAACCCTGATCTGAATCCAATTATCCCGACTCCTGGATTTTGGGTTTCCAGCACCACATTGCACTCCCTGACGCTTACTCAGTGATCAATATTTGTACTTTTGACGATTTTGTACATTCTGACCTTGGACAACATTGTGTCCTTGTGTGTGGTGGATTATCCAAACCCCGTTAGTTTAGATCACATGATCTGTCGACCCAAGGTTTGAGCATCTCTCTGCTCTGTGTTTCTTGCAGGGAGTGGGGTGGTCAGACCTGGTCTTACCCCTTGTATTCTTAGAGGATAAGATGGAAAAAGTCATGATCAGAGGTTTGGCAGTTAGGATCCATCCTGAGGAAAATAAGGATGGGGTGGGAGAAATTAAATGTTATTTTAAATAAATGCATGATTTTATAATGGTGTCTTTGGAAACATTTGTAATAGTACCACATTTCACCAAGTGCATTGTCCAATTGTAGGTTAGTGTAAGATGGGCAACGCACATTGCCGCACTGGTGGGTAAGGCAGAGCAGCGCCTTTACCACCTTAGACAGCTGAGGAAATTCAGAGTGTCTCTGAGGATCCTTCATTGCTTCTACTCTGGGGCTGTAGAGAGCATCCTGTCTGGCAACATTACAGTCTGGTTTGGGAACAGCTCTGCCCAGGACAGGATGGCCCTGCAGAGAGTAGTGCGTTCGGCAGAATGCACCATGGGAACTACACTCGCCCCCCTGCAGGACCTATACATCAGGAGGTGCAGATCCAGAGCAAGCAAGATTGTGAGGGACCCCTGCCATCCCAGCAATGGACTGTTCCAGATGCTACGGTCAGGCAAACGCCTCTGCTGTCACGCTGTGAAAACAGAGAGGATGAGACAGAGTTTCTTCCCACAGGCCATCAGGACTGTTAACTTTTATAACTCTAGGGACTAAATTTTGTCTTCTCTATATTAACCTTATTAACTTTATTTATATGCTGTAACTGTAATTCTTTTTTGTGCACAATCCGCAGGCATTGCCACTTTCATTTCACTTCACATAGTGTATGTGTATGTGACAAATAAACTTGACTCGACTTGATGGTTGTGATTTTCATCTGGGATCGACTTTCAAAATTTGATTTTTATAGTATATCTCACCAAATGAAATCCTATATAATGAACATTGATTTGTGGAAGCTTCATCCTGGAATCTCCTTTCCCTTTACTACAAATAGTTTGGCAATGTCTTGTTGATTTTTTAATGTCCGTACATAATGTCTTCTGTAAGATTGTGTTGATCAGTTTCCAAGAGCACTTTAAATGAGTTCTTGTATTCTCACTTTCAAAACTAACCGCTATTAAAAAAAATTGTCTCATCAGTTACGGTTTCTGTTTCCTTGTATCTGTGATTTATTTAGAATATCAAAATGGAACCTGGAGACCAGAGAAGTCCCGTTTATCAAATATATAAGGAACTAGAATTTCTCCTTGTAAGTATTTCAAATAACTAATAGAATCATTTGTGTTCTTTAATATTCTTGTGTGATTTTTACGAGCAGATTTGAATTGTCATGTTCTAACAAATTGTAGCCTGAATACATTTCTTGTTCTGAACAAACTATCAAAATTGACTTAATATGCTGCATTTAACAATGTTGTACACTCTTACTATATGAAGTAACACATGATTATCTTGCATATTGAGGAGAGATTCTCTAGAAGGGTTGAGTTTGAGAGTGTGTGGATTTTGGCACAAAATCTTCTATTTTTAAAGCTACAAAAATAATGAGTAATTTAAGCTATTCATTTGGTTGAATCAAAATTTGACTTTACTATTACTACAAATAGTTAGAGTAAAGTTAATTGATGGTGTATGTTAGTTATAGAATTGGAAAATTTACACTTGTTAAATTAATTATTTCCCACCAAATCAGAAATTTTGGTTAGCTGTATCAATAGCCCTCTTACTATCAGTGGCAGCACAATTATATAATGTGGTTGGTGATGGCATGGTGCTTAGAGGGATGGAGAGTGGTTGAATAAACTAGATCCGTTTCTGCCCTTAGCCTGTATCTGACAGACTATGTACCAGCAGCATAGTTCTCGGATGTCATAGTCATAGAGTGATATAGTGTGGAAACAGGCCCTTCGGCTCAACATGTCCCAGCTACACTCGTCCCACCTGCCGGCACTTGGTCCATATCCCTCAAAACCTGTCCTATCCATGTACCTGTCTTAACTGTTTCTTAAACGATGGAATAGTCCCCGCCTCAACTACTTCCTGTGGCAGCTTGTTCCATACACCCACTACCCTCTGTGTGAAAAAATTACCCCTCGGATTCCTATTAAATCTTTTCCCCTTCACCTTGAACCTATGTCCTCTGGTCCTCGATTCCTCCACTCTGGGCAAAAGACTCTGTGCATCTACCTGATCTATTCCTCTCATGATTTTGTACACCTCGAAAAGATCACCCCTCATCCTCCTGCGCTCCAAGGAATAGAGACCCAGCCTACTCAACCTCTCCCTATAGCTCACTCCCTCTAGTCCTGGCAACATCCTCGTAAATCTTTTCTGAACCCTTTCAAGCTTGATAATATATTTCTTATAACATGGTGCCCAGAACTGAACACAATATTCTAAATGCGGTGTCACCAACATCTTATACAACTGCAACATGACGTCCCAACTTCTATACTTAATACTCTGACTGATGAAGGCCAATGGGCCAAAAGCCTTTTTGACCACCTTATCTACCTGCGACTCGACCTTCAAGGAACTATGCACCTACACTCCTAGATCCCTCTGCTTCACAACACTCCCCAGAGGCCTACCATTTACTGTGTAGGTTCTGCCCTTGTTAGACATCCCAAAATGCAACACCTCACATTTCTCTATATTAAATTCTATCAACCATTCCTCCACCCTCCTGGCCAATCGATCCAGATCCTGCTGCAATCTTTCACAACCATCTTCACTATCTGCAAAACACTCACTTTTGTGTCATCAGCGTTAATATCTGGTAGTGTTGTTGCTGTGAATGCTGCAAGTAGTAAGAAAAAATCGGTGGAATTTAATATTGGAATTAAATCTTTAAACATTTATGCCAATATATTCATGTTGGTAAGGCATGGTAGTTTGTGTTGCTCACAAAAGGAATAATTTAGCTATGTTAAATCCCCTGCATAACAAACTTGTATTCTTGAACTTTCCACTGTGACCAATATGTCAGTGTGGCTAAGTAGGTAGTGCTTTTATGCCAAAGGGAAGGTTCTGGGTTCAGATCTCATACAAGATACAGTAGAACACACAATGAGACATTGGACTGAATTCTGTTGAGAAACTGTGGGATACCTTGTCAGAACAATAGAGAAAAAAAAATCAACTATTGTTCCTGGTTCTGATCTTTATCCTATCACGCCTATGGAGAAAGGGTGTGTTAGGCACAGCTTTCCCAGCTGTTTCTCTGCATGTAACTGCTTGTATTTTCTTACCTAGATACTTGATGCACCAGCACTTGAACAAAGTCAATGTGATAAACAAATAAATTAGTTAAAAATAAATAGGGAGAAACTTTAGAAAAAAATATTGTGTTTAAAAAAAAAACTAGACAAAGGGTGGATTGCAAAAAATAAATATTGCTTTGAAAACATTGTATTCAACTATATGAAAAGCTCATGTTAATCTTGTTTCCCATGTGCTTTGTTACAGGTTTTAGCTGAAGGTCTGAAAACAGGTGAAACTGAGTGGCCAGAGGTTCTGGAAGAAAAATCTGCAGTTGAAATTGTGAAAGAATTAATCGAAGGTACAGAGTTTTCATATTTGAGCAATATCTGCTGTAATTTGGTAAAATATTTTAAATGATTTGAACGTATAATTGAATAGATCTTAAGAGAAGTGTTTATGTGATTAAGCCCATGGATAATTTGGCAATTTACCCTTCGCCACATAGTATTAATAATACTAATGAACACTGCGGATTAGGTTTATCCTCTAGCTATAATATAATCATTTAAAATACGCCAGTTGAGATATATATATATATATATATATATAATATATATCTCAACTGGCATACTATAAATTTCAAAACATTCCATTGCAATTGAACTAAAAACGTAATCTTCAATGTACACAGCAGAGCGGTATTGATAATGAGGAATGAAACATTCTTCCATGATTTTTGTAAATGGTGCAGTATGCTGAAGTTTCATTCCCCCAGGACGGGCATGAGTTTGGAAGTTGAGAATGAAAGTAGAGCTGTCCCCTTTGTAAAATGGTTTAGAAAGCTCCAGAGATTTTTTCCCTCAATATTATCTGCCATTTCTCCTTTTCAATAAGTACTTGAATAATTCTCAAAATCTTTCTGAAGCTTTCAGCACGCCAGTGGTGTAACATGGAAACACTGCCTTCCTCCATGAATAGATTTTTGTGTTGTCTTATTTATCTTAGCATGGTATCATTCTTTTTTGCATTTCATGTCTGACGCAGACCTGAAGAACCAAATCACTGATTCTCAACATCAGCCAAAGAGAATTGACACAGAGGTATGATATTTGGATAAATGAAATCTTTTGCTGGGGTTAGGCATGGTAAATGTAATTTTGAATTTTATTTTAAAAGTGCTCTGTGGAAAAGCAAAACTGATTGTGTTATAGAGCAAAAGTATCACTTACAGAACATCAGCTCTTAGATCAAGCAGAAGCATATTTATTTCAATCAACCTTCTTACCTCAGCAGGCATGGTCCACACACTCTCCCCAATTAATCAAAGCATAACATTAATATACACATTTGGAGATCAGTTATAGCATCTTCATTTATTGCACAGACATCCACTTATTGACAATGTGATACTCAAGAGCAAATGAGTACGTGATCAGTTGCTGCTAACATAATTAATCCTACTTAATCTGCTCATCAAATAGAGCCACTTTTCTGATAGTCGCATGAACAGGCCTTGTCATTGTTCTAATCATTCACTTGATTACCATGGGAACATCCTTGGGGAGTTTTCTGGCGATGCCTCTGTTGCTAAGGAATACACTCCAGAGCTAGCTTTAAGTAAAATAACACAGATGCTGCTTTAACGATGAAGATATCTCCAGTAATAATCATTTGTTTTTTTTCCTTATCCGCACAGTTGCAGTTACTGTGGTGAGATAAAAATGGACCTTCATAAGTCTTTAATGTTTTGTATAGAATATCATTCTTGAGTGGGCTAGTGCTCGGCAGAACTTTATGCCTTATTGGCCATTTTGGTGGTCTCATAATTTGTGTATTCCTCTGCTGCAGACAAGGCCTCTGGATCATCATGGGAATAGCTCTGCTACTGCCTCCTTATGTTTGACCACATTCCCCATGTAGCACAATAATATCTCAGGCCTGCGTGTCTGATTATAGTTACCTGAGGACTAATACAGAGTACATTGTCCCTTATCTTGTACGAGTGAGCCCTGTTAGTTCAATCTTCTCCGGATCTACCATTTTCATAAATGTATAGATGCTAGGCAGCTGGGATCAAATTAATCTCTTAAGGAGAATGGAGATAGTGTTTGATAATACATTTAAGAGGGAAATCAGGAGGGCAAAAAGGGGACATGAGATAGAGGTTCTAAAGTGTATTCTAGGGAGAGAATAGGGCCACTTAATGATCAACGAGGTAATCTGTACATGGAGCCATAGGAGCTGGGCAAGGTGTTAAATGAATATTTCTCATCTTATTTTTTAATTTAGTTTAGAGATAGAGCGTGAAAACAGGCCCACTGAGTCCGCGCCAACCAATGATCATCCTTACATTAGTTCTATTCTACACTCTGGGGACAATGTACAGAAGCCAATTAACCTACAAACCTGCACGTCTTTGGAACGTGGGAGGAAACTGGAGCACCTGGAGAAAACCCACGCGATCACAGGGAAAACGTAAACTCCCAACAGACAGCACTCATAGTCAGGATCGAACCCGGTTCTATGGCACCGTAAGACAGCGACTCTATCGCTGTGCCACTGTGCTGCTCTCTTTACTGTGGTGAAGGATATAGATTTTAGGGAACTCTGGGAAATTAATAATAATATCAAAGAGAGTCCATATTACAGAAGAGGAGGTGCTGGAGGTTTAAGAACACATGGATAAATCCTAGGGACCTGTTCAAGTGCATCCTAGGACATTATGAAATGCAAAGCAAGAAATTATGAGGCCTTCAGCAGTGATATTTCTATCATTGATAGCCAAGGGTGAGGAGCCAGAAGACTGGAGGGTGACTAATATTTTTCCTTTAGGTAAGAAAGGCTGCAAAGTAAAACCCTGAGAACAGACCAATGAGCTCTGCATCAATGGTGGGTAAGTTATTGAAGGATTCTCAGAGACAGGATCAATATGCAATTGGAAAGGCAAGGACTGATTAGTGATAGTCAGCATGGCTTTGTGCATGGGATATCATGTCTCATAAATTTAACTGGTCTGGAATGTTAGGTTACATGGGATCCAGGCCAAGCTAACCAATTTGACACAAAACTGATTGAAGGTAGGAGACACAGCATGGTTGTAGAGGGTTGTTTTCACACTGTTGGCCTATAAGTGGCGTACCATAGGAATTTGTTCTGAGTCCACTGTTATTTATATTAATGATGTAGATGTGAATGTAGGTGACACGTCTAGTGAATTTTTGAATGACAACAAAATTGTTCGTCTTAGAATCATACAACACAGAAACAGGCCCCACGACCCAGCTTGTCCATGCCGACCAAAGTGCACCATCTATACTAATCCCACCTGCCAGCGTTTGGTCTACATCTCTCCAAACCTTTTCTATCCTTGTATCTGATTGTAAAGTGGACAGTGAAGAAGGTTGTCTACCATTACAACAGGGTCTCGATTGACCGTTCCAATAGGGTGAGGAATGGCAGATGGAGTTTAATTTGGATAAATGTGAGGTGTTGTGTTTTGGTAAGACATACAACAACAGTTCATGCATAAAAATGGTATGGACCTGGGGAGAGTTGCAGAACAAAGAGACCCAGGGGTGCATGTACACAGTTCCATGAAAGTGTCACCACAGGTAGACAGGATGGCAAAGGAGGCATTAGGCATGCCTGCCCTCTTTGGGTAGTGTATTGAGTACAGGACATGGGATGTCATATTAGGATACAAAATGTTGGTATGGCCACGTTTGGCACACTGTTTCAGTCATCCCGCTAAAGGAAAGATGTCATCAAACTGAAAATGGTACTTTAAACGTTTTCCAAGGTTGTTTCCCAGTCTGGAATGTTTGCGTTGTAAGGTGAAGCTGGAAAGGCTGGGTCTTTTAATTCCAGAAGTGAATTTCGAGTGACCAGTCTTGATCTCAAGGCAAAATGTGACTGAGTGATACATGAAGGTGCCCTGGTAAAACCAAACAGGCATCAAGATGCAACCGCACCAGTCATTGGAGTTATATCTTCCACAACGAAATATCATTCTGGCAGTTGTAAATCGATCATAAGACATAATTGCAGGAATTTCCCAGGATAATCTTCCCAAGCCCAATCGTTTTCAGTTGCTTCATCAATGACCTTTCTTCCACCATACGTTCAGAAGTGGATATGTTCACTGACTACACAATCTTCAATTCCCTTCATATCTCCTCAGTAAATAAATCAGTCCATGTACCAAGACCTAGATAATATTCAGCCATGATCTGAAAAGTGGCAGTGCCATTTGCGACATCATTGAATAAGAGCGTGTAACCACTTCCCCATGATATCCAATGGTATTATTTTTCTTGTGTGCTTTATCAACATTTTTGTCGATCACAATGGCCTGAAACTCAACTGGACCAGACACATTTAAGAATAGGTGGCATCCTGTGGCAAATGTCTCATCTGGGGACTAGATAAAAGTATTGGACAGGCTAGATGCAGGAAAATTGTACCAAATGTTGGAGGAGTCCAGAACCAGGGGCCACAGTCTAGAAAATTACGGGGAGGCCATTTAAAACAGATGAGAAAAAACATTTTCACCCAGAGAGTTGTGAATTTGTGGAAATCTCTTCCACAGAAGGCAGTAGAGGCCAATTCACTGGATGAATTTAAAAGAGAGTTGGATAGAGCTCTAGAGGATAGCGGCAGGCACGGGTTACTGATTGTGGATGATCAGCCATGATCACAATGAATGGCGGTGCTGGCTCGAAGGACCAAATGGCCTCCTCCTGCAACTATTTTCTATGTTTCTATCTCTTGATATTCCTTAGCCATTCCCCTAACTCAAGGCACAATTCAGGAATGATGGAACTCAATCCACAAAACAGGCGACAGGCAAATTGTAACAACAGGCAAGCAGCTTCACTCCATCCAGAACAAAGCAGCTTAATTGATTGACACCTTCTCCGCCATTGTCAACATTAATTCCTTCCACCACCAGCACATGTAGATGTATAGTGTAACCATTTACATAATTCATTGTAGTTACTTGCCGAGCTATTTTAATATGACCTGTTAATCTCATCACCCCTAGCACCAAAAAAGACGACAACTGATTGATTGAGTCTGTTTTGATTTATTTTTGTCAATGGATATTATTTTACAAATAACATGCCTGAAGTGGTATGCTTATGCCTTCTAAACATTTCAGTTATAAATAGAAGCAGTTTCCTTTTCTTTGTCCTCTACAAAGTGAGGGATGTTCATGCTGGGAGATATTCATAGATATTTTGTTATTTTTCGGAGGAGATAGAATGTTAAATCTATGTTGTGTTTCTATTGTACTTAGGTTTAAAGGTGTTCAATATAAATGGGTTACAAAAGACTATTTAATTCGGTATCTAAACTTCATTCATTTCATAGATTTTAAAAGGTTTAATAGAATAATTTAAAATAAGTTTAGAAAAACATTAGTGTAAGTCTGTAAAAATATTTCCAACATGTTTCTATGTACTGTAAATACTTTGGATACTAGTCAATTTGCAAATTATTTTCATATGTTTGGAATTTGTTTTGAGCTGGCAGGATTCTGTGGTAAATCTCTTCTGTGAATAACTGTTTGCAACATTTAGTATCATAATAAGATAGCAGCACCATGGTTAGACTGGAATACAATATACTATCATTCAAAAAATCGAAGATACAGGTCCGCCATCGATTTTCCGGTCACTGGTGATCTGACACCTTCTTAATCTGGACAAAATAGCGAGAGAGCCCTTGAAATCCCTCTGAAAATGTAGTGCCTAGGCCGGGTGAGGCAGCCAATCTCAACGTCATCGAGACTTGATCGGCCGGTCGAATTTGCCCCCTGCGGCTGGGGCTCTGGAACTCCGGCGCAGCTGGAGCTGGTAGATCCGTTCCCATATCCAACTTCCACAGCCAATTGGCAGATCAGATTTGTCCCCTGCGGCCGGGGCTATGGAACTCCAGCCAAGGCCGACTCTGCGGGCTGTATCTCAGCCCCTTGGCGGCCTAAATGGGCTTTTCCGGTACCGTTGGATTCCTTTCAGAGGCTGTGATGTCTCGATCTGGCAAAACGGATAATCCAGAAAAGGTCTAGAACCAAGGGTGCTAAAAAATCGGTAGTGGACCTGTACTAGCGATAGATTTTTGACCAGGATTTTGTTTTAATTTAATTTTTATTGTTTTGCATCAGAAATTGAGAAGTGTTGCAGCTGCTGTTGAATCAACCATCCATTTGTCATTTGCTCCTGAACGTGGAGATCTTGATTTTGCGGAGCAGCTTTGGACTAGAATGAGGAAAAGTATGTATTCCCGCGGGACAGATGCTTCCTGTGGATTCGATTTTCCCATTAAGAGAGCATAGTGATATAGAGATTCCACTTACTGATGTTGGATAGAGTCAAGAGCACTGGGAACAGAACAATGTAATTCTTACTTGCTGCAGCTTTACAGGCACATTAACACACGAACACACCAAATAAATATAAAATAATCAATAACAGAATAAATAATCAGTAATACTATGCAACCAGACCATAATCGCGCAACCCAAACAAAATCCATAGTAGCTGTTGCTGAGGTACTGGATGCAGAGCCTGATGGTTGCTGGGAAGAAGCTGTTTTGTACTTAGAATTAACTGTTCTCAGGCTCCTGAACCACATTTCCCAAGTTGGCAGCGAGATGAGTGCATGGCCAGGGTGGTTTGGTGACATCTTTGATGACATTTGCAGCTGCCTTGAGGAAGTGCATCCACAACATTTATATATTGTCTTCCCTTGTCGTTACAATGATCAATGAAACAGAATCAGAATATCGCACATCCAGCGACGAGTTTCGATGGCCTTAAAGTATCATTGTTTCCTAAAGCATATTACAAATGTCAATAGCGAGATTGCCTTATCAATTTCCAAATCAAATCTCCTTAGTGGCCTCCTGTTGTGAACCTAAGCTTAGTTCTAAAAGACAACAGTGTCCGTTTAATTACAGTGGGGAACTTGCATATGAATAGACATTTCCCAAGTTGGTAGTGAGATGAGAGCATGGCCAGGGTGGTTTGGTGACATCTTTGATGACATTTGCAGCTGCCTTGAGGAAGCGCCTCTGGAACATCATGTTAATATGTTCTGGGAGCAGAATTAGGCCATTTGGACCATCTTCTACTCCAACATCCAATCATGGCTGATCTATCTTTCCCTCTCAACCCCATTCTCCTGCCTTCCCCCCATAACCCCTGACACCTTTACTAATCAATCCACTGACTTGGCTTCCACAGCCGTCAGTGGCATCCTTTTGATGGTAGTGAGGTCAATACCTGTGATCAACAGAAAAATACAGCAGTGATCTCCACTTTCTGCAACCTCCTTCATTCTTGGGCGTTTGAGTGACCAAACATGCCCTAATGCAATCAATCAGTGTATTTTCTACCATACACCTACAGAGGTTTGATAGAGTATTCAGGATATCAGAGAATGGAATGAATGCTCACTCTCTCCTGGTGTCATGCCAAGAAAGATGCACAATGAATACATGTGGTCGCCCTCAGAAGATTTGCTTACTTGTGGACAGTATTCATGAAATAATTAGAATCTGGTTCAATAATTGTTAAAAATGTAAGCATTTTGCGAAAAGTAGAAAGTATTGAAATATATTGCAATGAATGTAGATTTAAGTGAAAACGGAGCAGGTGATCAAGTAGCTTTCTCTTGTCCTAAAACCAGAGTGTTGAATATACTAATCAAGTCAGACAGCATCTGTGGAGAGCAAAGGGGAGGTTACTTGATAGTTATAGTGAAAGCTTTCTATCAGTGCCTTTAAAAAGGACTATGCTGTTGGAACACCTCCTGTGCTTTCTACTCCTCTTGTTAGCCTGGTCTTCCTTTCTTTGAGTTTTACACTTTTTTCTTTTTTTTAGCTGTTTCTTCGTACCGAGATGTGGTAGATTGCTTAACGCTAGTTATCCAGCACTTAAAATGCAAGGATATTCAACCATGGGTATGGAGAAAACTCATATTTTAATGTTTGTTAAAATGTTAACTGAAATATATATATAAAAAATATATTGCTTTTAAGATTTGGAAGTTTTGGAAGATACTCTAATGCAGGATCAGTTAAAATTTGATTTATAATTTTATTTCATTGTTTGGTGATTAATGCTAGGGCATTAGACTGTCGATTTTGGTGTGACAGAGCAATTGGGTATTTGGAGGTAGTGTGATTTATTATTGGTACTACCTGCAGAGTACTTGTATCTGACAATATTTAGAGCTAAGGGTAGAGGCCACATTACTTCCAATTAGTGCCTTCTGACTGATTTCTGTACAGTGTCATTTATGTGCTCAGGGCCAAACCATCCAAATTGTTGTAGTTATACAGGTATTCCAGAAGTACACCTGTTAAGATAGAATCATTTCTCAAATTGTTTTCACAAATTTTGTAGCTAGGTGTAACTCTTACAATATGCTTACTGTAATTGAGCACTGAACAATTTCTGATCAATTTTCAGATTCACCGAGGGAGCAACAGTTCTCTCAGCAAATTAATCCAAAAGTCCTACCAATACGCTATGCCTGCTGTCTCTATTAATGGACTAACTGCTATACGAATGCTTTTGGAGATAGGTTTGGATAAATTGCGGAGGGATTACATAAATTATTTTATCGGTAGGTGTTCCAGACATTTGTAACTAAAATATTAATAACACGTTATGTTTGGAAATGTCTATACCCCTCTTCCACCTACAAAAACATAGAAAATAGGTGCAAGGGGAGGCTGATGTAGTGTGATGGCATGAAGTGTTTGTGTAATATGGCACTGTTTAATTATGATGGGGTATATTCTAATCCTCCGTTGTTGCTGAATCAATTGAGGACAAATAGTTCCAGCAAACCTTTAAAGAGTGGAGAGGAGTAAGAGTGATAAGGAAAGGAAATCTGGAAAGTCTGGTCAATGACATGAGCACTCCTCCCCCAAGGCTTTAGAACCGATTTAATGAGAGGGTTAATTGTATACAATGTGATGTTGGGGGGGGGGGGGGGGGGGCAAGGCAGTAGTAACTGCAAGCCCTGCATGTCTCTTCCACACTCCAAAAATATGAATGTAATTTTTTTTGTTCAATGGAAATAGTTATTGACAAATTATTTTCTTCTAGGTCAAGAACTCACTACTTTGAATTACTTGGTAAGGACAATGAATAATGTTTATAAATTGCGACTCAATTAAATGTTATTTCCTGTCTAATAATTTAGCCTTTATTGACACTTGATGCTATTCTGCAGGACTACTTTGTGAATTCCACTGTAAGTTTAGAAGATCAGGTGCTCCGTCTCCATAAGCTCCATCACATGCTTGAGCTGGTAGTGAGTTGCAGTGCTTTTCTCACTTTGAACCACGAAAATCTCTTTGCGTTGACACAGTGAGTATTTTGAAAAGCACCCTTTTTAATTAAAATTTCTATGTAAATAATGGTCTTGTTGTTACAACAAAGATTGCAGACTTGCAAAAAAAACCCCACATCCTTTGCTTGTAAAGATCTATTCCTTTAGAAGTCCCTTCAATTCTAGAATATGTTTTTAATTGAACAGTGTCCTATAAATGGAGAAATGAGACTGTGGATGCTAGAATCTTGTGCTAACAACAAACTGGTCAGG
This sequence comes from Rhinoraja longicauda, assembly GCF_053455715.1. Classification (NCBI taxonomy): domain Eukaryota; kingdom Metazoa; phylum Chordata; class Chondrichthyes; order Rajiformes; family Arhynchobatidae; genus Rhinoraja; species Rhinoraja longicauda. The sequence goes on from NC_135985.1 coordinate 15,276,837, forward strand.
CGGCATCTGTGGAGGAAAATGGACAGACAAAGCTTCAGACTGATGAACGAGAGAGGAGATAGAAGATACCCCATTTTTCTTCTCCACACCCTCCCCACCCCTTAACCTCTCCATTTCCTTCTACCCACCATCCCTCCCTCTGATTCTACAATTTACTCCCCTTCCTTATTAGATTCCACCATTTGCACCCTTTTGTCTTGTCCCCTTCATCTCAAGTCTTGGCTACTATCTTCACTGTCCTCTCCGCTATCTGACTTATCTGCCAATCAACTCTTCATCTGGATCCACTTATCACTTTTTATTTTTACTCCATCCATCCCCTTCAACTCTTTCTATCAGCTATCTTTCCTCCATCATTCTTAATCTTTTTCCATTTGATCTTTGTTATACTAATTCTTAAAGATGACTTGGAGATGTGTAGGAAGGAATTGCAGATGCTTGTTTACACTGAAGATAGCCAAAAATGCTGGAGTAACTCAGCGGGACATGAAGCATCTCTGGAGAAAATGAATAGGTGATATTTTGGCTCGAGACCGTTCTTGAAGAAGGGTCACGACGTGACATATCACCTATTCCTTTTCATAGCAACATAGAAAAATAGGTGCAGGAGTAGGTCATTCGAGCCAGCCCTGCCATTCAATATGATCATGGTTGATCATCTAAAATCAGTACCCCGTTCCTGCTTTTTCCCCATATCCCTTGATTCCTTTAGCCCTAAGAGCTAAACCGAACATTGTGCAGAAATTTTCTCCAGAGATGCTGAGTGTCCCGCTGAATTACTCCAGCATTTTGTGTCTATCCTCTTTGTTTTAGGAAGAGTTGGTTTTCCAACAAAAATTTAGATTGTGGAGGCACAGACAAGAATATTTCGTTGCAATGCTGCAATCTTTATAAAAAGTGTGAAATATAGAAAATAAATACAAATATGTTCATTACATTAAAAGGTTGCTTTTCACAATCAATACATTTTAAAGTAAATGAAAATTGGTGGGTATCTAAGATGTGTCTGAAATGGGAATTTTACATTGTGCAAAAATTTAGAGAATTAATAAATTGAGTATCTGGAAATGATTAGATTATACAGTGTTCATCTCATTTTGAAGGTGATAAGGATGCAAAGGGAAAGGAAGAGAGAGGCATACACAGTGAAGGAAGAAGAGAATGGGGAAGGTCGTTAACCTTGGTTTCTGATTGCCTTGATTTAAAACAATTGAGATAATGAGCTGAATGAAGGGTTAATGTTAGATTTGTAATGCACTAAAATTAGGGAGTTTTGATTGATAATGGAAATCAATAGTATACTTTGGAGTTGGAGGATTTAATATATAAATTTTTATTGTAAATTTATTTTCTTTGGTGATAGTATCTTTTGTCTTTACAAAAAATATATTATATTACTTCTCCTTGGTTTCTTTACAACAGGTCCTGTTCTAGATACTACAAAGACAATCCACTAGATGAACAACATGTTTTCCAGTTGCCAATCAGACCCAGTGCCATCAATGCTTTCTATGAAAAGTAAGGCAAAAATGAAATGTGTATGCTGTTAATTTGGTTTAATTTAGTTTTTTGCCACGGTACATTGAAAAGCTTTTTTGTTGCGTGCTATCCAGTCAGCTTAAAGACTGTATATGATTACCATCAAGCCGGCTCCAATATACAGATAAAGGGAAGAATGTTTAGTGCGAGGTAAACTCCAGTAAAGTCCGATTAAAGATAGTAAGAGGGTCTCCAATGAGGTAGATGGTAGGTCAGGACTGCTTTCTAGTTGGTGATAGGATGGTTCAGTTGCCTGTAACAGCTGGGAAGAAACTGTGTCTGAATCTGAAGGTATGTGTTTTCACACATGTACCTCTTACCTGATGGGAGAGGGGAGAAGAGGGAATGACTGGGGTGTGACTGGTCCTTGATTATGCTGGTGTAGATGGAGTCAATGGAAGGGAGGTTGATTTGTGTGATGTTCTGGGCTGTGTCCACAATTCTCTACAATTCCACAATTTCTTGCAGTCTTGGATCCCAAAATATACTGTGATGCATCCCGAACTATATGCATGTGATGCATCCCGAATTTCTGTTCCCAAACTATCTGTGATGCATCCCGATAAAATGCTTTATACGGACCAATTGTAGAAGTTGGGGTGAGAGTTGTTGGGGATATGCCAAACTTCCAAACAAGTTGTTGGTGATATTTACTCCTAGGAACTTGGTTCCATCCATGTACATCGGGGTATGTGTACTGCTTCGTTTACTGAAATTAATCACAATCTCCTTTGTCTTGCTGACATTCAGGGAAAGGTTATTGTCTTGGCACCAGGTTACGAGTTTCTCAATCTCCCTCCCGTACTCTGTCTCGTCATTATTTGATATTCGGCCCACTCTAGTAGTGTCATCTGCAAATTTGTAAATTGAGTTGGATTTGTATTTGGCTGCACAGTCGTGGGTGTGTGAGGAAGGGGACTGAGAACGCATTCTTGCGGGGCACCAGTGTTGAGGATTATTGTAGAGGATGATTTATCATGTATCCTCACCGATTGTGGTCCGTTGGTCAGGAAGTCGAGGATCCAGTTCCAGAGGTGAATGCTGCCTCTCAAGTTCCACGAATTTGGAGATGAGCTTGGATGGTATAATGGCGTTGAATGTAGGAGCAATATCTTTGATTAAAATGCCCAAATAGGTATTTGGAGTATAATTTATGTTAGAAAATGCTGTTAATTTATATATTTACTGTCTTTACTTTCTTGAAGGAGAATGGACAAAATCATAATCCTTATAGTCTGTTTGAGGAAAAGTAAGGTGGTAGCATTTCGGTGTGGATGAAAGAGTGGCCGGCTAGCAGGAAACGGAATAAACATTAATCGGTCTTTTTTTTATTAACAAGATGCAATGCGTGGTATGCCACAGAGAACAATGCTGAGGTCTTTTCTTTTAATAAGTTATATCAAAAATTTTGATGGTCAGCATAGATATAACTAGTACATTTGGTTGAGGGATGGGTAGGAAAATAAATAGTGAAGAGGAATAAGAAGGCTACAAATGGATATAGATAGACGAAGTGCATAAGATGTCAATGAACGTAAAATGTCAAAATATTTAAAATTGTCCACTTTTTAACTGTATTCCTTTCAGATACCATCTAATTAGGCATATTTATTAAATGGCTTAATTCTGCTTATAATTTGTATCTGTGTTTTAGAGAACTTGCATTTGTATAGTGGCTCGGCTGTGAGAATACATTTAACTGAAGAAATTGAATGTTGAGTAGGAAGGGGTTATGGGACATATTTAAAGATAAGGTGAATGTTTTTGTTTTAAAAAAATGCTTAAAGGGCAAGGAGGTAGAAATCCATGCAGTCACAGGGAGAATGTGCAAACTCCACACAGACAGTATCCGTAGTCAGGATGGTACTGGGTTTCTGGTGCTTTGAGGTAGCGGCTCTACCAGCTACTCAACTCTGCCACCCAAATGGAGTCTATTTTTGTAATAAAACAATCCAACAGCTTACAGCCCAGTGGTATGAATATTGATTTCCCTCACTTCAGGTAGCCCCGGCATTCCCTCTCTCTCTATCCCTCCCCCACCCAAGTCGCACTAGCTTTGCATTTTCCACCCTACAAACAGCAACCAATGGCCTGTTTCCTTTATCATCGTTATTTTTTTGCATATCTTTCAGTCATCGTTCTTTATCTCTCCACATCACCATCTGCATCTCTCGTTTTCCATATCCCTAACCAATCTGAAGAAGGGTCTCGACCCGAAACGTCACCCATTCCTTCTCTCCACGGATGGTGCCTGAGCCGCTGAGTTACTCCAGCTTTTTGTGTCTATCTTCGTGTTAATCCATTATACTTTTTGCCCCTCCCCTAATCTATGGTTTAATTTAATTTTTATTATACTGTGGACTCCCTGGTTATCTTTTGTGGTCATTTAGTCATTGTATTTTTGAGTGATTAAGGGAAATTGTGCACTTAGTGCAACCAGATTACTCAGCCTTCAAACATAAGATGATTTAAGAATCAACTCATGACGCCGCCTGTCTGAAGTGTGTTAAACACGCATGATGCTCAATGGTTCTGGCAAACTGATCTGGCTACTGGTCAAAGACTGAATAGAGTTGATGCTTGGGAGAAAATAGTAATAAAACACATAATGTTCTGTGTGTTTGTAACTGATTTCTTTATAATTCTGGCTTCTTGTATTCCAGTGAAAATCCCATCATGTGGAGAATGGAGATTATTAGTGGTCACGGGCAAAAAGAATTAAAGACGATATGGCAGGCGAACACCAAGCCACCAGTGGATCATATAACATTTACTACCCCAGGTATTTCCTTTTATGCATTCAAACTTCATCTGACATTTCTCTGCCTATTTCTGAACCTGATCTATATCACGCTGTATATTTTGACAGCCTTCCTCACAGTATGCAACTCCAGCAATCTTGGTGTCACAGTGATAAGCTTTGCGATGGTATGGGAGTCAGTGGCCTAATGATTGTTGGTGGGTTCATGGTCCAGGGATAGGTACGAGGAGGTGTCTGAGAGCATCCCAAGTTTGTGGATGACACAACCCTGATTGGACTGATCCAAGATGGGGAGAAATCTGCCTACAGACAGGAAGTGACACAGCTGGCGTCCTGGTACCATCGCAACAAGCTCAATGCTCTTAAGACAATGGAATTAATTGTAGACTTTAGGAGAGCTCCCCCTCCTCTCCCCCCACTCACCATCAACAACACCACAGTCACATCTGTGGAGTCATTTAAGTTCCTTGGAACCATCATCTAAAATGGGAGGCCACCATCGACTCCACACTCAAAAAGGCCCAACAGAGGATATGCTTCTTGCGGCAGCTCAGATAACACATCTGCCACAGGCAATGATGGTCCAGTTTTATACTGCCATCATAGAGTCTGTCCTCACCTTCTCCATCATGGTCTGGTTTGGCTCAGCCACCAAACATGACATCTGGAGGCTGCTGCGCATCGTTCGATCAACCAAGAAGGTTGTTGGCTGCAAATACCCCCCCCCCATTGATGAACTGTACACTGCAAGGGCCAGGAAGCGAGCGGGTAAGATCATCTCTGACCCCTCTCACACTGGCCACAAACTCCATGAAGTACTTCCTTCTGGGAGGCATCACCGGACTGTCAAAGCCGCCACAGCCAGGCATAAAAACAGCTTTTTTTCCCACGAGCAGTAGCTCTACTCAACAGCCAAAAGTCTGTAGCCTTTTGCTGTAGCCTTTTGCTCTGGTATTTTATTTTATTCATTACATGTTTAAATTATAATGTTTTATTTTTAATTAGCTACTGTATATCGTGTTATCCTTGCGAGCAAAGCACCAAGACAAATTCCTTGTATGTATACATACTTGGCTAATAAAATGTATTCAATTCAATTCAATTCAATCTGCAAGGTAGAGATCAGATTGTCAGACCACAGTGGCAATATCCTTGTTTGCAGGGTTTGAAGATGAGATTAAGATAGATTGAGGTATGAGGTTCGATTAGACGAGGGGAAAATGGCAGTGAATCTCCAGATCATTGTTTACTGGCTGCCAAGTCAGTCTGTTGGCAGGGCTGCATTGTATGGTACAGATTCAAATAATGGACCACTCAGTTAGCTGTTAACTGATTTCCTTGAATCCTTTAGGCCTATTTGTAACCTTTTCTAATCAAAAATATTTTTATAGACAATAGGTGCAGGAGTAGGCTATTCGGCCCTTCGAGCCAGCACCGCCATTTAATGTGATCATGGCTGATCATCCACAATCAGTATCATATCATATCATCATATATCTACAGCCGGAAACAGGCCTTTTCGGCCCTCCAAGTCCGTGCCGCCCAGTGATCCCCGTACATTAACACTATCCTACACCCACTAGGGACAATTTTTACATTTACCCAGCCAATTAACCTACATACCTGTACGTCTTTGGAGTGTGGGAGGAAACCGAAGATCTCGGAGAAAACCCACGCAGGTCACGGGGAGAACGTACAAACTCCTTACAGTGCAGCACCCGTAGTCAGGATCGAACCTGTGTCTCCGGCGCTGCATTCGCTGTAAAGCAGCAACTCTACCGCTGCGCTACAGTACACTGTTCCTGTCCTCTCCCCCTACCCCCTGACTCCGCTATCATTAAGAGCTCTATCTAACTCTCTTGAAAGCATCCAGAGAATTGGCCTCCACTGCCTTCTGAGGCAGAGATTTCCACAGATTTACAACTCTCTGACTGAAAAAGTTTTTTCTCATCTCCGTTCTAAATGACCTACCCCTTATTCTTAAACTGTGGCCCCTGGTTCTGGACTCCACCAACATTGGGAACATGTTTCCTGCCTCTAGCGTGTCCAATCCCTTAATAATCTTATATGTTTCAATAAGATCCCCTCTCATCCTTCTAAATTCCAGTGTATACAAGCCCAGTCACTTCAGTCTTTCAACATACGACAGACCCGCCATGCCGGGAATTAAAATAGTGAACCTACGCTGCACTCCCTCAATAGCAAGAATGTCCTTCCTCAAATTTGGAGACCAAAACTACACACAGTACTCCAGGTGTGGTCTCACTAGGGCCCTGTATAACTGCAGAAGGACCTCTTTGCTTCTATACTCAACTCCTCTTGTCATGAAGGCCAACATGCCATTAGCTTTCTTCACTGCCTGCTGTACCTGCATACTTACTTTCAGTGACTGATGAACAAGGACACCCAGATTTCTTTGTACTTCCCCTTTTCCTAACTTGACACCATTCAGATAATAATCTGCCTTCCTGTTCTTACCACCAAAGTGGATAACCTCACATTTATCCATATTAAACTGCATCTGCCATGCATCTGCCCACTCACACAACCTGTCCAAGTCACCCTGCATCCTCATAGCATCCTCCTCACAGTTCACACTGCCACCCAGCTTTGTGTCATCTGCAAATTTGCTAATGTTATTTTTAATCCCTTCATCTAAGTCATTAATGTATATTGTAAATAGCTGCGGTCCCAGCACTGAGCCTTGCGATACCCCACTAGTCACTGCCTGCCATTCTGAAAGGGACCCGTTGATCCCTACTCTTTGTTTCCTGTCTGCCAACCAATTTTCTATCCATGTCAGTACCCTATCCCCAATACCATGTGCTCTAATTTTGCCCACTAATCTCCTATGTTGGGACCTTATGAAAGACTTTCTGAAAGTCCAGGTACACTACATCCACTGGCTCTCCCTTGTCCATTTTCCTAGTTACATCCTCAAAAAATTCTAGAAGATTAGTCAAGCTTGATTTCCCCTTCGTAAATCCATGTTGACTCGGAACGTTCCTGTTACTGTTATCCAAATGTTCCGCAATTTCTTCTTTTATAATTGACTCCAGCATCTTCCCCACCACTGATGTCAGGCTAACTGGTCTATAATTTCCCGTTTTCTCTCTCGCTCCTTTCTTAAAAAGTGGGATAACATTAGCTACCCTCCAATCCACGGGAACTGATCCTGAATCTATAGAACATTGGAGAATGATCACCAATACGTCCACGATTTCTCGAGACACTTCCTTAAGTACCCTGGGGTGCAGACCATCTATTAGATAAATTTGTTTTAGTTAACAATATGCTTCTCTCTGACTGAGTTCATGTATAAATGACTATGTAGTTTAGGAAAACATACAGCTGTGGCCTGTATTTTAGTCAGTTTGGATTACACTTGAAATGGCTTCCTATTGGAGATCTTTAAATGTTACTTTGTTTAAAATATGCTTAATATTCAAAATGTGTTATATGACACTTGAATGTTTATGGTCAATCTCTGTACTGTTGCATTATACTTTATCAAAGCACATTTGAAAATGCGCAGTCATTTAACCTTTCTATGGCTTAAGAAAATTGGGACATAGTATGCTTTTAAATGAGTTAAAAATATACACAGCTAATTTTGTTCCCCCTTTTTTTTGAAGATCTGCAAACTGATGATGCAACTCTGAGTAGCAATTGTGAGGAAGCATTTTATTACAACACATTGATCAGCTGCAGTCAAGCACATTTCATGTAAATCATTGTAGGAAAAAGGTAAATCTAACTGTATAATTTTTTTCCAAACACTGTACCTTTTTATTCCACATGGGGAGTTAATCAGTCTACCACAGGCACTTGCTGCAGCTTAAACATTATCCCCTCAAGATTTTCTCCAGTACTACCTAGCAACCAGGCTAAAGTATGTGGCTAGAAGAGCAAAACATTAAAGATCATTCAAATCTAAAATAGAATCAAAAATGCTGGAGATACTCAGCGGGCAGCATCTGTAGAAAATAAACAAAATTAACTGTTCAGGTCGACCTACTGTTCGAACACAGTTTACTAAGTTGCCACAATTACTGAATATGTTTTCATAAAGATGAATAACTGGTACACAATAGATAATTTCAAATGTATTATAGAGTTGCACAGCATGGAAAGAGGCCCTATGACCCAACTCATCCATGCGGACCAATGTGCCCCATCTAAGCTTGTCCTATTTGCCTGCATTTGGCCCATATCTCTCTAAACCTCCTATTCATTTACCTTTCCAAATGTCTTGATATCGTATGTCATATCATATCATATCATATATATACAGCCGGAAACAGGCCCTTTCGGCCCACCAAGTCCGTGCCGCCCAGCGATCCCCGTACATTAACACTATCCTACACCCACTAGGGACAATTTTTACATTTACCCAGCCAATTAACCTACATACCTGTACGTCTTTGGAGTGTGGGAGGAAACCGAAGATCTCGGAGAAAACCCACGCAGGTCACGGGGAGAACGTACAAACTCCTTACAGTGCAGCACCTGTAGTCAGGATCGAACCTGAGTCTCCGGCGCTGCATTCGCTGTAAAGCAGCAACTCTACCGCTGCGCTACCGTGCCGCCCACTACTTCATTAGGTCGCTTACACCATATATGTTGCACCCTCTATGTGGAAAGAGTTGCTCCTCGGGTTCCTATTATATCTTTCCCCTCTCACTTAAACCAATGCCCTCTAGTTTGGGATTGTGAGTGACAAAACTTAATATGAACTCCTGAACCTGACTGAGCTTTAATTTTGTGTAGTAGAATTAAAAATACCGTAGAAATGGTTTTGATCACCATTTTACAAGTTTAGGATCATTGCTTTAGGATTCCATCTTTCAGTGGAAATGTTATTTGGACAAACCCCTTGACAACTGTTATGTTTTGTCGGCAATACTCTACAATAGAGCGATTAATAATATTTGTTTCAGAGATAAAAATCCATTGAGTATATGTTATATGGATTTAATTCACAAAATGCTGGAGTAACTCAGCAGGTCAGGCAGCATCTCAGGAGAGAAGGAATGGGTGACGTTTCGGGTCGAGACCCTTCTTCAGATTTTTATATGGATTGAGGAATTGTGTGTCAATGGTTAGTGATTCACGTGCAAAAATCATATGTTCAACTTGCCTTTTGACTCATTATTTACTATATTTTCATCTGGACCAGGTTGTTATAGTCTTCATTATGACACACTGAAGAAAGGGCTGATTTATTCAGCGTGGCTCTTTTCATTAGCACACAGTAATATTGTTTTCACTATACTTTGTTGAACATTGCTTCTTGCAACTTTTAATGTTGCCAAAGTCAAAATTGTTCTTCTGCAGGAACTGGGTCTGAATTTTTAAGATGAGACATAGGGTATAGTATTTATTATCTTTTATCTGTACTGAATCATTGTTAATATGGGTTTGCATAGCACACGGTGCCCAGTAGGGAAGGAACAATTGGAAGGAGAATCCAGTTATCCTGTTGTGAGCTCCTTTACCTCAGTCATGGAATATTAATTGCAGGTTTGGATGATGATTTTGTTTCAAAAACAGTTTTACTATTCCAAGATTTACTATCTCATTCACTGGCAATAAAACAAGTAGTATCTTTGGACTTGATACTAATGAAGTATAAAATCATTTTTTGTTAACTTTTTCTATTTCAACAAACTTGCGGAAGAAGTAGAAGATAGTTAGCCATCCATATTGGTTCTTGTATACTACAACAACAATCTTCGTTTTTCATTTTCTCCGAAGTAGGAACATCAGTAAAATAGCACTCAGGAGTATACATAGGGTGCACACGGTCGGAACTACAATCTCAGTCACCATCTCCATATGATTGATGAGAGGATCTAAAAGTCAAAACAAGAAGACATGATGCAAATAATCTTTTCAATTACTTGAGAAATAATTTAATTACAATAAATCAAGTGAATTTATTTAATATGTGATAAAATTATTTCATCATGTACCCGTTTTATCTTTAATAAAAACTGGGTTACATCTTTTGCTGAGAATATTGACGACAGTGTTGTGCTCTTCTATTTTTTATGGCAAGATCTCATAAATGAAGCATTAAATTCCTTTGAAGAACATAAGGTACAGATAGAGATACAACCTTGAACTGTTTACAGGTTAGAAGTTTGAGCAAAGACATTGATCATTTTCCAGTAGTAATGTCATGAGAATATAGAAATTATATCTTGAAACCACTCAAAAGTATCTTTGATTATTTTCCTATTAATGTATTTGGATTGTGCGTGTAAATTTCAGCAAAACATGAGAGATACTGAGCTAATAACCTTTTTGTATTAAAGCATCTTCAGCATGTCCCTTGCCATTTCTAGTTCTCCGACTCGGGTCCATGTAACCAAATATCTTTGAATCAATCACTTAAAAAGGTCAGCTATTCTCACAGTCGTCATTGCCATTTTATGTTTTTTTTCTTGGCTAATCCCTGTTCCCCTTTTAAAGACCCGTGCATGCTTTCTCACATGCTCCCCATTGAGCTTGTTTATATCTTGCTACCACGGGCGCCTGGACCCAGTTCATAGCCACCATCTATCTGTTCTTTCTTTAAAACAAGCAACTCTGGATTACGGGGCAGTGGTGTTCCTAGAAAATGGCCCGTGTCAAATTTTCCATAAAGTGAAACTGAGTAATGTGCAAACAAGTTAAGAATTGCAAGGTGAAAAAAAAAATGTTTATATACTTTTTACAAATTCTGTAAGTTATATTCCAAATTTCAAATTTTTGTGTAGTGAGAATTTTGTAAGGGCAGATTTCTGATAACTGAATGCTCGTAGCATGGGTGCCATCTGTATTTTCCGCCAGGTCTATTGGCTCTGTTGCTTCATCAAGAGCAACAAATCCAACTCTTTCTATCATGGACATTTTGGTCTTCTGATGCACCCTCCTTATCTTTCTTGTGGGTTTACTTTTCTCCTTCCCTGCATCTCAACCAGGATCTATGCAACCTCACGTAATTCTCTGTCCATCATATTTATTCATTTTGTTTATTGAAGTTCTTAGGGCTTGGAAGTAAATCTGGTCAGCCTCACTGTCTGTACAATATATAACCACTTCTCCCTTTCTGAAAACTTTATTCTAGCTTTTGCCAGCTGTAGATTTGCTTTTCCCACTCTCCCCAGCAAGTTTCTCAGCTTTTTCATTTTGTAGGTGGCACTTTTGTGGTACTGAGCCTGGTGTTGTCTGTATGCAGTTTGCATGTTACATCCCAAAGACATACCAGTAGGTTAATTGGCTCCTTTAAATTTCGCTTGTGTAGATTTAAGAGAAACTGAGGTGAGCAGAGGGAGGGGAAGGGCAGATGTTGATGGACTTGTGAGAGAAAATATGTAGCAGGGAAATAAGTTTTTGGGGGAAGAATGGGTTTGCTATGAGAAGTGGCACGGATTTAATGGGCCAACTGGCTCCTGCTGCTATATTCCAATAGCCCAAGAATTTGAAAGCTATATGATATTGTTATTTTATAAACCAAACAACTCAACTACCAGAAAAAAATCATTTTAGTTTAAAACAATATAATATTTTAAATGGGAAAGCATTAAAATCAAAATGCACAACTTTTCAAAATAATTGCTCAATGCGATTATTTTAGAGAAATTGTAAATACGAAAGGACAAAGTAATCTCAACCTATTTTAGCCATGATTTGTAACCTAAAAGGCTAATGTGCACATCTTTCTTTGTTGCTTTCAAGATTTGATCATGGCACTGAAAAAAATGACATCAAGCCCTTAATATCTAAACTTCATCATGCACTGGCCAAACTGTTGGCAAATGTGCCTGCTTCTCATTTGTTCCGTCTGTTCTTCCAGCTGAAAAGGGCAAACAGAAAAGAACCCATTAGCCCATGAGTGGTCCTCCTATCCCCTCCTGTAATTTTAAATATAGTGATGTCAGTGTCACTTTAAAATTACTATAAAAAATGATGCACAGATCAACCGAGTATTTGTGGAAATTAGTATGCAGAATATAACCTTGAGTGGTGCAACATGTTCTGTAGTGTGTGTGTGTTTAATAGTATTGGGATTAGTAGAATTTCTTTTTCAAAATATTAATTATTGATGTATGTATTGTCGTGTTTATTTCAAGTAAATTGTAGTAGAATCAGAAGAATGCAGTGGTAAAACATAAGCCAGTATATTATTAATGGAATAAATGGAGTTTCAAAACATTAACTTTTTTTAACAAAATGCTTTGATGTAGGGGGAAAGCTAAATTTATTTTGAACCCCAAAAATCTTTATCTTAAAATTAACGCTGCAGCACATGATGTGTGCATTAGATTTTATGGTCCCTTTAAGGAGAAAAAAAAAACTATGATCTTGCCTGTCCTCATGTGAACTGATTATAAAGTAACTGAAAGCCAAAATAAACAAGGCTACAGACTGCTAGGAAGTGAGTAACTTAAATAGTTCCATTTCTAATTGGTTGATGATGTTCGTTGTAACAAATTTCATTTATTCTCATAATTTTTAATGAGATGGGATATGTTCATTTTGTGAATGGGCTATCTTCATTTTGCAATTAGAGGAATGGTAGCTGCAAATTAAATCTTTCCATCTAGATAGTGGCATTGTTTCATTATTATAGTTTGACTTTATGCTTTATTTGGAGTTTGGAGTCAAAGCAATAGATTTAATTCACTGCTGATAATTTGTGTAGATCTATGAAACATTTTGTTGACTGGAGTAGAGAAAGTGGTGACAATTTCTTAATACAGTCAATTCGTAAAGGTACCGGAATATCTACTTGACCTAGGCAGCCATTTTGCTCATTCACGGTTACCCAACTTTTCTGTTGCCCAGTGCAAACCTTATTTTTGATCATTCAAGTCATCTGATGTAGTTATTCATAACCTGATAGAGTAAATCAAGCTTTGCCATGCTTCTGTTTCCCCGTCCACGTAATCTATATTTCAGGGTTATTCTGCAGATAATAACTTTTCGTATTACCTTTGCAATAGTTTCTAATCGGGAGGGTTTGCACTGAATTAATTGCTGTGTTTCCCCCCAAAAATGGTTATGAATCTTTCTGATGCCATTGTTAACATCCAAAATAACATGGAAGAACAAAATATCATGAATCAAACCAAAACGTCTTATTGCTCTTCTGCCTTTGGCCATATCCAGGAAAGAGTGCCGTGAAGCCAAGTGTCTGCAATTTGTTTATGGGTTTAATTTGTCAGTATATTGAGTATAGAAGTTGGGAGGTCATGTTGCAGTTGTATAAGACACTGGTGAAGCCACATTCAGAGTACTGTGTTCAGATCAGGGCACCATGTTAAAGGAAAGATGTTATCAAGTTGGAAAGGGTACAGAGAAGATTTACGAGGATGTTGCCAAGACTTGAGGGTCTGAGCTATAGGGAGAGGTTGAGCAGGCTGGACTCTATTCCTTGGAGAGCAGGAGGATGACGGGTGATCTTGTAGAAGTGTATAAAATCATGAGAGGAATCGGTCAGGTACACGCACAAAGTCTCCTGCCGAGAGCAGGGGAATCAAGAACCTGAGGACATGGGTTTAAGATGAAGGGGGAAAGATTTAATAGGAATCTGAGGGGTACTTTTTTCACACAAAGGGTGGTGGGTGTATGGAACAGGTTGCCAGAGGAGGTAGCTGAGGCAGGGACTATTGCAACATTTAAGAAATAATTGGACAGGTATATGGATAGGACAGGTCTGGAGGAATATGAGCCAAACGCAGGCAGGTGAGACTAGTGTAGATGGGACGTTGGTCAGTGTGGGCAAGTTGGGCCGAAGGTCCTGTTTCCAGGCTGTTTGACTCCATGACTTTTTAACTTCAGCCCTTTGTATGATTAACATTAAAAATGATTACACTGTTGCTCTATTCTTTTTATTTATTCATTTTGCAGGATCAGAGGGGAATTGGCAAGGCCAATATTTATTGCAATTCCTCAATTGTCCTAAATAACAGCTTGATTGTAACAGTAGAATGAGGGTGTGCTAGGCAATGTGGTTAAAGATTGGAGTACCGAATATTTCTATTGCTGATGAAAGTCCCACCTCATAGATGCCCAGTTTGAGCTGCCAAATCCTCATTTGCCCATCCTACTTAGCATGATTACATTGATTCGCAACATTATGTAAGGGTAGTACATAAACTCACGGGTCCGTAATCTGGGGAGGACCTGTAATTTTTGTGTGCGGGTAGTTTCTGGGAAGGACCTGTAGTCATTGTTATAGTTTCTCCTAATTTCAGATTATTAACATCCACAAATTCCAGAACTGAGAGGGTTTAATCTGGTCTCTAGCTAGTTCATCAGTTTAACTACTGCACCACACCATAGATAGGACTATTTTTAATTCCATAACTTAAATTGTAAGAACATTTTCTTCAGACATGAACTATTTTGAATTAACGTGTCCTGGGATAAATGTACATTTAATGGTATTTTCTTCTTTGAGATGCCAGCTCTGTGAACACATTTTTAGTTAAACTACATCTGTAACTCTGCATCCAGTTTGCACAATACTGGTTTTAGTTAGTCATAAAGTCATGTAGCACGTAAACAGGCCCTTCCCGCCCAACTCATCCATCAACACTAGTTCCATTTACCTGACAGTGTCCCCAGGATAAAGGTGAATACGGTGGTCCTAAAATTGTCGCGCTATTGTGTGACGGGGCACAAAAATACGGTTATATCACAGGCATCGACAAACAAACAATCAAACAGAGTTTTAGTAATACAGGTATATAGATAATATCACTTGTTTGTGTTCTGCAAAGAGGCAGAGGGACCTTTGTTCCCCATGAGGTGAAGTATCAATAGCTAGGCAGCCCAAAAAAAGATAATGGTATAATTACTGCATTTGTGCTCTGGCTAGAGCAGACATTGATGGGCTTTTATTGCCTTGCTCCAGATGTGCTTCTAAATGCCTTTGTGACAATGTTCACTTACCTGCAGCAAGCAGTGCATTGGTGGTTGAGCATGTCTCAGCGGCCTTACGCAGCCAGTTTTCAATCTACCCAGAGAAAAGTGGAAAGTTTGTTTAATCACCAACATTCTGCTGCCGAGGGGAGAAAAAACAATGTTATAGTAAACAATACACGAGAGGTCGCCAGTTTCCTGGAATCGGATAATATTCCATGCTCATACTGATGGATATGGAGTTTCTTAAACTTGGATCCATCAAATCCAAATACTGATGGATTTGGAATAGGAATTTCTACATTTTCTTGCAGTACAGGAGGCCGTTTGGCCCATCGACTATGCCTGCTCTGAATAATTTTATTCCTCCATTTTTTTTACCTTGAAACCTCTTCTCCCCATCAATTCTACCACCAATAGATGAGGGACAATTTATAGTAGCCAATTCACTTGCTCACTCACAATTCTCTGCAATGTGGATGAAACCGGTGCATCTGAGAGAAACCAAAGAGGTCACAGGGAGAACAAGCAGACATTACATAGATAGCACTGGGGGTCAGAATTGAATTCATGTTGCTGGAGCTGTCAGTCACCAGTTCTACTACTGTATTGTTAAATTATACTAAGTATTGATCTATTCAGTATCAGTACATTCTTTAATTTCATGCCAGTGTTATCTAATTACCTTTTATCAGGCATAAAATAGATAAAATGTTTACTAAGGCTATAGGAGTGAAATGCACATT
Organism: Rhinoraja longicauda; assembly: GCF_053455715.1. Lineage (NCBI taxonomy): Eukaryota > Metazoa > Chordata > Chondrichthyes > Rajiformes > Arhynchobatidae > Rhinoraja > Rhinoraja longicauda. Next base: position 15,292,800 of record NC_135985.1, read on the forward strand.
GAAGTTTTTCATTCTACACTTACCTTTTCATTTTAAGTCAATATCTTTCTCCTCTACTGCTTATTCAACGTGAAAAATAAAAGCATCACGAGATGCACTGAATCAGTGTTACTGAATTAGGGATAGTTAAGCAACATGGGCAATAGCACAGCCAGCACATTTAGCTAGTTTCAAAAGCTGATGCTCTCTCAACAGTCCATTCATTGATTTAGAGAAATATAAAAAAATAGGTGCAAGGAGTAGGCCATTCGGCCCTTCGAACCAGCACCGCCTTTCAATATGATCATGGCTGATCATCCAGAATCAGTACCCTGTTCCTGCTTTTTCCTCATATACCTTGATTCCGTTAGCCCTCAGAACTCTCTCTAACTCTCTCTTGAATACACCAGTGAATTGGCCTCCACTTCCTTCTGTGGCAGAGAATTCCACAGATTCACTGGCTGAAAAAAAAAATTCTCATCTCAGTCCTAAATGGCCTACCCCTTATTCTTAAACTGTGACCCCTGGTTCTGGACTCACCCAACATCGGGAACATTTTTCCTGCATCTAGCCTGTCCAATCCCTTAAGGATTTAATGTTTATATTTGAACATTTGTCTTAGTTTCCCATTTTATTTGTTTCTATTGTCTTGTTGATTATCTCTTGCGAACAGTCATCAGCTTTCTGCATAAAATATTTAGAGTCTAAATTCCATGCAATTTATTTCTTACAAATTTGAATCCGTTTTATGAGGAGGAACAATTGAATGATTAAATGGCTTAATCATTTAATTAAATGATTAAATGATTAGGGCGGCACGGTAGCGCAGCGGTAGAGTTGCTGCTTTACAGCGAATGCAGCGCCGGAGACTCAGGTTCGATCCTGACTACGGGTGCTGCACTGTAAGGAGTTTGTACGTTCTCCCCGTGACCTGCGTGGGTTTTCTCCGAGATCTTCGGTTTCCTCCCACACTCCAAAGACGTACAGGTATGTAGGTTAATTGGCTGGGTAAATGTAAATGTAAAAATTGTCCCTAGTGGGTGTAGGATAGTGTTAATGTACGGGGATCACTGGGCGGCACGGACTTGGAGGGCCGAAAAGGCCTGTTTCCGGCTGTATATATATGATGATGATGATGATAATAGACCCAAATAATCACTAAAAGTGAGTATTATCGTTGTCAATTAAATAATCTGTGGTACTCACTTCTCTCTGGTTGGGAAATCCATTGGAGCTGATCATCTTCCTGTAATATTGAACTGAAGCCTTGGGATACCTTCTCTTGTGTTTGGTTTTAAAATCAATGTAGTAAAGGCCAAATCTTTCTGAATACCCTTCATCCCATTCAAAATTATCCAGCAGTGACCAGGATGTGTAACCTTTCACTTTAGCACCATCTTTCACAGCTGCAATGTTTCAAAACCACATGTGATTATAAACATAAAGATTTGAGACAGCATCAGGAAATGCTGGAAACTCATCATGATCTCATGAGTACTTGCATAAAGAAAAATTCAATTAATGCAAACAGCAATGTTTCAGTCAGAAAAAAAAGGTTTATGTCCAAACCAGCGTGAATGTTGTTTGCTTTGGTTGGATGATATTAAAATAACTACAAATCATCTTTTTCTCAAAAAGGCTATTAGGATTGATGTTCTCAATTGCAGCATATAAAAATAAAAGCGGATGTTTATTTATTGATAGGAGAAAAGTAGCCATTTCTCCTATCTCGGTATCATTTCTCTCTGCCTATTGTAATCAAATCAGTTCCCTCTCCTCCTGCTTTGTCGCCCTGACTGTCTTCTCCATCTTCACTCTTATGTTCCTTTTTTTCTTGCTGCCCTCTGTCATGCTCACCCACGTTTTCTTTTCCTGTCTCATCTTTTTTAAATCTATCTGCTGCATGGTGGATTTTGTTTGATTACAGAACAATGTGGAGCAAATACTGCTACCACCTGCCTCTCCACTGTCATGGCAAGTCTGCCCTAAGAATAGAGTTTTAGTGGTCTGGGTCTGTATCCTCACACAAGAACGAGAGGTGATCTCATTGAAACTGACAAAATGCCTGTCGGCCTTGACAGCTGAATACAGGTTGGTTCCACTTGCTGAGGAGTTTAATAGATTTCTGGATACAAAGGGAGTTGAGGGATAAGGAGATAGTGCAGGAAAGCATTGTTGAGGGAGATCAATTAAGATTATGATGAAGCAAATTCAGAAAGGTCGAATGGACTACTAATTCTTATGTTGCTCAGCTTATTTAGAATCTGTATAATTTAAATAATTTTTTGCCACTAAATTTTCATAACAACTTCCAAATACGCAAGATATATGGAGGCATTAGTACCAAAATGTTAAATTATTTCTGCAATTAACACACGTTGAAAGTGCAGGAATATGCAATCTCCATGCGGACAGTATCCGAGATCAGGATTGGATCCAGGCTACCAAAGGTGTGATGTACTAATTGCTGCAACACTGTCCCTACTAACCTTCAGCAGACTACCAAATTTCATTTAAAAGCAAATTTCTGCCGTCTAATTTTTGTTCACTCCCATGAGGGAATAACAATAGCAATTAATTCATGTTTAATGTATTATCATGGAAAATGCCTTATTTAGATATGAAGACCTACCTTTAAGAATCTCATTAACATAATTATTCATGTACTGTATTCGCCACTTATCACACAACTCAGTACACTGCCATTTCTCCGACACTCCATTTTCTGTCACATAGATCCTAGGGTTACCATATCGACTCTGGAACAAATCAGAAAAAAAAAGGATTGCAAATCAAAAATTTCATTCCCTTATTGTTAGTCTAACTCATCCTGACTTTTTTTTTAAAAAGCCAGGCATGACAGAAAAGAGAACATGTCTTGCATTGTTGATCTTGCATTGTTAAATAAGCCATTTCTGCTGGAGTGAACTATCACATCGTGTATTGTTTTAAATGCGTGTGATTTTTTTTTTTAACAAAGAGCTAGAGATTTCTGAACAAATTAAGTTGCTGTGTGCAAATTCCCGCAACTATGTATGGTGTTTATGACTGGAAAGTAATTTGTTTGTTCAGCACCTTTGAATCATAATTAGGGTGAGGAGTCACAAAAAGTCAGTATTTCCACAAATATTATGCAATTTATGAGACCAATCTTTCTGTTTTTTTCCAGATCCACTTATCGCAGGAGCTTGCACATACCCTTCACCTCAAATCTATGTTAACACAATTAAATGTTTGAAATGTCTCCCTGGAACTTTCTGTTATTTTTGCTGTTTATGTATTTCATGCTGTTTATTCTGCTTCCTTTAATAAAAACATATTTTCTAAACTTCCTTGTGATTTAAAAATGCTGCTGGGTATGGTGTTCCAGAGCTTCAGTTAGAAGCCTGCATCTGAGTCTGTGTAATGACTCCCGGTACAAGTGTGGATAAATTGTCCACGTCTGATACGGTGGCAGATGGATGAGGCTTCTTCAGCCCCAATCTTGTGATCTTGACAACCCAAAAGATCTTGGAACAAAAGTGGTAATGCTGGAAGAATTCAGCCAGTTAAGAAGCATCTGTAAAGTGAGAAACCAGTTAATGTTTTGGTTACGAAGGGTCTTCAACCTAAAATATTAACTGGTTACTCTTTCCATAGATGCAGCTTGATTGGTTGAGTTCAACACCATTTCTGTTTTTAAATCGAACACTTCCATCTAGTGGATGGAATCCCACTTTCCCCTCTTAAGTTGCACACACTCCATTTTGGACCCGTTGCTATTCTTTAATTATCTTTGAGAATGTTAAAATGAAGGAACTGCCTACCAAAAGTACTGAGGGAGTACCTCCACCAAAAGGACTAGAGTGGCTCAGGGATAGCTGACCACCATCTTCCTGGGCAACAGGATGAGGCTGGGTGAGGCTGTGAAACTTATTTTTTAAGAAGATTTTCAAAACTAATGGTATATTTGTTCTCATGCTTCCATAATGCAGCATGAACCCAACTGTTATAATAAGGGAACAAAATAGAGTTCAGAAATTGTGCTATTTTTTGTTTGCCATACATACATGCAGCTCACTAATTCCTTCTCCACCTCTTCCTATCCACCTCTTCTCTGTAGCCTTGCAAATTTTTCCTTCCCTTAAATATATGCAGTACCCCAAAGACGATATGGACCTGTCTTGACCACATCTACAGATAATGCACTATAGATTCCAACCGCGCTACGTACAAAAAATATTCTCTCGTGCCTTCTCCCTTATTTTATGCCCATAACCTATATTTCCCGGGGCCCTTCAACAGTGATACATCCTCCCACTATCAACTCTGCCCTGACACTTCATCATTTTATATACTTTGATCTTTTCTGCTGGAAAGGGACAGTTGCAATTTCTCCAATCTTTCCTTGAATTTGTAGAACCTCATTCCTAGAAATATTCTCATCAATCTTTTCATGACCCTTTTTAATGTCTCACACCTTTCCTCTCAGGATAGGAATCTGAGGTAGAGCTTGTTAAATTCTTTCGTTGTTAGATTTGTTTTATCTTTGTGCTCAGTGAAGGGAAGTATTTACTGGTGTTGCACTTTGCAGGAAGTTTCCATCCTATCTGAGCTCCTAATCTTTAATAAGCCTTTCTCTGAAGGTGGACTAATGCACCATGGATTGACAATGCAAACTGGAGGCTGGAAAGCGTAATGAGCAAACTGGTGCGAAGGAACAGATCAGAGTTAATAATGTCCTTGGTGAGTGCTCACTCTGGCTTAGCAGGTCAGCAGTACTAATTCAGAGTAAAGTTATACAGTGCTGAACAAACAATAGCCTATGTAGGTGTAAGGATATGACACATTTGTGTAGCATATTTAATAACTCAAATTAATTTATTCAAAGTGCTTTACAGCTAATTAAATGTTTTCTGCCATGATACTGAAAACAGTCCATTTGTGTGTCCTATGATCCCACTATCAGCAATCTGAGGAAGAGTTAAATTGGTTGAGAGATAAATATAGACCTGGAAACTGAGAGAACACTATTTGTGAAGTATTGCAATGGGGTTTCTTGTTTCTTCCTGAGAGATGGGCTCATGTTTAATGTCTCAACCAAAGACAAGATATGTTCGGATGTCACACTGCCACAGTGGTCGATTATGTTTTCAGGTTTTTGATGTTACACTTGGCCCACATACAATACAGACTAGAACACGACCTACTGGGTGAAGGCTAAAGGTTGAATACTTGTGGCTTGAGGTTAACACTGCAAAACATTTTCAGGCTTGTCTTTGGATCAGTTGACAGATTGTACATTCGACTCCTACTGTAGAGTTTGACGACCATTCAAGTAGAGTACTGAGATGAGACATTAAACCAAGATGCCATCTGATTCTCTTGGGCAGCAGGTGTTCTGTCTGAGTCCTGGCCAAATTTTAACCCTCAGTAAAAAAGTAGATGGTGTAGTTATCATCAGATTGTTGATTGTTGGACTTTCTATGCACAAACTGATGGCAGGTTTGAGAAAGGAGCACTTTGGCCTATAGTACATTTACAAGTCATGGGATCATGAAATAAATAAATGTAAATCATTTGTCGATTCCCAAATGAACCAATTGAATTACGCATCACCGATTTGTAGTAAATACCTTTATAAAATTCAGGATCCTTCTGAAACCCCAGGGTACTGAGTAAAGCCACTCGGATCCTGGGTCTGGCCACTGTGGGTCGACGAGTTCCACTAAATCACGATCAGTGTGATAATTCGGTCCCTTGCTGTAATGGTAATTCTTGTGAGTGATGTAACGGGTTGTGAAGTGACCCAGCCCAAAAAAGTCTGCCGTGCCTTTGATGAAGTGTTTCTCCTCTGGAGTGAAGGCAGGCAGTCTTGAGTTGCCCAGGCCTTCCTGTGAACTTTTTCTCCCTGTTGATGGGGTAAACATCATGGTTATTTAGAATTAGTTCAAAGATTAGAGGTTCTGAACACTACCATTGGCTCCAATGCTAAATTTGCCCAAGTCTTGGCCCCATTTTGTCCTGGAATTTGTCTGTTGTAGGAATGAATTGCATTGTCTTCATAAAAATAGTTTTACATGGCTCAGATTCAATCAAAATCTTTCACATTTTATTAAATTGAAAGGGTAGGAATGAATGCAATATAAGTTGCTGGAAATAATTCTGACAAGCAGAGTAGATAGTGGACAAGAAGAAAAACTGTTCCATTGGCACCCTGTGGAATATATAAAAGCATGAAAAGAATTTATACATGCATTTTCTGATGCTATATAGGACAATGTATCTTTCCCAGGCAATGCATCTGTGAATCCCTTCCATCTACCACTTTTGGATTTTTTTGCTTCCTGTTCAAAATTATTTAACTGATGCAGACACAGGTGCTGTAACATCATGAGTTGCCATCCACTGTTCATGCATGTCGTTATGATATGGTGAATCTCTGCCTTTGCCTGCCTAAGAAAAGCCAGGCCTAAATCAGATGGCATTAACATCCATACTGCAGTACTTTTGGGGTCACATTTTCCACTTGACCTACTAAAAGCAGTAGTAAACAGGGGAAATTAAAGAACTGCAAAATCGGTGCCATTTTAAACTACATTCAGAAAACAAAATACATTCTGTAACATTTGCTTGGTTGCATTTTAGACCCCTAAATAATCCATTGTAAAATCAGAATTATATGTGTCTAAACAGATTAATTTACTCTCTGTTTTTAGTTTTTTGTTTTGTTAGGTTAAGTTGCTGTATAGGCTTTGTGTGCGTATGTGTGTATGCATCTGTGTGTGTGGAGTGTGCACTCATTTTATTCCCTCCTATTACTTTATACTTACCAATACAGTCTTTCATAACTTGAGGGTAGTCCCCATTGAAAATAGGGTTGGCAAACCAGCCAAGATTAAATTGGATGTATCGCTCAGCAGCCTCAATATCCTTCTGGCTTGTAATGTCAACTGGATCTCCCCACTCACTTGTGATGGAAATACCCACCATGCCTTTAATATTAAAAGAATGTTTAATAAGTATCACATGAATAGTCTTTTAAATTAGAATATATATGTTTCAGTTGTGATTTTTGTAAATCAAAATGGTTCCTGATGGTGAAGATCATCCACAATATCCTCAACCACCATTTGTTCTCTTTCTCCATTGGTCAAGATCTCTTCGCTTTGATATTTGCTATGTTTTGGGCTAAACCATGTACTATCCTATGCAGTCTCCTGGCCTGTCAGCTTCTTGATTCCCAATGTGCTCTTTAACTGCTTAAATGCGACTTTTCAATTCCTGAATACTTTCTAAGATTCCTTTTTGCATTCATTTATTTTTCGTGATCTGGGTGTTGCTGGCAAGACCAGCATTTCCTGCCCATCCCTAATTGCCCTTGAGCAAATGGGAGCAGCTGCCTTCTCCTGCGACAATCCTTCTGCTGAAGGTGGTCTTACAGTGCTATTGGGGAGGGAGTTCCATGACTATCCCAGGTTATTGGGAGAGGCAAGCAAGGAGATTTCGGGGCCATGATGAAGATCTTTTTATGATACCTTCGATTTGTACCAGCATCTGCAGTTATTTTCCTACACATGAACTTCGTATCTTCTCTCACCACAAGGAGGTCCTGGTGAACTGAGAACAGCAATTGTTGACCCATTTAAGAAGGGAAATAGAAATAATCCAGGAAATTATTTGATGATGAGCCTCATGTCAGTAGTGGGGAAGCTCTGGGATATGATTAACTCACATTTGGAAGAGAATGGGCTACTCAGGGGCAGTTATCATGGCACGGCTGATCATGTCTTACGAACTTGATTGAGTTTTTTAAGAATATGACATCGTTGAGGAAAAGGCAGTAGATGCCTGAATGGATTTTGGTAAGCCATTTGATAAAGTCCATCGTGTTAGGTCTCCAGATGTTTAAGACTCAGTGATCCTGGCACTCATTCAGCATTGTTGCCATCCTTCAACCACAAGAGCCCTATGTTCAGAAAGACCTTCCTTGACTCTTTATCTTTCTTCTCATCTTTAGGACACTCCTTAAAACTGACTGAATTTTGATAACCTGCCTGGACATATTGCTACTCTGGTTTTTGATGATAGCATCTCTGTGATGTTTTGTTTTGTTGAAGATACTCTATTTTGAGTGCAAGCACATAAATGCAAATGTAGTATTTAGCTATTTTGAATTATGAAGCATTTCCCTTTGTGGTAATGTGCATTAAAAGTCTGATAGCTGTTCTATTTCCAACTTATTTCTCCATAATCTAGCAAATAGTTTAATTATCTGTAATATTTACATGTGCATGGTATTATTCTGCTTTTGCAACATTTCCAGGCAGTGCATTCATAACATGCATAAAATACCATACTATTATTTCTTGTACTTTTGCTAATTACCTTAAATCTGTGCTCTCTCTGGTTTCTGTTTCTTGTCCATGGGATGGTTGTTAGTTAATTTAATCCTTTCATCAATACAAAACTTTTAAAAACCTCTCCTTAACCCCAATTTAAAGGAGGATAATCACAATTTTTCATAATTCCACAGAATTGCTCAGTCATTAATACTCACTGAAATATATCAAGATGTGCTGAACTTAGACCTTTCTAATGACTAATGGAATTATTTGAGTCTGGAGCTTGAGTCTCATAAATCCTACTTGAAACAGATGATGCATCACCCTCTGTTGATCTATATAGCAGAAAGTAGTCAAATCATGCAGTATACTTTACACCAGAGGTTCCAGTTCACTCCTGTGCTACTTATTTGTTTTATGTTCGAGGCTTGTTCCTTATTTTTGAGAGATCGATACCTTTTTGGCGACTGCGCCAGAGTCTGTCGTACGTGTGCCAAGCTGTCGCGTGGGCCTGTGAAAGAGAAGTCAACACTTAGTGTTACTGAAATCATGGCTTCTTCACATTTTCCTCCCCCACAACCTTATTTAAAATGTCCAGCTGTCTCGCCCACCAAAAGGAACAGAAAAAAACCCTTCCTCCAAAACCGGACATCAGAATGTTGTGAGTAAGGCTTCTCCCATTGGTGACCCTCGGCCTTGGTCATGGATTGAGGCCACATTGTGGGAACCCGCTTGGCCGATGCCTTGGTGCAATACTGAGGCAGTGCTGCACTGCCAGAGGTCCTGTACGGTATATGGCAGAACCTATGAGGCTAAGTATGCATGTGCTGCTCGTGTCCTGGCCTCAACCACTGGCAAAACTGATTAATTCCTCATGTCTGTTGCATTTTGTTTTATGCAAATTGATTGGAGAATAACAGTGACATTTTATTTTATTGTTAAATAATTTTTTGATATAGAAACTTACCTTAATAATGTTATGTGCTGTCCTGTAACCTCCTATTCCATTCAGCTTTAACCCTGGGGCATGCTTTCCAACCTCGTATCCTTCTACAGCTATGGACTACAATATAAAATACATAAGCATCAGTTGATGGTTGTCCAAACATATCCCACTTATTCCACTGTTATCAAATGCTCCTGAGGAGTAGAAATTGTTGGAGGTTGAGTAGGCTGGGACTCTATTCCTCGGGGAGCAGGAAGTTGGGGGGTGATCTTATAGAGGAGTATAAAATCATGACAGGAATAGAATGGGTAGATGTACAGAGTCTCTTACCCAGAGTAGGTGAATCAAGGACCAGAGGACATAGGTTTAAGGTGAAGGGGAAGATATTTAATCGGAATCTGAGGGGCAACTTTTTCACACAAAGGGTGGTGGGTATATGGAACAAGCTGCCAGAGGAGGGAGTTGAGGCAGGGACTATCCCAACATTTAAGAAGCAGTTAGACAGGTACATGGATAGGACAGGTTTGGAGGGATATGGACCAAACATGGGCAGGTAAGACTAGTGTAGCTGGGACAGGTTGACCGGTGTGGGCAAGTTGGGCCGAAAGGCTTGTTTCCACATTGTATCACTCTATGACTCTATGTTTGGTTATAGAATTTTCATGTGAGATTGGGAGGGAGATCAATAATGGAGGTAGAGCTTGAGAGGTGGGACGAATGGGTTAACAAAGAAATTGCCCAGGATAATTCTTCCTAAATTTGCCTGCACAACACATGGGATAAACTGGTAAATAACCAAACACAGGCCACTGCCTGCGGCGAGGATATCGCATTACAGATCATAAACAGTTGGTTGAATTGGCGAGAATTATGCCTAATTCATTCACAAAAATAATCATATTTTGGAACTAATTAATTTTAGATCCTATGGTTCAATTTTTATACTTTTAATTTTGTTTCTTACTTATGCTTTCAATTAATATATGAAACAGAATGGAAACACCTCGGAGAATATCGTGAGACGGGCTTCAACTGAATATAATAGAAAAGTAAAGTTGGAAAAAAATGGTCTCAAGCCATCATAATTAATATTTATTTTAAAACCATTTTCAATAATTTTAGTTGTTACTTTCAAATAGAGTTCTGAACACATGGTAGCACTCAACATTTTGAGTATGAAAGGTAGTTACCATGTTTCCAAAACAAAGCATGTCACTGCACATCAGCAGTGTGAAAAGGTTCCTATGTCAAAGCAAGTCTTCTGTTCCTTCTGGGAACAGTGTGGCCACTTTGCAATGGGGTATCAAGCTACCAAATCATAGAGAACCAAGTTTTTAACATTAGATTGAAACTTGATCCAATAAAAATGGAGAAATGTTTAATCATACAAGTGTGAGGTTTTTTTTAATGGGGAGAGCTCAGAGCCAATTTGCTGATAAACAAACAACTGAGAGCATATATACAATTGTGCATTGTGGAAGTGTTGCATTGTTAGAACAGATACAAATAAAATAACTCTTATCGTGTACATAGAACAGTACAGTTTGGCCCACAGTGTCTATGCTGTACGATGATAAGTTACACTAATCTGCTCTGCCTGGATATGTGATCCATATCCTTCCATTTGTGCAGTCAGGTGCCTATTTAAAAGGCTTACTTGCACAGTTTTTTAGGGAAAACTGGAGTCGAAATGTATCAATGCTGAACAATTGGTGACTGATACCTCTCATCTCCCAGCGTTGCGTTCCACAAGTTAATGTTTAATTAATCAAACTGCATTATGACATAAAACGTACCCAAGGATTGTTGAAAGTAATCCAATGTTTCACTCGGTCACCAAACTTCTCAAAACACAGGTTGGCATAATCATTAAAAAAGTTAATCATACTACTGTTCTGCCAGCCACCATATTTATTTTGGAGGACCTAAAAATAATAGAGATAAAGACGAAATGAGATTAAAATGCCATTTAATGCATTATTGCTTCTCTTTCCAACACGCTGTAGAGCAGACCAATTTCTAGTGGGCTTAGATGACCTTAGATGAACAAAAAGAACAAGCCAGTCATCAGACATAAACAGATCAATTGGAGAAGGTATCTGGAGGAAGAGCATGGCAAACTGTACTGTATTTAACGGACCACCTTAAAACGGATTTTGGTTATAGCGGTGGACCCATTGACGACTGCTAACATCACCACCAGTTTCACCGCCTCCCTGGCCGGGCTGCTTTCTGGTGCGCTGCTGACGCCATCACCAGCTGCTTCCAGGCACTGTTTCCCTTGCCACTTCCAGGTTGGGCTGACAACGCCGCCCTTAGTCGCTTCCAGGCTGGGCTGCCGATACCACCCCCCAGCCGACACCATCTTCCCAGCCACTTTTACGCTGGGATGCCGACACCACCCCTGGCCCCATGTGGCCTGCCCGGCCGCTTCCAGACCAGACCTACTGCTGCCTCTGCCGGCCCACACAGCTTTCTAGGCACCTTTCAGGTCGTGCCTGCTGCTGCCGATCCTTACCTGCACTCCAGCTGCCTGCAGGCCGGTACCAACGACTCCACCAATCTTCGCCTCTCCTCTGGCCAACAGGCCCGGGCCATCAACTCACCTGGAATCCACGCCCAGTTGCAGACTGAGAGTCTGAAAAAGGTTCTCTACCCAAAACGTCACCTATCCATGTTTCCATGTTCTCCAGAGTTGCTGTCTGACCTGCTGAGTTACTCCAGCACTTACAGTTGTTTGTTTCTACGACTTATACAATTACACATGGTCCAATATAATGATGGTTTACTGTACTTACATTAAAAGGGCCAGGTGGCTGTACAGTAAAGGAAATTGTGGGCTGCATCCACAGAAATTGGAAAAAATATTTTAATAACCCAGTATTCCCTAAGAGAACCATAAATGTACAGGCTGTGAAAAGAGATGGAGAGACGCCTTTGCTAAGATTCACACAGCTCTTTTATTTTCTGAACTCCTTTTCCAAGACAATGAAATTCTTGACAGTAATAAAAATAATTCCAAGAAGGCTGGTTTCATACCCAACTTCTTTGTAAATATTAAATAATCAAAGGTATTGAGCCAAAAGAAATATTGTTAGAGCATTTCAACAGTTAACATCCGAACAGAATGATTATAATCTCAATTCCTCTGTGTCTCGTGGGACCGTTTGTTCAAGTTGCATATCAGTTCCAATAAATCCCTGACGTAAAGGCAGTGCAGTCAAAAGGAGAGAGCAGGTGGTGGGAATAGATTACATTTTGTATTTTCCAATCTTAAACAATTGTGACTACATATTGAAGCTGAGTGTAGCCATGAGAATGTAATTCAAATTGTGGCTTTGATACAGTTTTAAATCAGGCAGCAAAGTTAGTCTGGTCTGAAATCCTGTTTCAGATGTGAAAGTTAGTGTAATGTCAAAGGAGAAGTTACAATTAAATCAGTTAATAACTGGCAGGGTTTTACCTTAAAAGACATTGCAGCCAAAGAAGGGTATTGACCTGATCAGTCACCGAACTTTATGGATCATTAGATTGTCAGCATGTGGACCCCAAGTTCATCATGAGGACATGCTCTACTGATAGGGGTAGGGAGCAAGCGTATTATGTCAGCTGTTACATTGATGCCACTGTAATCTCTCAACCTCAGAGATGTTAAATCCTATATCACCACAGAACTAGGAATCCTGGTCTATTGTCAATATTAAATCTCTTAATTACACTTCTGCACAACCAAAGTAATCGAACCCTACTCAGATAGGTGGAGACACTAGTCCGATAGTAATACAGGAACCCGTGTGTAACACAGCTGTACTAGAGCTAGTATGTCTGGTCCCTGGTCGTTCAGTCTGTGGTGGGAAGAGTGGTAGCAGAGTTGTTAAAGTTGGTCACAAGTACCCAAATCTGAAAAGATAAAATAAAGCCAGACTTTTCACAAAAATTCTGAGTGCAGAAATTCAGATTTGCCATCTTGTGGAGGCATATATATGCATTCTGATGTAAATGGACAAATGTATGCTCACAATCATATTGAATTTTTAAATGATTATTGAGATGGTCGATTCCCCCCTTCCATTCTCTCCACCCCACCCTTGCAAATGCCCCTGTTGAGAAAGATTGTAATAATTTTGGGTTGCAATGACAGAATTCAGTAGATTAAGACAGGGTTGTAGCATCACAATATTCTGAGTGACACTACTACTTTCTCTAAAGTCATGGTCCTTAGGATGAACATAACAGTCCCCTCCTGCACAGATTAAAATTAACCATGGATGAGGCCTATGCTCTTTTATTTTTATTTATCTGTGGGATGTGGCTGTAGTGTATAATTGTTGTCTTTTTGTGACTGACATTCAGCTGAAGAGTCAGTGTGCACTCATTTATTTGTTTGTTCTCACACTACAGGCAAGGTTGAGTTTATTGTCTCCATGAAACTGCAGCCCCTTGACTGAAACGTGTACCAGTATATCCCAAATCACATCCAAGCATTTGGTACAGACCTGTGGAAGATCCCAGTGGTACAGGGTCACTATGGGCTGGATTTGGTTCTCCTGTAGGGTGTTTATCACTTCATTATAATAGTCGATTCCTTTGCCATTCACTTGCTCGGCTAGAGAATTTGGAAAAATAAGAAATAGATTATCTATAATGTACAAATCAAACATTTATTTGGAAATACAATCTTTGTAAAACTCTACTGTAACCTTCCTAGGGTGTGGACTCTATAAGCGAGGACTTCCTCCCACAGTTATATCAAGACTTTTATGTAGTATTAATACTGCTAGACTACTGTATGGGGCAGTGCCGGAGATCAGATTTGGGAGTTGATGTGGTGGGGAAGAAAGGTTGGGAGATGTCATTGCTCAGCAGAGAATTTTTAATACTGAGACAGTATCCCAGCATGAGCAAGTTTAGCAATCACGGAGGTATACAGCTATAAACTGATCTCACTCGGGATGGTAGATTTATCCTCATAACTCACAGCACAGAAACAGGGAGAGAAAACCGCCTTCGTATAATCCTTAGTTACACTTCAGTATCCATAGATTTGTACAAGGTTGGCTGAGAGTGGAAGGATGTCAGCTAAGGTTAAAGTGGTGGGCATAGCAGGTATTCTTTCTTACTAATACAAAATAATTATAGGAATTGTGTCTTTCAGTTCTGGCCGCCCCATTGCAGGAAGGATGTGTAGTTTTTGGTGAGGGATCAGAAGAGGTTCACCTGGATGTTTCCTGAATTAAAGGGTATTAGCTGTAAGGAGAGGTTGGACAAACGTGGATTGTTTTCTTTGGAGTGTCGGAGGATGAGAGGTGATCTAATGGACGTATATAAAATTATGAGAGGCATTGATAAGGTGAATAGACTTTGGCCCATTTTGTCAGGCGGATGTGGGCTGGGCTCTTACAGCTGCTATTGTAACATCGCTGCCAGGAAGACTGCTGTTTAGCAGAATGCCATCCTTGTTCTTCAAGCCTGGTCTGTCACAGCTGTGGGGCAAACGCACAGCTTCTTTCCCTTCCATTACAGGGTGACTGAGGCCAAATGCAATGTGGACAATGTTTAAAGGGGGTTCCAAACCAAAAAGTGTGAAAAGAGAGACCTCATATGAATATGAGTTCATATGTTCTTTGGCCCATAAACTTTGCCCTTTGGCCCATAAACTTTGCCCTTTGGCCCATAAACTTTGCGCCGAACGTGACACCAATGTAAACTTCACATCTACCTACACATGGTCTATATCCCTCAGTTCCCTGTTCATGTCTCTCTAAGTGCCTTTTAGTCATTGCTATTATACTTGCTTTCCAAAATCTACACATCCTGTCAAAAATGCGGCGACCAGAAATGCAAACCATAACTCCTTGTAATTGTTTTGTATTATAAAGTAAAAATACTTAATACCTGCTTAGTCCCAGAACTTTTACCCGGCCTGACAACCTTCCACTCTCTGCCAACCATGTTGTGGATGCAACAAAAGATTATGCTAAAGTTCATTTTCTCCCTGTGAACAAGGAGGGAATCTGCTCACTTCTGACAGCATTAACATTAGCTTATTAGCATTCAGAGAAGGCTGACTCCCTTCCCATGAGCCCTTTTGTCAGCAAGACAGTAAAGTGAGAGATGTTACCTTTTATCCCCGTTGGTATGATTCGAGGCCAGGATATAGAAAAGCGATAATGATTGACTTTTAACTCCTTCAACAAGGCAATGTCCTCCTGTAATAAAATCAGGTGTTATCCAGGCTTTGCATGCGTGAAGAAAATTATGAAGATGTTACTGGGTGTAGAAGATTTGTGTTACAAGGAAACGCTGGACAGGCTAGGAATTCTTTCCCTGGAACATAAGAGCCTGAAGGATTATGTTGTAGAGGTTTATAATATCATGAGGGGCATAGATAAGGTAAATGCCCAAAATCTTTCCCGAGGGCTCGAGGTATAAGGTGAGAGGGCAAGATTTAAAAGAGTCATGAGGGGCAGATTTTTCACACAAAAGATGATGCACATTTGGAAATAGCTACCTGAAGAAATGGTAGCGGCACATACATTACCACATTTAAAAAACACTCAAACATGTAGATGGATTGGAAAGGTTTGAGATAAGGGCCAGGTGCAGGCAAGTAGGATTAACTCGGTTAGGCAATCAAAACAAGGTTTTTTCAACAGAAATACGGCGATGGAGGATAGTTGCATATAGAATTGCACATCAACTCATTCTCAGTAAAGTGGTCATTAGTATAAGAAAATAACTGCAGATGCTGGTACAAATCGAAGGTATTTATTCACAAAGTGCTGGAGTAACTCAGCAGGTCGGGCAGCATCTCGGGAGAGACATTGTCACCCATTCCTTCTCTCCCGAGATGCTGCCCGACCTGCTGAGTTACTCCAGCACTTTGTGAATAAAGTGGTCATTAGGCCTGATTGACAGTGGGTGATCCATCATACCCATTCTGTCATGGAATGGTATTTCACCATATTCCACCTTAAACATTTCATTGCCTGCAAAATACCTTGAGATGTGAAAAACTCTTAAGGAAACACAAACCCATATTCTGTGTTCTTACCTTGAATTTATAATAGCTTTCACAGGATAAGTCCCCTGTTTCATTCAGGAATACTTTTCCTTTCTTATGCGTGAAAACATCCCAGATACTGAGGCCTTTCCCATCTTGATTCCAAGCTCCTTCTGTCTGGTAAGCCGAACTGCCCACACCCCAGGAGAAACCTAAAATCAATAGAGTACTTAAATGCTGTGTTTCACAACAATATATTTGTGCATTGATTGGTACTTGGAAATATTCCAATTTGTTTCAAAATAAGATTAATTAAAGTTTGGTATTTTTCACATTGCCATACAATGCAGGAGGCCGTTCATCTGATTGATCTTATGCTGGCTGTTAGTAAAATCCCATTCTCCACTTGTAATGATTATTTCTCATACATTGCAGGACATCCCTGTTCCGAGTCTATATGCCTGTGATGCTGCTGCAAGCAAGATTTTCATTGTACCTGTATCTCACCACACTTGTGCATATAACAATAAACGTGACTCGCCTTGAAATCTACCCTAATTCACCAGCCACCCACTTACACTTGGGACAACTTAGTATGACCAATAAACTCAACAACTCTTATGAGTTTCAGACATGGAAAAAAATCCAGGGTACCCAGAGAAAGGCCACATTGTCACAGAGAGAACATGGGCATCGGAGCTAAGATCAGTAAGAAAGAAAACTGCAGATGCTGGTTTAAATTGAAGGTAGACACAAAATGCTGGAGTAACTCAGCGGGTCAGGCAGCATCTCTGGAGAGAAGGAATGGGTAACGTTTTGGGTCGAGACCCTTCTTCAGGTCAGGATCAAACCCAGGTCACTGGAGATGTGAAGCAACAGAACTACCTGCTGCCCCACTATGTTGTTCAGAAATGCTGCAGCACTGAACGTTTAAAGATTGTACTGCGTGACTTTCAGCTCCAAATACAAACTGAAGTGATTTTAGAAATTATTGGTGTGGAGATGATTGTGTCTGGTCCAGTATGAGACGAGAAACAGACTAACCATGCTGTTACAAGATCTGCAGCTGCACGGGACTTCATTAATTTGTATAGTCTGCCGTGAACATAGTAAAACATCCAAGGCGTGTCACAATAGGAGATGGCAGAGAGAGAACTAAAAGTCAACCAATGAGTTGTGCTTTAAGGAGCATGAAAGGAGGAGAGGGAGGTAGAGAAGTTAGGGTTGGTGTCCAAGTAATTGACAGAGAGATTAAAATCATAATAATAATCATAATCACTTGGTGTCCAAGTAACTGACAGAGAGATTAAAATCCACATTGACTGGAAGGCTGTGAGAGTTGAGGGAACACAGAGATCCGAGAGAGTTGTAGCACCAGAGTTTACAGGGATGGATGTGTGCCACTCAGGGTGAGCAGGGGCAAAATCTTGGAGGAATTTGAAAGCAAAGTTGGAATTTTTAATGTCAAGACTTTATTTAATTTGAAGCCAACATTTCTCCCACAAACAGCGCTGGAAGTGGAAGGAATTATTATTTAAAATGCAAATTAGATATATTTCTTAAAGGAAATAACATTTTGAGATTCTGCATGAATAATCTGAGAGGATGTACAGGGGATAGCAGATGTATTTGGACCTAATGTTTCCTAAGGGCTATGCTCACTCAATGGGCCTTCACACATAGACGCACACAAGAACAAGAGAGCTTTAATAAAAGATCCTGGGAGAGTTGGACAGATGGACATGTCCACTGGTTGTGAAATCCAGAAGTAGACATCATGGATTCATGGTATATAGTCATCTATTTGGGAGAGAGCTGAGTAGTGATTTATTTTGAATTCTCTGCAGCACCATACAATTGGTGCTTCGTCATTTGCATGTTTGAGGCTCAGATTAGTTAGTTTCTGAGGTTGTAATGAATTAAGGGATATTGGAACGTTAATGTAAAGTTGAATTATTTTCTGGAATCACTTCAGTTCCTAAAGCTACGTATCATGGGGGCTTTATTCATTTCTAGCCTGGATTTGTTGTGGACTCATTAATAAATCATCGGTGTACTCAGTGACTCTGTTATTGTTGTATCAATTGACCATCGGGATGGTGGAAGATGAAGCAGATAGATTTTTTCACCGGATCTTGATTTGTCAACTTAGAAGAGAAATGCACATGCTGTTTCTTATGGGGACAACAGTCCTTTGGCATTGAAAATAATGTGATGCATATAATCCAGCTTCTGGTACCAAACATTGGCCTGTTCTAAACTGGTAACAATTCTGAAGCTATTGGACACAGAGAATATATCAGAAGATCAGTTTATTCTTATATTGCATAAAGTCAATAAACTGTCCACAAATCTGGTATAATGAGAAGATTCCAGAACTGAGAAGGACCAACATTATTTTTCTTGGTTCTTCTTAAACTTTTAGATCAGTGACCAGAAATGAACATTCTGTAATGATAGATTTGTTCTGACCATAAAACTCATACCTTAATCATACAGCATCTTAAAAATATTAAGAGTAATTTAATACATTGCACTAGTTCCAAGCTCCACTTGGGTCCTTAAATGTAATTACCAGCAGGGAAAGTCCCATAGTAGAAGGATCCACCATGATCTTTTGTCCAGTCAAAGTCCAGAGTCAGGCACAGAGGTAGCGCCAGCAGCAGCCCTCCGTGCAGAACTAGGGGCTGCATCATCCTTCAGCCTTTATCAGTCCAGTGTCGTTACCTAGCACCCGATGACAGCTCCTCTCCACAATCTGTCCACACACAGAGTACAACACAATCATGTAGAAGAGTGCCTCAGAAAAACATACCACATGGGCAAGAGCTCATTGTAAAAAGAAAGCTAAAGGATAACCTGACAGGTCTTTCAAATTCTGAATTAATTTGATTGATAAATGAAGAGAAAACATGTGGAGTGCAAACGTGGAACTTCTCCCCAAAGGAATAAACGTACAAAGTGGGATGAAATAGGAGATGATGGTGGGATCAGATGAATGGGGAGAATGTGACGCCATGAGTGAGCACTTGATCTGAATGATCTCTTTCTCTGCTGTGTTTTCCATACAAAATTAACGAGTGCTGGTTATTAACCATCATAGCTTCTACCACAGGCACAAGTATCAAAGATATGCACTACCATGTCTTTTTTGTCTTGCATTATATTAATCGGCATCCTCGTCATCCAAGTAATTGAAATAGCATTTACTGAATTTGTGTTCAGACTGGATTCTCCATTCAGAAAACCACAATCCAGCTTTTGGGCTCTTTCCTTCATTTGTTGAGTGCAGAAGTCTCCAAGTTATTGATGTTGAACATTTGCACAGGTATTTAAAGGTATCACCTTGATATCACATTGTTGATTACCAGACAATATTGTATTAAAATGTTATTATTTTTTGATATTTTTCTTTCAACACATAAATTGCACAACTGTTTTTAGTGCGACATATTATGAAAATGGCAAATTATTAATCTACTGTGATATTAAATATTAAACTGCTCAGCACAAAATTCCTTCTGTGCCATTAAACAGCCAGATACAAGTTTTGCAAGTCCCAATGTGTTCCTAATGTTCATCTGATGACATCAATTCGGCATTATTTCTTCACCTATCAGTATAACAGATAAAATATTGGTTGTTTAAGATTTAATTCAATCTGTGCTGACCAAGTAGAAAAAATGAATTCCTAATGCAATGATCATTTGTGTTATATACACATCCAGTCAAGTTTGGCAAATGAGATTAATGAAAGACTGACTGCCACAAATCATCATCTTACCTGTTAACCTTTCTTCATTTATCTGGATGAGGAGATGACACCAATACCAGGAACTCAGAATAAATCCACCCTGCAGCCGTACAGTCCAAAAATAAAGTAAACATTTGGAGAACAATCTAGCAAACTATTCATTGGTTCCAGAGAGAGAATGTCATTTGGAATTCAATGATCCGTTAGCAAATTTAGCTGAACTTGGCAAATCTCTTTGTGAAGGCTGAGTTTCCCTTGTAAGCAAACTTTTCTAAGCTGTATTTGAACCAGCCTCTCTTGTGTGTGTTTTTGATGACAATACTTCACAGTGTGAGGATGAGCTCTGTGTCATTTTCATAGGAATAGTTCTGAATGTAAGCAAATGCCTGCTTTCATATAAAGGATCACAATGTTGTGCCAGGTTGGAAACAGCTGCTCTGTGGCAACCACTGACAAAGCAAGTTCAACCTCTCTTTCCCTCTGCCTAGACAGATACTGCAATGGGGTGGATGCTTCAGAATTAGAATGGCTCACTCCACTGAAAAGTATTGCACGTTTTCCCAAAAATATCTTTTGCAACAAACCCAAACTCCTGGTAAAATTCCAATGGGGATATTGCATTCTTCCAAACAAATGTTGCACTAAACTTTATTCCCTTATCATGTATCTGTACACTGTGAATGGCTCGATTGTAATTATGTATTGTCATTCCACTGGCTGATTAGCACACAACAATGGCTTTTCACTACCTCGGTACACGTGACAATAAACTAAACTGAACTGGATGAGGGAGTTCATTGGTGTAATTATCTTTAATTTATATTGTTTTAACCTTTCAGTAGGCTTGAGGTAGTTGTTGATACATTCTATCATAGTTCATAGTATCTGTATAGTGACGTTGCCATGTGTGTTTGACCTGGTCTTTCCCCAGAGTCACGGGACAAGAGTGGTTTATTTAGTTACAGGAATACAGAGTTTTATTGTCATTCGATACCGAGATACCGAACAAAATTACGTGCATCGAGTCAATATGTGCATCAAGTTCCTCGAAGCAGAAAATAGCCAATTTTCTTGCAAATGGATGGAAAAGGATCTCCCTTGGCATATTCGCACTTCTACTCAAAAGGTTAGCCTAACTGCTCTCCTAAATCGTCATGTTCTTATTTCACATTTGAATGTTTAGGTTTCAAAGTAATTTGAAGATGTTTTATAAGGGACCTTCAACAGTGCTACTAATCATAGAATGAAACATCTGTAATGTTGCATTGGGAGTCCAAATTAGCTTGGATTATCTCATGCATGCATCAGTCTCACTGAAATAAGATTCACAAAATACACACAGATTGTGGAATTCTCTGCCACTTCACTGGATGTTTTCAAGAGAGTTAGATGTAGCTATTGGGGCTAACGGAATCAAGGGATATGAGGGGAAAGCAGGAAAGGGGTACTGATTTAGGATGATCAGCCATGATCATAATGAATGATGGTGCTGACTTAAAGGGCCCAATTGCCTACTCCTGCACCTATTTTCTATGTTTCTGGGCCAGTCTGGAAGCAGGACCTAAGCTGCTATATGTTGAGTCAGTTCCTTGTCCGTCAGAGATTTGTGCCTGGCCAAAAAGCATCACTCTAACCTTTCTCTGTGAATCCCAAACTTTCACACCAAAGTGTAAGACCATTGAGTTATAAACTGAGTACAGAATATAATGTTGCTGCATTAGAGCGTTACTGTTCTGGAGAAAGTGCAGTTTATAAAAAGTGCAAGGTCCGCAATGAGGTTGGATGGGAGATCGGAAGTTTACCCCAGCATTTGGGAGGAACGTAGTCTAACATCAGAGAAGCTGGCCCTGAATATGGTCGTACGTGCTTTCAAACTATTGTATCTTAGGGTCACCGGGGGAGGGAAGTAGAGGGAATTACTGGGGTAAAATAGTCCTTGTTAACGTTGGCTATTTTCCCAAAGCAGCATGGTGTAGTTGGAGTCAATGGTGTGGAGGCTTTGTATCATGGACCGGACTACTTCCACAATTTCTTGCAGCCTTTGGCAGAGATGTTGCTAACTCAGCTGTGATGCATCCAATCAGATACTTTCCACAGTGCACCTGTCGAAGTTGGCAAGAGTCGTAGGAGGCATACTGAATTTTCTTAGTCTTGTGAGAAACTGTAGATATTGATGTGCTTTCTTGGCCATAGATGCAATGTGGTTGGTCTAGAACAAATTGCTAATAAGCCTTGGAATTTGAAGCTCTCGGCCATCTTGACACTATTTACAAAGTCTCTCCATCTTCTTCTACTTATTCATTGTGACTTTGTTTGAGATCTGCCCCCTACGGTTCATTCTGCAATTTCAAATAAAAACAGAAACCAGAAGAGGTGGCTACAGAGGTAACAGAAGTCCTCAAGCATCTCCAGGCTAATGCTCAATTGTGTATTGTGGGTTATGTATAAGGCTGAGGCAGACTGGTAGAGTATCTTGGTCTTCTCAATATTCTTAAAAACCTAGGCTACAGTAAGTTTCTGCAAAAAAAAAAAGACAATGAAATGACAGCCATTCTCCAAGTGCAACAAGTCATTGGTATATAGATCAGAAAATAATATTTGAGAATCCAATCTTTCAGAATGGCAGGCAGTGACTAGTGGGGTACCGCAAGGCTCGGTGCGGGGACCGCAGCTATTTACAATATACATTAATGATTTAGATCAGGGGTGTCAAACTACCGGCCCGCGGGCCGCATCCGGCCCGCAAAAAGGGTCCAATCCGGCCCGCGGGATGATTTGTCACCTCCCCACTCCCCAGCTCCCGGGGGTGAGTGGAAGCTACGCCCATATCCGGCCACGCGGTGACGCGGGTGGGAAGAGGCCGGCGCTGGAGAAGGTGGGGAGTCTCAGCGTTGTTGTGGACACGGGGAAATGCCTGGACTGCCGCCACAGAGACCACCACCATGTACCTGAGACCCAGATGAGTGCGTGGATAAAGGCTGGTGGGAAGTCGCCGCACTGTGAATGGGACCGCCGCCAGCAATCCAAATTCTGAGCTGTTCTCCAGGGTGGGGGCTCTGGGTTTGGATTATGGTTAGGTGGGATGTGAAGACGTGCTGGTAATTATGCGGGAATAGGGAAGAGAAGGGAGAAGGTGGGGGTAAAGGAAGGGGAGGGGGAGCAGATGAGGGAAGGGAGGGTTTTTAGGGATGAGGAAGGGAAGAGAGGGTGTCGAGGGAGGGGAGTGGAGGAGTAGGTGGTAAAGAAAGGAAGTAGGGAGGGAAGGGGTGAGGAAGGGAGCAGATGAGAGAAGGAATGGTGTTTAGGGATGAGGGAAGGGAGGGGATTTAGGGATGAGGTAAGGAAAGAGAGAGGATGAAGGGAGGGCAGTGGGGGAGTAGTTGGAAGGATGTGGGGATGAGAGAAGGGATAGGCTGAGGAAAGGGAGAGGGCAGGTGAGAGAGAAAGTGAGGGTAGAGAAGGACATGAGAGCTGAGGGGAGAGGATGTGAGGGGAAGAAAGACATAAGAAGGATGGAGAGCGGGACATTCAGGTGAGATGATGGACAGACCATCTTTCACCATGCCAGGTAGCTGCTGTTTGGCCGTTCATCATCCCACCAGCCCATTGTGGGTAAAACATAAACACTGTAGGAAGACCGTAAGACGGGGGAACAGAATTACGCCATTTAGCCCATCAAGTCCACTTTGCCTTTCAACCATGGCTGATCTATTTTCTCTCTCAACCACATTCTATTGTCTTATTTCTCCCTGTAACCTAATCAAGACCTATCAATCTCTGCCTCAATAATACCCAATGTCTTGGCCTCCATCGCTGTATGCAGCAATAAATTTCACAGATTCATCACCCATTCCTCCTCATCTCCATTTTGAATGTATGACCTTTTATTCAGATGCTGCGACCTCTGGTCCTAGACTCTCCTATTACTGGAAACGTTATTTCCACATCCGCTCTATCTAGGGCCTAGATACCAATCATAAAAGTAATGCTTGCTAGGCAATCTCCTTCATGAGAAATGAAATTCATAAAGTAAAACACTTTGTAGTTAAAGCAGAGACTGATACTCACGAGAGCAGGTTGAAAAAACGAAGGCAACGAAACCTGTGGGAGCACACGTGTGTGCGTTCGCGCGTGCACAACTGATCCGGCCCGCACAAAGTCACATTTTGCCCATTCTGACCCATGACTTAAAATGAGTTTGACACCTCTGATTTAGATGAAGGGATTAAAAGTAACATTAGCAAATTTGCAGATGACACAAAGCTGGGTGACAGTGTGAACTGTGAGGAGGATGCTATGAGGATGCAGGGTGACTTGGACAGGTTGGGTGAGTGGACAAATGCATGGCAGATGCAGTTTAATGTGGATAAATGTGAGGCTATCTACTTTGGTGGCAAGAACAGGAAGGCAGATTATTATCTGAATGGTGTCAAGTTAGGAAAAGGGGAAATACAATGAGATCTGGGTCTCCTTGTACATCAGTCACTGAAAGTAAGCATGCAGGTACAGCAGGCAGTGAAGAAAACTAATGGCATGTTGGCCTTCATAACAAGAAGAGCTGAGTATACGAGGAAAGAGGTCCTTCTGCAGTTGCACAGGGCCCTGGTGAGACCACACCTGGAATATTGTAGTTTTGGCCTCCAAATTTGAGGAAGGACATTCTTGTTATTGAGGGAGTGCAGCGTAGGTTCATGAGGTTAATTCCTGGGATGGCTGGACTGTCATGTTGAAAGAATGGAGCGACTAGGCTTGTATACACTGGAATTTAGGAGGATGAGAGGCGATCTT
Organism: Rhinoraja longicauda; assembly: GCF_053455715.1. Classification (NCBI taxonomy): domain Eukaryota; kingdom Metazoa; phylum Chordata; class Chondrichthyes; order Rajiformes; family Arhynchobatidae; genus Rhinoraja; species Rhinoraja longicauda. The sequence goes on from NC_135985.1 coordinate 15,317,594, forward strand.
ATTGAAACATGTAAGATTATTAAGGGTTTGGACATGCTAGAGACAGGAAACATGATCCCGATATTGGGGAAGTGCAGAACCAGGGGCCACAGTTTAAGAATAAGGGGTAGGCCATTTAGAATGGAGATGAGGAAAAACTTTTCACCCAGAATTGTGAATCTGTGTAATTCTCTGCCCCAGAAGGCAGTGGAGGCTGATTCTCTGGATGCTTTCAAGTGAGAGTTAGATAGAGCTCTTAAAGATAGCGGAGTCAAGGGATATGGGGAGAAGGCAGGAACGGGGTACTGATTGTGAATGATCAGCCATGATCGCAGTGAATGGCGGTGCTGGCTCGAAGGGCCGAATGGCCTACTCCTGCACCTATTGTCTATTGACAAGGAAGAAGGAGAATGGGGTAGGATCAATAACACATTTCTATTTAATCCCAGTTCAAATGACGTTGGTCCATCTCCAGGCCACTGCAGAACATTCAGTCATCTGATTGCGTCAGCTTCAGAATCTTATTATCTTTTAAAGGCAAACTAATCTGTCCAGCACCTGCCACAAAGTTTCATGATCAATGAGCCAAAGTGCTTCCTCAAAAGTTTCAAAAAACACATACAACTATCTTTGTTTACAATACCTCTCTGGATAAGCCCTTTTTGGTACCCACCCTCCTGTTAATTTAGACTAGTTTAAACCCTCCTGAGGAGTCCAGCAAACCTGTCCATCAGGATATTGTTCCTCTTCTAGTTCAGGTGCAGCTTGTGTGTCTTATACAGATCACCCCTGCTCCTAATAGATCGCAATGGTCCAAAAGCCTTAACTCCTGCTCCAGCACCTCAGCCATGCATTCATCTGCCCTTTCCTCCTATTCCTGCTGTCACCAGCACTTGAGAGGCAACAATGTTGGCATTCTCATTCCTCTGGAATCTTCTCATTGCACTAGATTTGAAAAACAATTCATGAAGTGCCTGTGTCTTCACTCTGTTATATTCAGCTTATGTTCTGTTTGGTTCCGAGTCTTCTCTGACATGCACTGAGAGTTGGCTTAAAAGGATATTTAATTGTATTGATGGTTTACCTGTCAATGATTAGCTTCAAGTCTACACCGGATAATCCAACAATCATTATGATTACTTTGAATTTAGGAGTAAAAAGATTTATATTCAGAAACAAAATGTATGCCATAGATTGTTACAATCTCCCATCACCAACATACAAACTAAACCAATGTCATTTTGCACCCTGTACCTTGACACAGATATTCTCCCTTTAAAATATAAGAAAAATAAACTTTCCCAACTCCCAAATTCTGAATCTCATTTCATATCTCAAATGCTTTGCTTCTGCCAAATGTCCTGCAAGTACAAATAAGATGAGCTCAGGCACAGGCCAAGTGTGAATGGACTGCAAGGACAGTCTGAACCAAATTAGCTGCAGGACAATAATTAAAAAGCAGAAAACATTTTATGCTGCAATCAATTAGGAACAGAAAATGCCAGATATTCAGATTACACAGCATGTCATGAAGAGAGATATGGTTAACGTTCCAGGCTTTCGCTGAGCCTCATTAAAACTGTGGATGCAGAACAGGGGGACTGTGAAGCTGTGATTAGTTTACCCTCTCCTGCCTTACACCCAATCAAAAATAGCACCCTATTCCTTCCTCTCCTGCCTTTCTCTGCAGCTTACATTAACTAAAAACAGTGGTTGTTTGCCCCAGCATTAAGGCTGGCAAAAAGCTTAGTACACCCTGCTCAGGTGGACAACATTGTTTTCAGTAATCAGCTGTCATTTATATTGTCTCAGGGTACATTCTGTTTCCCCAAAACAATTTAAAGGAAATCTTTTTATTGTGGTTTGATAAATGCATGGGGTTATGTGCACTTTGTACTGATACGGGTAATCAATTGCATTGCTACAAACATAGCCAATGCAATACTGTGAACTGTTAAGAAATGTAATGACACCTAGAAGCAGTTACCAACTCAGCTGTAGATGAGTAATATGGATGCCACACCAGATATTCCCCTCTCGGTGTAATTTCTGTAGACATTCGGTAGGCAGTCCTCTCTCCTTGTTAGACTACCCAGGCTTGTTACCATAAACATGGACACTTACTATTGTAATGGTACTTTCAGGAGTTTCTGCACAGGCTTTTTTTATTAACAAAAGTAATACTGCAATAGTGATTAGTCACTATTGGAGATCTTCAGGGGATGCACAGAAGTAATAAAATAATATAATATCCCGTGGCCAAGTACAGAGACTGCAGCATTTGAATATAATTTATATATCCAGCTAATTTTGTTGTCTATTGTTCCAAAACCTCAGCACCCACATTCCAAGAAAGTTCGAAATAGTGAAATTTGCACACCCTCAGAGATGCATTTTTGATTTCGTCTTCCCAACTCTCAGGGGCTTGTCAGTTTTTTGTGCCAATAACACATTTTTATTCAGCACAAAGATTGCACGCTGCAACTATCCTCCACTGCAGCTGTCCTTCCCGTTTCTGTCAAGGAGGTGAAGCAATGAACACAACTTTCAACGCAATGTTTCAGAAGTTACAGCCTGCAGTTCTCAAAGGCTGTTATGTTGATACATCCAACTTGCTGTACATTTAAAAAAAAATCTGAAGACATCTTTTGTGCTATTAATTTAAAATCTTGCCACAAAGTGTGATTTAGTTATATTCTTCTTCCTCTTCTTCTTCCACCTCTTCCTCATCATCATGTCTTATACGAGTAACAAACTGGGATGTGTTCAACTGTAGCTGGGTTTGATTGATGACATTTTCATTGTCTACCTGCATCAAAGACTGTAGAAGGAAATGATTAGCAATGAAAATAAGGTATTCAATAGACACATTAGGTTACAGCTATAATGAATCTCAAAGAACTTTTACTCCTTAAATTTAAGATTAGAATGACTATTCTAATGCAAAATATGCTTTTGCATAATATTAAATGTTTTGCTCCCTTCTCTTTTCTAGTTCAAACCCCATTTTGAGGGGAATGAGTCGGTTGGGTCCCTACATTTGAGAACCTTGGACTTGGGGACAGGGATATGGATTACGCAGGCTTGAGGAAGATACCTTTCAGTTTAGGGAAAATTTCACAACCTTATAAAATCTCAAATCCATTTACAGTTAGTTGTGTTGGAGTGTAAAGCTGCCAATTTGTGTACAGCAAGCTTCTGCAAATAGCAATGAGAAATTGATCAGGTATCTTTCAGTACTGGGGAATAAATGTCAGGAAGGGAGGCCAAGAAGAGCTCCTCAAAGTAATATTCTGGGATTTTTCTCACCGTTTAATGTGTCCATTTAATGTGTCATTGAAAATACACAACTTCACTTCACTGAGAATCTGGACCAAACACAGAGTACCCCAGATTAATGGTGAGTTGTATCCCTAGAAAATGGCCTGTATTCTAATTTTCTTTAACACAAAGTCATGTTATCTGTTCATGGTCAAGAAATGCAAGTTGAAGAAAAATAGTGTTTTTCACATAAAATTCTGAGAGCGTTAATCAAATGGGCTATTTTATCCTGAATGGATTTAAGTTTCTGAGTGTTGTCTGAACTGTGCTTATCCAGGTAAATACAGTACACTGTCATGTTCTGTATTTGTACTTTGCAAATTTAAAGACTTGAGTGTCATGAGATGATTCACTTTCAGCCGAATTCCCAGCCTTTGACTTACTCTCAATCACAGGATACAGCATTCAAATTGATAAAAAGAGTACTGGTGACAAGCTGACCAAAGGATAGTTAGTGTAGGGCAGAACCCAAGAGGAAAAATTAAAAGGCCCGTACACAAATGAGCAAACTACAGAGGAAGCAGAGTAAAAATGCAAAGAAGCAGGTACACAATGGGTTCTTTACAAAGTAATCTGTTCAGCCGTACTATCTTGTTCTAAATTCCTGCAATATTTTCTCCAAGTAATGGCAAAATCGAACAAAGAAATAAGGTGCAAGTATGAATGAAGAAAAGTCCATACAAATACTAGAAGCATACCAGAATTAAAACAGCAGATAACCAAAACAAAATTACAAGCAGTCACTGTGCCTGTCTAATCTGTCATCTTGCAAATGTTATTAAACATCACAGTATTTACAGCACAAAACAAATTTCTCACCTCCATGGATTCAGGTGTTTGGCCACACTTGTCAGTGCCAACAGAGTGACCTTCATCTTTGGTCATGATCATGGATCGCAAGGCCAACTCTTCTACCTGCAATCAGCAAACTCACATCAACATGGACACATTCCTAAAGCTGCAGATAGCCACATTAACAATAACTTGCAATCATGATGCATTTTGAAATATACCGACATTGCATAGAGGTTAAATACATCAAACAGGAATAGAACATAGAAACTGAAAAGCTATTTAGCCCCTCAGGCCTCTATCAAAATTCAGCATGGCCTGATGTTCTTAGACCAAATGCTGGAAGGTGTTTAGATTATTATTTTATGACTGACACAAATAATGACTGAATGACTCATTCAATATTGTAAATTATTAAATATAATTAAATATAATCAAGGAGGCAGATTTTGGGGCTCAGAGAAGTCAATGGTTATACAGGGAGGTTACGTTGAGGCCACAATCTGATTAATTATGATCTTAGTAAACCGGTAAGGCCTAATTGTATTATTAAATTCTCAGCTGTATTCTAACAAGACTCAGTACTTTGACCGGATCATGACCAATCTATTTGTGTGCCATTTTCCAGAAATATCCCTGCATCCCCGATTCCCTTCGAATCCATCTTGGTTCTGAACAAATTCATGACAGAGCCTGCATTATGTAACAGGATAGGTCAGTAGAAACATCTTCCTATGTCCACATTGTTGAGCCCTCATTTTTCTAAATGCTAATACAATCTCTTGTTCATCTAAAAGCTCTTAACAATACAGGTCTGGCCAACTCAATCTTTCATGGAAAACAAATCATCCTCAGAACGAGTCTTCACTGCACTCCCTGTGTAGTAGGTATACTTTCTTGCAGGATAAAGAGAGAAAATCTGTGCACAAAACTCACCAATGCCCCCATATAATTATAGTAAGACTTCTTTACTCCTGTACTCAAATCTTCTGATGATAAATAAGGATAACATACAATTTCCCTTTGTAATGCCTTGCTGCACCTGCATGTTAACATACATAAACGATTCGAGATGTTTGGAAGATTATACCCAGACCGTTTATTATCTCTATCGCTACCTCTTTTAAAACTCTGAGAAGTAAATGAAAGGTGTTTTGTAGTTCTAGTACTTTAAAAAACCCATTTTCATTTAATTATTAGACACTTTTCTGGTATTTCTGGCTGGATTAATTCATGAACACGTGGTAATTGTTTCTGTGCCATTTACTTATTCCATAATACAAATCCTCCCATCTTTGTCAGGGACCCATCCTTATCTGTGCTTGCCTTTTTCTTTTTACACACCTATAGCAGATCAAACAGTCCAGTTTAAGTTTCCTGAGTGGATTTCTCACCTTAACGGAAATACATGAACTGCTGAGATGGACTGATGTGATGTAACTAAAATGCTGAGATTTGTATTTGATTAAATTTCCCCAAGTCCACTGGAGGGTTTGTTAGAGATGGGATTTGAGAATTGTCCTACCTGCTAAGCTGTTGCTATTATAGGATAAAGGGAACGGAGAGACATGGATAACATGAAGGCAGAACAGATTAGTTTAATTTGGTATCAGGTTGAGCACAGACATCGTGGGCCATAGGGCCTGTTCCTGCATTGCACTGTCCTATGTTCTTAGACTGGACAGATGAATGGTAAGATAGTGGCAAGGATTTGTGCATTTTATCTGGCACGTCACCTAACCTGGAAATATTTGATTGAAAGGGATTCCATTTCCTGGCATGGCACAGCACCACAAGAGGACAATCCACTAAACACAAATCTTCTTTGTGGATTTACCTTGAGTCGGTTTAATTGATCTTGTAAAGTGCTTTTGATCTTCAGCAGAGCTTCCTCTTCTTTTTTCAGCTCTTGTAGCCGACTCAACATTCTAAGCCTCGCTGTGTTTTACAGCTCACCTGCAAGATGTTTAATTCACTTAAGAATCCAGCAAATTTATGAAAGGTTGCACTCAATCATACATTGCAGTCCTACCAGGAGCAGCTATCCATGCGTGAAGACCAGGACAGATATGCAGGAGCAGCTTTGGATATGTAGACTGCTAATTAAAGACAAAATAGCAGCATGTCATGAAATAAAGGTCTTTTCACGAGTCAATCAGTACCTGAGAGAGAAAAAATGTTCAGTACTTGGAGGAATCACATCCACAATATTAGTACACCTTCACCGACATGAAAATCCCTGGTCATTCACAGCTTAAAATGGAGAAAGAGCATTTATGATGGCTCCAAGTACTTCAAATACTTTTGTCAGAAGCCTGGTACAAATGGCGGGTGCATTAGCATCCAAACTGTCCACCCATTCACTTCACCTGTGGAAGAATTTTCAGATCTCATATCGACCATTGACCTTAGGCATCCAGCAAAGGAAAATTAATCCTGTGCACTATTTCTACACTGCTCTGTGTACTACTAAAAAAGCAGAAGCTCTCTCCATCCGCTACCCACTTTAGCATAAATATCCAATCTGAGTTAACACCGACTTTAGAAAGTTATGCTACATTCTAATGGAAATGTTCAAAATGATTTGACATGGAGGAGATTTAAGTACAGGAAAAAAACTGAGAACCAAGCCATTCATCTTTGAAATTAGAAGCAATACATTTTCTAAACAAAGGATGGTGGAAATCTTAGAAGGTTTTTCCCCCAAAAAACGAGTTTGTGAATGCTGAAGGCACAAATCTGGTGGTGGGGGACGGGTAGTTGGTTAACTGAGTTGCAATAGAGACGACCTTGAGTGCTGTCATTGTGGAGTTTACATGTTCTCCCTGTGACTAAGTGGATTTCCTATAAATTGCCCATCGTGTGCCGTGAGTAGATTCGGGGGAGAGAGAGAAGGGGCGCGTCAATAAGAATGTTGGGAGAATAAAATAAGTCAGTGTAGGATTGGTGTAAAATTGACAGTCGCAGGTGGCTATTAATTCAGATCTGTTGGTCTCGGACTTAGGATTTCTAGCCCAGTAATTTGGCAGCTGCATCTTCACTGTTCTAGCACAGTTTAAGGTGTCACGGGAGGACACAAAGTGCTGGAATAAGTCAGCGGGTCAGGCAGCATCTCTCTAGACAATATGAATAGGTGACGTTTCGTGTCGCGCCACAAGACACTGCGGATGTTGGAATCTGGAGCAACAAACAATCTGCCGAAGAAACTCAGCAGGTCCAGCATCATCTGTGTAGGGAAACGAATTGCAGAGTCCCGACCGCAAACATCCACAATTCCTTTCTTCTCACACATGCTGCTCGACCCGCTACGTTCCTCTAACAGACTGTTCGTTGCAAGAAGAAAATGTTTCCTCACTGTTGTCAGGGAAGGAGCTCCATGACTCAAACTCAACAATGTTTAAGGCAGAGGGAAAGCTTTATCATCAAATCCACACTAATAGCTGCAGATTAATTCCCCGATGGAAGCCCTGGCTACCGACGATACATGCCGGTCACACACCTTGCTGCACCACTGCAAACTCTTATCATTCACCACGCCCCGTTTTTAACCATCAGACTTGAAGAAACCGATGCAAAGTGCAAGGTTTCGCTGAGACTATGAGCTTGGGCGTTTCAGTTGCAGCTCGGGGCTCTTTGCACCACCCACCCAGACCCGTCGGCCCGCTGACTACCTGAACATGTCCCACCTGCGCGGCGTCCGACACGACCGGAACCCACTGCCCCACGCAACCCATCCGTCACTTCCGACTCCCCGCGCATGCGGGCTAGAGATACGTCCCCTAGCAACCGCTGGTCGCCTGCAAACGGTGGAGCTGTGGCGGCGTTCACCCAGAGCCCGCTTCCAGCGCCGGCACCGAAAGCCTGAAGTGAAGCCCACTGTGGCCGAACTGCCGATTTTGGAGTTAATCCGGCCTCAGTGGTTTTGTCCATTGGTTACACCGAATCGAGCTCCTTTAACGTTGCAAAGTACCACGGGCCAGAAAGTACGAAGCTGTGTAAGTTGCCCGAACCCTGTCTGGGGGCTGTGAAGTGAGAGGGGAGATGATTGTAAATAAAAGATCCTGAAGGTCGAGCAAAACAAAAAACAAACTGCTGGAGGGACCCAGACTGTCTGAATAAGGATCCCGTCCCAAAACATCGCCTGTCAATTTCCCTCCACCTCACCCGCTGCTCTCCTCCAGCACTTTGTATTTTGCTCAAGCTTCCAGCATCTGCAGGCTCGTGTGTCTCCATCCTGAAGGTCTCGATTTGGAAAGCAAGTTTCCTGGCTTGAAGAATCGTGAATTAGATGTCACGGGTTAAAACTAAGATGTTCACCATTTAAGACAATGATGAGGCTTTGTTTCTCTCTGAAAAAGTCAAGAGACTTTGAAACATTTATGAGGTCATAAGTGATAGGAGTAGAATTAGGCCCATCCAGTCTACGCTGCCATTCAAAAATGGCTGATCCATCTCTTCCTCACCCCATTCTCCTGCCTTTTCCCCTTGACCTCTGACACCAGTACGAATCAAGAATCTATCTATCTCTGCCTTAAAAATATCCACTGACTTGGCCTCCACAGACTAATACATCTCTCCTCATCTTCCTAAAAGAACATTCTTTAATTCTGAGGCTATGACCTCTAGTCCTAGACTCTCCCACTAGTGGAAACGTCCTCTCCACATCCACTCTATCAAAGCCTTTCATTATTCTGTATATGTCAATGAGGTCCCTCCTCATTCTTCTAAACTCCAGCGAGTACAGGCCCAGTGCCGACAAACGCTCATCATAGGTTAACCTACTCATTCCTGGGATCATTCTTGTAAACCTCCTCTGGACCCTCTCCAGAGCCAGCACATCCTTCCTCAGATATGGTACCCAAAATTGATCACAAATTTCCAAATGCAGTCTTAGCAGCGCCTTATAGAGCCTCAGCATTATATCTCTGTTTTTGAATACAAGCCCTCTTGAAAGAAACTCGAGCATTGAGTTTGCTATCTTTACTACTGATTCAACTTGCAGATTAACTTTTTGGGAATCCAGCACCAGCACTCCCAAGTCCCTTAGCACCTCCGATTTCTGAATTCTCTCCCCATTTAGAAAATAGTCTACCCCTTTATTCCTACAACCAAAATGCATGACTCCACTCTTTACTACACTATATTCCATCTGCCACTTCTCTGCCCACTCGCCCAACCTGTCCAAGTCCTTCTGCAGGAGCTTCTGCTTTCTCTACACTACCTCCCCTACCACCTATTTTCGTATCATCCGCAAACTTGGCCACAAAGCCTTCAATCCCCTCATCCAAATCATTAATATACAAAGTGAAGAGTAGCGGCCCCAGCACCGACCCCTGTGGAACTCAAAATGTATGTTCAAAATGTATCCCTGCAGAATGCGGATCCATTATACTGATCTTGTGAATTCCCTGCGGAATTTCAAATCTTTTTGTGGAATGATGGGCACTTATGAGCCAATGGAATTCAAGCAAGGAAAGATTTTATTTGACTATATACATAGGAAAATAATTTACCTTGGGGACCTTCTCAAGGGCACAAAGCTTGCAACATATTTTTATAGTTCTTGGGTCCAGCAATTCAAATGTTATTTTTATCCCTGCAAATAATCCTGTCTGCCTGGTTTTCAGTTTACCTTACCCCTTCGTCTATAAGGCAATGGATAGTCTATTATTACTAGCTGTGACACAATCATTCCCAGGAATGAGTGGGTTAACATATGATGAGAGTTTGACAGCACTGAGCCTCTACTTGCTGGAGTTTAGAAAGATGATGGGGGACCTCATTGAAACTTACCGAATAGTGAAAGGCCTGGATAGAGTGGATGTGGAAAGGATGTTTCCACTGGTGGGAGAATCTAGAACCAGATGTCATAGCCTCAGAATTAAAGGATGTTTCTTTAGAAGGAGATGAGGAGGAATTTCTTGAGTCAGAGGGTGGTGAATTTGTGGAATTCATCGCCACAAAAGACTGGAGGCCAAATCAATGTTTTTTTTAAGGCAGAGATAGGTACATTCATGATTAATATGGCTGTCAGGGGTTATGGGGAGAAGGCAGGAGAATAGCGAAAAGAGGGAAGGATAGATCAGCCATGATTGAATGGAGGAGTAGACTTGATGGGCTACATGGCCTAATTTTGCTCCTGTCACTTATGAACTTATGAGCTATTATTTGGACATGATTCCCATCATGTCTCATCGTATCTAAAGCATTTATTTTAAGACCTGATATTAGTCCTGTTAGTAATAAGCCCACACACTATTCAGATACTCCTGTTTGTCCTGAGACAGATTAAACATGCTCAAAATGTATCCCTGCAGAATGCAGATCCATTATACTGATCTTGTGCTGGGGAAAATATTAGTTAACAAAAACAACAACAAAATAAAATTATAAAAACATACCAGTTTACCTGCTAGTTGAATACATTCTGAAAGATTGCAAGACAAGGCCATGATGGCTTGACCAATGGGAACACATTATGTCATTGGTACCCAGGCAATGAAATGACATATATCGTACTGATTCAAATAGCACTCTTTTTCATATGATCATAAGCGATAGGAGTACAATTAGGCCATTCGGCCCAACAAGTTAATTCCGCCAATCAATCATGGCTGGTCCAACTCTCCCTCCTAACCCCATTCTCCTACCTTCTCCCCATAACTTCTGACATGCATACTAATCAAGAATCTATCTATATCTGCCTTAAATATATCCATGACTTTGCCTCCACAGCCTTCTGTGGCAAAGAATTCCGCAGACACACCACCCTCTGACTAAAGAAATTCCTCCTCATCTCCTTCCTAAAAGAATGTCCTTAATTCTTATTTGGACATTATTCCTGGAACATTTCCTGAATGTTAAGTACCAGTATAACGTGTTCCCAATACATTATCGGAACTTCACAGTCTGCAAGTTATAAACATATGCCTGATTCAATTATTCTCTGTAGTTTAGTTTAGTTTAGTTTATAGCCACATGTATTTATTGCCACATGCTTTTGATGCATGCTAACCAGTCAGCGGAAAGAATATGTGTAAGAAGGAACTGCAGATGCTGGTTTAAACCGAAGATAGACACAAAAAGCTGGAGTAATTCAACGGGATAGGCAGCATCTCTAGAGAGAAGGAATGGGTGACGTTTCGGGTCGAGACCCTTCTTCAGACCATTTCCATGATTACAATCGAGCTATCCACAGTGTACAGATGCATGATAAAAGGAATAATGTTTTGTGTAAGATAAAGTCCAGTAAAGTCCGATTAAAGATAGTCTGAGGGTCTCCAGTGAAGTAGACCGCTCAGGACCGCTCTCTAATTGTTGTTGCCGGATAACAGCAGGGAAGAAACTGTCCCTGAATCTGGAGGTGTGCGTTTTCACACTTCTGTATCTCTTACCTGATGAGAAAGTGAGGAGAGGGAGTGACCGGGGTGAGACACATTCTTGATTATGCTGGTGGCCTAGCCGAAGCAGCATGAAGTGTAAATGGAGTCCATGGAAGGGAGGTTGGTTTGTGTGATGGTCTGGGCTGCATTCACAATTTTCTGCAATTTCTTATGGTCTTGGATGGAGCTGTACCAAAACCTGTGATGCATTTTGGTAAAATGCTTTCTATGGCACATCTGTAGAAGTTGGTGAGAGTTATCGAGGACATGCTGCACTTCCTAAGCCTTCTGAGGATGTAGAGGCGTTGGTGTGCTTTTTGGGCCATGGCTTCAATTTGGGTGGTTCAGGGCAAGTTGGTGGTGATATTTACTCCAAGGAACCTAAAGCATTCAAACATCTCTATTTTGGCACCGTCAATGTAAGCCAGGGTATAAGACTGTGTATGGTATCATGATTGATTATTGCGCTTTATTCTGAACCATATAATAGTTACTACACTCTTTTAGTATTATATCTTTACAATCCATTGAAATGTTACTATATGACAGCGATAATTGTTCTCGTATGCCTAAACTGCACTGTGATCAGGCCTGTAGTAAGCCACTGGTAAGATTCATGACTTACAGTTGACCCACAATGGATATGAATTTCTGGCAGCAGCTACATTTGCTAAGGATCATCCATAATCCTTTTTTGGTGTTGCTCCCTGCCTTTTTTCTTGGGAATCGTCAATGTCATGTTGATTCTGTCTCTAAAAAGAGAAAAAACCCACAGATGGTTCTGGAAGCCTCTTTATGTTCACATTCTCCGTGGTGGACAGTAATTTGCTACAATTAGATTTATTTACTTTCTTGAAGATAGCACAATGGTGGTGTTCCCAAGAGCCTTCCTCTTCCTAGAAGAAGGAAATGAGGTGGTGAATTGGTAACAGTTGTCCCTCCCTGCCTAGTTTTACAACTTCAGCAGGGATACATTCTTCTCCTAATGTCTTGTTTTTCAGTTGCTATAATGCATTTTCAATCTTTTGTCAAGCTAGGGCTGTGGAAAGAATGGACCAAGCAATGCATTGTGCAACATCCTTGTTTCCCAGTAAATTGAGCATGAGTATTTGAAAACCAAGACTGTACGAGAACTTATCAAGAAAGAGAGGTTCTACCTCCTACCTAAAATCCATAAACAGAACTGTCCCGGCAGACCCATTGTCTCTGCCTGCTCATGTCCCACCAAACTTATTTTCACCTACCTCGACTCCATCCTTTCCCCCCTGGTTAAATCCCTCCCCACCTACGTCCAAGACACCTCACACGCTCTCCATATCCTCGATAACTTCCGGTTCCCAGGCCCCCACTCCCTCATCTTTACCATGGATGTCCAGTCACTCTACACTTCCATCCCCCACAAGGATGGTATCGAAGCACTCCGTTTCTTCCTCGACCGTAGAACCAGCCAATCCCCATCTACCAACACTCTCCTCCGCCTAGCAGAGCTGGTTCTTACCCATAACAACTTCTCCGTTGACTCCTCCCACTTCCTCCAAACGAGAGGTGTAGCTATGGGCACTCGCATGGGCCCTAGCTATGCCTACCTCTTTGTCGGGCACATCGAACAATCCCTGTTCAGGGCGTACACCGGCCCCATCCCCGAACTCTACCTCCGCTACATTGATGACTGCATTGGTGCTACCTCTTGTACCCATGCAGAACTCACTGACTTCGTACACTTCACTTCCAATTTCCACCCTGCCCTTAAATATACCTGGACTATCTCTGACATCTCCCTTCCGTTTCTGGACCTCACCATCTCCATCACAGGAGACAGACTAGTGACTGACATCTACTATAAACCCACTAACTCGCACAGCTATCTGGACTACACTTCTTCCCACCCGGTCTCCGCAAAAAGTCTATCCCCTACTCCCAATTCCTTTGTCTTCGCCACATCTGCGCCCGGGGTGAGGTGTTTCACACTAGGGCGTCAGAGATGTCCTCATTCTTCAGGAAACGGGGCTTCCCCTCTCCATTATAGATGAGGCTCTCACAAGGGTCTCTTCTACATCCCGCAGCTCCGCTCTTGCTCCCCTCCCCCCACTCGTAACAAGGACAGAATCCCCCTCGTTCTCACCTTCCACCCCACCAGCCAGCGGATCCAACAAATCATCCGCCAACATTTCCGTCACCTACAACGGGACCCCACCACTGGCCATATCTTCCCATCCCCTCCCCTTTCTGCGTTCCACAGAGACCGTTCCCTCCGTAACTCCCTGGTCCACTCGTGCCTTCCTACCCAAACCACCCCATCCCCGGGCACTTTCCCCTGCAACCGCACGAGATGCAAACCTGTCCCTTTACCTCCCCCCTCAACTCCATCCAAGGACCCAAACAGTCTTTCCAGGTGAGACAGAGGTTCACCTGCACCTCCTCCAACCTCATCTATTGCTTCCGCTGCTCCAGATGTCAACTTATTTACATCGGCGAAACCAAACGCAGGCTCGGCGATCGCTTTGCTCAACACCTGGGTTCGGTCCGCGTTGGCCAAACTGATTTCCCGGTGGCCGAGCACTTCAACTCCCCCTCCCATTCCCAGTCTGGCCCACCGGAAATTGGAGGAACAGCACCTCATATTTCGCCTGGGCAGCTTGCAGCCCAGTGGTATAAACATTGACTTCTCAAACTTTAGATAGTTCCTCTGTCCCTCTCTTCCCCTCCCCCTTCCCAGATCTCCCTCTATCTTCCTGTCTCCACCTATATCCTTCCTCTGTCCTGTCCCCCCAACATCAGTCTGAAGAAGGGTCTCGACCCGAAACGTCACCCATTCCTTCTCTCCCGAGATGCTGCCTGACCTGCTGAGTTACTCCAGCATTTTGTGAATAATACCTTCGATTTGTACCAGCATCTGCAGTTATTTTCTTATAAGAACAGAGAGGTTGTCAGTCCTCACTGCCAAGAGCATTTTAAAGAACATCTCAACACACTTCTTGCAGAACTCTTTGACTCCATGTGGCCAGCTAATCCATCAAGAATAGCAGTTCGAAGCCCAAAACGTTACTTATCCATGTTCTCCAGGGATGCTGCCTGATCTGCTGAGTTATTCCAGCATTTTGTATCTATTTAAGAATTTAAGACCGACATATAGATTGATTGGTGAATGGTGGACAGTTTGTTTAGAGTCATAGAGTTATACACCATGGAAATAGCCCTTCAGTCCAACTCATCTATGCTGACCAAAGTGTATTCCTGAGCTAGGCCCATTTACATGCATTTGGCCCACGTCCCGCTAAGCCTTTCCTATCCATGCACCTGTCCAAATGTCCTTTAAACATTGTAATTGTACTGACCTCAACCATTTCCCCTGGTACTTCATTTCATATGTGAACCTTCTTCTGAGTGAAAAAGGGTATGCCTGAATGTATACAGGAGAAACCTGAGGCAGGATGCTCTTGATACTTAGGAGGCTGTACATGTAATGTGGATCCTTTTTTAAATGTGACATCTTAATTAGAGTGTGTAAATCTTTTTGAATTAAGAGAAATTTACGTGCATCGCCAGTGAGTTATCGCAAAGTGGCACAGCAGCTAGAACTATTGGAAGAATGTGAAATCATTAGAGAGGGTCCAGCAAAGATTTATGACAATGTTTCTTGAAATGCGGGATAACAATTACAAGGATAGATTAGAGAGGCTGGATGTGTTTTCCTTGGAGAATGGAAACCCTAAAGAATATTTGACAGATGTAACGAACAGTCTAGGCAGAGTTGATTGTGAGAGGCTGTTCTCTTTGGTGGAGATGTTGAGGACTAGACGTCATAGGTAGAAATAAAGAAAAATTCTGAAAGACATGAGGAAAATTTCTTATGCAGCGTGTGTTTTGAAACCTGCAGATGTGGTGGTAGTGGCCTTAGAGGAATTGAGATCTAGTGTGTTACTCTGGTAGTGAGTTGGCATAGGTCTCAGGATAAGGGGTCAGTAAATGGATACTCAGATACATAGTACACTCAGGAGAGATTATTAAAGTTTTGGATACTAATTGAATCATAGGATATGGGAATGGATAGGAAAGTAGAGGTGAGGTCAAGATAAGCCATCGTCTTATTTCTCTGTTCATGTTAATTAACATTATTCCTCCTTAGAAATTTCTCTTGTCCTGCTTATTTAAAAATAAAAGAACTTACCTGGTAGCCTGGCTACAGTTACAATCCCTCCCCTTATATTCGTATCTAATATTTTGGCATTTAGTAACAAAACAGATGCATTGTCGTTTATCCTTAAGATTAACCAGCAGCTTTAACTGAAGTTAGATAAAAACTTGAAAGCCAGAATTAAGTATTCAATTAGAATTATCCAACTTTTGTGATGACTAGAGAGAGGAGATATCTAATTGTTGGAGTATGATCAAGTAGATTAAGATGTTTTGTCTATTTGTGCAGATCAGAGTAGAATATGTGATCTCCTTGATTCCCTCATACCCATGTATAAAAAAATAATAAGTATCTTCTTTTTCCAAAATAAATACTGGCATAGACCACTTGACTACATTGACCTGTTTTTGAGCTATAAATAATTTGTAGTACCTTGAAGAGACTTCAGGGATGCTTCTTCAATAATTGTTGCTAATTAGGCCAATTTTTGGGATGAAACTGCTGGAATATTGTCATTAGGATTCTTGTTAGCTTTAACAGTTCAAAGGCTTTTTTCCTTTTTCGCAATCTCTCATAGTGAAATTGAGAGATGTCTAGTAGGATATGGAGAGTGTTGTTTTAACATTTACATACTCCCAGCAAGGAAAGAGTTAAAAAAAAATTGAACTATGGTTATGTTTTGTAACCACAATCTCTGATTGGTACATCAAACATCATTTGACCCCCTTTTAATTATTGTGTAATTATGGCATGCCTTTACAGGTATATTTATTCAGAATTTAAGCCACCTAAAAGTATGTTCATATTTGTTACATTTTAGGTGTCTGACCATTGTCAAACTTGTTCTGAATCAATCCTCAGTAGAGTAGTTTTTAAAAAGATATAGTCCACTATATATGTGACTTTTCGTTTAGATTTCAGTTCTAGGAGCAATTCTCGACACACCAGAGTAGTTGAACTGTCACTTTTTTTCTACTCAGCCTTTCTAATGGAGCGTTCTCCCTGAATCATTTCACATACTCAATGTTGGTGGCCTGTATTTCAGATGGGATTAGATTTTTGACATAGGATCATCCTGTTATTCACAATATTGTCACGCTTGTGAGTGCACTTGCTGGTGAAATGCTTAATAAAGAATTGATTACCAACTTCCAGCTTATTGTTTTCTGTTTTTCCCTCCTGTCTACATATCAATTCTGGCTTAGTGGGTACCACGCTTGTCTCTGTATCAATAGATTTGTAGTTCAAAGACTTGACCATAAAATATAAGGCAAAGTTTATGTCCAATATTGATGAGTGCTGTACCACTATGTTTTAAGTGTTGTAGGCATGGTTTTTGATGAAATGTTAACCAGGCCCAATCTGAACGACCCAACAGTCATGTTTTGAAGTTGAGCAGACAGGTTTTCCCCTTATGCCCTAAAATGTACTCATCCCTCAGTCATCATCAATAAAAACAGCATACCTTGATATTGTCAATGATAGTTTGATCTGTGAACATTGCTGTATTGTTTCCTATATTACAGTCATGACTATGCTTTGTAAGTACCTCATTTGGTGTAATAATGCTTTAAAATGTCTGAAAGTTGTGAAAAATATTGTAGTGATGAAATTCTTTCAGTTTGTTGCTGTTTTGAAGTTTAACACTAAGTACCATATTGCCTTATTGAAATGAGTCTGTTCTGAAGTGCAAGAATATGCTACTTAGTATACTTTGAGGTTTCACCAAATGTACAGCAACTGCAAGAATAGAATGAATAATGTGCATAAAATATGGTGCAGTATTCACAAATACCCATAATTTCCATCTGAAACTCTTACCTTGCCATAGAGACTGTTAAGAATATTGGAACAAAGTGTGACCACCCCCCCCCCCCCCCCCCACCTTGTAATGTGGCATGACCTTGTTTCCTTACATAGACATCCCTTTGAGAGCAGCTGCATCATTGCATTCATTACGACATTCTCCTCTCCTCCGACGCTGGCAACCTCAACATCCTCATCCTACTTGACCTCAGCGCCGCCTTTGACACCATAAATCACTCCATTCTCCTCACCCGACTTGAAACCTCCCTTAACATCACCGGCACAGCCCTATCCTGGTTCAAATCTTACCTCTCTGACAGACACCAGTTCATCTCCATTAACAACTGTAAATCCCCCACCGCTCCCCTCCCCCAAGGTGTCCCCCAAGGCTCAGTCCTTGGCCCCCTCCTCTTCATCCTCTACCTGTTCCCCCTTGGTCAATTAATCCGCCGTCATGGTCTCAACTTCCACTGCTTCGCCGATGATATCCAGCTCCTCATCTCCACCAAGTCAATCTCCCCCACCACACACTCTACACTGACAAACTGCATCACTGAAATAAAATCTTGGCTTCAATCAAATTTCCTCAAACTCAATTGCAACAAATCTGAAATCATCATCATTGGTCCAAAAACGCTCACCAAATCCACCCAAAACTTCATCCTCAACATTGATGGTCTCCCAGTATCCACCTCACCTCACATCCGGAATCTTGGAATCATCTTTGATCAAGCCCTCTCCTTCGACAAACACATCAAACACATCACAAAGACAGCCTTCTTCCACCTCAAAAACATTGCCCGTCTCCGTCCATCCCTCTCCTCCACAGCTGCAGAAACCCTCATCCACGCCTTCATCACCTCCCGTCTGGACTACTGCAACAGCCTCCTCTATGGCGCACCCTCAAAAATCATCAGTAAACTTCAATACATTCAAAACTCCGCTGCCCGTCTACTCACCCACACCCCGATCCGTGACCATATCACCCCCGTCCTTTATAAACTCCACTGGCTCCCCATCCCCCAGAGAATCCAGTACAAAATCCTCCTCATAACCTACAAAGCCCTCCATAACCTGGCCCCATCCTACCTGACCGACCTCCTCCACAGGCACACTCCCACCTGCACCCTCCGCTCTGCTGCTGCCAATCTCCTATCCCCCCACATCCGGACCAAACTCAGATCCTGGGGGGACAGGGCTTTCTCCATCGCTGCTCCCACCCTATGGAACTCACTACCCCAAAACGTTAGAGACTCCTCCACACTCACCACATTCAAAACATCGCTGAAGTCTCACCTGTTCAGTACTGCCTTCAACCACTGAAGGTCACCTCACCTTCTGTCTCCTTTCTCTGTTCGTTTATTTATTTACTTATTTATCTATTTATTAATTTCCCTATGTTCTCTAAATCTCTGTAAAGCGTCTTTGAGTATATGAAAAGCGCTATATAAATAAAATACATTATTATTATTATTATTATTTTTGTTACTGCTAGAAGGTTGAGATCTGTAAACACAGCATTCTGCAGCCAATCATAGTTTCCTTATTTCTCTGTAGTCGCTCTTATTTACTGTGGAGTTGGAATATTTTTCATCTAAGAAGATAAGAGAGCAAAGCAGCAATAGACCTAATGCCCACTCTGCCATTTGGTAAGGTCATAATTGATCTGGTCATTAGTCTCATCTTCAATTTCCTGCCCAGCCTCCATAACCTGTGAATGCCCGGTGGTCAAAAAATCTCTCCACGAGTTAACATCTGCCCCAATTACAACCTAGTGCCCAGTGGGTCATGTATAATCATAGTTTCATGTTGAACTAATTCCAGCTTGTTGTGAGTCACTTTGCACTTGTCCTGAAGCAATGAACTCAGGACAAGCAAATGTGTCTTTCTTGTTTTTTATCTAGTGATTGAACTAACCTTTGACTCCTTCTGTGTAATTCTACAAGAAACTAATCAGTATTTGGTGTTTTTTTAAATAACAAATTCTGCTTGGTAGTGCTGCTGATCCAGAAGTGAGAATGAACTGGGTATGACTGAGTTTATGAATATTAATCTACCTGTTGAGTCTTTACAAACCATTTTAAAGCCCCTAATGCCAATGACACGCAGTCGTCAGGGGAAAAAACATGCTGTAAATCGTATTTAGTACATCTGCATTGGATGGTGCAAGGGCTTCCCTGGTCAGTGATAATGCAGCAATTGTTGGTCTTAATCCATGACCATAAAACCAGGATCAGAACAAGGCCATTTAGCCCATTCAATCATGGCCGATCGATTTTTCTGTGTCAAACTCATTCTTCTGCCTTCTCCCCTTAACCTTTAACACCTTTCCTAATCAATAATCTATCAATCTCTGCCTTAGAAAATACCCAGTGTCTTGGCCTCCACAACTGCGGCACGGTGGCGCAGCGGTAGAGTTGCTGCCTTACAGCGAATGCAGCGCCGGAGACTCAGGTTCGATCCTGACTACGGGCGCCGCCTGTATGGAGTTTGTACGTTCTCCCCGTGACCTGCGTGGGTTTTCTCCGAGATCTTCGGTTTCCTCCCACACTCCAAAGACGTGCAAGTTTGTAGGTTAATTGACTGGGTAAATGTAAAAATTGTCCCTGGTGTGTGTAGGATAGTGTTAATGTGCGGGGATCACTGGGCGGCGCGGACTTGGTGGGCCGAAAGGGCCTGTTTCCGCGCTGTAGAATCTAAATCTAAAAAAATCTAAACCGTCTGTGGCAATTCCACCCTCTGGCTAAAGAAATTCCTCCTTGTCTCCATTTTAAAGGAACATCTTTTTATTCTGAGGATGTGTCCTCTGCTTCTAGACTCTCCCATTACTGGAAACGTCCTTTCCACATCCACTAGGCCTTTTATTTTCTGGTAGGTTTCAATGAGATCCCCCCTCATCTTTCTAAACTCCATTGAATAGAGGCCCATAGCTTCAAACGTTCCTCATACGTTAACCCAATCATCCTCGGGATCCTTTCTCATAAACCTCCTCTGGACACTCTCCAAAGCCAGCATATCCTTCCTCAGATGTGGGGCTCAAAACTGCTCATAATATTCCAAATGTGGCCTCATCAGCCCCTGATAAAGCCCCAGCATTACATCCTTAAACAAATGGAAAAAGAACTGCTGGATGAACTCAGCTAGTCAAGTTGCATTTGTGGAGGCAAGGGGATCATCTACCAGAAATGTCAAGCAGATTCCAGCATCTGCAGCCTCTTGAGTCCCAGAAACTAGTTTTAGAATGATGGCTCCACTCTGCAAATTAGTCATTTTTGGAGAACTGGCAGGGTGTCGGCCATTCATGACAGGTTGCTTTTTTCCCGGAGACTCTGAAAACATAACCATAGTTATGAGGTTCTCTTGGTGGTGATGCTGTTAGTCAAACAGTGTTTTTTCTGTGCCTGGTTGTTCAGCCATCTTTTGGAGCACCATTTTCAGATTCCCTCTGAATCTACTTTGCTGCAAGGTAAAGCTGTAAATTAGCTGAGAGTTAAAGAAATAAAATAAATGTTTTTTAAAAATTATTTAATTACTGATTAGATGCTCATTAAAAGATCACTAATGCATAGATCTCTTCAAATCTCTAAACGAAACAAAACCATTGACATATTTAATATAATTATAAAATAACATTTACTCCTGTTGATTTTAGTCAGTTTCAGTCTGTTGAGTAATATATATGTTCAAAAATATTGCCTCCTGTCCACCACAGGCATAATAATAACTCCAAACACCCCTGAAGCATTAAATCATCTTGTACTCATAATAAATGTGTGAATATCTTTTCTTGTTAGAATCAGAACCATTCAAGCTTGAGGGTTATTGGCAGATTATAAATATGCCATTTTATTTATATTCAAATGAATACAAATAGGGGCTAAACTTAGTTCTTCCACGCAAGATTTGCAACTCTCCACCCTCCCATCCTCTCTTTTCCCTCCCACCCCCAAATTGAAATTGAGTGGGACTAGCTATAGTTTGACTTTCTTGAATTGACTTTCTCTCATCAGCAAGGTTGTACTTTTCAATATCCCTTAAATCGATTTTGTACTTTAGTCTGCTTTGGTAGTTAACCCTTGCACTCTTTAAATACTGGAGATGTGCCAGAAGACTGGAGGGTGGCAAATGTTGTGCCTCTATTCAAGAAGGTTCTGCAGGGAAAATGCTGGGAACTATAGGCCAGTGAGCTTAACTCTATAGTTGGAAAGTTACTAGAGAGTATTCTGAGGGATAGGATGCACAGGCATTTAGATGGGCAAGGACTGATTAGGGTTAGTCAGCATGGTTTTGTACATGGGAGATCATGTCTCACAAATCTGATTGAGTTTTTTGAAGACGTGACCAAAAAGGTTGATGAGGGCAGAACTGTAATTGTTGTATATGGAATTCAGCAAAGCATTTGACAAGGTTCCGCATGGTAGGCCGCTCTGGAAGGTTAGATCGCATGGATCCAAGGAGAAACCTGAATGGATAGAAAATTGGCTTCATGGAAGGAAGCAGAGGGTGATGGTGGAAGGTTGCTTCTCAGACTGGAGGCTTGTGGCTATATTGTAATAATTTACACCCAGAACAGGTTACGATCCTTGCAGGGACCCTCCAAATGATGTTCATCTTGTTGGTGCAGGCCATCATTCGCAGATTCCATCTTGGGGAAACTTGCTTATTTATAGATATTAAATGTACAAACTAAGCAAATACATATCCCGTTATTTACACAATGACAAACACTTAGGACAACAGACAAAATTAGAGTTGTAGGAAAGTTGGCTTTCACAAAAAGCTTGTCCTTTCTCAAATTTCCCTTGCAAATTTAACATCCTTCAGAATGCTGGGGTAACTCAGCTGGGTCAGGCAGTATCTCTGCAGCAGAGGAATAGGTGATGTTTCGGGTCAGAACCCTTCCTCAGACTGGGTGTGATGAAGTCTGAAAAAGGGTTACGACCTGAAATTTCACTCTTTTCTCCAGAGATGCAGCCTGACCTGCTGAGTTACTCCAGCATTTTGTGTCTACCTTTGGCAGACAAAGAAGTATTTGTATATATTTTCTCATTAAACAGAGCAGATTTTAAATTTACTCACAAATAATACTTTGAAAGAAACATACTAATACAACCCAGGTTATATTGTATAATTATGCTCCAAGTGTAAATTATATTTGCTTGAACTTTTCATTTTTAATGAGTTTGAGATGTTGCAATTTTTAACAGAGCAATTGGCTTGATAGAACAAAGCAAAATGCTGACTTTTACTTAAGCCCACTGACTTAACCTCCAGTAATGCACATTAGCCTTGGTATTATTAAACAGCAGGATTTATTGTACTAGATTTCAGTGCCAACATGTGCGAAAGAGGTTAGAATTCAGTGGAAGTGGTGGTAAGATATCTATGAACAAGATGATGTGCTGAAACGATTACATATAACAAAACAAATTGACCATCCTTGATACGGGGGTTGATTTTTATCGTTGTATGTGCTGTCTACAGTGATACATAGGTCCAAAGTAGAATATAATAAAAAGGAACTGCAGACGCTGGTTAACGCCAAAGATAGACATAAAGTACTGAAATAACTCAGCAGGTCAGGTGGTATCTCTGAAAAAAAAATGGATAGGTGACGTTTCAACCCAAAATGTCACCTATCCATTTTCTCTAGAGTTGCTGCCTGACCCACTGAGTTATTCCAGAATTTTATATCCAAAGGAGAATAGTTGTTTTTCACTTCACCTTTGCCTAAATACATCTTTCAGAAAAAGGCCTGTCAGATGGATGGCACAATTTTGAAGAAGGTAAGGGTGTACTTCCCTTTTTCCTGAGGCAATATTATCTCTCAAACAAAGTTACTGAAATACAATATTGTTCTTCAAGGGTGTGTGCTCTGTGCAAAGTGGCTGACCTGTTTCCTTCACTTATAGCAGTGACTAGATTTCAGAAGAACTTCATTGGCTACAAAGGACTTTGGAATATCCTGAGCTCTCAAAAATCTAGAATGCAGACATGCCAAGGGGAATTAAATATAAAATAGGGAGGTATACTTCAGTATGTATGTATTGTTGTAACCCTATTTGGAGTGCTGCATACAGTATTGTTCTCCTTTGGTGAGGAAGGATGTTAATGCATTGGATGCAATTCAGAGATTTACTAGACTGATAACTGGAATGTGGGTTGCCTGGCAAGGAAATGTTGAACAGTCCAAATCATATTCTCAGGAGTTTAAAAGAGTGACAGGGGACTTGATTGAAACATAGAAGATTCTGAGGACTTTCAACAGCATGGATCTGGGGAGAATGTTTCCTTTTGTGGAAGCAAATTCCTAAAATTTTTAAGCTAGAGGTAGGTCAATTCTTGATTAGGTCTGGGCTGGGATGTGAAATGCTATTTCAGGGAAACGGGAAAGCAGAGTTGACGATACAATCAGATCCGTCATGATCTTGGTAATTGATTGAGCAGGCTTGAGAGCCAGGTAGCCTAATCCTCCTCTTATTTTGTATATTCGTAGAAAGGGATAAAACCTGTTCGTTTTTGCAAGAAATTAATGAATATATTTGTCATAGGCATTCAGAGAAATCATTGGCAGAAAAAAAATTGTTAACATTTGCCTGCATTCTCCAACCTACATGTATATATTACAATATTTCACCTGTCCTAAGGATCACAGGTAGTAACAACTATGAAGGTGAGGCATTATCAAAAAATATCGGCAGAAGCAGATAAGAAGCTGGCAAACACAGTGTGAAATCAGATAGCAGATAATAATTCTTGCCGAAATAGTGGCTTGTGAAGCTTGTGATTAACCATGCCTTTCTGATACTGGAAATTATATATACATATACATTTGTTGCATCTGCAAAATACACCACAGTAACTGCGTTCTACCGGTCATGGAAGAGAGACCAAGGCTCAGAACATATTTTCTGTCATTTCCTCTTCTTTTAATATAATACAACTTTTGAAGTGAAGGCAGGTTTTATTTGAACCCATAGATGCAGAATAATATCTAAATCTGGCCTGGACGAAAAAAACATGGTATTTGAACTCTACAAAATAGGATTTTAGATTACTAATATAAACATTATATTTCAAGATGTATCATAATTAAGATAATACTGATTCACAATAAGGATTAACCCGCAAAATAATTATTGTCTTAAAAAAAGAAAGCCTATTCTACTTCCATTATAATGAAATGTATAATAAGCACAGGACTTTAGAAGGGCTGGGAGGGTTTGACATCATTTCGTAACCAAAACAATGCGTCAATATGAAGCAGGCATTTGGACAGATTTTAATGGGAAAATTTGGCACTTTGATGATGATAACATTAATTTTATAATAAGTTGAGGTCTACTTGTTAAAATTTATTTTCCCATCTGCTGTCATTTGGCAAGTAATCATTTCTGAGTCCGTCGGAAAATTGGGAATCTCTAAGGTTTGAAATCAGTGCATAGTGTTAGGAAATCTTTTGGTGTCTCCAGAACAGTAGTTCTATTTAGTTTTCAATATAGACCGTCCCTGGGTTCTGACAATTCCTGGGAACTGTCTGAAAGTCCATTACCCCAAATATCTGGGTTTTTTAATGATAGCCCAAATTGTATCCACAGACACTTGCTATTATTCTTTAATTTCATTGACTATTCATCCTAACACTACCTATAATTAAATTAATGAAATGTATATATAAATGAATACAGCAAAACACTTTTTTAAATCATAATCTTCAAATCTGCTTTAAAAATGTTTGGGAGAATTTGTAGAGAGTGGTATTTGCATGTGAGATCATCTTTAACCTAGGGAGACCCTAGGTTATCTTGGCTAGGAGACCAATGTTCCAAAGCATAACAGTCCCCAGGTTATTGTAAAGGTTTTGTTTCTGAGAATTGTCCATAAACCGCTTTTTCCATAAGTCAGAAATGAACAATTTCAATAAGGTCGATTATCATGAACATTTATTTATTGCCATACCCTGCATAGTTACAATGGTACAGAATCAGAATGTCACACGACTAGTGGCTAGTTTCAGTGGCCTTAAACTGTAAATGGATGTCACATTGTTTGATAAAGTATTTTACAAGATGAATAGAAGAGATTGCATTGTCAGTTTCCAAACCACATCTCTTAAATTGCCTCCCACCATGAACTGGCACCTACATTCTTAACAGACAATGGTCTCTGATTACTGCAGGAAGGTTACATGTAAACATTTTTTGAAGACTGGTTGTATTTTGAATTAATCATTATTCCATAACTCCTGTAGTTATTTCTATTTTTCTAACCAACTTTCCTATTCTAAATATTCTTTAAATGTTTATGGGAGAATTTGCGAAAAATTGGATTTCTGTAAATCGGGCATTCCGTATTCGGGCATCCCGTTTAGTTTATGGGAAGGAATTCTGAGTGTGACCCCCATTGCCTTTTTGCAGTTGATGGTAGTGAATATCTGGTGCACTTGCTGCAGCTGGTAGAATGGAATGTTGAGTGAAATCATCACGATGCAGTTCATTATAGGGAATGAAAATGATCGGGAATGTTGGCTGGGAGCCAGTGACTCCTGCAGTCAATAAAGGGTCTCGACCCGAAACATCACACATTCCTTCTCTCCAGAGATGCTGCCTGACCTGCTGAGTTACTCCAGCATTTTGTGATACCTTTGATTTGTACCAGCATCTGCAGTTATTTTCCTACATAGAAAGAGGTTGGGTGAGAGTTCAGCACCACCTGTAGTTGATAGTAGAGAACACTGCATGTGGGACCACCGCTGCCATGCAGTTGACAGTTGGAAATGTCTAGTGCAGCACTCTTTAGTAAGTGGAAAAAAGTTTGAGTATGTGACCAGTGCCTCCTCTAATTGATGGTGGGAGATGTAAGGTACAACACCTCTACATCTGATGGAGGGGAAAGTCAAGTCGAAACCAGCAGCCTCTGCAGTCAATGGATAGAACATGGAGTGAGCCCAGAGCCCCAGCAGTTGACAGACCATAGGTAGGAGAAGTAGGCCGTTTAGCCCCTCATGCTTGGTATGCGTTAAATAAAACCAGTTTTTACCTCATGTCATTTTTTTAATCAATACTCCTATTCCCTCCTTAACTTTGTCATTAGCAAAAATGGAAATATTACATTTGGACCATATAGCCAAATAGATATAAATTGTGAATACTATTGGGATCTGAGCACCAATCACTGCAGTACCCAATCGGTCTCAAAATACCAAACGGAGAGTGACCTGTTTACTCTTACACTTTGTTTAGTTTCTAAAGCCAAGGCCTACTGGATCTCCTGGTTGCTAACCATTTCAACTCCTCTCCACATTCCCACACTGACCATTTTACTCTGGGCCTCCTCCATTGCCAGAGGGAGACCACATGCAAACTGGATGAACAGCACCTCATATTCCGCTTGAGTAGCTTACAACCCAACAGTATGAACATTGAATTCTCCAGTTTTAGGGAACCTCCTATGTAAAGGCTCCCACTGACCCCCCTTTTGCCCCCACACCCCCACCTTTATTTCTCCCCTCTCACCTGCTCCTTCCCTGTGCCCCACCTCGATTCCAACATATTTCTCCCACCCCCTCTTCACTTCTGCTAGTTTCCTGCATCTAGCTCTGCAATTCACAACTCCAACCCTGTCGCACACCCTATGCTTTTATCTCCAGCCCTTGTTCCAATCATCGGCCTATCAAAATCCTCCCTCACCTGTGTCCATCTATAACCTGCTGCACTTTGCCCTGCCTCTCCCCTCTTTTAGCTTTCTTATTCTCCCTCCCCACCCTCTTCATAGTCTTAATTATAGATTTTCTACTGCTGACATCAGGTTGACAGATCATTAATCCCTTATTTTCTCCCACTCTCATTTTGTAAAAAAAGAGGATCACATTTACTACTCTATAATCTGCAGGAATCATTAGAGTTTGTCAGATTTTGAAAGATGATAAGCAAAGTTTATATTGTCTCTTCAGCCATCACTTTCAAACTTCTGCTGTGGATAAGCAGGTACTTATCTTTTTTTTAAATTTTCAAGTTCACTAACCTCTGGAATAACTTCTTCACTCATATCTATTTTTTATTTGCTTATATGCATGCGAACCTTGGTTCTTTAGGTGATTTGTTTGTATCTATCTTCATGGAAGACACAAAGTATTTGTTAAATTTCTCTACCATTTTCTTATTGTCCTTTATAAATTCTCCTTTCCCTGCCAACAAGTGCATATAAGTAGAAGCTCCTACAGTTTAATTTTACATTGTGGGAGACCAGTGCCCTTGCAATCGATGGAAGGAATGTCTGGTGACCCCATAGTTAATTGAAGTAAAGGTCAGGCAAAAGAATGGAAGTGCGAGTGGACTATTAATAAATATCCCATGTGGTTTGTAACAGGAGACTGTCACTCATTTTCAGATGATAACTAATGAGATTCTTGTGTCAACTGCAGCACCAAAAGGCAATGAGGTCCGTATTGGGAAATGATCAGTGTCTTCTGTAATCAATATAATGGAATGTCACATATAGTATATATGAGAAGCCCTTATTGTTAATTTCATGACCCCAATACATTTGAATTTCATCCCTATTTGGAACAATATTTGATTGGTTTGTATCCACCACATATAATCAAGTTGACCCAGCCAGCCCAATTCGATGCATTGAATCACTTTAAAGAAAAACATTGTACTTGTTAAACTGGAATTAGTCTTACTTATCCAAAAGATCCATAAAATGAAGATAAGACCAATGTGTTGCTAAGTGTTCAGCTCCTCAAAAGCAGACAACTGCTTCATTTGTTCCACCTGCATAGAATGTCTTCGCACCAGCTTCTTCTTGGCTTTCATGTCATTTCGCTTTGGTGAAGATGGTGCCATGGGAACGACAGACTTCAAGCACATGGTCAGAGGGGATGAAGGTTTGCTGTTGCAGCCAATGTCAGGGATGGGTGGATTGGGATTGACATTCAGTGGAGGCAGATGTCCTGGCCTTGTATGAGAGATGTGATCTAGAAGTAATGTTCCAGAGCCTCTCCTTTCAAGGAGACCAGGGGGCCTGCGGCGAACAGAACTAGGTGATGTGCTGGAGATGCTATCTAATGATTCACGAGAGCTATTCAACAAGGTCAGGGGAGAGGTATTATGTTTCTTTCTTTCAAAAGTAACTTTTATTGGATCAAAAGGAGTGGTGACTGAATCTGAATAAAGTTGGGAGTCTGAATCATAATGGTCATTGCCCAATCTTCTGCGGTGAACAGTGTCTCGCAAGCTCACTTGGCCAGTTGAAGCAAAGCTGCTGACGCTATCTTGCTCAGAAGGCAAAGTACTTCTTCGAGCTAAAGGCTGATGCTGTGCTTGGTTCTTCTCATAGGACTGCTTTCGGGAAACTGGTGCTGATGTGGAGGGAGTCCTACAAGTTGAGTCACCTACAAATGGGAAGGTAGATGGATCTTTACTTTCTATGCTGTTGGTCCTGGATAAAGTTGTCCGTTTGGGCAGAATCAACCCATTGATTCCTTGCATGATCTCTTCATCTGGACTAACCCTTTTGCTCTCCTCCTGGTAAGCAGACGCTGCAAGAACAGATGGAGCAATTAAACCCCAGGGCTCTGACTGAAGCCTTTTTAACTGTGGTAGTCGTGTCCCAATTCGTTTTGGATTGGCTTTTCTAGTTGGAGAGCCAAGATCATTGTGTGGTTTGCCAGTGTAACTTCCAGTTTGATGTGAGATTACCTGGAAGTTAAATGATTTTTCATCTTCCTGCTCACTGGTAGGTGATGGAGTCAAAGATGTCTTGAGCTCAATATCAGATGGGGACGTACACAGAGGCATATGTCTCTCTTCCAACTCTGGTGAAGGTGGAACATTTAGATACTGCTTGGTTGTTTTTGTACCAGAAGGAGATTTATCAGTAGTTATTATTATGACTTCTTTCCCTTTAGCTTTGCAAGCATTCAGCAGACATTTAAGGACCTCTTTGTCATCTGTGTTGATGGCATAAACCAACGCTGATGCACCAGAATGATCCTCCAGGCTTGGATCAGCTCCATTGGTCAGCAGCAAAGATACAGCTTCTTCTCCAGCCCTCTCAATACAGGCATACATTAATGCTGTTTTACCAGACTTATCTTGAATGTTTGGGTCTGCTTGATTTTCCAGCAGATATTTGATCATCTTGGCTTTGCTCACACTCTGCTGATCAACATGCCTGGTCATACAAGCCACCATGAGAGCTGTCTCTCCCCTTTCATTGCTTTCATTAATGTATGCTCCTCCTTCTAATAAAAGTCTGGTTAATCTCAACCTCCCCAACCACACAGCCTTTAGGAGGGAATTCCCATCGGTCCGTAGTTCAGTGGCATCAACCATGACAAGAGATATTATTGTATATCCTTTGGAAGCCTGATGGACTTGAACATCTGGGTTAAACAATAAAAGGCAACAATCAATAATATATCTAAAGTTCTAATACTGTCCTCGATGCACACAGATT
Source organism: Rhinoraja longicauda (assembly GCF_053455715.1). Lineage (NCBI taxonomy): Eukaryota > Metazoa > Chordata > Chondrichthyes > Rajiformes > Arhynchobatidae > Rhinoraja > Rhinoraja longicauda. Next base: position 15,347,474 of record NC_135985.1, read on the forward strand.
GTATATAATGTTCTATCATTTATCTGTGTAGAGTTACAAATTATAGAAATTACATGGTTCCTGGATTAGGGTCTAGGGATCAGGCAAGAAACAAAGACCAGATCAACTATGATCTTACTAAATAGAAGAGTAGCGTGAGGGAACAAGGCCACTTCCACTCCTGTTCTTATGTAGTTTCATTGCTATTTAAATACTGTTGGCTGATACTCTAGTACAGTGATTAGGGAGAGCTTAAATGGATGCCTTATAAGGAATGGTCAGACAAATCATGCTTGTATCTACAGGAGTTTAGAAAGGTGCTGGGGATATGGCAGAAACATTAGATCTTGAGGAATCGGGACAGGTTGGTGTGGAGAGAGAAACTATAACTAGGGCTCACTATTTAAAAATAAAAAGTCATTATTTGAGTTAAAGATAAAGTGAATTTATTTTATCTCAGGTGGTCGCAAGTCTTTGAACTCTTTCTCAAGGGAAACTATTCATCATCCCAGCAAGCAACTTCATGAGTCAAAACCCTCATCTATGATTTAAAATCTTCCCATTGTCTATATTCTCCTCCAGGTATTCAATCCTCTGGACTTCTCCACTCTCTTCTTGATAATCCCAAATTGAACCCATCCTCCAGTGGCAGCCAACCCTTTAGCTACTTGGACCTGGATCTCTGAAATTCCTTCCCTCAATCTTTCTGCCTCTCATTTTCCACATTTATTTTAATCTGTCACTCAGACTGTCTCAAACCCACTTGTGCTAATATCACCTGAGAGAACCCGGTGACATTTTTTCTTTGACAATAACCCTGTGAGGTGAGCCAATTAAAGGCACAATATAAATGGAAGTTATTGTCAATAAAAATTCCATCATATGCATTGTTTACCTTGCATTATGACAAGAAATAATACAACCCAGAAGGAGATGATGCAGCCATCAGGTCCATGCAGCAATTCCAGCAGTACCAGCAGTACCATTCTTCCTCTCCTGATTTCCCTGTAATCTTGCAATCTGCTCTCACTCTCATCTATCACCCCCCCCCCCCACACACACACACAATTTGATGGTTTGCCATTTACCTACGTTAGGGGTAATTTATAAGAGCCAGAATGTCTTTGGGATATGGGAGGAAAATGGAGCGCTGAAAGGAAACCGACATGGTCAGAGGGAGAACATGCAAACTTCACACAGACAGCACGGGAGGTCAGGATTGAAACATAGAAACATAGAAACATAGAAATCATAAAAAATAGGTGCAGGAGGAGGCCATTTGGCCCTTCGAGCCATCACCACCATTCATTACGATCATGGCTGATCATTCACAATCAGATTGAACCCTGCTTGTTTTAAATCCTACACTACTGTGTAGACCTTGACAGATGAATGACGAGATTTACATACTTATCTTTGAAAGGTTCAAACTGAGGATACAAGAAAATTCATTAGTAATTGTGTTTGCACATTTCTTCTTGGGGCGGTATGTCTGCTGCTGGTTCCCTTTATTCTTTCCATCTAATTGGAAATGTCTGAACTGGTTAATCTTGACCTGTGCTGTCACTCACTAAAGAGAGTTGATGGCCACGGTTAAGTAAAATACCATTTTCTTCAACGGTAGGGTAAGCATCATCTCATTTCAGTGCAACGTAATTATATTAAAACTGTGATTTTGGATGCAATCAGTTACAGTGCCCTCCATAATGTTTGAGATTTGTAATGGAAAAAATAGACACATCCTATCTGCTCAAGTTTAAACAAATGCCTCAAAACAGGCCTGACAGAGCATCACCAGAGAAGACACCTAGCAACTGGTGATGTCCATGAATTGCAGACTTCAAGTAGCCATTGCATGCAAAGGATATGCAACAAAATACTAAACATGACTACTTTCATTTACATGACATTGCTGTGTCCTAAACATTATGGTGCCCTGAAATGGGGGGACTATGTATAAACACTGCTGTAATTTCAACATGATGAAACCAAAATGTATAAATATGACCTTTATTAAAATCTGACAATGTGCATTTTAACTACATGTGTTGTTTTCTATTACAAATCTCAAATTGTGGAGTACAGAGGCAAATAAATAAATGATGGGTCTTTGTCCCAAATACTATGGAGGGCACTGTATAAAGTCTCAGAATGTCAGTCAGGTCCCAATGGTTTAAGATGAAGCTACTTTCCGTGTTTTGGACAGTAGATGGCGCAGCTGTCCATGTGAGCAGCAAGATTAGGGAAATGCACAGGCGTTTGCCCTTAGGATGTTGCCGTTGCTGATGTTGTTGTTCGTCACTCGTTCTCAAGTGAGACCGTGACATCTAGTCTACATTGTTGCGATGAGTACGGAGATGGCTGATTAGACCAAAGTTCCTTTCATACAGGTAGAAGTGGTGGAAGGATGCTGCAGCATCAGTGGTTCCAGAACCACTGCTGATATTAGAGTATTGAATACTGCACTGCATTGGACCATGTATAGCATAGTATAACAATGTTGTTGGAAATAATCAAGTACGCTCGGCAAGTCAATTCAGGTGCAGCAAATGTCAAAATGCATAATAATCAATCTTAATTTTAACCTCTCCAATCGAATTGGAATTAATGTTAGGTTTGAATTAACCAGTTCTGACAGTTTTACTTGTTACAGCCTCCTGTTCGCTGGCTCTGTGGATTTCAGAATCCTTGTTCTCATTTATAATCTTTCTGCCTCGCCATTTCTTTAACTGTTTAGTGGAATCATAGAACTGTTAAATAATCAAAGGATACACCAAGCCATCCTGGCGGCTCATTACCCCATCTTTTCATAGAGCTTTGAAATTTACTTTTCCATAAATTATTCGTTTTCCCTCAATAGATTTCCTAAATAATTGACTTTTGAAGGCCCTCAGTGCCTGTTTCCCACCGCCCATACAGGCAGCGAGTTCCAGACCAGAACCGCTCACTGTTCACAAATGAATTCCGCCGTCTCTTTAAATTCGTGTCTCCTGCTCTTTGAACCAGTTGACACTGGGGACAAATTCTCTGCATTTTTCCCATGTAAAAGAATCATAATGTGGCGCCCCTCTGTCAGGTCCCCTCTCAACCTGTCTGAAGATGGGGAACAACAACAGCTTCTCCAGACCAACCTTAGAGCTGAAATCTTTCATCCCAGAGTGGTTGTATCGCCAAATCCTCTTTGGTTTAGCACAACTATCTCCCGTCCCTTCTCCCGCGTGGTCACCATCTCCTGAGCCCTCACTCTGTGAAACACCAATCGTTGAAAGAAAAAGGTCGCCTGTAAAATGCCAATCCTTCGATAGGCATTAATTGATGAAAATGTTCTTAATTTTCTTAATAATTTTCGGGTCCATTCTGCACTTTATTTTAATTAAAGTATTTAATTTTAATTAAATATAAATTTTAACATTATAATGACCAACCGGAGCTAAAAACTAATTGATTTATACAGGAAAATATCGGGAATGGAAATTAGTTAATTAAATTCAGAACATTAGCACTAATTTGAATTGATATTCAGAATTACAAAATGAACATGCAAACCAAAGAAAAAATAAAGTCACTATCTTTACCCTAATAACCTGTTATTGAGAAGGGTGTGTCGGACATCAAATACTGAGGCTTTGAATGTGAGGGTAAGAAAAGCAAAGACAAGAGGAACCGAATATCTTGTGGTGGGGACCGACAGATATCGAGGGAGATGGAGACAGACAGACAGAGACGTCGAAGAAATATAAACGGACAGGCGGGGAAACAGAGGAGACGCACACCAGAGACAAACCAGCAATTGTGGCTGTTGATAAATCGTTAGGGAATGGTCGCTGTCCACGGTGCTGATTTCACAGCCTCCCCACTATCCCTTTTATTAACGGCTCTGGGTGTCGAATCACCCTTCTTCCGTCCCTACTCAACCCTTTCGAACATCTTGCCGCTCACATACAACCAACAAACCAATCCTCATCACCATTGGAACTTTAACTCCGCATCTCTCTCCGCAGATGCTGTCCGACCCGCTGAGAATATCCTGCACTTTCTATTTATATTTATTGGGCTCCGTGCAGCCTCTCACTAGCCCCCACCTCAATCCTGCAGTCTGCCTCCTTCCAAATCCCCTTGGTATCTCTTTCCTGCCTTCCTCTGTCTGGGGGACGCCTCGTGTACTACCCGCATTGTGCTGCGGGCAGCCTGTTTACCATTCGTCAATGTGTTCGCTCTAATTCTTGTGCAGACGCTCACTCCTGTTGCCTTCCAGTGTGGGAATCAGAAAGCGCAACGCCAATGGGGGACAGGTCCGCTCGCCTTCAGCCTTGTGCGAGCGGAAGGGGGTTTGAACCAGTGACAAGGGTTCTTGTCTCTGATTCCCTAGACCCACGGGGGCAATACCGAGGGGGAAATCATCCCGTGGGCATTCTCGGGTGAAGGGGAGGGAATCGACTAAAATGGTACAGAAGTCCAATATTTCCAGCGATCCGTTCTCCAGGCTGTTTCCCGGCCCCCCGTTTGAATGACTCATTGTAGATTCAATCCTGCAGATCCCCGGGTCAGTAAACTGCAGATCTCTTGATCGGAGGGAAAACCCCGCCAAAGAGGGATCAATTGGGAAATGTTGCGGACACCCGGTCGTCCCCCTGAAGACATTTAAAAGTAAGCCTCGGCGAGAAAAGCAACTCTCTTGGACCAGACAGAGTTAAAAGCACGCCTACACTAAAATGCTTTGCTGTTGCCGAACTCCGCAATATCTCCCCCCGGGGGACAGAGCTAAGGGAGGGGGAGCGGGGGCTGCTAACTGGAAAACTAAATACATATATAAAAATCTACATTTAGCGATCTAGGCTGCTCACACAGAGATCGTAACAGATTCTTAAATCGTCGATAGGGATTTCATTTAATAGCATTTAAAATTGCCGCTCTATTTCATGTTTTTTAAATAAGATGTTTTAAAAGATGGAAAATAAGCAGACTTACGCGTTGGGACAGAGCTCGACATCGATGCGGCGTTGAACAGACCATGGTGTCTCTCTCTGCCTGTTGAAGTCTCCGAGAGCCTTGTTCAATGTTGCTATTTAATCCAAAAATAAAACATCAAGAAGTCGATTTATTTCCCGACTGCGGCAGCACGGGGAGAGGAAAGCAATGTGTGCAGGGTTACGATCGTAGCTCCGGCAGGTAGAGGGTTTTATTTACATGTTGAAATGGGAGGCGATCAGTGGAATCTTGCAGGTGAGACCTGCCGGTGGCGTTGCCCCTCTCGGGTCTGGACAGCGTTGTTTTGGCTTGTGCTGTGTTTAGGGTGAGCTCAGATGGAGAGATAGGGTTTATAAATATCCGTTTCTTTCATTTGTCAGAAGAAGTACGATAGCGTGCGCGTCATGAACGTCATCCCCAAAATAAGCACGTAACCAGTGTGGTAAGTATTTTTGCCCCTCTGTTCTTCACATCTTCTAAAAATTACTCTTCTGTGTAAATATCACCTCGTCAAACGTAATCAGTCATGAAGTGTCTGCTGTATTCAGGTTATTGAGGTAAGAACTTTGGAACAATTCAACATAACTTGCCTGGAAATTGCTTGCTTCTCAGAAGGAATGGTTCGGGAGAGGTCTGCACTTTTATCCCACTGGGCAGTTCAGGATGGTCATCAGTTGGTTTTGATGTGGAGGGGGCAGGAGGCGAGTTTGGCCGGACGGTTGCAAATTCCTCGACCTTGGATGCTTAATCGCCTTCCGCATGTGGCGTGCAGTCACATTGAGGCTCTCGTCTCAGTTCACTTTATGACACTGTGTTACAAAATGCAACAAATGGACCTTACGCAGATGTCAGCCATTCTCTTAAGATCCGTTGAAAGGATCTCCGAATCACAACTTGACGAAGATCAGACAAAGTATCCTGGTTGATTAATGTCCGATTTGATGTTCTTTCATCTGCGATCATGTTATGAGAGTCTCTGAAACACTACGGATTGGCTGGGAGGGAATGCTCACTCGTTGCCTTTAGAGCATTTCTCTGTTCACCCCCAACTGCTTACAGTCCAGAGAAGAGTCGCTGCACAAGAAGGGAGCAAAGCAAAATACTATAGTATGACTTCGATGGTTGGTAAGATTTTAGAGTACATCAGAGTCCATTATAAAGGATGACGTTACGGAGTACTAAGTTCACGATAAAATAGGCCGAAGTCAGCATTGCTTGACAAATTTGCTGGAATTCTTTGAAGAAGTAAATAGCAGGACAGACAAAGGAGAGTCAGTAGACTTTGTTTACTTAGATTTTCAGAAAGCCTTTGATAAGGTGCCACACGTTAGGCTGCAAAGGAAGATGAGAGCCCACGGTATCAAAGAGCAGGTACGAGCATGGATATCAGGTTGACTGGATGGCAGAAGATAAAGAGTGGCAATAAAGGGGGCTTTTTCTGGTTGGCTGCCAGTGACTAGTGGAGTTCTGCAAGGGTCGGCGCTGGGACCGCTACTCTTCACTTTATATATTAATGATTTGGACGAGGGGATTGAAGGCTTTGTGGCATTTTTTTGTGGATTACACGAAAATAGGTGGAAGGGCAGATCGTGTAGAGAAAGCAGGGACTCTGCAGAAGGACTTGGACAGGTTCGGAGAGTGGACAGAGAAGTGGCAGATGGAATATAGTGTAGCAAAGTGTGGAGTCATGTATTTTGGTCGTAGGAATAAAGGCGTAGACTATTTTTTAAATGGGGTGAGAATCCAGAAATCGGAAGTGCACGGGGAATTGGGAGTGCTAATGCAAGATTCCCAAAAAATTAAACTGCAAGTCGAATCAGTAGTAAAGAAAGCAAACTCAATTATTTCAAGAGGGCATGTATACAAAAACAGGGATATCATGCTGAGGCTCTATAAAGCGCTGGTAAGGCCGCATTTAGAATATTTTGAGCAATTTTGGGCACCATTTCTGAGGAAGGGTGTGCTGGCTCTGGAGAGGGTCCAGAGGAGGTTTACAAGAACGACCCCAGGAATGAGTAGGTTAACCTATGATGAGCGTTTGTCGGCACTGGAGTTTAGAAGAATGATGGGGGATCTCATTGAAACATACAGAATAGTGAAAGGCTTGGATGGAGTGAATGTGGAGAGCATGTTGCCACGAGTGGGAGGGTCCAGGACCAGAGGTCATAGCCTCAGAATTAAAGACGTTCCTTTAGGAAGGAGATGAGGTGAAATTTATTTAGTCAGAGGTTGGTGAATCTGTGGAATTCCTTTCCACAGAAGGCTGTGGAGGCCAAGTCTGGATATTTTTAAGGCAGAGGTAGATAGATTCTTGATTAGTACAAGTGTCAGAGGTTATGGGGAGAAGGCAGGAGAATGGGGTTAGGAGGGAGAGATAGATCAGCCATGATTGAATAGTGGAATAGACTTGATAGGCCAAATGACCTAATTCTACTCCTATTCCTTATGACCTTATAGTTTGGCAAAAACAAACCTGCCAAAAAGGTCACTAAACTTGCAGCTTGCAAACCTTTACTAAAACCAAATAATTTACCACAAGAAGTGTTAACTCCCTAGTTTGTCTGGTGGTGACTATTAGTGCTGAGGGTTTTTTGGAGCTGAGCTGGAACTGTCACAGGCGTCAGATCTCATCAGCAGCCACGTTAACATTTTCAACAAAGCTTTGAGTCATCGAGAAGCAACCAAAGAGGTTCATGTCGGTTCCAATCTCCCATGACCAGAGTTCTCAGAGTGAAACATAAAAAACCCATTTGTATATCCACATTGCTGAACTTAAAAAAAACCAACAGAAAAACTAAAATAAAAACTGAATTTACCTGTGGAGAGGAGAAGGTTATAGAGTCATAGAGTGATACAGTGTGGAAACAGGCCCTTCGGCCCAACTTGCCCCCACCGGCCAACATGTCCCAGCTACACTAGTTTCACCTGCCTGTGTTTGGTCCATATCCCTCCAAATCTGTCCTATCCATGCACCTATCTAACTGCTTCTTAAATGTTGGGTACTGATGTATTGTGAAAAACACTGTTTTCATAATCATAATCATCATTATAATCATACTTTATTAGCAAAGTATGTTTTGCAACATACGAGGAATTTGCGTGCTATCCAGGCAAATCATACCACATATCAGAACAATAGGTAGTGCACAAGAAAAAATAAACATAGTTCAGAATATAGTGTTACAGCTACAAAGAAAGTGCAGGTAAATAAAACAGTGCAAGGGCAACAAAAAGGTAAATTGAAAGATGGGAAATTCATGCTTAGTATCTTAGCATGCAACAAAATACTTTTCACTGTACTTTACTACACGTGACAATAAACTAAACTAAATTAAACTGTATAAAATTATGAGAGGCATAGATATGGAAGATAATTAGTCTTTTTCCCAGGTGAAGTAGTCAAAAACCAGTGGGCATAGGTTTAAAGTAAGAGGGGGAAAGTTTAAAGGAGATTTTGCGAGGCAGGTTTTCCACATAGGGAGTGATGGGTTCCTGAAGCACACTGCCAAGTAGGATAGGGGAAGCAGTTACGATAGTAACTTTTAAGAAACATTTAGACAAATACATAAACAGGCATGAAATTGAGCGATTCAGACCATGTGCATGCAGATGGGATTAATTTGGACTGGCATCATGATTAATGCAGACATGGTGGGCCGAAGGGCCTGTCTCTGTGCTACACTCACTGTTAAATGTTCTATTAGATTACAATGGATTCCACATGTGATTCATACATTAACCATACCTCTATCCTTTGAATGTTATCCTTCAATCGCAGATTATGTAGAATATCAACCAAAATAATCTGTTTGGGCCATGGATTGAGCCTGTTTCTTATTCACTGGCAGTTTAAAATCCCAAAATAGATCCTTTTAATATTTGTTGCAGTGCTAATCTAAATCTCACCCTGTGACTCATTATAAATATAAATATATTTATAGACTCATTGAATATGTTTTGCTGTTCAGTTGTCAGTTACCTAGAGTTCAAATATAGGGATGTTAATTCTGTATAGTGTGTAGTATCTCAAAAAGTATTGTGAACAATATTGATAATTATTCTTGGAGGGGCTTATCTACATTTTGCTGTCTGTTACTGACACCATGAAGCTTAAATCAAGCTGAGACTGAAGTATTTGGAAGTGAAGGAGTCCTTGTAGCTATTATTCTCAACAGGCTGAGAAGCTCTTCACGGAAACGTCAAAGAAACACTTTGGAGGTATATAGCTTTCGTAGAGTAGAGGGGGAGACATTGTTTCCAGGATGATCACTAACTGGTTTGCATAGATTTGGGGTTATTGGTGGCAGAACTAGAGGAGATCTGAAGAGAAAGGTTTCCGACAGGATATTGAGATGTAGAACATGCTGCTTGAAAGGAAGATGGATAGATAAATACCCTGTGAGAGGAGAATGTAGTGGGAAGAAGGCACAGACATCGCTGTGCACACTGAGGAAGGACACAGCTTTTGAAAGGAAGGATATGGTGGGTGGAAGAAAGGGCAGGATTTGGAAGCAAGGAAGGTGGGTGGACGGAAGGCCACGGTGTGTTGAAGTAAGGTTGCGCTAAACAAGGTCCACCTTGAGGCACTGTTGGTGTTCCCATTGCCATTGTTGCAGTACCAGCTACAATCTCCCTTTTCACCAAAGTTCTGCAGCCTACAAGCTCAAACAACATACACACCAACCTTGGCATCTTATTAAAAATCAAACAGGCATAGGCTCTGTCTAGTTACCTATAGCCCACATTCCCTTACTGGCATCCTCCTACCTCTTTTCATTGGCATAGCCTTGTTTTCATTTCTTAGGTTTCCTGGGGTAACTATCAATTCATCTCAGTCTTTCCCTGTGGGAATCAGTCTCACATTTTCCCCAGGCTCTGGGTAAATAAGTTGTTCCTGAAACCCTTGTGGGATTTATTAGTCACTGTCTTACACTAACGACCCCATTGTGGTTTGTCATACGTGGCAATATCTCTCTTCCAGCTGATTAAAATATTTTTCATATTTGCAAAATTATATCAGATCATCCTCAATGTTCTTTTCTGGAGAAAAGTACTCAGCTTGTCCCCCTTTATCGCAGTACTGGTATCAAAGTTGTAAACTCATATCAGAATGTATTTGTCCAACAAATATATACAGTTTGGAATCATCACTGTGGAGCCTTTGGTCAGGTCCATGATCAATGGAATCCCTCCATTGCAATATCTCCATGTAATTCCATGGTTAACCATTATATCATCTCACACTCACCTGCACTGTGCTCCAATGTGACAATCACATCCTCGGAAAAAGACTGTATGTCACCAACACTGTAGTCGTCACTGACCTCCAAAGCATTACCGCGGGCTATTGTAACCCAAGCTGGAATCCACCCAGATTTCCTATAATATGAAATTCGCAACAATTGACGTGTTTTCCTGCTCAGTTTAGAGAGTGGCTCCACAGTCGGGCGTGTCCAGCTATCATATCATCATATCATATCAGATATATACAGCCGGAAACAGGCCTTTTCGGCCCACCAAGTCCGTGCCGCCCAGTGATCCCCGTACATTAACACTATCCTACACCCACTAGGGACAATTTTTTTTTTTTTTTTACATTTACCCAGCCAATTAACCTACATACCTGTACGTCTTTGGAGTGTGGGAGGAAACCGAAGATCTCGGAGAAAACCCACGCAGGTCACGGGGAGAACGTACAAACTCCTTACAGTGCAGCGCCCGTAGTCAGGATCGAACCTGAGTCTCCGGCGCTGCATTCGCTGTAAAGCAGCAACTCTACCGCTGCGCTACCGTGCCGCCCCGCTGCGCTAATGGGTTTCAGGGCTTGGTTTCTCAACCATCCGCTCCCTGTAAAACGTTCTGAAGGATTCTTAATCCCCTCTTTCTCCCTTTGCCCTGAAGGAACAGGGATGTTACACAGTCACACTGAACCACTGACCACTGAAAATGTTATCAATCTATGCACCAATGTTCCTCCAAACAGTTACTGGTGTCTCGCCTTTTTATTGAGTATTGTCACTCCAAGAAAGTCTGACTTTAGTGATATAATATAGGCAATATTAATGTTCAAATGCTTTCCAAGTACAATGACATTTTCCCCATGCTGATGAAGCATGTTCCAACCCTGACCCTGGTACTTGAGCTATCGCCCTAAATGTCTATAATAGCTTCTGTCGTTGTATTTGAATTGAAGTTATTGATCAAACTTCGAATAATGCACAAGGTGACAGAATGGACATGGAGCTACTGATTATTGAGAGTTATGAATCTATGTAGATTACAGTCTGTTACCTGTTTCACACACTGCTGAATTGGATTGGATTCAGTAACATTTTACACTCACTCCTTGCCTTACTAGCTGATATTGAGATTGCTTTTTAGTTGTTGCTTCATTTAGATGATTAAAGCTTCAGTTAATAATATTGCTTATGAATAGGAACAAGTGGTATTGATAGTCATTATTTATTCAAGCACAGCAGTGCAAAAGAGAAGATTCCAGGGATAATTAATGTGGTTACGGTACAAGAGACTGCAGATGCTGGAATCTGTAGCAAAAGAAGAAGAATTCAGTGGATCAGGCTGCATCTGTGGAGGGAAATGGCCAGTTAATGTTTTTAATCGAGACCCTTCATCCAGACTTAATTTTGACATAATTCACATAATTCAGGAAGTTTCCACTAGTGAGAGAAACTAGGACCAGAAGTCATACTCAGAATTAAAGGGCATTCCTTTAGGAAGGAGATGAGGAGGAATTTCTTTAGTCAAAGGGTGGTGAATCTATGGAATTCTTTGCCACAGAAGGCTATGTAGACCAAGTCAATGGATATTTTCAAAGTAGAGATAGATAGATTCTTGATTAGTACGGGTGTCAAGGGTTATGGGGAGAAGGCAGGAGAATGGGGTTAGGTGGGAGGGATAGGTTAGCCATGATTGAATGGCGGAGTAGACTTGATCGGCTGAATGGCCTAATTCTGCTCCTATCCCTTATGACCTTATTGTCTTAGCTCTTAGAACCAATCAGGTCACTGCTAGATGTGTTATGTTTCATGCTGTCCCTTCTAAGCTTTAATTAAATGCTACACAGTAAACAGTGGAAATCAAAATGCTGGTTTCTGGTTCATCCTATTGTGATTACAAATTTCATGCTTTCACTTTATGGTTAGCAAATAGTTATAGTGAGTCCCAGTGAGAGAGACAATACCAAAAAAAGAAGGGTTGAATGTGAATCTTTGGAAAAGTACACAGAGCAATCAATGATACAGAGCAGGATGCTCAGTGTGTGAATGCTTCTTCCTGTTTTAGATGTTTTGCCTCCCAGAAGTCTGACTGAGTGCAGATGTCAAAATAATGTTAAAAAATGCCCTGGATCAAGACTAGGTCTTTGCTATTTGCATCACATCTAGTAGCTACCATTTTATCTACGGGTCATGTAACTAGCAATCCAACAAGTAACATAATCCTGTCTGCTGACATTGTGAGCACAATCCTACTCTACAGCTGAGTGTGCTGAACCACCGTAGCACTATGCACCCAGCTCCACTTAGGCTTAGCAAGTGTGAAAGCACACTATTGGGATCGATTCTGTCTAAAGAAAAATTTGAGAGAAAATTTGCTGCACCTGATATTGGAGAGAGTTAAACAGAAAAGTAATCAGCAACAGGTTGTCCGACCCACTTTTAACTCTCAAAAAATCTTCTCACCTAACATCTAATATCATATGCTTATGACTCATTTTATGACATCGCAATTCTAAAACTCTCAGGGTTGTGTTCATATCACTTCCTTCCTTCTCTCTGACCTCTTCTAACTTTACAACTCTTCAAAATCTTTACACTCCAGCAACGGTAGACTTTTGCACATAACCTCCCTCCCCTCCCTGATATTAATTGAAGATTGTGCCATTTGCTGAACTCCACAAACCTTTCCACCTCCATAAAGGGTCGGCTTATCAGCAGAAGAAGAGAGTAGCAGTAAACGGTTATTTTTCAGACTTAAAAATGAAGGGTATGTGTGTTCCCCAGGGGTTAGTGCAGGAACCACTGCTTATTTGATAAATGTCAATGACATGGATGTGGACATGGTAAAATTTCAAAATGTTCAGTTGATACTAAACTGTGATGTGTTGCAAAGACTTCGGGCAGTGACTGCAAGACAGAATGAGCAGCCAGTTTACAGATAAAGTTTAATGCAGGGAGGCATGAAATAATGTATTTTAGGGAAAAAAAATGAGAAGGGGCAATGTAATGTAAATGTGACAGTTTAAAAGATATGCTGAAACAGAAGGCGATCTGTCTGTACTTGCAATAGTCTTTGAAAGCAGTAAGACCTTTCAAAAGAACAATTAACAAAATATTCGGGATTGTGAAATTCATAAACAATGGGAATCTTTGGGAGATTATCTTGAACCTGTTCAAAATTCTGTTTAGGCCAAAGCTGAACAGTTGCATCCTATTTTCCTCACCAGACTTTAAGCGGGGTATGAAGGATCTAGAGAGGGTGCAGACATATTTACGGGAATGATTCAAGGATGAGGAATATCAAGTCCAAGATAAAACTGGAAAACCTGGAGTTGTTTTCTAAATGCAATGAAGTACAGATGCTGACAGTCTGATGTCAAATAAGAAATTGCTGTCAATTTTCAGCAAGTTAGCCAGCATCTGTCCCTGGAAAGAGAAACAGATGAATGTTTTGCGCCGAGGACCTTACTGTTCTATGGACCATCATTGACTTGAAACATTAGCCTGTTTTTCTTTCTCCACAAATACTACATGAACTACTGAGTATTTCCAACATTCTCCATGTTCATCTTGAGTTGTTGGGAGGATGTTTGCTTGAGGTGATCAAGATAGATTGAGGCAAAGAAAGTCAAAGGAAAGTCCCATTAGCAGATGTTCAAAGACCATGACATAGATTTAAAGCAATGGGCAAAATATTTAGGAAGGGAATGAGGACAAAGCCTCTGGATGTGACTGGTGGGTTTAACAAACAGATCAATCAGGACTTTCAAAAGGAAACTCTGAGATACGTGAGGGTATATAATTTTCAGGACGGTGGAGAAATAGAGAAGGAATGGGATTACTTATTTATCTGGCCCAGCAAAACAGGAATCAAAAGTGGCATCACAGGTAGATAGGGAGGTGATTGATGAAGGCTTTTGGCACATTGGCCTTCATTAGTCGAGAAATGGACTATAGAAGTTGGGACATAATATTACAATTGTACAAGACGTTGGTTAGGTGCACTTGGAATATTGTGCTCAGTTTGGGTCACCCTAGTATAGGGAAGAGGCCATTGAACTGGAAAGGGCACAGAGAATATTCACAAGGATGTTACCAGGACTCGAGTGCCTGAGCTATAGGGCGAGAGTGGGCAAGCCTGACATTATTCCTTGGAGCTCAAGAGGCTCAGGGATATAGAGGTGTGTGGTGCGTCGAAAAAGGCCCGAAATAAAGGCGAGGAGCCGGGTATTTCGGGAGGTTTGATTTTATTACGGTTGTCAGACCGGTCAAGTCTGCCAGAAGACAATCACGCCCAAAACCTCGTCCTTTATAACTGTAGCAAAGGGCCGCCCCCCTGGACCGGTCCATTCCCGTGCCGAGGGGTCGGTAGTGGTATGGCCCGACCCTTGGGAGCCATCGGCCCTCCGGGACTGCGCCTATGTGTTCCTGCGCCGTGACGCCCACCTCACTCCAGAGGCCATATGAGGGCCCGTACCGGGTGCTGGAGCACGGGCAGACAACCTTTGTCTTGGACATGGGGGGCCGGCCGGAGCCCGTGTCAATTGACCGCTTGAAGCCGGCCCACTTGGCGGGTTGCCCAGCCTCGGCCACGAGGTCGCCCCCCTTTGCGGGTCCCACCACCTGTCCCTCCACCTGTCCCTCCAACTGTGCCTCCGCCGGCCCCGCTGTCGGCCGACTTTCGTACGCCGTCCGGTCGGGTTGTGCGACCACCAGTGCGTTTCGTGCCTCCGGTTCTGGGGGGGGGGGGGGGTCCTGTGGCGGCTCCCAAGGGTCGGGCCATACCATTACCGACCCCTCGGCACGGGAATGGACCGTTCCAGAGGGGCGGCCCTTTGCTACAGTTATAAAGGACGAGGTTTTGGGCGCGATTGTCTTCTGGCAGACTTGACCGGTCTGACAACCGTAATAAAATCAAACCTCCCGAAATACCCGGCTCCTCGCCTTTATTTCGGGCCTTTTTTTGACGCGCCACAGGTGTATAAAATCATTAGGGGAATAGACTGGATGAATGTGAATCTTTTTCCCCAGAGTAGGCGAGTCAAAAGCTAGATGGCATAGGTTTAAGATGAGAGTGGAAAGATTTAATAGGAACCTGAGAGACAACGTTTTCACACATAGTGTGGTGGGAATATGAAGCTGCCAGACAAAATAGTTGAGGCAGGTACTCTAACAACATTTTAAAAACATTTGGACAGGTACATGGATAGGAACGGTTTAGAGGGATTTGAGTCAAATGGGAATGAGTGGGACTAGCTTAGATGAGGCATCTCGGTCAGCATGAATGAGATGTGCTGAGGGGCCTTTTTCTGTGCTGTATGACGATAATCCTGAAAATGGTCAACATGGATTCTGTGGGTTGCATGGTCACCTTTTGTGCCATAATAATCCTATGATTCCATCTATTGCTTCTTTAAGAGCAAATTTTTAAGTCCCATTTTACTTATCCTAAGATTGCGCATGACATTTGTGTGAAATGTGTGGAATGTTGCATTGCATCAAATGTTCTATACAATTGGATGTTGTTGTTGTTGCTCTGGTTTGTCAGTTGTCAGATACTGGCTGAGACTGAGTGAAAGGTAAAGGTGCATTTGTTTATTATGTGGTTGTGGAGGTGGAATTGAACTTGCTTATGTTACCATGACTATGAAAGGCAAATATAATGAAGGCTAATCAATGGGAAACAGTTTCAATGCTCGATCTCATTTTATTTTCCTTTTTAATAAATTGAAAATCTGGGATGTGCTACATTTCGCTTGACTTCAATGTGTTCTTATTCTGAGCCGACAGCTAAAGATCACCATGGTTATTGCTTCATCTGTTTCTATTCTGGAGGTCAGATGCAAGTAGTGAGCAGAATTTGTGAGTAATTAGGCTGATCTGGATGTGACTGATGGTTATGCAAATAAAACAATGACAATAATCAACATGAATTTTGATTACTTCATGCATTCATCAGCATATACACAGAATTCACTGGGTAGGATTTTTGCTCAGTACATTCAGTGTAATAGTGCTAGGTATCAAACTGCTCCAGAAAAGTTACAACAGTGCATATGTCGGAGAAGCACCGAGTGTTTCACATGGTCAGAGGTGAAGGATTGAAACAATCACAATCACAATCACAATCACAATAATACTTTATTAGCCAAGTAGGTTTTGTACAATACGAGGAACTTCATTTGCCATACAATAGAAAGCAACAGGACACACAAAATACATTTTAACATGAACATCCACCACAGTGACTCCTCTACATTCCTCACTGTGATGGAAAGCAAAAAAAAAGCTCAGTCTCTCCTTTCTTTGTCCTCCAGCAGTCGGGAGCCTCTAACCTTCCGTTGACAGGGCGATCTTAACTCCCATAGCCGGTGGCGGGCCTTCCTCATCGGGGCAATCAAGCTCCTGCATCGGGAAGGGGGGGATCTCAGCTCCCCCATGCCGGGCGAACCACCCCAGGTCGGGGCTAGTCGAACCTCGTGCAGCTTTTGGAGCTCCCTACCAGTCTCAACCCGAGAATGCGAGCTCCTGATGTTAAAGTCTGCAGGCCGCGTTGGAGCGTCGATCCCAGGCAGGGGATTGCATGCTCGGATGTTAAGTCCACGCCCCGCTGGGGCTCTGTCAGTCCCAGGCGAGGCCTCCAGCTCCACGATGTTGGGTCGCAGAGCGACCGGAGATACGACCCGCAAAACAATCGCATCTCCGGCAAGGTAAGAGATTGAAAAAAAGTTTCCTCGACCCCCTCCCCCACCCCCCACATAAACCAAACATTTACACAAACTTTTAAAACTTACCAAAAAAAACAAAGAATTCGAAAGGGAAAGACAGACTGTAGGCGAGGCAGCCATCGTGCGGCGCCCCCTGGTGGATCCGTGTTCTCTTTTACTGACTCAGGTGAACATTGAAGATACCTGTTTCTATTCAAAATAGCGCTGAGGCTGATCAGCATTCCTTCCCCAGGATATGTACAGATTGAGAGGGAAAGTGGGATTGGTACAGAGTCAGCCATAGGATAGTGCTAGTCACCACTTAGCACTGCTCGTTATTGACGCACCACATTTATATTTATATTTCTCACCCTGTTTCCTACAATCACTTTCTAATGGCAGTCCTCTTGCCTTTCACTTGATCTGTCTTGGTGTATCTCCATATGAGCTTTGTCTAATGCTACTCTCCCCAGCTTTGCTTTGAATATTATAACCCCTTCCATTCATCGGCCCTTTCATCGGCCTGCTCGGCTCGGCCCTGGGACTTTCCATCGCCCGGTGGGGGCTTCAAAAAGTTGGGAGCCTCGATCACCTCGTGGCACCACGGGAGAAGAATGAGGAGGAGATAAGACTTTGCCTTCCATCACAGTGAGGGTATGCCTAGAGCAATCACTGTGATGGCTGTTTTGTGTAAAAAATTATATCTGTGTGTCTTGTGCTTTTTAATGTCTACTGCCGGACCCTGACGTGAGAGGACGCTGGCGTTGAGTATTCGCCGCTTTTCCGTCAGGATAGTTTGTCTGTTTGTTTCTATGTTAATTGTTTTTGTAAAGCGCTTTGAGCATGTGATAAGGCGCTATATAAAATAAATGGATTATTATTATTATTATTATTCTCTCCTCATTATGAGGAAGTGTTGCTGATCCAAAACATTGACTAATTTCTCTTTTCATAGATGCTGCATAGCTGGCTGAGTTCTTCCAGCATTTCTGTATTTGAAATTTCTCTTTTTTGTTTTCATGATGTTCCCTCCTTATGTTCAAATTCTCTGACCAGCAACAATCTCTGAGAACTCTGCCTTCACCATTTCTGATTCTTGTGCACCCCTGACTTTATTGCTCTATTGTTGGTGGCTATGACTTCAACTGACTGGTCTTTGACCTTGGGAATTTCACTCATGTCTCTCTATCTCTGCACCTCTCTATCGTTTCCTTATTTGCTCAAGTTCTGATGAAAAGTCTCCAATCTGAAACATTAATTCTGTGCCTCTCTCTATAGAAGGTGCCTGATCTGATGAGTATTTCAAGTATTTTTTTGCTGGCCTGGGAATAATATAAGACCTCACATAACAGAAAAGTTTAGACCTGAAGTGTGTTTGTACCTTGAAAATCAAGATTTGGTAAATTGGATGTATGTGGAATTCTGCAAAACAATGTCATGCATGGAGCTGAATTCTTTTGAAATTCCTGATCCGTACCATTTATCCCTGCCATTTATCATTGAGAAACAACGAAACAAAGCTAACTGGAATTGTAAGCAAGCCAATGCAATCATTCAACTTGGTTTTGTGGTGCAGGGTGCTCTTTCATGAATGTGCGAATCAAAAATTGCTCTAACCAGAAGAAAATCTTGTCAGAGATTCATTGCAGTGTGCGATTGGAAGGGAACTTGTGGGAGTACCAGTGAGCCTTCTCTTCCTAGGTGGTTGGGATTGTGGGCTTGGCTGGGTCTGTTGAAGAAGGCTAAGGGTTTGCTGCAGACTGGCTGTCAGACATGACATATGCTGTGGTCGAGGAGGTAATTGAAGTCCGTCCACAAGAAAGAACTTCCACATCTCAGTTGTCCAATGTGTTTGACACTGATGCAGGTGTTCTACTTAGAATAGAGGGTTTTTTTAGGGGATATTTAATAGAGTTGTGAAAAATCATTAAACATTTTGATTAAGTAAGAATGAACTGTTTCCAGTGAAGAGGGATCAGTCACCAGAGGACATTGAATGATCTAAGAATGGAAAGGAAGCTGAGAAAAACATTTCTATTTTACGTGAATTATTTGCGTGAAACATTTTTATGTGGGTTGCTGTCAGCTGGGATGTGCTGCCTGAGAGGGAAAGTGGCGGAAGCAATTCCAATTAGAAAGTAAAATGTGGAGCTCTGGATAAACTGCGGACTGGGACTAACTAGAGAATTCCTTTAAAGAGCTGGGGTGGGCAAGAAGAACCAAATAGCCTCATCCTACACTGTATCATTCAATAATTACATGAAACAAAAAATAAATGTGTTACATCAACCTTTGAGTATCAAATAGATTAAGATTAATATCCTGAATTGTATGTGCACATTTATTATGAATGAGATATGAATACCTTGAAGTGTTCATGGAGCACTTATATTCTCTAACATACGTGGAGAATCCTGTAATAGACACTGGTCTGCTCATCCTCTAATGTACACAAGCATGGATATTCTGTATTAAGTACAGAGAGTGTATGTCCTGCAATATATACGAGGTGTTTATAATCAGTAAATACATGGAGTATGTACATCCCCTAATAAATGTTTGGCATGTATATCCTGTAATGTACATGGGACATGCAATTACCAGTTAAGATTGTAAAAAGGATTAGGAAAGAAGTTAGATAATGTCGGAATTTATTTTAAATAGAATAGTGCTGAGTTCCCATTATGTAATAAATCTTTCATGTTCCATTGTGTAATTACAGCCCTTTTTCTTTCCTATTACTGAAATTATTCCTATTTAATCTTCTCAATTTCACCATTTATGGTCCATAAAATCACAGTCACCAGATAGTTTATGTTTGAATATCAGTTCCTCTCAGAGCAACAATCGGACAGTATCTGTTTGTTTGATGGATGATTTAGGTTAGGGGCTATTATCCTGTAATATAAATATGCCAGTAATTACCACAGTCTTGACGTACGTCTCCAGACGGTAAGTCATGTAGCAATTTCTCTTCTCTAGCACTGGCAAGAAGAAGGAGTTACATTTATATAACCACTTTCACAGCCTCAGGGTATCCCAAATCATTCTCAGCCATTAAAGGACTTTTCATGTGTAGCCACCATTGCACAGAAGGAAACAGCAGCCAAATTATGCACATTAAGCACCCACGAACAGCAATTACTAGATATTCTGTACTGATGTTATGTGTTGATGATAACACAAAGTTCTGGAGGAACTCAGCAGGTTAAGCAGCATCTGTGGAGAGAATGTACAGATGACTTTTCGGGTCAGGAGCCTTCTTCAGACTGATTGGAGTAGGGGAGACAAAGCTGAAAAAAGTGGGATGGGGCCAGGACAAAGGCTGCCAAATAATTAGTGTATACAGGCAAGGGGGGCTGGGGTGGGGGTGGGGGGGCTGGGGGGGGGGGGGGCTGTGGTGGGGGAGCTGGGGTGGGGGGGCTGGGGGTGGGGGGGGGGGTATGGTTGACATTTGCATGTAGTGATAAAGGCTAAAGGTGAAAAGGAGACAAAAAAGTCAGATAAGGAGGAGGAGTGAATGTATAGGCTGAGGGAGGGATAAGGATGGAAAGGGAAAGGGGAGGGAATAAAAAAGGAAAAAAAGGGAATTGGGAGACTCGGAGTTGGGGGATGTACACAAAGAAGGAAAAAGTAAGAGAGTGAGCAGGGTGACTAGTGGGTGGGAGATGGTCGGAGAAATATGCACACAATACTGAAGTGGGAGTTAACTATGTAACTATGGATGGTGGGTGGCTCGGGAAAGAAGGGGGTATTATTTGAAATTGGAGAATTCAATATTCATACCATTTGGGTTGTCAGCTTTGCAAGCAGAATATGAGGTTCTGTTCCTTCAGATTGTACATGGGCTTATCTGACAATGGAGGAGGTCCTGAACAGAAATAGGTTAAGAGCTATTGTCCTGTAGTGTCAATGTGCTTGTAATTTCTGTGGTTTCCACAGATAGTAAGTCATGCAACATTCTCTATGCTCTAGCACCAACAGTGAGGTCAGTGTGAAGCCACATGCAAACTGACGGACCAGCACCTTGGCATTCCAGCAATAGATATTGAGGATTTTTTAGCAGCCAAAATTAGAGGAGTGCAAGATCTCAGAGAGCTGCAGTGCTGGAGGAGGGAGAGCCAAAGTCATGAAACAATTTGAAGACAAAGGTGAGCATCGCAAATTTGAGGTTTTGCCTATCTTGGATTGGACTGAGTCAGAGATCACAGGTCAGTGGATGAGTGGGATGATACAGGTTCCAACATAGTAAATGCGATTGCAGCTTTTTGCTGGTATTGTAAGCTGCTTGTGTCTGACTTTCATAGTGGAAACTAGGTAGGTGGGCTGTGAAAATCAACCCAGCAATTTCCACACATCTCCAAATTCCTCTCTCCTTAACCCCATTGCGCTTCCACTGCAGCTGCCTGGGTCACTTCCACAAAGGCAATGCAGTGTGCCATTTACTATGATGTCATTGGGATATGGCTGAGTTTTTATCCATGAAGAAAGAAGAGGTTCAAAAAGTTAACTTATTTTGATTTCCTGAGGTGATAAAGATTTCCTCCTCTGATCGCCATTTGAGAAGGTTTAACCCAATAACAGCCTATATATCCTGCAGCAGTTCCAAATATCTTAATTACATCGTACTCTCCCACCTATTCTCATGATATCAGCAAACTTGGATACCTTACACTCTGCAGCCTTCAAGTGATAGTAAATAATTGAAGGCTGAGTGAGAACTGATCTTAGGGGCACTCCACTAGTTACATTTTTCTAGCATGACAAAGAGTTTATTTGACTCTCCGTCTTCATCCATGTTAACGCACTTCTTCTAAAGACTATGAGACTTTTATGTGGCATCTTGTCAAGCACGTTCTGAAAATGCAAATACACCATATTTACAGGTATCCTCTATTGAGTCTGCTTGGTACATCCTCCGGGGTTGGAGGAGGGGGACGAGGTAAAGTCTTCGAGAGTGTGGAGAGGTTGTCATCAGGATAGTTCATTCTCTACATTACCATGCTTTGCTCTATGTATATTAATTTCCAGACTTTTATTTATACAGGAATTCACATTATAGTATAGCTCATGAATTTGGAATATTGCTATCATATTCATCTCTTTTAAGAGAAGATTCCTTTGATCATCCACATTTCACTTGGAAATACATTGCCAGTTCTTCACTGTCACTTAGTCTAAATTGTGGAACTCCCACTTCAGTATTGTAGGAGTACCTTCACCAGAAGAACTGTGGCGGTTCAAGAAGGCAGCTCACCACCATCTTCTCAAGGAGAAGTTAGGGACAGGCAATAAATGATAGCTTTGCCAATGTGTATGTGGATTCATAAAAATAAACATACAAGCAGATGAATACATCCATTGCAGCGATTCTAATCACCTGGCACTTATTTTGTTATTCTGTCATATTTAAATTGATATTGTACTGGGTGTACCTGCTACATGTTTTATTATGATATTTGTATGATGTGTTACTGTTCACACATGGCAGCTCACAATCTGTTTCTCAAGTCTTGATACTTTTTTATCCGAAAACACTCAAAATTTTATATAAAATATTTAAAGTGGTTTGAATTTAACCCGATGTCGTGTACAGCATTGGGAGCAGCACATTATCGAACCTGCAGTCAAAGTAATTTAATTTAGAGTCCAATTTTATTTAATCCATATTTCTTGTACTCTCTCCATCTTTGGACTCCTTCTGCAGCAGTGTGTGTGTTATGTGTGTGTTAGCTGTCAGGAGACATAATGTGAATGAGGAGACAGATGTTATGGAGCCACAACTCAAGTAAATGGGCCTCTGGTTTGGAAGACGGTGCCTTATTTTTGGCTCTTCATTATTAGCACTAGGATGATTAACACATCCATATGTAATTCTCCTGCCAGCTGTTTTAATGGAGATGCTAACTTTCAAATCAATTAACTGTCGTTCCTGTTAAAATAGAGGAAATTCACATGGCTCTGCTAAAATCAGAAAGCATTATCTCAGGAGCCAGGAAATAAGCAGCACAGTAATACAGCTGATAGAGCCTCTGCCTCACAGCACCAGATACCCAGATTCAATCCTTGATCTCAGATGCTGTAGGTGTGGAGTTTGAACATTCTCCCTGAAATGACACAGGTTTCCTCTGGGTTCTCCTGTTATCTCTCACATGCCAAAGATGTGGGCCATTATAAATTGTGTAGGTGAATGATAGAATCTGGGATAGACAATAGACAATAGGTGCAGGAGGAGGCTATTCGGCCCTTCGAGCCAGTACCGCCATTCAATGTGATCATGGCTGATCATTCTCAATCAGTACCCCGTTCCTGCCTTCTCCCCATACCCCCTGACTCCGCTATCCTTAAGAGCTCTGTCGAGCTCTCTCTTTCCTCCGAATGTGAGGCATGGAACTCAATCCCACAAGGAGCAGTTAAGGTGACCTGTTTAGTCACATTTAAGGACAATCTGCCAAAACACAAGGAATAGAAGGACAGAATGGAGGGAGATGGAGTGGGTGGGAGGAAGTTCATGGGGAGCATTAATGTGCCGTAGACTCATATTGATGCTTTATGTTATGGAAGTGAACGTCTAATTTGCTGCTCACAATTTTGGAATCTGATGGTAGTTGATGAGAATATGGGGAGAATTAAAATAAATTGGATCAATGTAGGATTATTGGAAATGGGTGTGTAATGGTTAATGAGGACTCAGTGGACCTAATGGCCTGTTCCTGTACTGTGTTGTCTTTCAGAATCTATGACTTGAATTTTAGGGGATTAAAAAGGCTTGATTCTCAAGATAGATCGTTACTTAGTTTCAGGTGGATTGAAATGAGTCAAACACACTATATCATTTATCCATTGGAATGTTGGTGCACACCATTGTCACTGTGGGTCAGAATTTAAGGTAACATATTATGCTTCAGAGAGTGTTAAGTTGAATCTTATACCAAGTGTCTGTTAATGTAGTATCACACTCATCATTCGGGTTTCATTATATAATAGATTTCTTCGGGCACTCTGTGCTGAGATCAGAGAACAGTGTGTCTGGTGGGAGATAATGTGGGAATTGTACACAGCCAGATAGCTATTGTAGCCCCATCTGTTACAAAGCATTTTTTACTGTCATCCACATTGAGCAACAATATCAAAATATCTGTTTTCATCTTTCTGTGAACATGAATAGCTATGTCAAGAGGAGACTTTTTCCTTTGGAGGTTTGTGGTTATCTCTTCACTTAAAATATTCTGTGGAGGATAAAATGGAATTGTTAGGGAATTTTCTTTATAAGTGTGAAAGATTAAGATAGGGTATGTATTGAAATTGGTGAAGAATTAAGCCTTCGGATGCTGGAGTGAGACAGATGTGAAGTAGAACCTTCCGAGTGATAAGTGTGAGGGGCTTACGAGAAAAAGGAACATATTGGAAAGTGTAAGTCTATAGTTGGAAGAGTTTCAGGAGCAACAAGGATTAAGGAAGAAGTGGGAGAAGATCAGAGAGGAATCCTAAGACAGGGAAGGGAATAGATGTGATGGAAACATGGAGTGGGTAGATAGATAGATTAAGATTGGCTCTCCAACTCATGGCTTGAAATCAACATTCCTTATGTCCCTGGAGTGGAACTTGGATGCCCTGTACGGCTATGGACAGTGAACTGAGAAGGTGGAGCACCTACTCCATTGGCCAGCATGGATGTAATGGGCTGAATGGCCTGTATCTGTACTGGAGTTCCACAAAATTCTATGTGTGTTCTATTTGATTGGAGACCTCTAATGTCAGTGAACTCCTTGCTTTTAAGGGATGTACTGATTCCAATGGAGGATTCTTTATCAGCCTTGAAGCAAAATGATGTTAAAGGCCAAGTTTATGCAATGTCCTTTGTGGGGATATTGTGGTACATTGACTCTGAGCTACTGCTTCTTGATACACATTTGATTAAAATGCTCAACAACTCCTGCATTGTGAAGTGATAAACCCAACAGCGACATAAAGATCATCCCCTGATAAATAAAAAATGAGCTTCATTTAAATAAGCTTCAACGTTATCTTCAAAGCTCTTTATAAACAGCTAATACTCTGAGAGGCAGGCATCACCATGTAGAGAATTTACGTTATAATGGATTATAGTTAACATGAAGGTCCCACAGAAACTTGCACCATTAATCCACGGCATAGTTCAACACATTATCCTCTGGCATTTCAGTCCAACCTCTAATCACATCTTCCTATCTCCACCTCTTTCTGTCTTCCACAGATTCTGCTCCCTCCGAAATTGTTTAGTTCTTCATCCCTTCTCGCCCAAACCATCCCCTCCCCAGATATTTTCCTCTATGACTTCAGGAGATTAAAACCTGTCCATTTACCTCCTCCCTCGCCCCCATCCAAGGACCCCAGCAGTCTTCCAGGTGAGACAGAGGTTCACATGCACCTCCTCACAACTCATCTACTGCATCTGGTGTTCTCGATGTGGCCTCCTGTACATCAGCAAGACCAACCATAGACTTGGCGATTGTTTTGCCGAATACTTGTGCTCGGTCTGCCAAGGCCTAATGGATCTCCTATTGAGATGGTTGCGAACCATTTTAACTCTCCTTCCCATTTTCATACTGACCTTTCCGATTTGAGCCTCCTCCATTGCCAGAGTGAGCCCACACACAAACTGGAGGAAAAGAACCTCATATTCCGCTTGGGTAGCTTACTCCCCAACGGTATGAACATTGACTTTTAAGTAACATCTAACAACCCATCCCCTCCCCTTTCCCACCCCCCCTTTCTAAACCCCTACTCCCCCCCTGTGCCCCAATTGATCTCACAGCTATTATTCCCCTCCCCCTCCCCGCTACCTCTCCACATTCATTCCTTCCTCTGGGTTCACAATTTGCAACTCTTCAATTCTTTTAGTGTTTTTTCATCTCTGGCCTTTATCCAACCATCTGCCAATCAACCCCCCTCCCCTCACCTTTGTTCACCAATTACCTTCCATGCTTTGTCCTGCTCTCTTCCAGCTCTCTTCTTCCCCCCTGTCCACCCACAATCAGTCCAAAGAAGGGTCGCAACCCGAAACATAACCAAAAAATGCTCTCCAGGGTTGCTGCCTGACCCGCTGAGTAACTCCAATGCAGTGTGTCTTTTCTTTTCCATGTTTGATCCCATTTGAGTTTCTGCATAATTCAGTAGCTTTATGGAGACACAAGAAATTACAGATGCTGGAATCTTGAGCAAAACAAAGTGCTGGAGAACCTCAGCAGATCAGGCAGCATCTGTGGAGGGAGTGGACAGATGACATTAGGTGCCCTGACCTGAAACATCATCTGTCCATTCCATCCATAGATTACGCCTGACCCACTGAGTTCCTCCAGCATTTTGTGATTTGCTATTGTAGCTTCATTATCATCATAACTGATACAAGATTTTTAAAATTTCACTCAGTGTTCCTGCTGGTTATTTCTCACTGTTCTTCGCACTAAGATAGCACCTGCTCATTCAGGCCATTCCACTCCACAACCCACACTCCCTCGTCCATCCCACACCCTATCCCTTCCCTCTTCATCCTTCCCTCCATCCCTCATCTAACCTTTCGACCTCCCCTGTCCCTGTTTCCCCCTCATCTGAACCTCTCCATCTCTTCCTCTTCCCCCAAACTTACATTGTCATTGTTGCTCTCCTTTGTCCCCTCCCCATCCACAAATGAACACTGTACATGTTCCTTCCTCCAGCAACTCCATCCTCTCCCTAGTTGTTACCCACTTCTTCCTTATTCTCCCCGTTCCCGTCCACATCCCTGTCCCCTTTTCCATCTATTCCCACATTTCTGTTCCCCTCCTCCATTCTTTCCCTATCTCTGCCCCTCATATCCCTCTCCCCTCATTGTGCATCACATGATAGGAATTCATTCGTTCAACTAATCAAGCATGCTGTCAGCACATTTTCTGATTGGCTGCAGACAGTATTCAGAGTGATGACTAAACGGCTTTGCTGTCATGATGTTGCCATGGAAACCCTGGTTACCTTCTTGATGGTGACATATCCTGAGCTGACTCATTGGAGATGAGTTTAATGCTTTTTAATGCAAAGTATTGAATAAAATGGAGCCGTTCCTTAAAACATTGTAGGATGTGATGACAGGCCACCGGCCTTGGCCGGTACTTGAAGCTGGGTAGTTAGACGAGCAGCCAGGGTTTGAGGCCAGGGGCACATCAGTACTGTCTAACTGGGACTGAGGTGGTACTCGTTGGGCCCGGTGCCTGGTTTACTCCCAATGAAGATTGAGGGTAACTGAAGAGTTGAAAACCTATGGCAGCAATAGTTTACTTGAAGGGAGACAAGTGAAATCACGTTCAGTGCACAAAGTGTGAGATGGTAGCAGGTCTCTTACAGTCAGAAACAGGTGAGTTTATAATGGGAAACAAGGAAATGGCAGACCAGTTAAACAAGTACTTTGGTTCTACCTTCACTAAAGAAGACACAAACAATCTCCCAGAAATACTAGGGGACCGAGGATCTAGCATGACAAAGGAACTGAAGGGAATCCACATTAGTCAGGAACTAGTGTTAGGTAAACTTTTGGGACTGAAGGCAGATAAATCCCATGGGCCTGATGGTCTGCATCCCAGAGCTCTCAAGGAGGTGGCCTGAGAAATCGTGCATTGATGATCATTTTCCAATGTTCTATAGACTCTGGATAAGTTCCTGTGGACTGGAGGGTAGCAAATATAACCCTACTTTTAAGAAAGGAGGGAGAGAGAAAATGGGGAATTATAGACCAGTTAGCCTTACATTGGTAGTGGGGAAGATGCTTGAGTCAATTATTAAAGATGTAATAGCAGTGCATTTGGAAAGCAGTGACAGGATCAGTCAAAGTCAGCATGGATTTATGAGGCGGAAATCATGCTTGACTAACCTTCTAGAATTTTTTGAGGATGTAACAAGTAGAATGGAAAGGGAGAGCCAGTGGATGTAGTTTATCTGGCCTTTCAAAAAGCCTTTGACAAGGTCCCACACAAGAGATTAGTGTGCAATATTAGAGCACACTAGACCACATGGACTGGACCCATTGGGCCCAAACTTGCATTGGTGCAGCACCCTCTCCTCCCCCACTCCCCCCCCCCCTCTCCCCCTCCCCCTCCCCCCTTCCCCCCTCTCCCCCTCCCCTCCCTCCCTCCCCCCTCCCCTCTTCAAAACAAATGAGTTTTAGTATATAGATGGTATTGGGGGTAGGTAGGGTGTTGACATGGATAGAGGCAGGCAGTGACTAGTGTGGTGTCGTAAGGCTCAGTGCTGGTACCCCGGTTATTTACAATATATATTAACAATTTAAACAAAGGAATTAAATGTAACATCTCCAAGTTTGCGGATGACACAAAGCTGAGTGGCAGTGTGAACTGCGAGGAGGATGCTATCAGGCTTCAGGGTGACTTGGATAGGTTGGGTGAGTGGACAGATGCATGGCAGATGCAGTATAATGTGGATAAATGTGAGGTTTTCCACTTTGGTGGCAAGAACAAGAAGGCAGATTATTATCTGAATGGTGTCATTCATCTTCCCTCAAGTCCAAAGGGGAGGTGCAACGAGACTTGGGTGTCCTTGTTCATCAGTCACTGATGTACATCAGTCACTGAAAGGAGACATGCAGGTCCAGCAAGCAGTGAAGAAAGCAAATGGCATGGTGGCCTTCATTGCGAAAGGATTTGAGTACAGGAGCAAGGAGGTCCTACCGCAGTTGTACAGGACCCTGGTGAGACAGTACCTGAAGTATTGTGTGCAGTTTTGGTCTCCTAATTTGAGGAAGGACATTATTGCTATTAAGGGAGTGCAGCATAGGTTCACCAGGTTAATTCCCGGGATGGCTGGACTGACATGATGAAAGAATGGATTGACTGGGCTTATATTCACTGGAATTTAGGAAGATGAGAGGGGATCTTATAGAAACACATACAATTCTTAAGGGATTGAACAGGCTAGATGCAAGAGACCCTTGGGGGAGACCCTTCTTCAGACCGGCTGTTGGAGGAACTCAGTGTGCCAAGCAGCATCTGTGGAGAGAAATAGACGGTCAACATTGTGGGTTATGACTTCATCTGGACTGAAAGGGGAAAGGGGAGATAGCTAGAATAAAGAGGTGAGGGGGATGGGAAAGAGCAAGAGCTGGCAAGCTGGTGGATGATGATGATGATGATGATTATACTTTATTGTAACGTACAGTGAAATTCTTTGTTTTTACATAGAAAGTACACAAAAGAGACGCCATAAAGGTGCCAACAAAGTGAAAAAAATTACTAATTCCTTCTTCATTGCAAATAAAGGCCAATGTGCAATTTCCCTTCCGAATTCCTTGCTTTACCTTCCTAATTTAAGACAAACTCACATTAATTGCTGCTCACTTAGTCACTCACATTCACATACACTTACACACACACCGTTCTTATTTTGTAAAATCTTCTAATTTGGATATAACAAGTTTTATGGGCTTGGAAACCTTTCAATATAAATGAAAGACTTTCAATGAAACAACAGCTCAAATGTTAACAGAACCCAGTAATCTTACTTGAAATAGAATTATATTTTGAAAGATGCGCTTAGTTACAAAAGGAAGAAGAAAACTGTTTTTATTTTCCATTTACCAACTGAGTAAAATAACCTGAGAGATTGTGCATCAGTCAGTGGTGAGAAGGAGCCTGATAGTGCCGATGGTGTTGCAGGTTTTGTTGCATCCATGAGTTTATTGTTCCTCTGAGGATGGTGATAGACTGGCACTCAGCTGTCTCACTCTGCATCGTTTGGCAACATCCCTTTCACGAATGAACCCAAATCTTGAATAGGTGCCACACAGTGTGGATAAAGCATTGACCAGCGATATATTCCTGATCAATTGCTCTGTGCCACTTCAGGTACCGTGTCTTGCACTCTGTTTCCTACAAGCCTGGATATCCCAATTCTTGCTTCCCAGTCAGCACTCCGATCAATTCACCCATTTTCTCTGTTATTTACATTGGCTCCTGATCTCGCTCATCCCCATTTCTATAGCCTTATCTGGCCCTTTAGCATCATGAGCCCCATAGAATCATCTAGTTCTGTCACGTTTCCAATTCCCTGGAATTTAATTGTTCCATCACTGGCAAGTGTGCATTCAGCTACATGCCCTGAATTCTTGGATTCTTCCGCAAAATCCCTCTGCTTCACTTTCCTCCACGAGGATGAAGAAAGCGAATGGTATGTTGGCATTCATAGCAAGAGGATTTGAGTTTAGGAGCAGGGAGGTTCTGCTGCAGTTGTACAGGGCCTTGGTGAGACCGCACCTGGAGTATTGTGTGCAGTTTTGGTCTCCTAACCTGAGGAAAGACGTTCTTGCCTTAGAGGGAGTACAGAGAAGGTTTACCAGATTGATCCCTGGGATGGCGGGACTTTCATATGAGGAAAGACTGGATAGACTGGGCTTGTACTCGCTGGAATTTAGAAGACTGAGGGGGGATCTTATAGAAACATATAAAATTCTTAAGGGGTTGGAGAGGCTAGATGCGGGAAGATTGTTCCCGATGTTGGGGGAGTCCAGAACCAGGGGTCACAGCTTAAGGATAAGGGGGAAGTCTTTTAGGACCGAGATGAGAAAACATTTCTTCACACAGAGAGTGGTGAGTCTGTGGAATTCTCTGCCACAGAAGGTAGTTGAGGCCAGTTCATTGGCTATATTTAAGAGGGAGTTAGATGTGGCCCTTTTTGCTAAAGGGATCAGGGGGTATGGAGAGAAGGCAGGTACAGGCTACTGAGCTGGATGATCAGCCATGATCATATTGAATGGCGGTGCAGGCTCGAAGGGCCGAATGGCCTACTCCTGCACCTATTTTCTATGTTTCTATGTTTCTAACACATTCCACTTTGACCAAGTTTCTGGCCTTCTGCCCTGATATCGTATCATGCTTAAACTGTTTTCCATGATGCTAACAGCGACAGATGAAAGGAAAAGCTTGAGATTCTTTGGCTACCTCTTAAAGTATTCTATTATTGCTTTGTAACACTGGAAGTGTGCAGTTAGCAAGTGCAGAAACAACTAGATTATTGATTAATGTTAGAAGCCTTGATCAAGAAATAACTACTAGGAGTGTGATTGAGGGAAACACTACTGCTCTTTTCCAAAATAACCACTTTTACAAGCGGTTCCAAAAAAAATCGTTGACAGGGTGGGGCTCCCTCAGTATTGGACAAGAGTATCAGCCTGAATTCTTGGGCTCTACTCTTTGGACTGAGAAGTGGTATTTGGAATGTAGGATGCAAGAGCACCTCCTGCTGAGACGCAGCTGGCGAGCTAATGCTGGTGCTACTAAAACGCTTCAGACCTTTCACACATTCCAAATCGCTTGATCCATAGCAATGTCCACTGTCAAAAACTAAAGAAAGATGTAATGGTGTACCACAGATGCTGCCTGACCTGATGAGTATCCCAGCATTTTCTGTTTTGTATTTTCTTGATTGGTGCTTGTCAAGCTTTTTTTTCAGGCTGTACTTTGAAAATGTATTTTTAACAGGATGAATCAAATTATCTCATACCCAGCTAATTTATCTATAAGATCATTGTTTGAATATTGATCGTAATTTTGCACACCACAACTTCAAATATCCAGTGATAATGATTCTGAGGAGAGATGATTGTTGTGGATGAGGTCTGAAGTTAGCATGGACTGGGATAATTGAGCTTATTATTATTAGAAAAAGATTTCAAGCTTGCACACTCTGGGACTTCTGCTGAAAGGCATGAATAATGTAACTATAATTAGGTTCTTTAACTTAAACATTCAAATGTAGCTCCTGAGGATATGAATACAAATTGGCAACTCTTTCTCTCCAGAGAAAGAAAGAAAAACAGTCAGATATACAGAAAGATACAGAGACAGAGCGATGGTAATGGATATAAGCAAAGATAGACAGAGGCAGAACAGAAAGGAATCACATTTGGAGAAAATCATATCCTGAGTAGCAGAAACCGCCAATATATTTCAGTTCAGTTTAGTTTATTGTCATGTGTACCGAGGTACAATGAAAAGCTTTTGTTGCATGCTAACCAGCCATATATGATTACAATCAATCATTCACAGTGTACAGAAACATGTTAAGGGAATAATGTTTAGTACAAGGTAAAGCCAGATAAGTCCAATCAAAGATAGTCTGAGGATGCCTGATGAGGTAGATAGCAGTTCAGGACTGCTCTCTGGTTGTGGTAGGATGGTTCAGTTGCCTGATAACAGCTGGGAAGAAACTGGCCCTGAATCTGGAGGTGTGCGTTTTCACACCTATACCTTTTGCCTGATGGGAGAGGGGGGGAGTGGCCAGGGTGCGACTCGTCCTTGATTATGCTGTTGGCCTTGTCGAGGCAGCGTGAGGTATAAATGGAGTCAATGGAAGGAAGGTTGGTTTGTGTGATGGTGTAGGCTGCATCCACAATTCCCTGCAATTTCTTACGGTCTTGGATGGAGCTGTTCCCAAACCACACTGTTATGCATCCCGATAAAATGCTTTCAACGGTGCATCTGTAGAAGTTGGTGAGGGTTGTTGGGGACTTGCCAAACTTCCTAAGCCTTCTTAGGAAGTAGAGGTTGGTGTGCCTTCTTGTGCATTACATCAATATGGGTGGTCCAGGAGAAGTCATTGGTGATATTTACTCCTAGAAATTTGAAGTGTTCCACCATCTCTACTTCAGCGCCGTCAATGCAAACTGGGGTATGTGCACCACTAGGTTTCCTGAAGTCGATCAATATCTGCTTTGCCTTGCTGACATTGAAAAAAAGGTTCCTGTCTCGATACCAGGACATGAGCTTCTCAATCTCCTTCCTGTACTCCGACTCATCATTATTTGATATTTCCTATTGTGGATCATAGGGCATCCATCAAATAGCTGAAGGCAATGGTTCAGTTCCAGAACAATAAAACTGTAATCCCTGTATGAGTCAGGGTGATCTATGTATAGCCTTGAGTTGCAACATTATTTTTGAGCTGAAGGATGTGGGTTCAAGTCTCATTCTAGATGAGAGTCAAATTGGCATTCCAGTGCTGTGCGGAGGGAGTGCTGTATTCTTGGAGGTGTGATGTGAAGCTAAGGCCCAGTTTGCACTCTTAAGTGAATGGAGAAAATTCCAGGGCACTATTTGAACAAAGATTTATTTGTTGTATTTTGTTTCAAAGAAGAGGAGGGGGGTCGTCCATGCTGTCATGACTAATATCTGTTCCTCAACCAAGATCACAGAAACAATTATCTGGTCTCCATGTTATAGGTATTCATAGGAGCTTGATGTGTGAAAATTATCTGACCTGTTTCCCACGTTACAGCAGTAGCTTCGCTGTGAAAGTGCATTTGGACACTCTTCCTTAACTTTCTTGTTATTGTAAAGGAACATGTTTTATGGACAGTAAAGCACCCTCCTAACATAAGGGTTAGAAGAAGGAGTTTACCATTCGGTCCCTTGAGCCTCCTCTCCTATTTATAAAACGATGGTAGCTCATCTGTCATGCCCTACCTCCTGCTTAATACCCAAGTTACTTGATTGTGGCCAAGAACGCCCTTATCGGCTGTGAATATTAATTGGCTGATCTCTGAGCTAGAGAATCCTAAAGAATCATATACCAGGGTGAAGACTTCAGCCCAAAGTTCCAATACCTTATCCTGAGACTGTGTTCCCCTGTTTGCGATAATGACTGAGTCTTGTATCAGGTATTAGGGCATTCCAATTGAGTCATTTTTGTGGATCAAGTCAGTGAAACAAGAAGCCAATTGTGGATATGATTTCCTTCTCTGAAGCAGTGAGGATTGGCCAGGTGATGGACTTAGGCATCATTGGATACATCTGGCGACTGGATCGAAGGATCCTCCATTCTCCTTGATCCCAATTGTATGGGCTACGTCTCCCACAGCACACACACTGCTCTCTTCCTCTTCAATAGACTATTCCACGGGTCATGATCTTGGCCACACTTTGATAGACTTAACCAGGAGCTTGTTTGCATCTGGCCATTCAAGGGCCACGATGTCCAGTTCTAGAAAACCTGTCCCTCGCCAAACCTTCCACCACCAAACCTCACCTCCTCAATATTCCCCCCATCAAACCTGCCCTCCAGCAATCCTCCCCCACCAAACCTGCCCCCCAATGTACCCCCCAAAAACACATCCCCAGCACCAAACTTCCCCCAAACAAATGTCCCCTCACTAAACATGCCGCAACAAACCACCCCCACAAATCTCCCAACTAAACCTCCTTGCAGCAAACCTCCCCCCAATCAAATGCATTCCCCACCATATCTCCCCCCACTCCCCACCTAGCCTCTGCACTAAACCTCCCACCAACCAAATCTCCTCCCCATTAAACCTTCCCACTACCAAACCTCTCAATCAAACCACCCACCCACCCCCCACACTAAACCTCCTCCTCCTCACCAAAACTCTGCCCTTCCAAACTTCCCCTAACCATCATACTTCCCACCTCCTTGATAAACGCATCCACTGTGCATTGCAGAAATTATAGTGTCAATATTCAGTTTCTTATTGAGGAGCCTCACCCAGTGCAGGCACCATTGCACATTGGGCTCTATCCTTCCTCTGCTAGAATAGAGAATCCAATCAGATTGCATCTGTACTGCCATGGCTACTACTTTCTGCTGAGATTCATTAATTCTGACCAAGCTGCAGATTGTGAATTAATGCAGACTCCTACACTCAGGCAGTGTCAGAAAGGAACCAGTCCCTGTGTTGCTGTGGAAACTGTCAGTTTAAAAATAGTTCCGCGGCAATTTTTGAGAGTTGCTGGGCTGGAGATTAGAGGAGCCACAGGAATCAGACTGTGAAGAGAGGGAGAGAGAGAAATTCTTAGTGGGGAAGATAGAATTTTGCTTCTTAAATGTTCTGCTTGCAGCCAAGCATTAATGGGACATACAAATGTATGTTGTTGCAATCCATTAGCTTGGCTTAGTGTGTGTTTTTACTCGAGAGACAGAAGGTTTTGAATTCAACTCTCACTCTGGAGACATGAGCACAAATTCTAGCTGCTATTCTAACACAGTGCTGAAGGACTGTCGGAGGTGGTAATGATTGGTGTTGCACAGGGATCAGTATTGGGCCTCAACTCTAAATGACCCGATGAAAAGGGAAATCAGGAGACCTTGCACAAGGTTTCATTGGCGCATCGGCACTGGAGAGACTTTGCAGCTTCAAATTCCTAGACATTAACATCTCAACTGACCTGTTCTGGGCTCAGTACTTAGATGCAATCAAAAGGAAGGCATGCCGGCACATCCACTTTCTCAGAAGATTATAGAAATTCGACATGTCACTAAATACTCTAACAAATGTCTGAAGATGTACTGTAGAAATTATCTGGTTACATCATGGCCTGGTACCACAATTCCAAAGCTTAGGAATGTAAGAGGCTATGAGTCGTTCTTTAGATATGACCTTAAATTAAATCTGTGTCTGTTCCCTGTGATTGATAAAGACCCCATAGCATGATACAAGAAGAGCAGGGGTATTGTCCACTCTGCTCCGAGGCCAACATAATCCCCCAATGTCACAGGAAGGATGTTATTATATTGCTTTTGTGAGAGCTTCCTATGCACAAATTAGCTGCTCGAGTTTCCAACCTTGCATCAATGACTGCAATTCAGAAACATCTCATTGTCTGAGAAACTTTGGATGTCCAGAGTCTTGCTTTCTCTTGGCTATTTTATGACGAATATCGATTGGATTTTGCACTTCATGGCATTAAATACCTTTCTTGTGCTCAGGCATGATGCCGCTGGTGTGACCAGTGAACCCTGTCAGTGTGGTGGCTGAATACTGGCTCTGTGGGAATCATTTGGTATCTATGAATAAAATTTTGTTTCATGATGTGGGTGGTGCTCCACGCTCCACGCAGACAACACGACTAGGACACTCGCCTTTGCCCCAAATTGGCCCAAATGTCACTCAGCTTCTGCAGGAAGGTCCAACTCTAGTGTTACCCTTCATTTCTTCTGTAACACCATGCCTTCAGCTGCAGATGGAATAGAGGGCTTGGCGAGTTTTGGGTGAGTGGTTTCAGACCTGTTTATGCCAGAAACAGAGCAAAGCAAAACATGGTACAGCAGTGGAACACTATGCAATTAGAGGAGCAGTTCTGAGGGACCATAGCACTTTTGTAGGTATGGTACTGAGGGCGCACTGCTCTGTGAGCGGCAGTACTGAGGGAGCGTTGATCAATTGGAAGGTCAGTACTGAGGCAGTGTTACACGTTGGAGGGAGAGTGTTTAGTCAGCATATATTATTGGAGGGCAATGTTATTATCAGCGTATATTATTGAAGGCAGCGTAGCACTGTTGCAGGACCAATACTAAAAAGAAAGCACATTGTCAATTAGATGCTAGTATTGTAACTGTGGCGGAATAGCTCGGCTAGAGGTGCAGCTAGTTCTGGTGCACAATTCTTCAGTACTGCAGCCAGGATGTGGTCGGGTCCCATAGTTGCTGCATCCAGTGTCCTTGGCCATTTCTAGATGTAATGTGTAATGAATCAAATTGGCTGGAGATGGGTTTCTGTGGTGGTGGAAATTTCTGCAGAAAGAAGAGATGGATCATCTATTTGGAATTTCTGCTGAACATTAGTTGTGAATGCTTCAGTTTTTAAATTTAGTAGTCAGATGCATGTCCCTGCCATTGTGGAGGATGGGGATGTGTTTAGGGTCTCCTGGGTTAGCTGTTTAATCATCCACTGCCATTCCCGACTAGACGTGGTAGGATTCAGAGGTTTGATCCATATATTTCTGTATGCATGTGCATGTGTACACACTCATGGGAGTGTATATCAGGGATTATTGGATTATCGAAATTCATTTTTCCATTCTGACCTTATGAACATTGCCTCCACTTGCACAGGGGCTCACATTGTCCTTTTGTTTATTTTTAACCGACATTTTACGATCTGTGATCAGAGTGAGCTGCTGAGGTATCTTAGGAGATTGCTACTGCGCTCTAATGTGTCTTCACTGCATATTTGTTCACTGCAATCTCCTTTAATAAAGCTCTACTGACATTTTACAGCCGTGGAGACTTACATATTCCCTTTATATTGCTTTGGTTGCACAATCATGCTTGCACACTACCGGTACACTTCAGTTTATACACTACCTATGAATGGTGGTACCTCTCCTTGTATTATTCCCCTTGCACACTACTCCTGTAACACACAGCTCCTCTCGCACTCTACCCATCACTTCTTAGGCAGTCCCTTGAGGCCGGGGGTGACACGTCCATGATGTTTGGTGGGCTCTGAAGTGGCTAATGAGGCTAATGCGGAACACAGACTCTTCCACAAATGAGATAGGAGATGCTTCCACTGTTAATACTGGGATTCTTTGTGCTTCTGATGCGTGGACTCGAGTTTTACAATATCATCGTGAAGGCTCCTTTACTACGTTTGAGAGGTCATGGGTCAGAGATTCCAGGAGTCAGTGAAGATGTTGTGTTTCTTGTTTTTTCTTCAGACACTTTCAACACATCCTTGAATTTCTTTCTTCTGTTCACCTGGTAATCTCTTCCCGCGACAGAGCACGGAATAGTGTCTGCTTCAGGATTATTACATAGGGTATGCGAGAGGTCATACATCTGTCTTGTGAGTGATCAAATCTGGGAATCTCAAGGGAATGTGGGGAGAATAAAATAGGATTAGTGTAAATGAATGCTTGATGGATTGCACAGACTCGAAGGGCTGAACAGTCTGTTTCTGTGCTGAATTACTTTACCATTTGAGGTGCTTGTTGATAGTTCATGACACGTAGAATGTGGAATAGTACAGCTGAGGAACAGGCCCTTCAGCCCACAATGTCTGTGCTGACAATGATGCCAAATTAAATTAATCCCTTCTGCCTGCATGTGATCCATATCCCTCCATTCCTTGCACATTCATGTTTCTGTCTAAATGCCTTTGAAACACCACTATCATACCTGCTTCCATCTCCACCCTTGACAACACATTCCAGGCACCCACCACGCTCTGTGTAAAAAAAATTGTCTCGTATTTCTCCTCTAAACTTACACCTTCTCACGTCAATGATATACCCTCTGATCTTTGACACTAATCTCCTAGGAGAAACTCTTGATGGTTTACCTTATCTTTGCCCGTCATAATTTATGGTTAATACTCTCTAAACCAAGCAATGTCTGGTGAAACCGAAGATAGACACAAAAAGCTGGAGTAACTCAGCGGAACAGGCAGCATCGGTGGAGAGAAGGAATGGGTGATGTTTTGGGGTGAGACCCTTCTTCAGACTGGTTTGGAATAAGGGAAATGAGAGATATAGGTGATAATGTGGAGAGATAAAGAACAATGAATAAAATATATGCAAAAAAGTAACGATGATAAGGGAAACAGGACATTGTTAGTTGTTTGTAGGATGAAAATGAGAAGCTAGTGCGATTTGGATAGGAGGGGATAGGGAGAGAGGGAATGCCAGGTTTACCTGAAGTGAGAGAAATCATATTCATACCACTGGGCTGTGAGCTGCCTAAGCGAAATATGAAATGCTGTTCCTCCATTTTGCATTTAGCCTCACTCTGACAATGTAGGAGACCTAGGACAGAAAGGTCTGTGTAGGAATGGGAAGGAGAATTAAAGTGTCCAGGAGATCATGTAGGTTCAGGCGGGCTGAATGTAGGTGTTCCGCGAAACGATCGCCCAGTCTGCGTTTGGTCTCGCCGATGTATAAGAGTCCACATCTTGAACAATGGATACAGTAGATGAGGTTGGAGGAGGTGCAAGTGAACCTCTGTCTAACCTGAAAGGACTGTCGGGGTCCCTGGACAGAGTCGAGGGAGGAGGTATAGTGACAGGTGTTGCATCTTCTGCGGTTGCAGAGGAAGGTACCTGGGGAAGGGGTGGTTTGGGTGGGAAGGGATGTTAACCAGGGAGTTGCAGAGGGAACGCTCTCTGCGGAAGGTGGAAAGGAGTGGAGATGAGAAAATGTGGCTAGTGGTGGGATCCCGTGGCGGAAATTTCGGAGGATTGTTTTGTATGCCACGGCTGATGGGGTGGAAGGTAAGGACTAGGGGGACTCTGTCTCTGTTGCGACTAGGTGAGGGGGAACAAGAGTGGAGCTGCGAGGTACCGAGGAGGCACAAGTGAGGACCTCATCTATGTTGGGAGAGGGGAACCCCCATCCCCTAAAGAATGAGGACATCTCGGATATCCTGGTATGGAACACCTCATCTTGGCGCAGATGCAGCGTAGACAGAGGAATTGAGAGTAGGGGATAGAGTCTTTGCAGGAAGCAGGGTGGGAATAATTGTAGTCGAGAAAGTTGTGGGAGTCAGTGGGTTTGTAATAGACGTCAGTCAATAGTCTATTTCCTGTGATGGAGACTGTGAGATCAAGAAAGGGGAGGGAGGTGTCAGAGATGGTCGAAGTAAATAACGAAAGATACTTGGGAAGAAAGTCTGCAACATATACATCAGTGTTCACTAAACGCCAGACATTCTCTAATACAATTTAAAGTAATACATAGGTTACACTATTCAAAAACAAAACTACATAAAATTTTCCAACATATCTCACCTAAATGTGATAAATGTCAACATTTAGAAGCTACATTATTTCATATGTTTGCAAACTGTATAAAAATTAAAAAATTCTGGGTAAATATTTTTAGCATAATATCTAAAGTAACCAGCACACAATTGGACCCAGATCCAAAATTAATTATACTCGGAATATTAGAATTAAATCAAACATTTAGAACAACACAAAGAAACTTTATTGATTATAGTTTAATAACAGGAAAAAAATTAATTCTAAAATTTTGGAAAGGCACTACGGCCCCCACAATCAAAATGTGGATTATAGAAATGACGGAGACCTTAAACGTGGAAAGAATCAGATTTTCCCTGTTGGACAAACAGGAATTATTCATTGGAACATGGTCTCCTTTTATTGATTACTTAAAGGGTCAGAATAGTTCAGCACAGGAACCTGACTAGCACTCGGACTAAAGAATGGATGAAATGCTATACTTTGAAATGTACGAATATATCTCGAATGAAGTTTTTGTTATTTTAATAAATTTTTCCATTCTTCTTTAACTAACTTTTTCCTTATCTTTTTTTTTTTTTTTTTTTTTTTTTTTTTTTTAAATTTGTTTTTGTTTTTATTTTTCTTCTCTCTCTTTTCTTTCTTTACTTCATCTATTTCTTTAGCTCTATCTAGTTTAAAAAAAAAAAAAAAAAAAGGGGCAAAAGGTATTGGAGACAATATAATAATAATTGACAATATTATCAATTTAAAAATGTATGACTGTAAAGATGTAAACAGGTTATGTACCAATAAAAATTTATTAAAAAAAAAAAAAAAAAGAGATGGTCGAAGTAAATTTGAGTGCAGGATGAAAATTGGTGAAGTTGATGAAGTCCATGAGTTCTGCATGGGTGCAGGAAGTAGCACCGATGCAGTCATCAATGTAACGGAGATAGAGTTTGGAGATAGGGCCAGTGTACATCTGGAACAGGGATTGGTAATCTCTATTGCACCCTCTCCATAGCCTCCACATCAGAAATACATAGGAGAGATCACTGCTGCCTAGTAGATCAGAGGCTTTACATTGGGTTTGAAGTGTCAAACTTCCAGCACCTTTTTCCTCGGGTAGCCAAAGATTGTGAAAGGTGGTAATAAATGTAACTGTTGATACTTGCCAAGATGAAGGAAGTAGTCATGTGTTCCAGGATCCCACTGTGAATCTTTATATTGGAGAGAACTGTTCTACTGCTGGGCAGGTTGGTCAAGGATGTTTGTTTCATGGATCTTGAGTGCACTCTGCTCATCTATTTTAGTGAACGAGTTGGTAATGAATTGGAGCTTGGCCGCTATGTGTAAATGCTGTCTGCATAAGGCTGCTCAAATACAGAGGTGGGAGTGGCCATGGTTCTCAAGTGTAGGTGCCGTATGATAGACTGTTTCCCATTTGTCATAGAATCATAGAGTTATGTAGCGTGAAAACAAGCCCTTTGGTCCACCTTGTTTATGCCAAGGTTTGGCCCACCTTGTTTATGCCAACCAATGGCTAGTCCTATTTGCCTGTATTTGGCCCATATCCTAATCCTTTCCTATCCATATATATCTGTCTAAATATCTTTTGAAAGTCGTAATTGTACCATTTCTCTAGCTCCCTCTGGCAGCTCATTTTAGATCTGGACTATCCTTTGAATTAAGGGCTCTTAAATCCTCCCATCTCTCACTTTAAGCCTATGCCTTCTAGTATTAGAATCCTCTTAGTCATAGATTAATTCCATTCCTGTGAGAAGCTTGGTGTAGGTGAAGTGCAGCATTGCAAAGAAAAAGATTGAAAACAAATCGAAGTTATGATGTTCCCTTGCTTGTCACCGATCTTCACATGGGATAGGATCATGGCTTGATCAATCATCATCATCAGAGTTTTGTGACACAGATTTTTGAGAGTGGCTGAATCTGAGAAAGGCTCTCCACAGTTCCACCTAATTGGCAGAATCAAAGTAGTAGGTCAAAAAAGGCCACCTATTGTGGTTAGAGCTTCATTTCTCTCTATTGTTGCACATAATCTACACAGAGTAGTTCCTTGGACACCAGGAGTTGAGGAAAACCCTTCCGTTGACCTTCCTTGTGGTAGACATCAAGGAGACCACTGCGTAGCAAGTGCAATTAGTAAAGGTTCTATGTAAGGGTGAAAGAAGGTCAAAGAGTAAAAGTAGCAGATACCCCTCTTTTACATCACCCACTTATATCTCTCACCTATTGCAACTCTTCTTCCATGCAACCATTCCAAGAGATTTTGAGGCTAAACCTTGGAGTCAATGTTGAGAGGGTGGAAGAAATTAGTTTCATTGGGTTTCCATTTGATCAAAAGGTTGGGGGCAGATTATAAACACATCCGACTGCATTCTACGTCAGAGTGGTTTTGAGCTGACAGCTCACCAGCTCCAGACTGCTTCCAGAGAACTGTTCTGTTTTGAAAGCCAGCTTACTGAGCTCAGCCTCACATCAAAAATGCTTTCTTTGGGATTTTATCTCTTTAGGTGTTAATCTTATAATAAGACTGTGATGTGCAAGTTTTCTCCATTAATTTTCAGCTGGATTTGACATGTTGTTCAACCTTTCTAAAAGATTGTTCAAGATTGGTGAAGCTGGATGCTGCACTGTGACACAAGTCCTCAGCTAAACAACTGAACTATTATACATGATGAAAAAGTAATTAGCAATAAATCAGAGTATCGTTTACCACAGTTGCATTCATCTCATTGACTTCTTATTTAGGGTTTATGGGCTCTTGGAAGGATTTAATGATTGGAGACTAGCATGGACTTCCAGACGCATGGCCAAATCCCTATGGTAGGAAACAAACTGCTGGACAAATTCACGGGGCCAGGCAACATCTGTGGAGGGACCTACAATGAGGAAATGGACCGACAACATTGGATGGAGACCTGTTGAGTTGTAGTCAGCCAGGCAAAATATGAGGTACTTTCCTCCAGTTTGCATTTGGCCTTGGGCTGGCAGTGGAAGAGGCCAAGGACAGACAGGTCGGTGTTTCCACAGTAGTTTGATTTTTGCTGCAGATTCCAACATGTGCAGTATTTTCTGTCTCTCAATGGAACTGAATCTTGATTCCCTTTAATGGAGGCAATAATCCAATGAACAAGAAGCATGGGAGCTGCATACTCATCTCATTACTCTGTCCAGCACTTTAAGACAAATTACTGCAAAGTGGCCATGTTGGTGTTCACTCCTGCCATCGGGCCACCTCTCCCTACCTTTAACCCATCAGCATTCTTCAGAGTTTATCTAATTCTCTGCCACAGCCCAGCCATTACCTGTGGTAATGTTGTCCAGATCCAAGCACACACCATGGTTTTCCATGGTACAATTTAAAGGACAGCAGAAATCATACCCGCTATTTTGCCCAGATTTAGTTACTCCAGCAGTTTGATTTTTTTTTGCTCAAGATTTCAGCTTCTGCAATCTCCTATATTTGCTTGCTGTCCATGATTTGCTTGGCAGTAATAGTCACAAAATGTTATATAGATCTTCACAATGAGGTTTCCAACTGCTCTCATGAACTAATGTATTAGTTTTGCTCTCATTCACATATCAGTCAGGTGACTGGATATAGTTGGGGCCAGGCAATAAAATACAGAATATAAGTTGTTTGTTCGAAATCCACGTGTTAACAATGTGTGAAGTAGAAGGTATGAAATAGTAGAATGGTGAGACAGAAAGTCGAACCGAAGGCAGGGGAGAGGTACAATGGCAGGGTGTGAAGGCACAATGACAGTGTAAGGTTTGAAAATGAGGCAGGTATAGCCGTGAATGAGAGTGATAATAAGTGTTCTTTTTTCATTGATGTGCAGATTGTCTGGGCTCAGCAGCAGTGGTTAATAATAAATATAAATTTGACAAAAATATTACTGAAGAGAAAGGTCAGTGGCATAGTGGGAGGATTGGCCATTGTTAGACAACTCGAGAGCAGCTGAGTCAGTTCGACAGTGCATTCTGACTTTGTCATGGGTGAAGTGGGGGTAGAGGAGATACCGTCATAAAAAGATACAGTATTGAAATAGGCCCTTTGGCCCACCAATTCTGATCTGACCATCAACCAATTTTAAATCATCCTACATTATAAAAGAGAAGAGTCATTTTCTTTGGATCAGTGAAAGCAAAGGAATTATGTAGTCTGCTCCTGCTTTGTAAATTTTATAGCAGGTTACCTGTGTACAACAAGATCCCATGGAAGCAGTAAAGTTGTTTCAGGAGCCGCTAAGTCCAACCAGGTTCTTTTTACAGGAATGGGCAGGTCTGAATTTTTCCTAGCAATCTCATTATTAACCATATGGTTTGATACAATGAAGTTATGAAGAAAAGCTTTGGTGATAGAGCTGGAAATTCTCTCAGGCAATGTGATATTGATCTCTGAGTCAGGTGCCCTAAATGCCTCACAGAATCAAATTGGGTGTACAGCACAGAATCAAACCATTCAGCACATCAGATCCATATTGCTGTCTATCTCCCACACAAGCTTCCTCCTATCGCTCTTCTTCTAATCAAATTAGCGCAACATTCTGTTCATTTCTTCTTCATCTATTCTTCATAAAATCACAACACACAATGTCATTCAGCTTGCTGTATTCAACCAGCTTCACCATTCCAATTTCCAACTTGGATACAGAGTGGGATCCATGTGAGGAGTTATCCTACAGAACACATCAGAAGTTCTCCTCTGAAATACCACTTTAAGGTCCTCCTACCGACAAAAGAGATGTCTGCTATCTCCAGGAATGGATGTAGGTTTAACACTACACCTTCCACTTCTTGCCTCTGAGCAGGAGCATGTGATTACTAGATATGCTGTGTGTAAACATCACATACTAAACAATGAGTAGCATGGGACAATGTATTAGACCTGTGCAACTTAAAGCAGAGCTAATAAAAATATTGTGTCTTATGGAGACATAATTGCTAGCTGTTGAATTGTTCATTTTAATGATAGGCTGAGATTCAAGATGAAACATATTTTTTGTGTGATTTCGCCACAACACAAGAGAAGGTGCTGGGGCAAAGGCACTGAGATTACCAGCATGTTGCTTTGGGAACAATGCAAAATGCATCCCAGAAAACACTACCGTACCTGACTGCTCAAAGCAGGATATCCGAGGCCAATATTTAATCCTCAAGTAGCACCTAAAACAGATTATTTATTTAATTGTTTATTATGGAAGCTTGCTGTGTGCAAATTGTCTGTTACATTTCCTACAATGTAGTAATGACTATTTTTTCAGAAAGACTTCATTGGCTCCAGAGAATGAGGCAATGAATGCAACATCTTTCAGCCTTTTGCTTTAAAATGAAAGGATAATAAGATGAAAGATAAATACCTTTAATAAATGATTATTGACTCTACTGGTCTTTACAAAGCTAACCATGTGAGTGTTGGAGGCACTGGTGAAATGATCTATTTTAGGCTGTGGTTATTTTTGTGCCCACATTGTATTCTCT
Organism: Rhinoraja longicauda; assembly: GCF_053455715.1. Classification (NCBI taxonomy): domain Eukaryota; kingdom Metazoa; phylum Chordata; class Chondrichthyes; order Rajiformes; family Arhynchobatidae; genus Rhinoraja; species Rhinoraja longicauda. The sequence goes on from NC_135985.1 coordinate 15,392,365, forward strand.
GCACTCAGGCAGTCTCTGATAGAATTGAACAATGACTGACTTGCTGCAATGACTCATTCCTCATTGCCACAGAAACAAAAACAGCAAGAAAATGAAAAGCTCCAAGAGTTACAGATGTGAGATTGAAAGTGGCACCAGTCTGTGGCAGAGGTTTACCCCCCATGGCTGAGCACTGGAAGGAATCAATCAAAAGGAGATAATAACTAAACATAGCACAAAAAGTAAGGAAATTTGTGTTTGGTAGATTATTTCTTTGTTGTAACAATGCTTCTTGGCAATAAATCTTATACCGTTGGAAAGCCTGTTTATTTCCCTTTTAAATGGTGCCACATTTGAAAGGAACATGCATTTGTGGGATGAGCAGCAGAGCTGAGTATATGGGTTGCGCCCATGAAAAATTTGCCAAATCGTCTCTGCCAATGCCAAACAGCTTATTCTGCTGTTGCTATTGACTCTTGTTTTGAGCTTCTGGTACCCCCAGGTGCTGACAATCAGGTGCCTGATTGGCACCTGATTGGCAGCATCTGTGAGCATGGGCCCTGCTACAGTGGTCAGTAGGTGTCTGCTCCAAGAATCGGCATGCCACGTTTGACTGATCTGGATAGGGCCCGTGCGATAGGGCAACTTCAAGCTGGTGTTCCGCAAAACCAAGTTGCGGCATTATTTGGAGTGAGCCCTAGTACCATCTCCAAAGTGAAGGCCAAGTTCCATATAACGGGGGATGTCAGAGACAGGCCGCGAAGTGGGCGTCCCAAGAAGACGACACCTGAAGAAGACCGTTTCCTCACCCTGTCAGCACTTAGGAACCGTAGGCTGTCTTCTACAGATTTGCAGTCAAGGTTTGCAGGACGATATGGCCGACGGCTCTCTGCCCAGACAATTCGGAACAGACTGCAGGCAGCCAATCTCCGGTCTCATAGGGCTGCCAGGAGGCCTGCCATGACTGCCCTTCACCGTCAGGCCTGTTTGTGCTGGTGTCGGCAACACGTGCACTGGAACCTGAACATGTGGAGGAACGTTATGTTCAGCGATGAGTCCAGATTCTGCCTACGGCAGTTGGATCATAGGGTCAAAGTGTGGAGAAGACGCGGAGAACGCTATGCTGATTGCTGCACCGATAGAGTAACATCTTTTGGTGGAGGCAGTGTGATGGTGTGGGGCGGCATCTCCCTCACTGGAAAAACGAGGCTTGTCATCATTGGAGGCAATCTCAATGCAGAGAGATATCGAGATGTGATTCTGCAACCAGTGGCAATCCCATATCTCCACAGTCTGGGACCGAACTCTATCCTCCAAGATGACAATGCTCGCCCCCACAGACCAGGGTTTCTCAGAGACTACCTCCAGAATTTGGGAGTGTAGAGGATGGAATGGCCTGCCAACAGTCCTGACCTCAACCCCATTGAACACTTGTGGGATCAGCTTGGGTGTGCTGTTCGTGCCAGAGTGACCAACACAACCATGTTGGCTGACTTGCGACAAATGCTGGTTGAAGAATGGGATGCCATCCCACAACAGTGTGTGACCAGGCTGGTGACCAGCATGAGGAGGTGCCAGGCTGTTGTGGCTGTGTATGGTTCTTCCACACGCTACTGAGGCTCCTGTTTATTAAATGAATAAATTGTTAAATTGCCAATATGTCTTGTTTCTTCAGACTTCAATCATCCAATCCACCAAACAATACCGAACAAGAGTCAATGGCAGAATAAGCTGTTTGGCATTGGCAGAGAAGATTTGGCAGATTTTTCATGGGCGCAACCCACATACTCAGCTCTGCTGCTCATCCCACAAATGCATTTTCCTTACAAATGTGGCACCATTTAAAAGGGAAATAAACAGGCTTTCCAACGGTATAAGATTTATTGCCAAGAAGCATTGTTACAACAAAGAAATAATCTACCAAACACAAATTTCCTTACTTTTTGTGCTATGTTTAGTTTGGAGCAAACTGAACAGAGCCCCTGGCCTTGCCTGAAAGTTGACTCAGTGCTGGGACTGGTGGATACTGCGCAATCTCTACTTTTCTGTCAAGAGGCACAAATTTCTACTACCCTGCACAACTCAGAACATCCCAATTCACACTTCAACTGATTAACTAGTTTTGAATCATCAGTCTGAAGAAGGGTCTCGACCCGAAACGTCACCCATTCCTTCTCTCCTGAGATGCTGCCTGATCTGCTGAGTTACTCCAGCATTTTGTGAATATTTTCAATTTGTACCAGCATCTGCAGTTATTTTCATAAACTATTTTTGAAGAGTTGTTAAAGTGGATTACATGTGTAACCGCCAATTTAATCACAGCAAGTTCTCACAAGCAGCCTTCGAAAATCTCTGTGATTAATAATAGTCGAGTTCGACTTCGCGTTCGCAGTCAGTTGGATGACAATAATCAGAGACGGCACAGACTTTACCTGTTAGTATAGCCCATGTTGATCGTGTTGACTGTAGTGAAAGCATACACTTACACCATCCTCCCTTTTTAATTTCCCCACATTCTTATCAACTCCTCCTGTTCTACCACTCACCTAACAGCTACAGTTTACAGCGGTCAGTCAATCTACCAATCCACATGACTTTGCGATGTGGCAGAATCTAGAGCACCCAGAAGAAACCCGATCATTAACAGGGAGAATGTGCACCACGCAGAGAGTATCCTAGGTCAGGATCAAATATGGGTCGCTGGAGCTGTGAGGCAGCAGCTCTCTGTGCTGCGCCACTGTGCCACCTAATGTTAAGGAATGAATATTGGTCCCAGGGCATTGAGGAGAAATTCCCTATTCTTCAAAAAATTCACATCCTCATCTGGAGGGCAGATAAATCAACATCTCAGCTGAAAGAAATAGGAAGGAAGGCAAAGAGGAATCCAGTCTCATTTCTTCATCATCATTTATATTAAAGGATGAAAGCTGTTTTTAATCAGCTATTCGATGTCATGAAGTCTTTCTGTGTCTAGGCTTGTGGGTGACCAGTCATTAACTTCAGATAGCTGTGGTAAAACTCTGAATGAATCTGTTCAAAAGTTCAAATAAATGCAAAATTGCAAGTAGTTCTAAGGAAGGGAGCTCCACCTTATCCAATCTTACCAGCCTGTTCTTCCTTGATTTTTGCTGCCACTTTTCTTGGCTGGTAATGAAAGGTTCCCTTGGAACCTTTAGTTTCATCTGACTTACAGTAAACGTGATGTGGACACTTGACTTAAATAGAAAGCACTGGGTGACCAGAGAACACATCGGGCACCCAGTCAATGACCAGGTCTGGCCTGCCCTGGGAAGCTCACCACAGATGGTGCCAAGGCTTATTATATGTTGGGAAATGCAGCAAAGTTGTGAAATTAACCAATTGTGTCAGAGAATAGCATGGAAATAGGCCATACAGATCAACCTGACCAGGGACATTCTTTCATATTTACATCATCGCCCAACCCTTGGTCCATAGCCCTCTGTGCCCAAGCTATTCAAGGACTCATCTAGACATTTTAATGCTGTCAACAACTCAGCTTCCACCACTCTCTCCGGCAGTATTCCTGGTACACACTCTGTGGGTGAAAAAGGTCCCCTTCAAATCCCCCTAATCCTAATTCATCTATTTTTATCTAACTCTGTGATGGGAAAAATAATTCAGCAGTCTATACTAGTTTAGTTTAGATTAATTACTAAAATAAGCTAAACTAAACTATCTATACATCTCATAATTTTATATAACCCATCATATTCCCTCTTAATGCCTCTACGCCCAGGAGAACAGACTTAGCTTCTGCAGTCTCTTCTCAGAACTGACAGGCTCCGTCCCAGACAACATCCTGGTGAATCTCCTCTGTATCCCCTCCAGTTCTATCACATCCTTCCTATATTTGGTAATCAACTGCAAGCAATACTGCAGTTGAGGTCTGACCAAGGTTTCATAAATTTAGAGCATAACCTTTTTTCTGTATTCAGTGCCCTGACTAATGAAGGCCAGTAAACCATGTGTCTTCCTAACCATGCCACCACTCTCACGAATCTATGGATGTACTCTAAGGTCCTTCTATTGCTCAATATTAGCAAAGACCCTACCATTCATGGTATATGTCCTAGCCATATACAAAATGTATCACCACACGTTTGTTCGGATTTAACTCCATCTGCCATTTTTTTAGCCCATTGCACCCAAACAGCGATCTCTCTTTGACGCCTACTCTCCACACTGTCAACAACTCTACCAGTATCTGTGTCATTTACAAACTCAGTGATCATGCCTCCCATATCCACATCAAAGTCATTCACGTGTATAATGGACATCAAAGATCCTTCTAGCTATCCAGTTGCAAAAAACATACTCAACCACTCCGTATACTATTGCCAATCCAATTTTGGATCCATTCTGTCAAATTACCCTGGTTTATTATGGCCCCTAATCTTTTGAAGTAGTTTTCCATCTGGGATCTTGTCAAAGACGTTTCTAAAATGCATGTAAAACATATCTACTGCCCTGCCCTCAAATTATACATTTTGTTAACTTTTCAAAGATTTAATCAAATTGGCCCTTGACAAAGCCATATTGGCAGTCTCTGTCTTTCTTAATGTTCATTAATCTTCTCTTTCAGAATTTTTTCCAGAATCTTCCCTCCAACTGATAATAAGCTTGCATCTCTATAAATGACTGGCTTTACCTTGCTGTCTTCTGTGAGAAGAGGAAACACATTTACTGTTCTCCAGTCAGGGGATAAATCCTGGGGAATCCTAAATGTGCATAACATTTTATGGACAAAAAATTAAATCAAAATCTTTGTTCCTTCAGGTGGATGTAAAAGGTTCAAAGGAAAAATGAAGAGGAGATTTTCTCAACAATGTACATTCTTCAACTAATAATACTAGAAACAGGTAATTTGTTGATTGTTACATCCTTATCATATCATATCATATCATATATATACAGCGCGGAAACAGGCCTTTTCGGCCCACCAAGTCCGCGCCGCCCAGCGATCCCCGTACACATTAACATTATCCTACACCCACTAGGGACAATTTTTACACTTACCCAGCCAATTAACCTACATACCTGCACGTCTTTGGAGTGTGGGAGGAAACCGAAGATCTCGGAGAAAACCCACGCAGGTCACGGGGAGAACGTACAAACTCCTTACAGTGCAGCACCCGTAGTCAGGATCGAACCTGAGTCTCCTGCGCTGCATTCGCTGTAAAGCAACAACTCTACCGCTGCGCTACGCACCTTGTTTGTGAGAATTTGCTATGAACAAATTGGCTGTCATATTTCCTACATTACATTGGCAAATAAACTCTGAAAGTACTTCCTGGCTTGTGAAGTCTCATGAGGTTGCAAGAAGCATTGGTTAATTGTAGGTTCTTTGTTGTGAAGGTAAACTGGATTACAACGAGTGTGCTTGGTAGTTGAGGATGAAGATATTCTGGTATAGACCATATTTTACTCAGCTCACATCGAATACACTGATCATCTTAAATGACCATTGATCAATTCTAGGCCAGAAGAAAAGCATTTGGTTTGAGATATTAAGCATTGGTATAATGTCAGGATCTGCCATGCATTCATTTTCTTGAGATGTTCATTAACACCTACTCTGCTTGATATTTCATAAGGTCAGCGTAAAGGCAGTTGGTACGTGTTTGGCTTTACTTGCAATAGTGTTTGGAATAATAATTTTTACCTTGAATAATTCAGATAATTGCCAGACAATGTCTTGGTAAGTTTGAATGCCATTGGGAAACCCTTCAATGGAGCAATGTGGCAAATAGAAATATTGACCCACAATGTAGCACCATATGACATAATTATAAATTGGGGCTCCTATTGCCGTAATCAATTTGTTATATCTACCTGTTTAAAGCAAATCAAATGATGGTGGGATTAAATCAATTTAAGTCAAAGTATCAGATCAAACTTGCTATTTTACATGGACCTCATATCAATGAAAGTTCAGCAGATGTAACATGAACTCCATTGTTTATTAAGGATGAATAAGCAGTGTCTTTGTGTAAGGGGTTTCTGCGCCGAGCTTTCGCCCGACCTAAGGTCCCCGTGCCTTGCTCTGGTCCCTCGACCAGGCACACTGGTTCCCCGTGAGTGGTTCGACCCACTCACCCCCTACGGTTCTAGACACTGGACTTAGATGCAGGAGCGTTGATAGTGCAAAAAAATTCCACCAGACCAGATTTGAAGACCAGGGTTTAAACGGAAAAGGCTTTTAATGTGCACTTGGGACTATTGTACATGAATGCTTTTACACAGTTCTATAAGACATATACTGAATTACATGAATACTTTGACTCTGAATTATAAACGCACAGTTCTATAAGACATATACTGAATTACATGAATACTTTGACTCTGAATTATAAACGCACAGTTCTATAAGACATATACTCGACTGTAAGATGGGGAACGTACGACACATCGCAAAATTGGCCAACACATATTTACTTATACACCCACGTTAATTAAGCCACCCTCCCCTCTACACTAAACTATGTCCAGGATGTGCAGGATCGGGGTACATGCTCATCATGGGGCTATTACTGGGGTTACTGGCTGTTCGTGCTGCTTCTCCGCTGTTCTCCGTGAGGGTCATGCTTGTTCCGTGAGTTTCTTCCTTCCGTTCTTCTCGGTGAGTCTCCGTTCTCCGTGCCGTTTGTTGCCTCGTCTGACTTCTGTCTTGCATGAGTTTAAAACCCAAAAGTCGTGGCCAGTTATACTATTCTGACTCGTCCTATCTCCCGCCAGATCTCGGGATCTCTTTGTTTCAAAGATGGGTATTTGAGTTTTCTCTCTGTTCTGCGTTATGTCCGGGGGTACCTGTGATGGCTAGACGGTCTGATAAGCTATTTTCCCTTAAGAGGTGATGGGTGTAAATGGTTTCCCATCACCTGCCAGGTATGTTTCTATGGGCTATTGTGCCCCCTTAACGGGATTAACTGTGTAGGTCGGCTTGGGGCATTGTGAATATGCTGATGTCAGCGCCCCAGTGTCTGGACTTCGACCTGGTTTCGCGGGTTTCTGCAAGGCCAATATCCATCCATTGTTCTGGCCGTGGCTTTGCAGAAACCTAGAGACTGGACTGTAAGGTTTTTGCTTTTGTGGCTGGTCACGAGGTCCCGCGGCCATCTTAGGACCCACGGATTGTGACATCCCTTGTTAAACTGACCGCAGCCTTTCTCCGCTATCAGCCCCAGTCTCCCGTGTAAAATGTTCAAACTGCAGCTCTTTGGTTTGGTGTTGATTGCAGAATGAGGGAAAACTTCTCAAATCTTACATTTGTAGCCACTAGCATACAGTATCTATATTGAAGGAAAACTGTAATATTCGAAAAAATGAAAGAAATCAAGGTGGATTTGCACCTCTGTAATGCAACCAAAGTGCATAATTTGACTGCAAGATCAGTTGAGTAGTATCGGGCACGTGGGTGATAATAGAGCCACCGAATGGCTTTACAAAATAACGACATTACACTATTAGTTAATCTGTTTTTAGGAGTTGGATTTGTTGTATGAAGCCTTATGGTCTTCTGTAAAGAGAAGTGCTTTGTGCTATAATCTAGTATAGTGTAATTTACATTGCCTGAACCAAGCTTTTACATAAAAAACTATTTTGGCACAAAAGGGTGGACTTTGGAGCAGAGAGGCATGAGGATACATTAGAATGATAAGTGCTGAACCTATGCACGTAGGTGTCTTAGGTCCCACACCACCCATGGTGGGGGAGTGAGGAAGTGCTAATTTCAGGTAGGCAGAGAAAGGATGAAGTCTAAATGACATTGCGTAACTCTTTGTTGCATGAGGCATTTGATGGGAAACGTTAGGCAGCAGGATTCTTTGTCTGATATTCAGATTAGTCTGGGAGTATAATAGCTGGAAACCCCAATTGGTCCCACATGGCCGACGTTTGGCTTTAGGCATGACAACTCTGATCTATGGTTTTCAAATCAATCATCTGCCTATTGATAGATTGGTTCTCAATCTACATATGATGGGAATCAAAATATCACAGGTTCTGCGTTGGTTCCTGTCGGTTCCTGCAGTTAACCCCGTCCCCACTGCCATGTCCTGGTGAAACCCCTCGCCCCCACCCTGAACCCCACTATGTTGGAGTCTGAGTCAGGAGTAGCCTTTTCATTAATGGCCTCCATAGCAATGTTACTTGGGGAGATGATTCACACAGAAATATTGATTTAGTCCCGGTTCTCTTTTTAAACATCTCACATGTGTATTGTAACAGATTTTCCCATCCCTTTTATTGTACAGTATTACACAGAATATTTGGTTTCTGCTGAGAACTGCAATTGTAAGCCATAAGCCTTGGGGTGTTGGAAGCAATATTGACTGTGATGTTACACCTGAGACTAACTAGTTCAAAACATCGCTGCAAGAACCCTGTCAAATTTAATAAAGCAATTGTTACATTGAGCCTGCAGAATCAAAACAGGCCATTCACTCCATCTGCTCTATGCTAGTATTGCTGCTTCACACCAGCCTCCTCCCACCATTCCTTATCACCATATCCATCTCCTATTTATCCAGTTCCCCATTTATTTTCACAGTCCCACATTCTCACTCCTCTTGATCGCAGTGTTTTTCGTGAATTCCCCTCTGAATTTTTTATGACTCCCTCATGCTAAAGCCCATTAGTTTCGTCTCCACAAAGAGGACAATTTAAATACATCCTTCTGATGAAACTACTTCACAAACTTGAAAGCCTTGACTTTACCTTTCTGCTTGTTTCTAAGGAAAATATCCTTGTCTATTTTGGGGAGTTGGGTCTGCCGGCAAGGCAGCACTTCCTGACACCACAGAAAGTAATTTATTGTATTATTTATTTATTCCCTGTCCATATTTGCGGTGGTGGTGAACCTCTTGATCAGCTGCAGTTCTTTAAATCTCACAATGCTGTGGGGGATTGAGATCCAGAAGGTAGACTTAGAGATGATGAAAGACTGGTGATATATTTCCGTCAGAATGGTGTGACTTGGAGGTTGCCTGAAGGTGGTGTGTTCCCATGTGCTCGCTGCCCTTGTCTTTCTTGATGGTAGAGGTTGTGTGTTTCAGAGAGGCTGTCAGAAGGGCTTGACTGAGTATTGGCCTGCATTTTATAGATGGTGGTCACGGCAGCCACAGCACACCAGCAGTGAAAAGAATGAATATTTAGGCTTGTGGATGGAGTGTCAATCAAGTGTGCCCTTTGGGCTTCTTGAGAATTGGTCACCCATCAGGCAAGAAGGTAGCATTCCATCAAACCTCCAAACTTAATAATGGTGGTAAAGCTTTGGGGTGTCAGGAAGTGAACCACTTGTTGTAGAATACTCAGCCTCTGAATACCCCTGTAGCCATAATATGCATGTGGCTGTTACAGTTGAGTTTCTGATCAGGGGGATTCCACATAACAGATAGTGGGAGATTCAGTAATGAATGTTATTGGTAGCCGGTTAAACTCTCTCTCAAACATGGTCATTGGCTGGCACGATATCACTTGCCATTTATCACATACATTCTCACTTCAGGTGTTAAGACAATAAATCACGTTTGTATGTCCTTTAATGTCTCCATGTCCTTATAGGTCCTTGTCACAAATTTGTGATAACACTATTTTAAATTCTATCCATATTTTGCCCTAATTAATCACAGTTTAGAAAAAAATTAAAATTCTGCAATGAACCGGACTATATTTTATGAAATAAAATCTTGAGAGCACTTGCTGGTGAAAAGCTTTGCCTACTGGTCCATCTCTCTGTGTGCTTCGTATCCCAGGAATCTTCTTATTAATTGAATGGGAAACAGCTATAATGATTGGGAATGCAGTTCAAGGGAACCATAAATATCTCTAGTTAATTTCTTTTGAACGTAGTGAGCTGATTCTACTTCACCGACTGTCAGTATCAAACCAACCCAAATGTTTGTGCCCCAAAACTAATGGAACATGAGGGGGATAGTGGGTGGGGTAGGGGAGAGAGTATGGGTTGGTTAGGGGAAGCAATGGGGCAGCTGAAACTTCAGAGAATGACAGGTCCAACAATCATCTCCTTAATAACTGGTCAGGGTTTGGACCAAGAAAGAGGCAAACAGTGGAGGGGGAAAGAAAGTTGTGAATTAGAGCACACCTGGTACAGAAAGAGATATAAACATACCTGTAAGAGAAGAAATGTGCATTTAGGTTTAAATAAAATCTGAAAATGTTAAAATCTCTAGTGAGGATCTATTATCTATACTATAGGAATAAGATGCAACAGTTTAACCTGCCCCTTTCTGGTTTGAGTGGTTGGCTGCTGTCGGAGGATCACATAAATTCTCTTCACTGTGATCTACATAATTGATGGCCAATTAATGTGCATATCACGAAGAGAAGCTTGTAATTAGGGAACATTTAGCATGAGATGGTGCTTACGGGAAGCAAACGGCATGCAGCCTAAACTAATCAGAAAGTTCTGAGGATTCTTAACTCTTGGTATAGCTCTTCATCCCTTGAACTTGCCCTCTTACTTAAACCAATGGAAGGAATTGTTTGTAGACTGGTACACATTGGAGGTGAAATGGCACACTGTCTGGTGCAGTGAGATCACTTTCAATTTTTGTTTCAGTTTTTGTTTGAAATGTGCCTCATACTGAGTTGAGGGTCACATGACATCTTATTACAAAGGCTGTCGAAAAAATGTGTCCTACCATTTGGCACTTTTATTAATTGGCAGTGTAGAGATTTTCTGCAGATGGATTGTAGGGAGGTGGCCTGTCACAGTAATCAAAGTTCATATATATACAGCCGGAAACAGGCCTTTTCGGCCTTCATGAAATGACATGCTTCATATTTGCAAAATAAATATGTATCAAAAGGAATTGATCACAGGTTCAAGGTGAGACAAAGAAGTTTTAAAGGGGTTCTGAGGAATTAGATTTTTACAAAGGGAGTGGGTGATATCAGGACTGCGCTGTCAGAGGAAGTGGTGGAATCAGATCCAATGATGATGTTTAAGAATAATTTGGACAGACAAATAGGCAGGGCATAGAAAGATATGGTTCTAATGTGGACAAGTGTGGATGGACAGCAAAGTTGGCAAAGACATGGTGGGCCAAAGGGTCCATTTCTGTGCTGTACAACTATACAATTTGTTGAGTAGATAAATGAGTGACTTGTTAGATCAGTGGAGAGATAAAAGTGAACAATATTAGTATGGATTGAAGTGATATATAAGCCCACTCAGTAAGACCACATGTGTATACCCTAATAGCAGCAAAACAACAGCTTTATGGTCATGTTTACTTTTAGTTCCAGATTTTTTAGATAATTCAGATTGTCAGGCTGCTGCTAAATTAGGCATCGAGTTCAGGAATTAAGTACATTTGTACATCAGCAGTAACTATATCAAGGGGCTACATAATACTATTAAATAACGATTTAATATATATGTATGACATGCATACAAAAGACATGAACCATTAGATTACAATCTTGTAACCACACTCGATTATTCTGATGTTTGCCCAGTGACACCACAGCTCATCTTTATCCCCATATATTCACTATTCTATACACCACCATTCAGTTGTAGTCATAGAGTGATACAGTGTGGAAACAGGCCCTTCAGCCTAACTTGCCAACACCAGCCAACTTGTCCTAGCTACACTAGTGTCACCTATCTGCATTTGATCCATATCCCTACAAACCTGTCCTATCCATGTACCTATCTAACTGCTTCTTAAACATTGGGATAGACCCAGCCTCAACTTCCTCCTCTGGCAGCTTGTTCCCACCACCCTTTGTGTGAAAAAGTTACATGTCAGATTCCTATTAAATCTTTTCCCCTTCACCTTAAACCTATGTCCTCTGGCCCTTGATTCACCTACTCTGGGCAAGAGAGTCTGTGTATCTACCCGATCTATTCCTCTCATGATTTGGTACACCGCTATAAGATTACCCCTCGTCCTCCTGCACTCCAGGGAATAGTCCCAGCCTACTCAACCTCTCCCTATAGCTCAGACCCTCTAGTCCTGGCAACATCTGTTTGACAACATCTTTCCTATAACATGGTGCCCAGAACTGAACACAACACTCTAAATGCGATCTCACCAACGTCTTATGCAGCTGCAACATGACCTCCCAACTTCTACACTTAATACTCTGACCGATGAAGGCCAATGTGCCAAAAGCCTTTTTGACCACCTTATCTACCTGCGACTCGACCTTCAAGGAACCATGTACCTGCACTCCTAGATCCCTCTGCTCTATAACACTCCCCAGAGCCCTACCATTCACTGTGTAGGTCCTGCTCATCTTGGACTTCCCAAAATGCAACACGTTACATTTCTCTGCATTAAATGCCATCAATCATTCCTCAGCCCACCTGGCCAATCAATCAAGATCTTGCTGCAATTTTTCACACCCATCTTCACTATCTGCAAAACCACCTACCTTTGTACTATCAGCAAATTTGCTAATCTCAGATGCAATAACATTTAGTATAGTTCCGATCTCTTAACCTTCTTCATCGCAGCCCTCACACTTTCTTTAATCTGCACTTTCTCTGCAACTGTAACATTCTAATACTATAACACTATATTCTGCACTCTGGCATTTGTCTTTTTGGACTTGCTATTATACTTGATTGTACTCCTGTATAGATTTGACTGGACAGCATGAACGTTTTTCACTGCATCTCTGTACACAAGACAATAATAAACCATAGTGCTAATACCAACACATCACAGCAGATGCTCACATTTCATCCAATCCTGACAACATTCTGAACTTTTTTTTGCATTTCCTATACTATATTAAATGACTAGAGCTTCTAAAAATGGTTTGCTCCTGGATTATAATTAAGCATCAAGTGAATGTAGACAAGACTGCTCTGAGCTCTGCACTGCACTGCTCTGCACTGTAAGGAAAATGTATCAAAAATTAACCATTTGGGCAAACTCTAAGAATTATGAATTCTATTCATTAAGGGCAATTGGGAGTGGAATGAGTCATTGAAGAGTGATTCTTCAAGGTGTCATTCTACATCCAGAGTGGCTCTGGGCCTGTACTCGTTGGAGTTTAGAATAGTGAAGGGGATCTCATTGAAACCTACTAATAATGAAAGGCTTAGATAGAGTAAATGTGGAGAGGATGTTTCCAGTAGTGGGAAAATTTAGGACCAGCAGGCACAGGATAAAAGGAGTACCTTTAGAGTGAAGGTGAGGAGGAATTTCTTTAACCAGAGGGTGGTGAATCTGTGGAATTCATTGCCACAGATGGCGGCAAAGGTTACGGGGAGAAGGCAGGAGAACAGGGTTGCGAGAAAAAAACAGATATGCCATGATTGAATGGCAGATCAGACTCGATGGGCTGAATGCTCCTATGTCATAGGATCCTAAGAGTTTGATGGGTTTACAGAATGGGAATGAGTTGGAAGTAACGCTGAGTGACCACACAGGAGGGAGAGAATTCATGACCTGATCCATCAGAATGCACTACAATTGGCCCTGGGTTTGGTTTGTTTGTACACTGTATCTGTGTGTCCATTAGCTGCTGACTGTAATGGAATGTCTACAGTGCACAAATACACACAGTTTAATACAAAGGGACACAACTCAGCTTTACTCACTTTGATCTATTAGATTTTCATATGAACTTTGCTCCTTGCATATTGAAAAGCTGTTGTTGTTGAAAATTTAATTATTTGCATCCCCCAAAGCTGTTTGTTTAAGCCTCATTTCACACAACAAAAGAAAATATATATAATATATACTACAGAAGAAAAATAAATGTATAATATATTTACTTGCTCTGATTTCAAGCAGAAAAATCAAGTGATGATACTAAATGGTAGGTGGAGAAGCTAATTAATGGCTGGTTTATTTCCCTTGCTTCTGGAGTCTGTGCTTCAGCTAATCGAGATGTCTCCATAGTGACTCTGACTTAGCAATTCACACATAATAGGCTGTCATCAGGAGGCAGAATGTATTTTGCAAGTCTCAGCTCAAGAATCAACTATTTATTATGGTCATCAAAAGCACGGCTCTCGATTTAGTCAATGTTGTTTGTCATGACGTTTATATCCGAATGAGCAACTTGAAAACAAAGGTGCTGGCTGGTGAGTTTGACAAGGCTTTGCACAGATGGAGGGTCTGACTCCTGTGTGAAGCATCACACATGTACAATCAGTTATAGAAACAATTGTCAGAGAAATAAAGCAGTAGGAATTTAAAAAACAAAATTGAATCAGGAACTTTTTCATCAAAATTTTCATCATAAAGACAAGACATAAAGACAAGCTTGCATTTCAATAGAACCCATTATGTTGTCAGGATTATCCACAGCAACTTGCCATCAGTGAAATGCAGAAACTGTTGTATGAGGGGAAAATAGCAGCTAATTTACTCAGAGTGGTGAGGTTAATTTAATATCTCACTGAAAACATGACCCCTCCCGGACAGTGGCACTGCCTCAGTATTGTACTGGAGACTCTTTTGACAGATACTTCGCAAACCTTAACACATAGGGAGTAGAAGTTCAGCAAGTTCTGTTCCAGCATCCTGACTCAGAAATATATTGTTGGTCTTTCACCATTATGGTGTCCAAATTCGGGATTCTTCTCATTAAAGCAGCCTGAGAGCAGAAGGACTGCAGCTATTCAAGATGGCAGATCAACATGCAGCAAATGATAATAAATTCTGATTTTACAAGTGACACTATAATCTCATAATATTCCAGATTTGGAAACGCTTCTAATGAAGATTATTAAAATCAGTGGCTGCATTCTGAAACTCCATTGTCTGCAACATTAATAATATCCATTCAGGCACAATTGATTTTAAATAGATCTTTTGTAAGATCAGAGAAGAATCTGTCTGCAATTCAGAATAATATTCCCCTTTCATTGTTAAACACAATGGTGTGAAATTTGCAATTGTTAGTACTCTTTAATCAGAGAGCAGCTGAAATGCCATGCATTGTACCCTTGGCCAAGCTCTTCACTGGGTGAGGGTTGAAAATTATTAAAATGTACAAAATTCCAAAAATCTGAAACAGGAATCGTATTGATTCGTGCATAGGAATGAAGTTAATGTTTTAACTGGGAGACCTCAAAATGTGGAAGAGCAATGATCATTGTTTCTCTTGAGGCAAGAACAATGTTGCGGGTTATAGAGTCATACATGGGGTCTTCAGCCCAATTTCAGTCCATCCCACAAAGTGCCCATCTAAAGTATTCCCATTTGCTGGTGGTTGAACCATATCAACCTTTTCTATCTATGTATCTGTCCAAATGTCTTTTAAATGTTGTTAATGTACTTGCCTCAATCACTTCCTCTGGCACCTTGTTCCACACATGTTTCACCCTCTTTGTGAAAAAGTAGCCCCTCAAGTTCCGATTAAATCTTTCCTCTCTCACCTTAAACCTATACCCTCTAGTTCTTGATTCCCATATCCTTGTGAAAAGACTGTGTGCATTCACCCTATCTATTACTCCTATTATTCCTACTTCCAAGGAATAAAGTCCTAACTTGCCCAACATCTCCTACTTTTCACTATGAAAGTCCTATCCTGTTTTGACTTCCCAGAGACACCTTGTATTTATCTGTGTAAAACTCCATTTGCAATTCCTCGACTCATTTATTCAGCTGATCAAGATCCCGTTCCGGTGTGGGATGCGTGTTGAGACTGGGGCAGGAAGGCCCGAGGGTAGGGAGGAGGGTGAGCGGGGTTGATTCTGGCATAGGTTGTGGGAAGAACGTTGAGGGGGTATGGGTGAGCCTGGCTATGATTTTGATGGGGTGAGGGCGGGATGGGAATGGGTGAGGCATGTGGGGTGGTGTGTGGAGGAGGTTGCTGGAGATGGATATGATGATTCTGGTTGAATCCATTCCTTCTCTCCAGAGATGCTGCTTGTCCCGCTGAATTAATCCAGCTTTTTGTGTCTATCTTCGGTTTAAATTAGCATCTGCGGTTCCTTCTTACACAAGTAATCAATGGGTGTGATTTGTAAGAAGATGATGTCTCTGCCTAGATAATAAACAAGGGTTCAGGAATCAAAATAGAAAATTACAAAAATGCAGATTTTGTTTTACTATTCTCATCATTGTGAACAATTTTGAGTTGCTGGCTTGGATGTACAATGCTCATGTCAGCTACACTTCAGCCTGAGAAGTCTCTTCCATGTGTACAGTTGCCAAGCTTATTGGACATGTTCAGCATTTCAATCCTGCTCCCTCTGCAGCCTTTATAAGCAAACCACCTCGTCCTGCCCTCCATCTATACCGCCGCTGTTCTCAGTCACCTTTTCTTGCAGAAAGTGGGATTCTCTGCCATCAGCAAGGATGCAGTATCAAGGTAGACTGGCCACAACGATCGAGGGTTGTTGCAGTTTCCTAAGGAGAGGAGAAGCTGCAATTCTTCTCACAGCAGTGAAGTCAAGAGGGGGCATGGGGAAAGATGTTCAAATATTTGAGGGTTTTTTATGAAAAAGTAAATGCGACTCTGCTTCTAGAGGCAGGAGAGCAGGAAGCCCAGAGAGAATAAAGGATCTAGCAGAACATACTGCAATAAAGGAAATATTATACCCTTGAGCTTGTTGTAATCTGGGCAGTGAAAGGAGGCTATAAAATTAACTCTCCAAAAGGGAGTTGAATCAAAAATTGAAAAAAAAGGGAGAGTCTTTTGCATTCATCCCTGATTTAGCCAATCATAAACTTGGTTCTGGTTCTACTTCCAATCATGTGAGCACTGAGAATGAGTGCATATGTTATCAGTAGGTGAATGCCAGTGTAAGTATGTGCCTATCATGGATTGTATGTGTAATGGTTTATGTGCAGTGGTATAAAGTGTGTGGAGATGTAAAAATAGAAAATCAGGAAGACAAAAAGGGGACAGGAGATAGATCTGGTAGAAAACATTCAGAGATTTTATAAGCACATTAAGGGGAAAAGGGTGACCAGAGAGAAAATGGGATCCCTCAGGAATAAAAGCAGTCAACTCTGTGAGAAGCCACAGGAGATGGGCAAGTCCTCAATGACTATTTCTCCTCTCTTTTTACCATGGAGAAAGACATGAGGATCAGGGAACCTGGAGTCAGTATTTCGGTCGAGGAGGTTGTGCCGCGTATAAAGGTAGACAAATCTCTCAGGCCTGATCAGATATATCCGAGAGCACTGTAGGAAGCTAGAGAGGAAATTGTAGGTCCCCTGGCTGAGATTTCAGGTCATCATTAAATACAGGTGAGGTGCCGGAAGACTGGAGGATGGCAAACATTGTGCCTCAATTCAAGAAAGGCTTTAGAGAAAAGCCTGGGAACTACAGGCCAGTGAGCCTAACATCTGTGGTCAGAAAGATAGAGTATTTTGCGTGATAAAATATATATGCATTTAGATGGACAAGGGCTGATTAGGGATGGTCAGCATGGTTTTGTACATGGGAGTTTGCATCTCACAAATCTGACGATATGACCAAAAAATGTTGATGAGGGCAGTGCTGTAGATAATTGGGAGAGGCAAGTGGATGAAGTGTTCATGGATGAGACTTTTGAGACCAGCGATCACTGGTTTCTAGATTTAAGATAGTTATGGGTAGAGATAGCTGGGCCTACCAGTTAAAATTCTAAATTGGGGCAAGGCCAGCTTTGAGGGTATTAGACAATAGTCAATAGTCAAGTTTATTTGTCACATACACATAAATGTGCAGTGAAATGAAAGATTACCCACAGTCCAACAATAACAGCAATAAAAATAAGCAATAACACACACAATCATAAACCAACACCAAACAAAAAGAAACATCCATCACAGTGAGTCTCCTCCAGTCACCTCCTAACTGTGATGGAAGGCCAGAGTGTCTTTTCTCTTCCCCTGCCGTCTTCTCCCGCGGTCAGGCTGATGAATTTGCCACGTTCTAGGCCGCGCCGGACAGTGAAAGGTCCGCAGCGGGCCGACCCAAGCCCCGCGATCCGGGGCGGGCGAAGACGTTGCCGCTGCACGTTGGGACGGTCGTGGTCCCGACATTGAAGCCCCCGCCGGGCAGAGAAAACCCCGCGGCCTATTTCAGGCGACGCCGAACGGTGAAAGGTCCGCGGCGGGCCGACCCAAGCCCCGCGATTCGGGACGGGCGGACGCTGCCGCTGTCGGAGCTCCCGATGTCGGCCTCCACCCAGGGCAGGGGCTGCGAGCTTCCGACGTCCATGCGGCCGGAGCCTCCACAGGCGAGTCCCAACTCACTCAAGTTGATTGGAGACGTTGAAGGAAAAGAAATGTCAGGAAAGTGGAAAGTTAAAAAAAGTGTGGTAACAGGAGTCCAGAACATGCATGTTCCTGTTGGAGAGAAAGGCAACACAGGTGGGTGTAAGAAAGCTTGGATGACGAGAGAAATTGAGGCACTCTTCAAGAGTAAGGATGAGGCATGGGGCAAGTATAGGTAGCTGGGATAAGTGTATCTCTGGAAGAGTTTTGAGGACTGAGGAGCAAACCATATAAGAAAATCAGGAGAGCATAAAGGGGACAGGAGATAGTTCTGGCAGTTAATGTTAGGAGGAGATTTTAAAAGTGTACAAGGGAAAAAAAGGATAACCAGGGAGAGAATTTGACTCCTTCTAGAATCAAAGCGATCAACTCTGTGTGGAGCCACAGGAGATGCGCAAAAACCTCAATGAGTATTTCTCCTGTGTTTTACTGTGGGGAAAAACATGAGGATTTGGAAACTTGGGGCTATGGAAGTGTCTTGAGGGCAGTCAGTATTACGGGCGAGGTGGTGCTGAAGACCCTGATGCATATTAAGGTAGACAAATCTTTCAGGCCTGATCAGATTTATCCAGGGATACTAGGAGAAGCTAGAGAGGAAATTGTAGGAGCCCGGGCTGAGATTTAAGAGTCATCTTTAAATGTGGATGAGGTGCCGGATGACTAGAGGGCGGCAAATGTTGTGCCTCTATTCAAGAAGGGCTGCAGAGAAATGCGTGCGAACTACAGACCAATGAGAAAGTTACTGGAGATTATTCTGAGGGTTAAATTATACATGCATATAGACAAGGGCTGATTAGGATAGTCAGCACGGTTTTGTACGTGGGAGATTGTGTCTCACAAATTAGTTCTTTGAAGATGTGACCAAAAAGGCTGAAGAGGGCAGAGCTGAAGACATTGTATATATAGATTTCAGACAAGGTTCCGCATGGTAGGCTGCTTTGGAAGGTGAGATCGCATGGGATCCAAGGAGAATTGGCTGAATGGATAGATGTTGCTTGTCATCTATATCAGTGATTTAGATGAGAGTATACAAGGCATGATTAGTAAGTTTGCAGATGATACAAAAGTGGGACATATTGTAGATAGTAAAGATGGTTGTTTAAAATTGCAGCAAGATCTTGATTGATCGGGCAAGTGGGCAGTAAATGATAGGCCTCAGGGAAGTGTAGTAGAGTGTACTAGGGATCAAGGAATGCAGGTAAATAGTTCCTTGAAAGTGGCATCACAGGTAGATAAGGTGGTCATAAAGAGCTTGGGCACATTGGTCTTCGTCAGTCTGAGTATTGAGTATAGAAGTTGGGAGGTCATGTTATGGTTGAATACGACATTGATGAGGCCACATTTAGAGTATTGTGCTCAGTTTTGGTCACCATGTTATAGCAAAGATGTTGTCAAGCTGGAAAGGGCGCAGAGGAGATTTACGAGGATGTTGCCAGGACTCCAGGGCCTGAGCTATAGGGAGAGGTTGAGCAGGCTAGACTTCATTCCTTGGAGCGCATGAGAATGGGGGATGATCTTACGGAGGTGTACAAAATCATGAGAGAAATAGATTGGGTAAATGCACAGAGTATTTTGCCCAGAGTAGGGAGATCGAGAACCAAAGGACATGGGTTTAACGTGAGGGGAGAAAGATTTAATAAGAACCTGAGGGGTAACTATTTTTTACACAAAGGGTGGTGGATGTATGGAATGTGCTGCTGGGGGAGGTAGTTGAGGCAGGCACTATCACAACATTTAAGAGATATTTGGACAGGTGCATGGATAGGATAGGTTTAGATGGCCATGGGCCAAGCACAGGCAGTTGGAACTAGTGTAGATGGGGCATGTTGATCGGTGTGGGCAAGTTGGGCTGAAGGGCCTGTTGCCGTACTATATGACCCTATAACTCTAATAGAAATGCTGCCAATTCTGATGCAGCACACTCTGTGGTTTTGCAACTGTCAGGAGGTATGCAAATAATGTTCCCAAGCATTTTCTGAAGTAAAATGGTCATCTTACGCATCACTGACCAGGGGCCTATCATGTCATGGTTCACATGTCAACACCAATCTCCCAGAATAGATGGCCTATTCTAAACTCTGTTGTGGGAAGTAATTCCTAGGTGGAAAGAGGAAATACTGCAAGGATGTTCTCAAATACTTGAAAAATCTAATATCCTCATTGTGTGAAATGAGGGGATGTGGGTGAGGTCCTAAATTATTACACCTCAACTTTCGTTGCCTTGGAAAAAAACATGAAAGATAGTGAGTTCAGAAGGCAGTACATTGAAAAGCTAAAGCATTAAAACTGAGTGTGTTCGATGTCACAGAACACATGGGTTTATAAATCATCAGGGCAAGATGAGATTTATTCCAGGGAAGCATGGGAGGAGATAGCTGAGACCCTACAGAGATTTTTGTATCTTTGTTTGTCATGGGTGAGATTCATTTGGAAAAGTGGAGCACAAGATGCTAGTCAGCATGGCTTTGTGTGAGAGAAATCCAGCTTCATTATTTTGATTGCATTCTTTGGGGAAGTAACTAAAATGATTGATGAAGGCCAACATTGAAATAGGCTCTTTAGCACATTATGAGCATTGCAGTCATCAAGTACTAAAGCCATTTTCCAATGCTTGGTTTCTGCGCTAAAACATTTCAAGTGTTCATCTAAATACTGTGTAAATGTGTGAGTGTCTGCCTTCTCCATCAACTTAAGTTTCAGGGTATTTTACAGAGAGCAATAGTAGATGATAACATAATGGAGAGTTTACTTTTTAGATACTAGGCTTAATGGTCCACTGCCATTCATGAACCAAAGAGGGCAGCTGCATGAACGGTCAGAATAATTAGAATAAGAATTGCTGCAGATTATCCATTCTTTGGTGAGATTTATTGATAGGGAATTTAAATTGGGTCATTGTAGGATATAGAACCGGAATTACTGGGTATGTAGGAATGAATGTAGTATGATTCATGAAGAATGAAGTGAGGAGATCAGTGGGGAGGACAAATGAGTAATTCAAAAAATTTATGTAGAATTAGATACGGGCGGCACGGTAGCGCAGCGGTAGAGTTGCTGCTTTACAGCGAATGCAGCGCCGGAGACTCAGGTTCGATCCTGACTACGGGTGCTGCACTGTAAGGAGTTTGTACGTTCTCCCCGTGACCTGCGTGGGTTTTCTCCGAGATCTTCGGTTTCCTCCCACACTCCAAAGACGTACAGGTATGTAGGTTAATTGGCTGGGTAAAATGTAAAAATTGTCCCTAGTGGGTGTAGGATAGTGTTAATGTGCGGGGATCACTGGGCGGCACGGACTTGGTGGGCCGAAAAGGCCTGTTTCCGGCTGTATATATATGATATGATATTATGATATTGTACATATAAACTGTTCTGCCCCAGGCTTTTGAGTTCTTTTAGCACTGTTTTAGCGCCCCTGGTGGTGATTTGTTTGATCAGGAAGTGGGTCTCCTGTGACCTCTTGTGACCTCAAAGCAGCCATTTTCTCCTCAGGCAGTCCAAGAAGCAAACTTGTATATCTGCAGCCATCCTTTCCTTTAAGCTTGTGAAAGCATCATCTGTAAGTTTCTGTGTTATGTAACCCTATATTCTAATTGTATTTGTGAGGAGAACGCTTTTGGCAACTTTGTAAGATTTATGCTGTAATTGCTGAAATGTTACATGTGCCTGGATGGTGTGGAGCTGAAATGGGTTGAAACAGAAAGTAGGCCGTTCTGAAAACGACGTTGTATTTAAAGTGCATTATTGTAATTTAATATACATTTATAGTAATAATTCAGACATTTTTGGATTATTTAAAATTCATGTAGTATGTAGCAGCAAGCCGTAGCTACCTTGTCATTACACTTGTTCTAACACTTATGTATTTTGTTGTGTTATTCTACAGTTTCACTCTTGATTCATGAATGCACCTACAACGGCATCTTAATAAAAGGCACAACTAAGATGATCCCTGACTCTTATGCATTTATTGGACGTAGTTTGGCTGGCTGTTAAATTGTGTCGCCACATAATGAGAACAGTACATAAACCATCAAGGTTCCGCATGCTAGGCTGCTCTGGAAGGTAGAATTCTCTACCTCAGAAGGCAGTGGAGGCCAATTCTCTGGATGCTTTCAAGAGAGAGTTAGATAGAGCTCTTAATGATAGCGGAGTCAGGGGATATGGGGAGAAGGCAGGAATGGGGTACTGATTGTGCATGATCAGCCATGATCACTGTGAATGGCGGTGCTGGCTCGAAGGGCCGAATGGCCTTCTCCTGCACCTATTGTCTATTGTTAGATCGCATGGAGAGATAGCTGAATGGATAGAGAATTGGCTTCATGGATGAAAGCAGAGGATGATGGTGGAAGGTTGTTTTTTGGACTGGAGGCCTGTGACTAGTGGTGTGCCTAAAGGTTTGGTGCTGGGCCCATTGCTGTTTGTCATCTATATCGATGGTTTGGATGAGAACGTATATGGCATGATTAGCAAGTTTGCAGATGACACTAAAGTGGTTGGTATTGTAGATGGCGAAGATGGTTGTCAAATTTTGCAGCAGAATCTTGATCAGTTGGGCTGAGGAATGGTTAATGGAATTTAATAAAGAGAAATGTGAGGTGTTGCATTTTAGGAAGTCTAACAAGGGCTGGACGTACACAGTGAATGGTAGGGCTCTGGGGCGTGTTGTCGAGCCGAACGATCTAGGAGTGTAGGTATATTGTTCCTTGAAAGTGGTCTCACAGGTAGGTAGTGGTCTAAAAGAGTTTCGGCACATTGACCTTCATCAGTCAAGAGTATTGAATATAGAAATTGAGGGGTCTTGTTGCAGTCATGCAAGAGGTTGATGAGGCCACATTGTGTTGTGTTCTGTCGAGTTTTGGTCGCCATGTTATAGGAAAGATGTTGTCAAGCTGGAAGGCATGCAGAGAAGATTTAGGAGGATATTGCCAAGACTCGAGGGCCTGAGCTATAGGATGAGATGGTTGAACAGGCTAGGATTTTATTTCTTGGAGGGTAGGAGGATGGGGGAGATTGATCTTATAAAGGCGTACAAAATCAGGTAAATGCAGAGTCTTTTGGCCAGGGTAGGAGAATTGAGAACCAGAAGACATAGGTTCAGGTGAGGGGGGAAGGTTTTCTTAGGAACTTGAGGGCTAACTTTTTTTTTACATAAAGAGTGGTGGATGTATGGAACGAGTTGCTGGAGGACATAGTTAAGGCAGGTTAAATAAATATTTAACGTTAAATATTTAACGTTAAATAAATATTTAGATAGGTACATTGATAGGATAGGTTTAGAGGGATATGGGCCATACGCAGGCAGGTGGGACTGGTGTAGATGGGGCATGTTGGTCGGTGTGGGCATATTGGGCTGAAGGGCCTGTTGCCACGTTGTATCACTGTACGTGGCTATATAGCGGGGCCACAGTTTAAGAATATGGGGTAGGCCATTTAGAACGGAGATGAGGAAGAACTTTTTCAGTCAGAGAGTGGTGAAGGTGTGGAATTCTCTGCCTCAGAAGGCAGTGGAGGCCAGTTCGTTGGATGCTTTCAAGAGAGAGCTGGATAGAGCTCTTAAGGATAGCGGAGTGAGGGGGTATGGGGAGAAGGCAGGAACGGGGTACTGATTGAGAGTGATCAGCCATGATCGCATTGAATAGCGGTGCTGGCTCGAAGGGCTGAATGGCCTACTCCTGCACTATTGTCTATTGTCTATAGGGGATAAGCACGTATGTGTTTGGGGGAGGTGTGCACTTGTATGTATGTGTAGGAGTGGGTGGGGAAGGTGTTTGTGAGTGTGTGTCTGGGGAGAAGCTCAGGCTGCTGAGTGGCTATAGGTTTTTGTTGCATTCTCCCAAGCCTGACCACCCAATACTGTCCACACAGCTGGATATTAGGGGGGGGGGGGGAGGAGTGACATTAAGAGCACAGAAGGAAGGAGACAGTTCTGGGCAATCACTGACTGGAAACTGGAAGTATACAGGGGAAGCAATGGCAGACATAGTGGGCAGGAACCATTACAGGCTGGGCCATAACCTGTGGATAGCCATCAGCAGCTGGAGTGGGCACCCTACATCGACTGAACTGTGCCACAGAACAGAGAGACAAAGCCAAGTCTCCCACAGAGCTAGACTGAGGCACTGCCATGGAAACCACAACTAAAGACCACATAAGATAATAACTTCCAGCGTAATGCCCAGTAAACCGAGTCTCCTCATCCTCTGGAGAGATTTGAGGAAAGTACTTTAAGATCTGCCTGACAGGTGGGCATACTGAGTCATTCAGGGTCACCACCGTGAATTGGTTAGGCCCGTGAAGGAGACTAATTAGTAGGATATGAGAAAAGAGCAATGAGTAGCAATGTTAGGATAGTTGTACCAGGAGTGGGCGTAGATGCGATGAGCTGAATGACGTTGTTCCATGCTGCAATGATTCTTTGATTGTATTTCATAGTTTAGGACTCAGGAAAGTCACCTACCTAAACCCAGCTGGCTGTGGCCTTATGCAAAGCACCAGCATTTCCCTAGCTTGAGGGTACCCTAAAGCACTTTCTAGCCTGTGGAGTACCTTTCATGTGAGGCCACTGTAGTAGTAAACAAGGCAGCCAGTTCATGCACAGCAAGCTCCCACACACAGCAAAATTACTTTAGCCTACCATTTGGTTATGTAATGTTGGTTGTGGAAGATATATTGGTTTCTTGATCTCTGGAATTCGATCTACAAAGACAACACACACGGCCTCTCATCCGAAAGGCAGCACTTCCAACAGTGCCACTCTCTCTCAGTACTGTGCTAAGAGTTTCAGCCTACAAGAAATGCTGATCCAGCCGGAGTGGGACGAGCCTGCAGACATCCTCGGGCTGAGGTTGCTCATTGTTGAACACTGACCACCTCCTGCTGAGTCAGGCACCGTGCTGAACTTCTATTCTTCCCCACACACCCGAACAAATGCTTGAAATTTGTCACGTGATGAGCTGCTGTGATTGGAAACAACTGTCTGGAAGATAGTGTGAACAGATTTAACAGGAACATTCAAAAAGGAATTAGATTAAGGTTTCAAGGGGAAGAATTTTGCCCAGGCTACCAGGAAAAGTGCAGGGTAATGTGGCTACTGTATCAGTATCGGCAAAATGGGCCAAATGGTCTCATTTAGTGCTGAAGGACACAGTGATATTGAAAGAGGTATATTAGATCTGAAAGCAGATGGCTGGCAATGTTTTATAGCAGTTTATAAACCACAGTGTTCTAGGTTATTATTGTATTTTCTCCCTTTCTTAACAAGACAACTTCTGCCTTTGTGCTGCACATTTTTCTTTCATTTCTATGCTGACATATCACAGTTAAGTGGTGAGAGGAACAGTGTAAAACAGGAACTAAAACAGGCGTGGGTGAATAACACCTACCCACTCCCTCCCTCTGGAAGGTGTCTGGGGGCAAAAGCGACCTTTCCTTGCAAGAAGCAGTCCTTGTTCTGATTAAATAATACTGAATTTCCCATAAAGCTGCATTGCAGAATAATCTCCTGACAACCAAACCTTATGCATTAGCACAATAGATTTTATTCTTTAACACTAAAAGTATTAGTTGGTCGAGCAAAGTCTGTAAGCCAGACAGTGTTGTGAACCAACACTCAGGAGGAACTAATGTACCTGCGCCAGTTCTCAGATTCTAAGTCTGTGTTCACAGAATTCTAAGTTCCTCGGGGGAAGTCACTTCCAAAAATTTTAGAAAGATTTATTCTTATGCTAAAATATCTCCATCGCATTGTGTGACCTTCTCCAGCCCCACATGCTCTGAGACGTCTGTGCTTCTCCAATCCTAGCCTTCTGACCATTGACTAATTTCCATTGCTCCACCATTGCCATGCCTTCAACTGCCTGGGTTTTGAACCCTGGAATTTTCTCCTTAAACCACTCCCTCCCTCTCACTTACTCCCCCTCCCTGCTTCCTTCAGATGCTTCTTGAGCTGGTACAGTGGTGCAGTTAGTGGACTTGCTGGCCCAATGCCAGCAATCCAGGTTCAATCCTGAGCTCCAGTGTCATCTGTGAGGTGTGCCTGCGTAGGCCCCAGTAACCTGCCACATCTTATGCGGGTTAGTAGGGTTAATTGGCAACCATAGATTTCCACTAGTCTATAGATGAATGGTAGAATCTGGAGGGAGTTCATGAGAATGCAGGGAGAAGTATATGGAATTGTATAGGAATAGTGTAAACAGATACTTATTTCACTGGGTTCCTAATGGGCCAAAGGGCCTGCTTAAGTGCTGTATGATGCCATGACTTAAATCCACCTGGAGAAAGTATCTACCCTATTTATGCCTTTCATAATCTTATATCAAGTTGTCCCTCAGCCTCTGACACTTCAGAGAAAACAACCCAAACTTTTACAATCTCTCCTTATAACTAATGCTCCCTAATCCACATAACGTCCTGGTGACCCTCTTATGTCCTCTCTCCTTAGCCTGTAATCCAGCTACCGGAACTGGACACAATACAAATGCAGTCCTAACAAAGTTTTATATAGTTGCAACGTGACTTCCTGACTCTTATGCTCAACACCCAGACTGATGAAAGCAAGAACTGACGTACACCTTCCTGGTCCACTTCCAGAGCACTTGCAGCCTAAGATCCTTCTGTGCACCAATGCTCCTGCCAATTACTGTATAATTTCCTCTTGCATTTGACTCCCAAAATGCTCTCTCGCTGAAGCTCCAGTTAGTCAGGCTCAGTTTGTAATAACAAAATGTCAGATGCTGTGGATTTTAGGATCTTCAGGACTGAAATGGGTAGATTTGTATTGAATATTAAACCACAAGGAACTCAAACAAGTAAATGTATGCCATAATCCAAGAGAACCAGGAGAATGACCCAATAGCCTCCTCCTGACCCTCATCTCCTGGCCTGTTGCTATTGTGGCAGGACGAGGTCTCATTTTAAGCAGCCTCCTGGGGTTAATTTCAGAGAGACACTGAATACACAGACCCTGAAATTATAATCGATAGGATTTTTGCATTGCAACTTGCCAGGACCCAAGGGCAGTTCAGGCTCATCATCCTGCACATATTCGTCATGGGAAGAAAACAAATTCAGTTAACTTGGGAAATAGGGAGAATGTGGAACCTACTTTCACATAGAGGGGAATGGGAGAAATGTATTCTTAGGGAATTGGATATATAAATGAGAGAGGGGATATGGAGAGCGACAGTGTGAGGAAGCCACCAAGGACAGTAACACCTGCTACAGCAGTGGGGCTGGATGGCCCATTTCCCAAAGTCAAAATAGTAACTGAAACAAGAATCCATCGTCCCATCGATCCAGCCGGACTGAAATTCATTGATGTGAGAAGCACAACCTTTTGACTCAGATGGTTCTCTATAATCTTATAGCAGCATGACAGTGCAGTGCTCCGTCATAAACACTCAGTCTGAGAAGACCTTGTTCTGAATCTCCAAAGTAACAAACAAGCTGAGACATTAAATAGGCTGCTGATGCGTTATCATCTGCAAACACCTGACCTGGCTTCCTTTGAACAGCAGAGGCACCTCTGGAGAATTAATATAAGACTCCATGAAAAGGCACTTGCTGTGAGCAACCCCTACACTCACTGTCCCATTTGTGAGAGGAATCTGATAAGTTCTGACATGAAAACTACCAGACCTTACCTGACAACCTATTTGATTCCTACCCGAATGGCAAATAAATTTTAACTGACAAGTGCGAGGTGTGCTATGTCAAACAAGGCAGGACTTGCACATTAAAGGTAGATAGAGGTCTGGAGAGTGTCGTGAATAGAGACCTGGAAGAATAAATGCACGGTTCCCTGAAAGTGATTTGCCAGGTGGACAGTATACTGAAGAAGCATTTGCTATGCCTGTCTTCATTGGGAAGGGTAATGAATACAAAAATTGGGACATCATGATGCAGCTGCACAAGTTGTTGGTGAGACCACACTTGGAGTATTGTAAACTGCTCTGGTTGCCCAGCTATAAAGGATGGTTGGAAAGGGTGCAGAAGATATTCATGAGGATGTTACCTGGTCTTGCAGGCTTGCATTACAGGGAGATGTTGGATAAACTGGAACTCTTTTCTATGGAGTGCAGAGGCCCGAGGGGTAACCTTATTGAGGTACACAATTTCATGAGCGGCATAGTTAAAGTGAACACTCAGTCTTTATCCCAGGGTAGAGGATTTCAAAACTCAAGGACATAGGCTAAAGACAAGAGAGGAGAGTTCATATCTGGAATGAGCTGCCATAGGGAGCTATAGAAATGGATACAATTATGACTTTCACAAAGAATTTGGCCAGATATATGGATAGAAACAGCTTGGAGGGATATGGGCCAAATAGGACTACCCCAAAATGCTAACTTGGTCAGCATGGGCAAGGTGGCCCAAAGGGCTAGTTTCTGTGTTGTATAGCTCTATGACTATGATAATAGGGTGCCAATGGAGTCAGAGGACCACACAGCATCGTTCAAGGCTAACATTCGACACCTGACCCCAATCTTACTCAGAGGATTGCCAGAGTCTGTAGCCTGTGGTTTGTATTTAGTGTTTGTCATGATACAAGTTCAGTAAGGTAGATGTGGAGATGCTGTCATTATGGATGAGACCTTTACTGAGAGCCATAGTTTAAGAAGGTCACCAATAAATCCATTGGGGAATTTAGGGCAAACTTCTTTGCCAGAGCAGGGAGAGCATGGTAGTTGTTCCCACAGTGAAGGTCAGGTGAGCAGTGTGTATATATATGTTTAAGGGGAAGCTGATAGACATGAGGGAAAAAGGAAATAGTGGAGAGGGAGGGCAGATGAGAGGAGACTGGTGTGGGGCAAAATAACTGGCACATAGCAGAGGGAGTGGATGGCTTGTTTCTGTTGAGAATTAAAGCAAATGCACAAGTTTAGAACAGGAGTAGTCTCCTCAAGTCTGCTCCAACATTTAATCAGAGCCTGGTTGATCCAACTGTTCTCCATTTCTTGTCTACTTGCAATAACCATTCATCCCCTTGCTCATCAAGAATCTTACTCTGCATTAAAAATATCCAGACTCTGTTTCCACCACCCTTTGAAAAAGATTGTTCTAGTACCCTCTGTGAGAAAATAAACACCTCATCTCTTAAATGAGCGATCACTTATTTTAAACCTTCGGGTCTACATTATGTCTCAAGAGCAAACATTCTCTCCATAAAACATTTTCTCATGCAGCATTCCCATTATCAGTCTTGTAGACCAAATTGCTTCCGATGCATTAAAATTCTTATTTAAAACAGAGACCAACACGTGTTCTCACCAATGCTCGTTATAACTTAATTATAAACTCTTTACTGCTACATTCATTTCTTTTGCCAGAAACAATAAATTCTGTTAGTTTTTCTAATTACTTGCTAATTAGTGAACCATGCACTGGGTCATCCAGAATCCCTCAGAGCTCTGCAATTTCTACTTTGTCAATGGAATAATTTCATGTTACGTTCCACATCTTTGCACCACTCACTTATCGATATTTGTTGGTAGCCTCCTTATACAGTCTTCACAATTTACTTCCCTACCAATCCTAAGGCATCAGCAAGTTAACAACCTTATTTTTGGTGCCTTCATTATTTATATATATATTTTAAAAATACATAGGACCAATCCTTGTGACGCACTACTCACTATATGTTGCCAGACATTTATCCCCACTCTCCATTTGGTGTTCAGCAGTTGATCTTCTATCCATACCAATATCTTACTTCCTAAAGCAAGAGCTTCAATTTTTTATAATAACCTTTGACGAGACCCTTCTCATTCAATTTAATACATAGAATCTATGGTTTCCAGGATAATGTACTGCAAAAATCAGTGAAAATATAAAATTTATAAAATTACTGTTCTTTTTTCCAAATTTTAGTAGAAGATAGAGTAAATAGCAAGGATTTTAGCAGAATTGAAGTACAGAAGGACCTTGGCAGGCAGAAGGGAAAGACACAGTGGGCCAATAAAGCCTGTTTCTGTACAATTCCACGATTTGGCCTGTCTCTTTAGCATTTCCCTGTTTTCCGAGTCTTGCATCAATTGTTGAGGTTCTCATCGGACGTCTTGTCACCGCTCTCAATTACTTAGTTCTGTTCAGGGGTAAGGAGAAACCCTAGGTACCAATGGAGAAAAAAAAAGGTTTGCCCTCGTGTTGGCCAAATTGTTCATTCATGCAAAATCTGATCCGATTACTTGTTGACCGTGTTGCCATTATTGAGATATTACATTGAAGTCACAGGCCATTTGGCCCACCTGGTGTTCACTATACCACCTTAACCTATGTATTCTTTCTTAAATTCAGTTACCCCATAATTTGTCCTCTCCACCTTCTTTGGCCAAAGAAGAAACTCAGAATTCATTACACAATATTTATCAATGATTGTCTTTCACTTACAGATCTTGATGTAAGTCATCTCACTGCTTACTGTGGACACACTTTCATCATCTCTATTTGACATTTAAAGATCTCTACTACTTTACCTACTCAGAGTTGTTCAATCTTCCCTGGTGCCTATAAACTCTCTGCTCCACTTCCATCCCGTAATGTTTTTATTTGCATCTTCACCAGTGGGTCTCTATTGTTATTGTCTACGAGAGTAGAACAGTGCATAATTTTGTGCATCTGGGACTATTGTAGAATTTTGCTGTTGAGATTTTTGGCATACTGCAGTTGTTCTATTAAAACAGGTATTGCTCACCACACTCCTGATTACCATCCTCTCTCCCAGCATGCACTTAGCACTGGAGCTCCACCCGGTGGTATATAAATTGGAATTGGACAGAGGACTAATAATGCATAGAAAACCATGCCACAGTGGAGAAACTAGAAATGTAACAAAAGGCAAAATATATCAGGCTGCAGCGTCTGAGCTGCATTAGAGAGGAGACCTGAAGGACGTGGATCATCTCAGCAGCTGTGTTTTAGTAGAGGATCCCAACTAAACCTCCAAGCGGCATTAGCTCCCCCATTCATCTCCAGTAGTACATCTCAGAACACCAGAATGTTAGGAACTGCGAGGGGATAGTTTTCAAAGAGCAGGAAAATCAGCTGAGAATTGAATTAAACTGTTTACTTAGCTGGAGCAGTGGTCTCTTCTAGTTTCTGCACTGTAAGGAGGTAGGAGACCACTGGAGGGGAGACATACTGCACCATTGCCAGAAATGAATGTTGTAGCTATGAGGAGAGGCATGCTGGACAGAGTTGTGGGTTAATCTCTTTAGGCAGACTAAAGAGATTAATTGAGGTTGTAAAATTATGGGAGACGGGCAAGAACATGAGGGTTTATTCTTGAGGACACAAGAGACTGCAGATGTTGGAATCTTGAGCAAAAATAAGCTACTGGAGGACTCAGCAGGCCAGGCAGCATCTGTGAAG
Organism: Rhinoraja longicauda; assembly: GCF_053455715.1. Taxonomy (NCBI): domain Eukaryota; kingdom Metazoa; phylum Chordata; class Chondrichthyes; order Rajiformes; family Arhynchobatidae; genus Rhinoraja; species Rhinoraja longicauda. The sequence continues at coordinate 15,423,939 of NC_135985.1, forward strand.
GGCCATGGACAGACAATGTTCCAGGTTGTTGCCTGATCAGACTGATCAGATGCCACCGGTGACCGTGTTGGTTTCCTCCCGTTTCCAAACATATCCTAAAGATGCGTGGGTTGCTTAATTGGCTATTGGAGATAGTCCCTAATGATTGATAGAATCTGGAGGATGATGGGAATGTGGAGAGAATGGGATGAATGTAAGTGGGTGATTGATAGTCAGCATGGGCCTGGTGGGCTGAAGTGCCTGCCCCCCCTACTGCATCTCTCCACCGTTCTAATACAATTCCTCAAAGATGGAAGCAGAGGTCCTGAGCCAGGAGGTGGCATTGGTTAGTGGAGTGCTCAGGTCTTGAGACCAGGATCTTTTGAGGTAGTGCTGAATTTCAGAGGGAGGTCAGGGATGAGGAGCCAGTAAGAGGGTTGCGAGTGCGAGATCATAAATACTCCTAGATGAAGCACTGCTCTGAGCAAAAAGATTATTTTGGATGAAATAAATCTTTCTAAAGATTTACCTTCAACAACTGAGCAAATGTACGATTTTTTTGCTACTTGATTAATAATCTTTTTCCAAAATGTTGGCTTTCGAAGAATGTAATGTCTCAGCCAGAGGCAGTGTATGGACTCACGCTCTCCGAGTGCCAGCTGTTTGTCCGACCACAGACATGTGGTCCTGAGGCATGGTCCAAGGATGGGTTGTTTACTCACGATCACATTTATGAAAATATATCAAAAGCAGAGTTTCTCTTTCCAGCCACCTCCTCCTCAGCTCTCAAGGCTGCTACTGCTGCCTAGAGGGTGCCAGTAAAATGTGGAACAGACTTCAAATTGCTGGAACTGCACACCCTAAAGCCAGAGTGGGCATTCATAAGCTGGATCTACACTTCTACAGGCCTTCCTGATCCTCTGATGCAACCAGTGTTTCTCCTCCCCCCATGCCACCTACTCAACCCTTCCTCATCTGCCCCATCTTCAGTGTATTTGCAGTAATCAACTCAACTGCTCCCCATGAGAACTCAACCCCTCTGCTAGTTTGAGTCAACATACTACTCAGCTACAGAAATGATAGAGCACAGCTTTGCGAGGTTCTGCTCTAAGGTCCTGAACCAGCAGGGTCTCAGGTTATGTGCAAGAAGCGACTGCATTCTCGACCCAAAACGTCACCCATTCCTTCTCTCCCGAGATGCTGCTGTCCAACAGAGTTTTTTTCAGCATTTCGTGTCTATCTAGGGTCTGAGGTTATGTGGTCAGGAGGGGTTGAGGCTCGTTCCTTTACGAGGAAGAGGTGGAGGGCTGAGCTTTTAGATTATGAAGTGGTTCAGTTGGGATTTGCTCACTCCCACAGTAGCAGAACAGATGAATAACAGGGATTTTAAGAGGGAGCTGGAAAGGCATGCATGAAGCAAAGAGAAGGAAATGAGGATGAAGAGTGGGGCGAGGGGAGGCTGGTTCGGGCAGGCACATTGGCACACAGCCGAGGAACTGAAGCTGTGATTCATTGTTATATATTGTATGCAAGCCCAGCCCATGTTGCCCAGAGTGATTGCCAGGAGACACAGCCCTGGGCTGGATTTGCGTGCTCAGACCAACATCGAGACATCCTCTGTTGGAAGGTCATGGATTGATCGGGGTCTGTGTGAACTGGCTCCATCCACAAATGATGGTCACATCTCCGGAGGAGAGAGTGATGTTGTCCACCCAGAGTGTTATGTCGCAGGCTGTGAGAATCTCTTTGGCTTGAAAGAGGTGCGAACATGTGCAGAGTGGTTCAGTGGATCAGACCAGGAGAAACATCTCATCTTCTCCAGCTTGGAGTGTGTTGAAAGTGATGCCAGGAGAAACTAACTCACGGCTGTCTGATCATTCTCGGACAATGTCAAGAGATCAACATTTGTAGTTAAATGCAGGAGTCCAACTCTCATATTTTCATACAACGTAGGAAGCCATTCAGCCCATAGAGATGCTCTCAGAACAATCCCTTCCCCCATTTATTTCCTTGTAACCTATGAATCCCCTCTCCCGTCCTCCCAATTCTCTTGACACTACACAATTTACAGCAGCCAATTAATCCACTGACCCGCACATCTTGAGGACATTTTGTGGAAACGGGAGCACCCTTAGGAAATCCACAGTCACAGGGAGAACATGCAAACTTCACACAGACAGTACCAGAGGTCAGGATTCAACTCGGGTTGCTGGAGCTGACTCTCTCGTAGTGAATTGTATTGGAAATCCAAGGATGGTGAAGGAATACCATTATCTTTTTACATTAATTAATAGCTGAGTGCGCAGGTGTGAACTGTGGGATCAGTCTGATGAATGGTCCTCACCCAAAACATTACCTATCCATTTTCTCCAAGGACCCACTGCGTTACTCCAGCATTTTGCATCTTTCCTTAGTAAACCAGCATCTGCAGTTGCTTATTTCTACAACTCTGGCATGCTGTCGCCATCTTGTGGTAGTTTCATTCAGGAAGCAAGAAATGAAATCCATTTCACAAACTTAGTGCAACAGTTCTGGGTAGGAAGCCTGGGGTTCAGGATGGTGCAGTTAATCTCTCCTCCAGTCTGCCTTGGGGAGTGTGGCCCTGACACATACAAGGTCAGCTACGATGGTGGTGCCTGGATTTTACCCAAGCTCCACCAAGGTAATAGATTCAAAGTCAGGAACAGGCCCTTTATCCTACCATGTGAATGCTGACCATCATTTATCCATACGAGTCACATTTACCCACATTTGGTCCATAGTCTTCAAGGCTTTGGCATTTCAAGTGCAGGTCAGATGCTTCCTAAATGTTGAGTTTCTGTCTCCTTCACTCCCCAGAATTCCAGATTCCAAGCACTCTCCATAAAAATATATTGTCCTCAGATCTCCTCTACACTTCATCTGTACCTTAAACAGCTTGGGAAAAATATTCTTACTACCCACCTCCTCAAGTTTGTACACCTCCATCAACATTCTTTACTCCAAGCACACCTCGGCACCACCTCCCCACTCTTCCACCAACTACATTGACAACTGCTTTGGGGCTGCCTTCCGCACCCGTGTATAACCCGTCAATTTCATCACCAACTCCCACCCCACCCTCAAGTTCACCTGACCTGCTCTGGCACCTCTCTCCCCATTCTTGATCTTTCCGTCTCCATTTCAGGAGAGAAACTATCCGCAGACATCTTCTACAAACTCAGTGACTCCCACAACTACCATGACTCTTGCTCCTCAGATCCTGTCTCTTGCAAGAAATTTCAGTTTCTCTGCCTCTGCTACACCTATTCTCAAGATGAACTTTTCCTTTCTAGGACATCTTAGATGCTCTCTCACATCAGTAAATATGGCCACCCCCAACACCTTGCTGTTGTTGATGAAGCCCTCACATGTTTTCTCCTTGTAGTTCTGCTCTCACTCCTGTTTTCTCAAGACAGAAATGAATAGAGTTCCCTGGTCTTTATTTTTCACCCCACCTTCTTCTGCATCCAACATATAATTCTGACATTTTCGCCATCGCCAATGTTATCCCACCACCTGTCACATCTTCTCGTCCCCACCCTTCCTCTTCCTGGTTTTCAGAGACCAATCTCTCCATGACTCCTTGGTTTGCTCATCCCTTCCCTCCCCCAAGCACTCCTGCCTTCCTATGCCAACCCCTCACCCTGTGTGCACCTATTCCTCCCACTATCCATCCACTCTCCTCTTCCATCTATATCCCTCCATCCGGCTTTAATTTCACTCTTCTCTCATTATCTGCACCCTTTTGTCTCATTTTCTTCAGCCATTGCCCACCAATCATCAATCAAAACCACTCATTCGCCTGTATCCACCTATCACTTTCCAGGCTTTGTCCCACTCCTACCACTTGCCCAGTTTTCTTTCCCCGACTACAATCAATGAGAAGGGTCCCCACCTGAAACATCTCTTCACAGATGCTGGCTGACCCAATGAATTACTCCAGTACTTTGTGTTGCACTCAAGATTCCAATGTCTGCAGTTCCCTGTGTCTCTGCTTTTAAAGCAGTGTCCTGGGATCATCTGTCCCACCTGAAGCGAACTGAAGATGTCTTGAGGGAATCTGGATGAACACAAGGGAGAAGGAATTGGAAAAAGATGCATTTGGGTCAGAGGAAGAGTTGGGGAGAGGCTCGCCGCATGCTCATCTGCACACCCAGAAGGACTACACGGTTGTTTCAGAGCTGTAAACGTTGTGATAAACAAAACAAAATGCTAAACTCAGCAGATCAGACAGTATTTCTACAATTTGTGTGATACATCTACAAGTATAGACTAGAAAGTTTGCAAATGTTGTCATTAGATCACAGTACATGGTGAATAAGTCACTGGCCTAACAGAGAGCTAAATCACTTCACTATAACTGGAACATTTTAATAATAATAATAATAATGCATTACATTTATATAGCGCTTTTCAAACACTCAAAGACGGTTTACAGGGATTACTAGAACATAAAGAAAATAAATAGATAAATAAGTAAACGAACAGAAAAAGGAGACAGAAGGTGAGGTGATGGTCAGTGGTTGAAGGCAGTGCTGAACAGGTGAGACTTCAGTGATGTTTTGAATGTGGTGAGTGAGGAGGAGTCTCTGACGGTTTGGGGTAGTGAGTTCCAGAGGGTGGGAGCAGCAATGGAGAAAGCCCTGTCCCCCCAGGATCTGAGTTTGGTCCGGATGGGGGGGGGGGGACAGGAGGTTAGCAGCAGCAGAGCGGATGGTGCAGGTGGGAGTGTGTCTGTGGAGGAGGTCAGTCAGGTAGGATGGGGCCAGGTTATGGAGGGCTTTGTAGGTCACGAGAAGGATTTTGTACTGGATTCTCTGGGGGATGGGGAGCCAGTGGAGCTTGTAAAGGACGGGGGTGATATGGTCAATTAATTAAACAAACATGGAACTAGCAACAGTGACCCCAAATCAATGGATTATCAGAAAACACACCTACTTCTTGCTTGTCCTTTGGGAAGATTTGCTATTCTTGCCCTTTATTGCATGTGATTCCAAGCCCAATGTAATTGACACTTAATGGCACAGTGAGACATGCACTTACAGATCTGATACAAATGGGCAATAATTACCAGTCTTACCAATGTCCATATCTTCACAGCAACAGAGTGGGGGGAGGAGAACACTGAGGATGCAATTATAGGCAGTATGAGGAAGGTGGGAACAGAGGGTCACACTGACGGATATCCATACGCATGGGAGGTGGTTGGGATGGAACACAAATTCCAGCATTGACTGAATAATGTCAATGTCTCCTGTGACACATATGTGGAAAAACAACTCGAGGCCCAGGTTCCATCCTGTCCTCTGGTGGGGTTACCTTGAGATCCAGCATAGATTCGATGGGCCAAATGGCTCCATCTATGTTTAAAAGAAATTTGAATATTTTGAATTTTTCAAAAGGATGGGACCATATGAAAAAGGCAGATCATTCGTGACGTGGAAAGAATAAGTGTTGGAAAACTACTGGAAGAGACTGAGGATGAAACAGGAAGGAGCTTTATATTCAGTACACTACTAGTCACCTCCAGAATTAGTCACTGAAACAGAACAGCTCTCTGAAAGACCAGGTTAGATGATTAAAGGAACAAGTCAGGCATGCAGGGGAAGGAGTCATAGAGTCCCACATCAGGGAACCAGACTCTTCTGTCTGGTGTCTACACCATCTATCATGCAAACATTAATCCTACCAAAATCCCACTTTTTTCGCAACACATTCCCACTAATTCTGCATTAATTCCACCACACGCCTACAAATAGGGGCAACTTACAGAAACCAATTCACCAACCAACCCTCAAGTCTTTGGTATGTGGGGACCTTTGAAGCATGCCGAGCAAACGCAGCTATGAGGTTGCAGGGTGACTTGGACAGGTTGTGTGAGTGGGCGGATGAATGGCAGATACAGTTTAATGTGGATAGGTGTGAGGTTTTCCACTTTGGTGGTAAGAATAGGAAGGCAGATTATTATCTGAATGGTATCGTTAGGAAAAGGGGACGTACAACGAGATCTGGGTGTCCTAGTGCATCAGTTACTGAAAGGAAGCATGTACAGCAGGCAGGGAAGAAAGCCAATGGAACGTTGGCCTTCATCACAAGAGGAGTCGAGTATAGGAGCATAGAGGTCCTTCTGCAGTTGTACAGGGCCCTAGTGACACCGCACCTGAAGTACTGTGTGCAGATTTGGTCTCCAAATTTGAGGACAGATAATCTTGCTATTGAGGGCGTGCAGCGTAGGTTTACTAGGTTAATTCCCGGAATGGCGGGACTGTCATATGTTAAAAGACTAGAGCGACCAGGCTTGTATACACTGGAATTTAGAAGGATGAGAGGGGATCTTATCGAAACATATAAGATTATTAAGGGGTTGGCATGTTAGAGGCAGGAAACATGTTCCCAATATTGGGGGAGTCCAGAACGAGGGGCCACAGTTTAAGAATAAGGGGTAGGCCATTTAAAACGAACATGAGGAAAAACTTTTTCAGTCAGAGAGTTGTAAATCTGTGGAATTCTCTGCCTCAGAAGGCAGTGGAGGCCAATTCTCTGAATGCATTCAAGAGAGAGCTAGATAGAGCTCTTAAGGATAGCGGAGTCCGGGGTATGGAGAGAAGGCAGGAACGGGGTACTGATTGAGAATGATCAGCCATGATCACATTGATTGGTGGTGCTGGCTCGAAGGGCCGAATGGGCAACTCCTGCACCTATTGTCTATTATAATCATGGGGAGAAGCATGCACACTGAACATGGACAGCATCATAGTCAGGAATTAATCCTGGTTACTGGAGCTCTACGTGTTGCACCAGATGATTGCTCTTGTGGAAGCTAAACATCAGCCAGGCTAACAGTGCTGGCTGCAGCTTCGAGAGACTTTACCCAATTTTCCTTACCTCTCACCCACATATTCAAACCTATAAGATGTCATCGCTCTGCAATGACATCCAAGAGTAAAACATAAACAGGAAAGCAAACACTTGCGTGTTCAAAATTTGGGAGAAAAAAAATAGTTGGATGGCATCTGTGGAGAAAGAGTTAATGCAATTCTTCTCTGTACCGACGTTTCCTATCCTGAGTGTTCAAGATCACCCTGCTGCCCAGTGGATTCTTTATTTCCTACTCAGAGAGGACAACAGATAGCAGAATCTGTCATATAACAAACTAGCCCCACATTTGCTGCTGTTTACATTGGTATCATTACCCACTCATAGGTACAAATAGTTCTGCTTTAACGCAGTAGTTGCATTCCCAAGAAACCTCGTGTCATAGAGGGTTGTGCCATAATTGCATCAATGGATAAAGGGTGTTGGGGGTAGAGTTTCTGACACGCAACGACAACCTATTCTTTCCTCCGCAGGATTTTCAAAACTAAAGGTATTTTTAATAGCTGTAGGTTAAGCTTAGTTAATAAACTGAGGGGTGTTTAACACAGTATCATTGCACAATGTCAATAGAAGCGATTGCTTGTCAATTTCTATGGCTACCTGCGGTGCTATTGTTAGACTGTGTTCGTACGGTTCAATGGTGCCTGATTACTTCAAAGAATTACATGGAAAAAGTTATCCCCCAAGACGGTCTTAATTACAAGATTTTATTTAAAACAAGCATTTTTTTCCGCTTGCCAATTTCCAGAGAACGTTTTAAATGACTCTCAGGTCCCCGTTCTAAATTGCGTTATAACCAATTTGCTTTGTGGATTACCAATATCATATCATATCATATCATATATATACAGCGCGGAAACAGGCCTTTTCGGCCCACCAAGTCCGCGCCGCCCAGCGATCCCCGCACATTAACACTATCCTACACCCACTATGGACAATTTTTACATTTACATTTTAAATTTACATTTACCCAACCAATTAACCTACATACCTGTACGTCTTTGGAGTCAATAGTTTTCCCCAATTCTTCAATTGCATATATCCTATGGTATGGAAACACACATTATAGCAGAACTACAGTGCCCTCCATAATGTTTAGGACAAAGACCCATCATTTATTTATTTGCCTCTGTACTCCACAATTTGAGATTTGTAATAGAAAAAAAATCACATGTGGTTAAAGTGCACATTGTCAGATTTTGATAAAGGCCATTTTATACATTTTGGTTTCACCATATAGAAATTACAGCAGTGTTTATACATAGCCGCCCCCCCCCCCCATTTCAAGGCACCATGATGTTTGGGACACAGCAATATCATGTAAATAAAAGTAGTCATATTTAGTATTTTGTTGCATATCCTTTGCATGCAATGACTGCTTGAAGTATGCGACCCATGGACATCACCAGTTGCTGGGTGTCTTTTCTGGTGATGCTCTTTGGTGATGCTCTTCTCTGGTGATTGCAGCCATCTTTAGCTTATGCTTGTTTTGGGGGCTAGTCTCCTTCAGTTTTCCCTTCAGCATATAAAAGGCATGAATTCTGAAGGGTATAGACATATCCTATCTGCTCAAGTTCAAACAAATGCCTCAAAACTCATTGGCCGGCGGTTCATTCTACAGCAAGACAATGATCCCAAACATACTGCTAAAGCATCAAAGGATTTTTTCAAAGGTAAAAAATGGTCAATTTGTGAGTGGCCAAGTCAATCACCTGATCTGAACCCAACAGAGCATGCCTGTACCGGTTTTCCACTGCTGCAATCCACATGGTCACAGTCGCGTTATCACACCCATTCCACCAGGGTTTAGCAGCAAGGAAAACTTGGCCTTTCAATTAGATCACTGCAGGCAAAATGTTTGCCTGCTCCCCAGCGAAACCTTGAGAGAGACGGCACATTACTCGGCATGTGGACACATTTCAATGTTGAGCCCCAATGGGTCCCTCGCACGTCTGGGTAAGAATGGTGTGAGATCAAGGAGGCAAAAAGAACTGCAGATATCAGGATAAAAGGACACAAAGTGTCTGAAGAAGGGTCCCAACCTGAAGCATCACCAATCTTTGTTCTCCAGAGATGCTGCCTGACCCGCTGTTACTCCAGCACTTTTTGTAAATCAGCATCTGCAGGTCCTTGTTTCTGCAGATGCTGGAATCTGGAGCAAAGGCAGATGAGAGGAATACATCGGGTAAATGCAGTCTTTTGCCCAGAGTAGGGGAATAGAGGACCAGAGGACATAGGTTCAAGGCGAAAAGATTAAATAGGAATCCGAGGAGTAACTTTTTCACACAAAGGGTGGTGGGTGTATGGAACAAGCTGACAGAGCAGGTAGTTGATGCTGGGACTATCCCATCATTTAAGAAACAGTTAGATAGGTACATGGGTAGGACAGGTTTGGAGGGATGTGGACCAAGTGGGACTAGGGTAGCTCGGACATTGTTGGCCGGTGTGGATGAGTTGGGCTGAAGGGCCTGTTTCCACACTGTATCACTCTATACCTATGATGGAGGGTCAGGCAGTATCTATGGTGGGAATGGACAGGCGTCTTTCAGGTTGGGACTCTTCTTCAGACTGATCAGATTGTGAGTTTCAGTCTTCCGATATCCGAGCACAAAGATTTAAACTGTGCAATACCGGGAGAGTGTTGCACTGCCAGAGGTGGCATATTTTGGATGGGGCGTTAAACTGAAAATCTCTCTGCTCTACCTGGACAATATAAATGGTAAAATAAGACAGGAAGTGCTGGAGTAACTCAGGGTCAGGCAGTATCTCTACTGAACATGGATAAGTTAGATTTCAGGTCAGGGCCCATCTTCAGTCTGATTAGGGTGGTATGGGGGGTATGAGAGAGCTGGAAGAGAAGAGGGGCAGGACAAAGCCTGGTAAATGATAGGTGTTGATGGGGAGGTTGATAGGCAGATGATTGGACAAAGACCAGAGATGAAAAGACAAAAGGCATTTTGTGTCTACCTTGGCTGCTGCATTTCCTCCGCTACGACTGTGAACCCTCTTCAAAGGCGGTGAGTTATGCTGGGTTCCTGAAAGGGACTCAAAAGAGCTGCGAAGATGCAACCCCGTCTTGTAACATGTCCTCCACGGGAGTTGAGAGTGGAGCAGAGATATTTCTACCTGGACACCCGAGTGAGCGACAGCTCTCAGTGGAGCTGCACATAAACCAGTAATTCAAGAAAACTCATTAACAAACATTCCACGAAACCAAAGAATGGGTGCAGAGAAGGCATTCCTGCGACCGAGCAGTGCAGTCTCAGCTCATGCGAGGAATGACATGTTGACCATCAGCGGGGAAAGTCGCATTTCTCCGAAGGCAGAAGTGCGCACACTGTTTTTAAAATAGGAACCCGTGCCTTTTTTCTTGGAAGTAGTTCAGGAACTTTTATAAATCTTACCAGCTGAAATGCCCCAGGGCAAAGTTGAACAGAATGTTTTGTTGCCACTGCTCACACGCAACACAACCCACATGCAAACGCGCCCGCCCACTCACTCACACATGCCACGCCATCCCTTCTCCACAAGTACGCGACTCTCTCTCGCACGCTTCGTATGTCTCGCACATACAAATGTGGCGTCGCGACCCTGCCGTGCACGCGCACTCCCGTACACGCGCGCGATGCCACTGGTGCACGAAACTCGCGCGCGCAGTGAAACTCAATGCAAGCGATGCAACTTTCACACACTCACACTGACAACGCAGCCCCACCTTGCTCTCCGCACACTGCACCCTCTCACAGTCCGGCAGCAAAGCAGCTCGTCCCCCACGTCTCGAAGCTCAGCTCACCCGCATGCCCTTATCAATTCTCCGTCCAACACATGGCGCAGAAGTTGGCTGGAAAAGTGATAAGGTGATGTGGGTGAAAGGGTGCGGACGCAGCGTGCCAGTTCCCTCGTTCTCCTCTCCCGGGCCATAGTTGTACCGCGGGGCTCGCAGCCCTGCTCCGCAACTGGCGACATCTCATCCGGGTTGGGCGGCAGCGACTGAGCGAAGCCCAACTCTTCACTCGGCTAAAAGCAGCGCATCGGCCCATTGACAAACTCCCAGCCCCGCCCTGCATGGACATTGGCTGCCTCCCGCCATGAGTGATGTCAGGTGATCCCGCCCACCCCGTACTGGGCGAAAGAAGTTTGTCGGGATGAGGGGTTGTGTCGTGTTGGGGCTGTACGGGGTCCTGGGTACCAAAGGAAGGGGAGATGGACACAGCCCAGAGGTTGTAGCTCCAACACCCACTCTCGGAGTACAAAACTTAGGCAGACAGAGGTGGGACGGTGCTGATGGGGCAGAACTGAGGGGCACTGAACTGTTGGGGAGGATTTGTCCTATGGTGAGAGATTAAGCAGAGTGTGCAAAGTGTCAAGAGTTTCAGAGTACCAGAGGTAATTTCATTGAAACCAAATTCTTATGTGGTTTGATGGGGCTGATGTAGAGATGGTGTTTCCAGTGGTTGATGGAGTGAGGTAGCAGTAGCTTGAAGCAGAGATTACATTTTCAAACGAATGGCTGTCCATTCGGGACAAAGATCGGAAGAAATTCCTTCACCCAGCGAGCGGTGAATATTAAGTATTCTCAAAGATAGTCAAAGAGTCAGCAACCCATTCACATAAAGGGTCGTGGGTGTATGGAAAGGGGTTCCAGAGGAGCTAGTTTAGGCAGGGATTATTGCAACGCTTAAGAAACAATTAGACAGGAACCTGGATAGAACAGGTTTGGAGGGATATGGGCCAAATGCAGGCAGGTGGGATTTGTGTAGATGTAACATGTTGGTCGGTGTGGACAAGTTGGGCCAAAGGGCCTGTTTCCACACTGTATGATTCTACGACTAACCCACTTCATCCATGCCAACCAAGTTGCCTAACTGATCTAGTCCTACTTGCCTGTCCTGATCCATATCCATCCAAACCTTTCCCATCCTGTCCAAGTGTCTTTTAAATGCCATAATTGTACCTGCTTCTACCACTTCCTCTGGCAGATTATTCCATGCACATATCACCTTCTATGTGAACATTTTACCTCTCAGCTATCTTTTATATCTTTTATATCTTTCCCCTCTAGGCCCTCTAGTTTTAGTTTTTAGTTTCGTAGATACGGTGTGGAAACAACCCCTTCGGCCCACCGCCAACCAACGATCACCCATACACTGGTTCCACCCAACACACCAGGAACAATTTACAGAAGCCAATAGTATAAGAAAATAACTGCAGATGCTGGTACAAATCGAAGGTATTTATTCACAAAATGCTGGAGTAACTCAGCAGGTCAGGCAGCATCTCGGGAGAGAAGGAATGGGTGACGTTTCGGGTCGAGACCCTTCTTCAGACAGAAGCCAATTATCTACAAACCTGCACGTCTTTGGAATATTGTAAAAAACCACATGGTCACAGAAAGAACATAATACTTCATATAGATAGCACCCATAGTCAGGAACAAACCAAAGTCTCTCGTGTATAAGCAACTCTACCGGTGTACCAATGTGTGGCTCTGGTTTCATTTTAGTTTAGTTACCTACTCTAGTTTTAGACTCCCTGTGGAAAATAATGGAGCTCTTCACCTTATCTATGTTGCTCATGCTTTTATTAACCTCTAATGATTTTCTCTCAGCCTCCTATGCTCTATGGAAAAAAGTCCTAACCTATCCAGTCTCTCCTTAAAACTCAAAATCTAGACCCAGTAACATCCTTGTAAGTCTTTTTTTGCATCCATTTGCAGTTTATTAACATCATTCCTATAGCATATCATAACATCATTGCTGAACACACATTTACACATACTGCGAATATCTTGGAGAACTGTAACCTATACTCAAAACTCTGATTGATGAAGTCAAACATATCACATGGCTTCTTCATCACCCAGTCTACTTTCATAAAACAATGTACCTGCTCCACTAGGTCTCTCTGTTCCATAACACCTCCCAGGGCTCTACAGTTTACTGTGTAAGTCATGCCCTGATTTATTTTACCAACGTGCAACACCTCACATTTATCGGAATTAAACTCCATCTGCCATTCTTTGGCCCATTTGTCCAGTTGGTCAAGATCCTGTTGTAATATTAAATAACCTGCAGCCTGAACTCTCACAGGGCATTATACCTGACAAAATGCTTCTAAATTGAGATATTGGAATCTCCAGCACAAAGCAAACTGCTGGAGGAACTAAGCTGGTCAGGCAGCAAGGAAACAGAGTGTAGAATATTGTGTTACAACTACAGAGAGAGTGCAGATTAAAAACATGCAAGCAGTTGCAGCGAGTTAGGTTGGGAGATTGGGAATTCATCCCTGGCATATGTGATGACTGGCCCAGAGACTCATTTCAGCGGGAAGAAACTGTTCTTGAATCTGGTGGTATGTGATTTTAAGCTTCTGTATCTTTTTACCGACGGGAGAGGTGAGAAAAGAGAATGACCAAGGTGTGAGTGGGCCTTGATTATGTTTGGTGCTTTCCTGAGGCAGTGTAAAGTGGCTGGATCAATGGGGGGTGGAGGAAGGCTGGTTTGGGTGATGGACTGGGATGTGTTTATAACTCTCAGCAAGATTGCAATGGAGGGAAATGGACAAACCAGGTTATGGTTCAGGACCCTTCTTCAGACTGAATTCTGAATGCTTCTCATGTTCAACAGTGAATTTGAGCACAATTACCAGATATTCCCTATGGAAAGAGCAGCAGAGGAAGTAGCTGAGGCAGGAACAGTAACATTTCAAAGTATTTTGAAAAGGTACATAAATAGGAGAGGTTTAGAGGGATAAGAGTCAAATGCGGGCAAATGGGTCCAGCTTAGATGGAGCATCTTGGTCAGTGTGAACGAATTGGGCCGGAGGGTGTATTTCCTTGCTGCATTTGCCGTACTATGCCGTACTATGACGCTAGTTTGTTTTTGGTGATTTTTATATCATACTGTGGACAGAGCCCCTGCTTTTTAAGATTCACACCACAATGTTTTTATTAAATATTTATATTTATAACAGTACCTTCATTTAATATTTCCTAACAACTGCACAGTGCTCCCTCTGAGCACCAGACTTAATATACCCTTGTTTGGAGTTTAATTGTCCACTGCAAATTGCCCCTAGTATAGGTGAATACAGGGGAACTGGTGGTGACCTGAGAAGGAAAATGAGATTAGTGTAGATGGGTGCTCTCTCAGAAGGCTAAGGAAATCCAGCATTTTCAAATGACTCTGACCAGTTTTTACAGATGCACAATAGAAAGCATCCTATCTGGATGCATCACAGCTTTACCTTGGTCATTCTCTCTTCTCGCTCCTCCCGTTGTCAAAAGAGACAGAAGCTTGAAATCACATCCCACCAGATTCAAGAACAGCTTCTTCCCCACAGTTATCAGACTCTGGGAAAGTCCTCACATATGCCAGAGATGAATTACCGATCTCCCAATCAGACTCGCTGCAACCCCTTGCATTTTTTGTTATCTGCACTTTCCCTATAGTTTCCCTATATTCCCCACTGTTTCCTTTCTCTGTGTACACTACCTGTTGTCCTTGTGTATGGTATGATTTGCCTGGACAGCATGCAAAACAAAGATCTTAATTGGATCTTGGTACACATGGTAATAAGAAACAAATAATGATATTTCGTGGACAGCATGGACTCAGGGACTGGAGGACTAGTTCAGTGTTGCACGAGGCTATGACTCTGCTAACTGAAAGTGCCTGGAGTGGGTCTTGAATTCATAACTTTCTAACTGAGAAGTAAGTGCCCACTGGGCTAGAGCATAGAGTAAAGGTTGGAATCTTTACTCATAGACCAAAGCATAAGTAAAATCACAAGGTAGTTTTCAAACTGAGGCACATCACTGAATCAGACACCCTTCAATGATGCTGGCATAGGGGGTTGGTGAAATATGATGAAAGGATGCAATGGTTGCTGTTCAGGCCCTGAGAATTAAATCAGCTTTAGCAAATGTTATTGTTCCTGCTTCCCACTTACACATTTAAAAACAACAACTGATTTGTCCTGTCTGCAGTCATCCTTACTGTGTTAGTGATTATTGCTGGTCCATTCTTTTAGTGTCTGATTATTCAGCACATTTGGACAAAAGACGTTCACCGTGGGATTTCTGTTCACAGCCTGGAATTTGCAGTCTCCTCTCCCATGCAGCCTAGCCCCACCCACGCTCATCCCAATAACCAAATAAACCCCCACCTCTCCCCAAAATCACCTTGTCCATTACCCCAGTAATCACCCCTCCCCAGACGAATAGCCAGCGCACCGCCTGCCACCCCCACCCACACCTCAACCCAATACCCAGCCCACCTTACGCCACCCTACCCCACATCCCAGCCCAATAAGCAGCCTACCTTACCCCAGCCCAGCCCCACCTCACCACATCTTATGCCCCCATCCTAGCCCCACCCCACCCCATCATATGTCCCCATCGTAGCCCAATACTCAGCCCACCTTACGCCACCCACCCACACCCCAGCTCAAAACCAGCCCACCTTACCCCAGCCCAGTCCCACCTTCTGCTGCCCCCATCCTAGCCAATACACAGCCCACTCCATCCCAACGTCCAACCCAAAGAATAGCCCGGCCTCCAGCACCCTGCACTGTGCTGACGGATAATTTTGGCAGGGAAATGCCAAAGATCACTGCAAACTACAGCCTATGTCTCATCACGTTCCTGGTGGCTCTTTGGAAGACTCATTGATTTATGCCACTCAACTGCACTTTTCATAAATGTAATCCTCTCAAATATTTAGCCACCTCACTTAGGTTCCCTGAACCCACTCTCCAACTCTCTGTACTTGAGTTCATATTTGAATGATGAAATGGTCAGTATCACTTTGTTAAGTACTCCTGAGACCACTTTATCCTTGTTGGGCTGTCAGCCTGGAGCTGAGATCATCCTGCTGCAGGATCCCAGGTGCAGGTCAGACAAGCAGCTTCCTGCATTCCGGAGACCAATGCGCCCTGTGCTCACTGCTCGTCTCTCAGAGTTTCACGAGCCAGAACTTGCCAACTCTTTGCACTGTCACACGTCAGTACAGTAAGCAAGGAATTCTGGTTCGGAAGACTCCTGAGTGACTTCCATTTACCCATAAAGGAGACTGAATATTGCAAATTCAGCTATTTTATTAAATGAGGTCAGATTCAAATGGGACATCAGAGTATGGGATTGAGGAAAGCAGGTATTGTGCATGATAGGCTTCCTCAAAGTACGGTGGCGCAGCGGTAGAGTTGCTGCCTTACAGCGCTTGCTGCGCCAGAGACCTGGGTTCGATCCCGACTGCAGGTGCAGTCTGTATGGAGTTTGTACGTTCTCCCTGTGACCGGATGTGTTTTCTCCGAGATCTTCGGTTCCCTTCCACGCAGGTAAGATGCACAGGTTTGTAGGCTTTAGTGTAAGTGTAAATTGTCCCTAGTGTGTATAGGATAGTGTTAATGTAGGCCTGTTTCCACGCTGTATCTCTAAACTAAACTAAATTAAAGTCATCGTGTTAGCCTGTGTACGCCTCAAAGGTTAGTACTTTAGAGCAGCTGCCAGTAGCAATCGGGGGGTGGGGTGGGGGGTGGTTATATCCTGGATTCTGGTTGAGTTTGCACATTCTCCCTGTGATTCTGCTGGTTTCTGCCGGGTGCTCCGGTTTCCTCCCACATCTCAAAGGTGTGCCAGTCAGTAGGTTAATTGGCTGCTGCAAATTATCCTGGGTATAGAGAGTGCAAGCCATAGTTTAGCTTATTATAGTTTATTAGTTTAGTTTATTATTGTCACGTATATCGAGGTAGAGTGAAAAGCTTTTTAGTTGCGGGCTATCCAGTCAGCGAAAAGACTATACATGATTACAATCAAGCCGTCCATAGTGTACAAATACTGGATAAAGGATATAACATTTAGTGCAAGATAAAGACCAGTAAAGTCTGGATAAAGAGTTCAAAGGTCTACAATGAGGTAGATGGTCTGAGAGAATGTTGGAAGGAACTAGGTGGGGAGAGCAATTGCTCTGTCTGCAGCTGGATGATGGGCTGAGTGGCCTCCTACCTTGCAATAATTAGGTAGCCAGTGTATAATAGTCAATAGACAATAGGTGCAGGAGTAGGCCATTTGGCCCTTCGAGCCAGCACCATCATTCAATGTGATCATGGCTGATCATTCTCAATCAGTACCCCGTTCCTACCTTCTCCCTATACCCCCTGACTCCGCTATCTTTAAGAGCTCTATCTAGCTCTCCCTTGAAAGCATCCAGAGAATTGGCCTCCACTGCCTTCTGAGGCAGAGAATTCCACAGATTTACAACTCTCTGACTGAAAACGTTTTTCCTCATCTCCGTTCTAAATGGCCTACCCCTTATTCTTAAACTGTGGCCCCTGGTTCTGGACTCCCCCAACATTGGGAACACGTTTCCTGCCTCTAATGTGTCCAATCCCTTAATAATCTTATATATTTCAATAAGATTCCCTCTCATCCTTCTAAATTCCAGCATATACAAGCCTAGTCGCTCCAATATTTCAAAATACAACAGTCCCGCCATTCCGGGAATTAACCTAGTGAACCTACGCTGCACGCCCTCAATAGCAAGAATATCCTTCCTCAAATTTGGAGACCAAAACTGCACACAGTACTCCAGGTGCGGTCTCACTAGGGCCCTGTACAACTGCAGAAGGACCTCTTTGCTCCTATACTCAACTCTTGTCATAAAGGCCAACATGCCATTAGCTTTCCTAACTTGACACCATTCAGATAATAATCTGCCTTCCTGTTCTTTCCACCAAAGTGGATAACCTCACATATATCCACATTAATCTGCATCTGCCATGCATCTGCCCACTCATAAAACCTGTCCAAGTCACCCTGCATCCTCATAGCATCCACCTCACAGCTCACACTGCCACCCAGCTTTGTGTCATGATAGAGGCCATAGAGGCCTCTGAACCCAAAAAATGTAAGGCAAAGATTGGATATGGTGGGTTTATTCCTTGACAATGTTGGCACTACTAGCACATGCTCAGAAAATGAATGATACCTACTACCCTTTACCTCAGCAACAGTGTGGATGCCTCTCTCTGCATGGCTTCCAAAACCAGAAGACATCTCAAAGCACCACACACGCTGGAAAGATATTGACTGAAAGATGTGTAGGGGTCAGGTACTTTTGTCCTTCTTCACAACCGTGCCTGTGTGTCCCTTTGAGGCAACCCTGAGTGTCTGATGTTCCAGCTCAGACAGTGCTGCTCTCCTATGGAGCCAAAAACACACGGTGAAGATTAGGGAAGGACTGATGAGTGCAGTTAACACAAATCAGCACAGTCACACCACTGCTGAGAAGCAAACAAAACTCCTGAGTTGCTCAAATACCTTTTGCCCCCTCAAGACAACCAAAAAGGGTTCACGTCAGTGATGTCCAGTCAAAGTGAGGTTGTGGTCACAGAGTCATGGACTCAAAGGGTGAGCCTGATGATTTTCCAAACAGTCAATGGGAAACAACTGATCTCAGTTATTTCTCACTCACAATTTAATGTCTCAGCGGGCAGCGATCCAATCCAAGCTGCAGGTTTAGTGTGGCACAAGGTGACAGTCTAATCCAATAGACTTGGAATCGGGCCATCAGCACATGGTTGAGTAGTATCTGACAGCACCGCTCTCAGGGTTAGGGATGAGTTATTACAATCTCAAGGTCAAACCCACTCTAGGCAGTTGTGCACAACATGCAGGCTGCCAAGTGCTGCACAACCGAGAGAATGGAGCACTTTCAGAGGGGCAGTACTGAGGGAGTGCTGTACTGTCAGAGGGTCAGTACTAAGGGAGTGCTGCATTGTGGAGGGGCAGGACAAAGGGAGAGCGACACTGTCAAAGGGGTAGTACTGAGGGAGTGCTGCGTTGTAGAGGGGCAATACTGAGGGAGTGTTGTACTGTCAAGGGGCAGTGCGGAGGGATTGCTACACTGCTAGTGGGGAGTAATGAAAGAATGCAGCATTATGGAGGAGCAGGACTGCGGGAGTGCTGCATTGTGGAGGGGCAGAACTGAGGGCGTGTTGCACTGTCAAGAGAGAGTACTGAGGGAGTGCTGCACTGTGGAGGGGCAGTCCTGAAAGACAGTACTGGGGGGAGTGCTTTTGAACTGAATCAGAAACAAGGAGAAAGGAAGTGCACTATTCTGGAAAATTCCAAACTGGCAAATTTTGGATTCACAGCACTATCTTGTTTGGTGTTGTGCTACTGGATTATTCGGAGACTGTCAGCACTTTCTATCAAGGTTTGCATCTGCCTAATCCGTGTGCCTAACAGGCCCTGATGTGCTCTCAGTCAGGGAGTTGCAGAATTTTATTATCCCTGATCACTCAGGAATGTTGGCTCCGGGCGTTTGATATCCCTGAGAATGAGACAAACCCAGTGAGCACACATCATGCTGACTTGGCATCAGCAATGTAATCTTCCCTACCTATTCCCCCTGCTCTTGCCAGCCCTGAACACTCGCACATTCTTCATCCGCATGAACATCTGAGCCCAGCACTGGGAACCATGCTTCTATATGCCTGGGTCCTGAACTCTGGAATTTCCACCGCATCTCCCAATCACCTGCATATAACTTTCTATAAGTTCTGTCTCTCCAATCAAGCTTCAAATCATCAGTCCTATGAGCACTAACAAAATGCTGCACTGTGAGAGGGGCAGTACTGAGGGAGCTTCGTGCTATTGGAGGGGCAGTACTGAGGGAGCTCCATGCAGTTGGAGGGACAGTACTGAGGGAGCTCCGTGCAGTTGGAGGGACAGTACTGAGGGAGTGCCTCACTGTTGGAGGGGCAGTACTGAGGGAGCTCCGTACAGTTGGAGGGACAGTACTGAGGGAGCTCCGTGCAGTTGGAGGGTAGATACTGAGGGAGCTCCATGCAGTTGGAGGGTAGATACTGAGGGAGCTCCATGCAGTTGGAGGGGCAGTACTGAGGGAGCTCTGCACTGTTGGAGAGGCAGTACTGAGGGGAGCTCTGCACTGTTGGAGGGGCAGTACTGAGGGAGCTCCGTGCAGTTGGAGGGGCAGTACTGAGGGAGCTCCGCACTGTTGGAGGGGCAGTACTGAGGGAGCTCCGTGCAGTTGGAGGGGCAGTACTGAGGGAGCTCCGTGCAGTTGGAGGGGCAGTACTGAGGGAGCTCCGCACTGTTGGAGGGTAGATACTGAGAGAACACGGTGCTGTTGGAGGGACAGTACTGAGGGAGCTCTGCACTGTTGGAGAGTAGGTACTGAGGGAGCTCGGTGCGGTTGGAGGGGAAGTACCACATTGTGGGAGGACCAGTAGGAAGGGAGCACTGCACTGCACTGCACTGTGAAGGAGCAGTACTGAGGGAGCTCTGCATTGTGGAGGGGCCGTACTGAGGGAGCTCTGCACTGTTGGAGGGGCAGTACTGAGGGAGCTCTGCATTGTGGAGGGGCCGTACCAAGGGACCACTGCACGGTGGGAGAGACCAAACTGAGGGAGCACTGTGCTTGTTTACGTTTACTACTGAGGGAATGTCACACCTTCAGAGGGGCAGTATGAAATATTATCAGAATTAAGCAGACTAGACCCAGGTAGGCTGATGACCTTAGGATGCAGGATTTGTCATTTGGAACTGACATTGGACGTTTCTTCATCCAAAGGGTAGTGAAGCTATAGAAGTTTCCCCCAGAGACAGTGAAAATTCAATAAGGAGGTAATGCCAGAGGGATCCAGGGTTTTGAGGTCAGGAACAAGGTAGGAGAGAAGATGACCTTGTTTCATGGTGGAAATGGCCTCCTTCTGCTCCTAGTTTTTACATTACTATATTGTAAATTTGATAATATCCCAAGGACAGCAGGTGGGGGTTTGAGAGGTTTCCCCAATGATCTGGCTTTATCACATTGCTGTGCATGGGATCTTTCCTTATACTCCACCACCCTCTCCCCTCTCAGTGAAAAAGTTGCCCCTCAGGTTCCTATCTTGCCTTTTTCACCTTAAACCTATGTCGTCTGGTTCTTGATTTTCCTACCTTGTGCATTCACCCTGCTTGTTTCCTCATGATTTTATACACCTCAGTAAGATCACCACAGTCTCCTGCACTCCAAGGAATAAAGGCCTAGCCTGGCCATCCCTTTCCTTCAGCTCAGATCCTCGAGTCCTGGCAACATTCTCGGAAATCTTCCCCGCACTCTTTCCAGTTTAATAACATCCTTCCTACAGTAATAGTTACTAGTGTCAGAACACTGAAGAAGGGTCTCGACCCAAAACGTCAATCATCCCTTCTCTCCAGAGATGCTGCCTGTCCCGCTGAGTTACTCCAGCATTTTGTGTCTACCTTCAATTTAATCTAGCATCTGCAGTTCTTTCCTACACTAATCCAATGTGGCCTCACGAATGTCTTGTACAACCGTAACATAACATCGCAACTTCTATACTCAATACTCTGACTGATGAAGGTCAATGTACCACAAGCCTTTTTTACCACCCTAACACTCTGCGACGCCACTTTCAGGTAATTATGTACCTGTACTCCTAGATTGCCCTGTTTTACAACACTCCCCAGATCCCTTTGATAATGAGGCAAAGCTACACCAGAGAAGTGACTCCAGTGAAGCTCCTCTGCATCATCTGAGGAGTGGACAGAGTGGTGCCTAGAACTGACTGTAATCCTCAAAATGAGGCCTGGCCAGGTTTTAAAAATTTCTTCTGTGTTTTTGTTCAGCACAGTTCAAGCCTACAACGCTGTATACTTTCATTTACCTGTTCTGCCACCTTTCACAAATGTGTAGATTAAGCCGCAGATGTCCACTTCCTCTAATGTATGATGAATGCTGCCTCTCCACATTCTTCCCTCTAAAGTACAAGCCTGCATTAAACCAAACCCAACAGGTTCTCTGTCCCCTTTGCTCCTCTGTCTGCACCTGCATCTCACCTGATGGCTGGAGTGACCACTTTAACCACGTTTCGGTAGACTCCCACCTCAGTCAAAGCCATATTCCCGATAAATTGCCAACTACCAAAATGTGCATCAACGGCTGGTGACTTTTCACAGTACTGAGAGCACAGAGCCACTTCACACTCCAGTTCCAGGGGTGAATGGGTAGAAAGAAAAGATACAAAGTACTGCGTCGGTTGAGTTATTCAGCATTTTGTGTCTTTTTAGAAAACCAGCACCTGCAGTTCCTTGTTTCTAGTGTGAATGGGTAGAGTACTGGTCATGATTATCTGAATTAATCACACAGTGATTGTGGCCTGACCTGAATGCATTTCCTCCTCCTGAAATCCAGAGTTCTTTTGTAATCAATTAGATATTCTGACAGTCACCATTTTGAATTATAACACTGTAGGTACAGAGCAAGATTTCATAAACACACTGATGATTTTGGATTGTGAGTCGACAGGACTAGGGGTGAGGTTAGACACAAAATGCTGGAGTAACTCAGTGGGCCAGGCAGCATCTGTAGAGAAAAGGAACAGGTGACGTTTCGGGTCGAAACCCTTCGTCAGACAGTGTGGACTATATATTTTCCCCAGCCACAACTGTGCCTATACCTCCTCCCTCTAATCCATCCCCAACAATCCTTTCAGGTGAGGCAGAGGTTCGCTTGCTTCTCCTCCAACCTCATCTACTGTATCTGTTATTCACAGTGTGGACTCCTACATACTTTCCCCTGTAACTGAAGGAGATGTAACACCTGTCCCTTTCCCTCCTCCCTCAACACCATCCAGGGATCCCGACAGTCTTTTCAGATGAGGCAGAGGTTCCCTTGCATCTCCTCCAACTTCATCTACTAAATCAGTTGCTCTCGGTGTGGACTCCTATATATCGGTGAGACCAAGTGCACACTGGGCAATCGTTTCGCTGAACACCTACAGTACGCTCGGTCTGCCTTGGCCTGCGTGATCTCCCGGTTGCTAAACACTTCAACTCCCTTTCTCATTCTCATACTGACCTTTCTGTCCTGGGCCTCCTCCACTGTCAGAGTGAGGCCACACGGAAATTGGAGGAACAGCACCTCATATAACCCCTGCATCCCTTCTCTCTCTGCCCCACCCTAGCCTTGTCGTTCTGCCAGTTCCACTGTTCACATCCATATGTCCCTTTGTTGTCACCTCTTCCACTGCCAACAAGAACCATTGTGGGCTTCACCTTTCCTTGGTCATCGTTTCCGGCTCTGATTTGTTCTGAATCTTTTCATACCTCTAGTTTCCCTCCCCCTGACTTCAATCTGAAGAAAAGTCTCGACCTATTTCTTTTCCCCAGAGATGTTGTCTGACCCGCTGAACTACTCCAGCATTTTGTGTCTATGCTCGGTGTAAACCAGCATCTGCAGTTCCTTCCTACACTCGGGGCGAGGTTGGTTAGTTGTGTCAGGGGCGCCACACGTGGTCTCAATCCAGAAGGCAACGTTTTGTTGCCACGATTATAATGCAGGAACTGCAGCATCATTATGCAAAGCAAGATCCCACAGACAGCAGTGAGTTGGTGACCAGCTCATCTGCTTTAGGGTTTATAAGGTGCGGGTTAACCACGGCCCAGGACTCCGGCCAGAACTTCTGTCTTTACTTGAAGTCATGTTTTGGGATTTTATTTAATGTCTGGTTCATGATTTGACTTCTCAACTGAAGAACGCGGCGCTCCCTCGGTGCGGCCCTTCCCAGAGTGAGGCGCTCCCTCAGTGCAGGCAGCACTGTTGTTCTGACAATGCAGTGTTACCTCAACGCTGCTCCTGTGAGTGCGTGGACGAATGCTGATGTATTTCGGGCCCAGGTGACTGCCTGCCTTTGGAGCTTTAGTTTAGCTTGTTTGCTTTAGACTGGCGCCTTGTCACATCGGATCGGGCCGGCCTGAGTGACGGGGATCAGGGAGCTGTCGCCGGGGATAAAGAACGGATTTCTGCGCAGGCTCCAGTTTATTCTGGTCATCATTCCTGCATCGTCGAGCATCAGGGTGGAGGACAGAAAGGCAGGAGAGGATGGGATGTGGCGAGGCGGCGGCGCAGGTTACCAGTGCCACCACCAGCCCAGTGCGCCCTGGACCTCCTGCCTTCCCGTCCCTCTCCCTGGGGGGGAATAGTCCACGACTGCACCCATCATCCCCCCACCCCCAGAACCATCTCCCCCACCCACTGAGACCCAGCCCTGACCCACCCCAACCCACGTATTGAGGCTCTGAGTCTCCACCGAGACGTGAATGCATCGACAGCCTAAAGAGGTCCAGGGGAGGGGAAAGGTCCCTTAATATAATTTGGACAGCGACCGTGGGGAGAGGGGCCGAAACTCGCCCCGCAGCATCTAAACATACCCGGCCACTATCAGATGGGATCTTGCTGTGTGCGAATTGAACCCATTTTGGAAAAGGACATCTGCGGCAGGGCCACACTGGGGGCATGGAAGATGTATTGTTGTTCATGAAAGTCATTTACCTATTGAACCTGTTGGGGCGGCGCAGCGCCGGACACGGGGTTCGATCCTGACCTCGGGCGCTGTCAGCGTGGAGTTTGCACGTTCTCCCTGTGACCGCGTGTGTTTCCTCCCACATCCCAAAGATGTGCGGGTTTGTAGGTTCATAGACCTCTGTAAATCACCCCCAGTGTTCAGGGAGCGGATGAGACAGTGGGATAATACAGAACTAGTGTGGACGGGTGATCGACGGTCGGTGGACTCAGGGAGGTGGAGAAGGACCTGTTTCCATGCTGTATATCTCTTTCATTCAGCCCTGGGGTCCCTTCTGATCCTGGCATAGTTATCAGATGAAGACCACCCCCACCTGAAGACATCTGGGGTTCTGTTATAACCGTATCGGGGCTGCGGCACTCTGTGGGATCTCTCTTGGTGCTCTCACGGGGAAGGTTATGGAGGGGTTTTACAGGTGGGGTTAAGGAGTGAGGTGTCGGACGGGGGTGGAGGGGGGGGGGTGGTGGGGGGAGGGAGGGGGTGGTAAGGATGGAGGGGGAGGTTGGTCTGCAAAGTTCTTGTGATCTGGGAGCAGATTCAACAGGAGCCTTCCAAACAGGACGGAACGTTTTCATCAAGTACACACAGAAGCGGCGGGCCGAATGGCCTCCTGCGGCTGCGGGGGCTTGTTCTCATAAGATCATAAGTGATAAGAGCAGAATTAAGCCATTCGGCCCATCAAGTCTACTCCCCCATTCAATCATGGCTGATCTATCTCTCCCTCCTAACCCTATTCCTATGCCTTCTCCCCATAACCTCTGACACCCGTACTAATCAAGAAAAAGGAGGACGTGCACCATCCACACAGACACACCCGTAGTCAGGATCGAACCCAGGTCATTGGCACTGTGAGGCAGCAACTCTACCACTATGCCGTCTAAATCTATTGTTCTAGATCCATTCCCAATGCGGGGGTCGCCGGAGCTTCGAGTACTCCTGGTCAGGCAGGGTTCCCAGGACTGGCACCCCCACCCCAATAATTCTAATTCGCTCCTTTCGGCTGCCTTCTTTATTTGCCGTGTTTCACACCCCCCGGCCTGGGAGAGGGAATGATGAGCAAGCAGAACCGGTCCAGTCGGCCTCTCGCGTAAATCCAATCAACACAAAGCAAAAGCTGCCAGGAAGAGACGAGCACGAATAATTGTATTAGTGACAGTTCAGTGAAGGAATGAGAAGCGTCTGCTGGTGAATAGGGCAGTCAGATCACATTAGTTTGCACAGAGTACCGCGGGCCAGGGCGTGATCGTAATCCTCTCGCACGCTAGCAAGGTGGAAGATTGCCGGTGGTTATGGTCCACTGGGTCTGACTTCAGGATTGGGGAAGGGAGAGAGAAAAAGGTTGAAGGAGAACGAAGGAAATGGAGGAGGGAACAGATAGGTTGAGGGAGAACGCAAGAGAGAGTGAAGAGGGGAAAGGGAGAGTAAGCAGAGTTTGATAGCCGCAAAGTCTTTATTTATCGCAAAGTCTTTCACGCCAAGTTGAATTTAATTGGATGGGCCGGTCGGTCCCTCCCTTCATAGCATTAATCAGGTGACTCTCTGAACCGTCTGACACGACTGCCGGGAAATAAGGGTTATCAAAACCACCAGTTCACAGGCTGACATCGCTTTCCTTTGAGTCACTGCAGTAACTCACTCTCTGAGGGAGATGTGCTTCCTCCTGCAAAGTCCCCGCTCTCACCCATCACTGGCGGCCGTCATGTACAGCTGGCCCAGCTCTGCAATCCCCGCCTCTCCCACCCCATTCACACGAGCTCTTTCATCGAGCTTTACGTTTAGCTTAGTTTATTATTGTCACGCGTAAATGGTACAGTGAAACGCTTCTTGTTGCGTGCTATCTAAAGAAAATACGATACTATTCAGAATTAAAGGACGTTCTTTTAGGAAGGAGACGAGGAGAAATTTCTTTAGTCAGAGGGTGGTGAATTTGTGGAATTCTTTGCCACAGAAGGTGTGAAGGCCAAGTCAGTGGATATTTTGAAGGCAGAGATAGATAGATTCTTGATTAGTACAAGTGTCAGAGGTTATGGGGAGAAGGCAGGAGAATGGGGTTAGGAGGGAGAGATAGATCAGCCATGATTGAATGGCGGAGTAGACTTGGTGGGCCGATTGGCCTAATTCTACTATTCCTTATGACCTTATGGCCTATACATGATTACACTCAAGCCATCAACAGAGTACAGAAGAAGAATAAAGGGTACAACATTTAGTGCAAGATAATGTCCATTAAAGTCCAATTAAAGATAGTTCAAAGGTCTCCAATGTGGTAGATGGGAGGTCAGGACCGCATTTTAGCTGGTGAAAAGACGGTCCAGTTGCCTGATAACAGCTGGGAAGAAACTGTCCCTGAATCTGAAGGTGTGCCTCCGTGATAGAGTTGTTGCCTTACAGCGCCAGAGACCCCGGTTTGATCCTGATTAAGGGTGCTGTCTGTACAGAGTTTCTACGTTGGCCCTGTGACTGGCTGGGTTTTCTCTGGATGCTCTGGTTTCCTCCCAAACTCCAAAAAAGTACAGGTTTGTAGATTAACCTTTAAAAATTGTAAATTGTCCCTAGTGTGCAGGATGGTGTTAGTGTACGTGGGTGGGCGCGGACTCGGCGGGCTGAAGGGCCTATTTCTGCACTGTATCTCTAAAGTGAAAAGTAAAGTCTAAAGTATGCATTTTCAAACCTTTGTACTTCTTTCTTGATGGGAGAAAGTGAAGAGGGAGTAACTAGTGTGAGACTGATTCTTGATTATGATGGTGGTCTTGCCAAGGCAGCAGGAAGTGTAGATTGGGTTCTTCGTTCTTGGTCCTCCAAAATATTCCAAATGGAATTTAAACTGGAGATAGAATCAGTGGAAGGGAGGTTGGTTTGCATGATGGTCTGGGCTACATCCACAACTCTCTGCAATTTCTTGCGGTCTTGGATGAAGCTGTTCCCAAACCATACCGTGATTCATCCCGATTAAATACTTTCTATAGCGCATCTGTAGAAGTTGGTGAGGATTGTTGAGGACATGCCAAACTTCCTTAGCCTTCTAAGGAAGTAGAGATATCGGTATACTTTCTTGGCCATGGCATTGATGTGGCTGGTCCAGGACAAATTACTGGTGATATTTATTCCTAAGAACTCGAAGCTTTACTTCGTCACTATCAATGTGTACCAGGGTGTGAGTTCTGCTGCACTTCTTGAAGTCAATCACAATCTCCTTTGTCGTGCTGGCATTGATAGAGAGGTTATTGTCTTGGCACACAGTTACGAGGTTCTCAATTTATTTTCTGTACTCCATCTCATCATTATGCCCACTATGCTGGTGCGGTCTGCAAACTTGTAAACTGCAAACTTCTTCTTCCCACCCGGTCCCCTGCAAAAAGTCTATCCCCTACTCCCAATTCCTCCGTCTACGCCGCATCTGTGCCCGGGATGAGGTGTTTCAGACTAGGGCTTCCGAGATGTCCTCGTTTTTCAGAAAACGGGGCTTCCCCTCCTCCATTATAGATGAGGCTCTCACTAGGGTCTCTTCTACATCCCGCAGCTCCGCTCTTGCTCCCCATCCCCCCACTCGCAACAAGGACAGGATCCCCCTCGTTCTCACCTTCCACCCCACCAGCCAGCGGATCCAACATATCATCCACCAACATTTCCGTCACCTACAACAGGACCCCACCACTGGCCATATCTTCCCATCCCCTCCCCTCTCTGCATTCCGCAGAGACCGTTCCCTCCGCAACTCCCTGGTCCACTCGTCCCTTCCTACCCAAACCACCCTAACCCCGGGCACTTTCCCTTGCAACCGCACGAGATGCAACACCTGTCCCTTTACCTCCCCCCTCAACTCCATCAAAGGACCCAAACATTCTTTCCAGGTGAGACAGAGGTTCACCTGCACCTCCTCCAACCTCATCTATTGCATCCGCTGCTCTAGATGTCAACTCATCTATATCGGCGAAACCAAGCGCAGGCTCGGCGATCGCTTCGCTGAACACCTGCGCTCGGTCCGCATTAACGCCACTGATCTCCCGGTGGCCCAGCACTTCAACTCCCCCTCCCATTCCCAGTCTGACCTCTCTGTCATGGGCCTCCTCCAGTGCCATAGTGAGGCCCGCCGGAAATTGGAGGAGCAGCACCTCATATTTCGCCTGGGCAGTTTGCGGCCCGGTGGTATGAACGTTGACTTCTCCAACTTCAGATAGCTCCTCTGTCCCTCCCTTCCCCTCCTCCTTCCCAGATCTCCCTCTATCTTCCTGTCTCCACCTATATCCTTCCTTTGTCCCACCCCCGACATCAGTCTGAAGAAGGGTCTCGACCCGAAACGTCACCCATTCCTTCTCTCCCGAGATGCTGCCTGACCTGCTGAGTTACTCCAGCATTTTGTGAATAAATAAACTTGTAAATTGAGTTAGATTGGTGTTTGGCTGCACAGTCACGAGTGCATAAGGAGTTTAGTTTGGTTTATTTGCACGTGTACTGAAGTACAGTGAAAAGCTTTTGTTGCGTGCTAACCAGTCAGCGGAAATACTATACATGATTGCAATTTAGCCATCCACAGTGTACAGATACATGATAAAGGGAATAACGTTTCGTGCAATATAAAGTCCAGTAAAGTCCGATTAAAGACAATTCGAGGGTCTCCAGAGAGGTAGATAGTGGCTCAGAACTGCTCTCGAGTTGTTGATAGGATGATTAAGTTGCTTGATAACAGCGGGGAAGAAACTGGGGGTTGAGAAAGCATCCCCCCAGTGTTGCAGATTATTGTAGAGGATTATTTGTCACCTATCCTCACTGATTGTGGTCTGTTGCTCAGGAAGTTGAGAATCCAGTGTTGACTCCAAGTTCCATGAGTTTGGAGATGAGCTTGGTTGGGATAATGGTATTGAAGGCAGAGCTGTCGTCTATGAAAAGGAGTCTGACATGTGCTCTCCTTATCTAGGTGTTCCAGGGATGTGTGTTGGGCGAGGGAGATAGCATCAGCCATCGACCTGTTGCGGCAGTCAGTGAACTGTAGTGGATCAACGTTGCTTGGTAAGCTGGATTTAATTTTGCTCACCTGTCCTCGTATATGTGCTTGAAATCAGATTTTAATTAAAGTTTCTGTGAAGCTTCTGGGACTTAAAAAAAACTGTTTAGATATTATATGATTGGAAGTATTATTGCTGAATTAGCAAAATGCAACAGTTGGCATGAAGCATGTTTGTGAGTGAGTGGGAGAGTGCTAGAGTTGGTGAATGTAAGTGCCTGACTGTGAAAGTGTGTGTATGTGCATCTATATGTGTGTGAGAGAGTCTGTGTGGGGTGAAGTGTGTTGTATGTGAGTGAATCAGTGTGGGGGGAGGTGTGCATGTATCGGAGGGATGGTTTGGTGTAAGGAGTATTTCCATAAAATGTTAGGGGTGAGAGGGAACAGTTGAGAAATGGCTGATCAGCTACTCCAGCACTATGTATCTTTGGTATAAACAGCTATCACAAAATGCTGGAGTAACTCAGCAAGTCAGGCAGCATCTCTGGAGAGAAGGAATGGGTGTATAAACAGCATCTGCAGTTCTTTGTTTCTCTGCCAGAGATTTATTGCATGACTAAAGAGTACACATCCAGGGGGCAGTGTCGCTCCACACAAGGTTCAGGCAACCTGGCCTGAAACTGACAGATATGCCCAGCAACTGACAGATGTTGATGAGTTTTAACTGTAGCAAAGAACTGCAGATGCTGAAGAAGAGTCCTGACCGAAAATGTTACCGATCCCTGTATTCCAGAGATGCTGCCTGGCCCACTGAATTACTCCAGCACTTTGTATCTTTTGTGGATGAGTTTTAACATTGGCAGATTTGCTGCCAGCATGCAGATTCTCCACAAATGGCAGGCACTTGATCTTTATACTCCTGGGAGGTTTAAGATGGAGTACCAGAGGTCATAGTCTCACTGATAGCAGTTCCAGATGTGCAATTAGTAACCGCTTCAGTTCAAGGTCCATGTGGTTCATGTAGTTCTGAGTCACCAATCCATATGACCATGACATAGGTGCAGAGTTAGGGTATTTGGCTCATTGAGTCTACTCCACCATTTAATCATGGCTAATCCATTTTTGCCTCTCAACCCCATTCTCCTGCCTTTGTTCTTACCAATGAAGAACCTATCAATCTCCACTTTAAAAATACCCAATCTGTGGGAATGAATTCCAAAATTTCACCACCCTCTGACTAAAGAAATTCCTCCTCCTCCACATCTACTCTCTCTTGGTCATTCATTATTCAGTAGGTTTCTCACATGGAGCAATGATCCTTTATCGGATCCTACGGAGCAAATGTGAGGTGTTGACTTCGGGAGGGTGAATGTAAGGAGAAAGTAAACACTTAGTGGCAAGGCCTGAAACAGCATTAATAAATCTTGATCTTAAGATCCAAGTTCATATTTCTCTGAAAGTGGCAACTAGATAGAGTGGTAAAGAAGGTGCTTGCCTTCTTTGGTCAGGGCATTGAGTGTAAGAGGCAGGAAGTCATGTTGCAAATCGGAATAGATAGGGTAAATGCTTAGAGTCTTTTACCCAGAGTAGGGGAATCAAGAATCAAGGGCATAGGTTTAAGACGAGAGGGGAAAGATTTAATAGGAACCTGCGGTGCAACTTTTCTCACACAGAGGGTGTTGAGTACATGAAACGAACTGCGGCAGGTACTATAACAACATTTAACATACCTTTGGAATCATACATGGATAGGAAAGGTTTAGAGGGATAAGGTGGATAGGGGGTAAACCTTTAGGTTTAGGTTTATTATTACCTCCATCTCCAGAGAAAGAAGAGGCATTGGTGTGTCTTCTTGGTAGTCGTTTTAAAGTGGTTGGTCCAAGAAAGATCGTTGGTAATATTTACGCCAAGAAACTTGAAACTCTCAACCATTCCCAATTCAGCACAATTGATGTGTAGGAAGGAACTGCAGATGCTAGTTTACACTGAAGATAGACACAAAATGCTGGAGTAACTCAGTGGGTCAGGCAGCATCTCTGGAGAAATGGAAGAGGTAACGTTTCGGGTCGAGACCCTTCTTCTTTAGAGACCCAAAACGTCACCTATTCCTTATCTCCAGAGATGTTGCCTGACCCACTGAGTTACTCCAGCATTTTGTGTCTATCTTCAGCACAACTGAGGCTGACTGGGGCATATAGTCCCCCATACATCCTGAAGTCATAACTAGGTCTTTCAGCCTGTTGGCATTGAAGGAGAGGTTGTCCTGACACCATGTTACCAAGTTCTCTATCTCCTTCCTGTACTCCATCTAGTCATTGTTCATGATCTGTCCCACCATAGTGGTGTCATCAGTAAATTTGCGGATGTAGTTAGAGCTGAATTTGGCCGCACAGTCATGAGTGTATAGACAATAGACAATAGGTGCAGGAGTAGGTCATTCGGCACCTTCGAGCCAGCACCGCCGTATAGGGAGTAGGAGATTGGGAACATATCCTTGCGGAGCACCGGTGTTGAGAAACAGCAATGCCTCTAACAGCATTGATGTATCTTGATCTTGAGGTTCACCGTTCATAGTTCCCTGAAAGTGGCAAAGAGATAGATTTGTAAAGAAGGTGCTTGCCTTCTTTGATCAGGGTATTGAGTGTAAGAGTTAAGAAGTCATATTGCAATGTGGAATAGATAGCGTAAATGCACAGAGTCTTTTATCCAGAGTAGGGGCCGCATTTGGAGTACTGCATGCAGTTCTGATTGCCCCATTACAGGAAGGTTGTGCAGGCCTTTCCCAGCTGTGACATTGAACGAGGATGCGCTTCTTTCCAAACTGGAGATAATGAGATAAGATAAGATCTCAAATCCCAGTTGGGCACCAAGCATCATTGTGGGGAATAGGAGGCGATTGTTCAGCTGCTTGAGTCTGCATCTCATTCAGTGGTATGAACTCTGAATCAGTTAGTCTTCTGTCCATCTCTCATCCCTCGTTTGAAAGTTTCAAAGGCGTCTCCACCCCAGCACCTTGTGTCCCTGCCTTGGTGTGCTCACTGACGAGGGAGTTCCAGATTCCTATCCACCTTAATTTGAAACATCGCTGCCCAGATTAATTAACTCCAAACTTCAATCCCGCCCTTGTTCCCAGCCGCTGGGAGTGGGATGTCACACGTTGAGGTGAAAGCATGTGAGGAGGCTAGTGCAGGGCACAACACCTGGCATGGAGCTGGAGTAGGGGGAAATGACCTTGCCTGCCCCCAGTTCCATGGCAAGGATGGAAGGGGCGGGGCTCAGGGCTTGGTGCCACTCTCTACCAGCTTGATCCCCCATCTCTGCACAGGCAAGAAGGTGCTGTGAATGCCAGTAAATCGCTCTGACAGGGGATGACCTATTTCAGACCTGCATCAGAATCAGCTGCTCACTGACATTTTGCCGTTCCGTGTAGCTCAGTTCTCCAGCACTGCAACGTTTGAATATGTCACGTTAAACAGCATCCCCTGTGCCCTTTTATTCCTCATCCATGTGTCATTGTCCTTAATATGGTTTTCACCGGGTACAGGAAGAGGGCATTCGGCCCCCTGAGTCGGTACTGTTATTCACTCTGACTTTGATCTGACACCTCTCTAAGTACATTGTATATGGCCCTGGTGAGACCACATCTGGAGTATTGTGTGCAGTTTTGGTCTCCTAATTTGAGGAAGGACGTCCTTGCTATTGAGGCAGTGCAGCATAGGTTCACGAGGTTAATCCCTGGGATGGAGGGACTGTCATATGAGGAAAGATTGGAAAGATTGGGCTTGTATTCACTGGAGTTTAGAAGGATGAGAGGGGATCTTATAGAAACGTATAAAATTATAAAAGGACTAGACAAGCTAGATGTAGGAAAAATGTTCTCGATGTTGGGGGTGTCCAGAACCAGGGGACACAGTCTAAGAATAAAGGGGAGGCCATTTAAAACTGAGGTGAGAAGCAACTTTTTCATCCAGAGAGTTGTGAATTTGTGGAATTCTCTGCCACAGAAGGCAGTGGAGGCCAATTCACTGGATGAATTTAAAAGAGAGTTAGATAGAGCTCTCGGGGCAGGTGGAATCAAGGGATATGGGGAGAAGGCAGGCACAGGTTACTGATTGTAGATGATCAGCCATGATCACAATGAATGGCGGTGCTGGCTCCTCCTGCACCTGCACCTGACCTCCTCCTGCACCTATTCTATGTTTCTATTCCAGGTGTAACACAACACACTCAAGGTGTGTCATCGTCTGGTCTCCAAATTTGAGGAAGGATATTCTTGCTATTGAGGGCGTGCAGCGTAGGAATGGCGGGACTGTCATATGTTGAAAGACTGGAGTGACTAGGCTTGTATACACTGGAATTTAGAAGGATGAGAGGGGATCTTATCGAAACATATAAGATTATTAAGGGGTTGGACACGTTAGAGGCAGGAAACATGTTCCCAATGTTGGGGAAGTCCAGAACAAGGGGCCACAGTTTAAGAATAAGGGGCAGGCCATTTAGAACGGAGATGAGGAAAAACTTTTTCAGTCAGAGAGTTGTGAATCTGTGGAATTCTCTGCCTCAGAAGGCAGTGGAGGCCAATTCTCTGAATGCAGTCAAGAAAGAGCTAGATAGAGCTTTTAAGGATAGCGGAGTCAGGGGGTATGGGAAGAAGGCAGGAACGGGGTACTGATTGAGAATGATCAGCCATGATCACATTGAATGGCGGTGCTGGCTCGAAGGGCCGAATGGCCTACTCCTGCACCTATTGTCTATTGTCTATTGTACACTCCAGGTGTGTCACTGTACACTGTAGATGTATCGCTGTACACTCCAGGTGTGTCACTGTACACTGTAGATGTATCGCTGTACACTCCAGGTGTGTCACTGTACACTGTAGATGTATCGCTGTACACTCCAGGCGTGTCAATGCACACTCCAGATGTGTCAATGGTATATTTCAGTGGTAAACGCAAGGTTGTGCAGGCTCTCATCTAGTAGATGAGCAGCCACGAGCTTGGCGGCTCCCGCCAGCAGGGAGGGACATGTGAGAATTTTGAAATACAGGATGGTAGAAATCTGGAATTATTGCGCCCTATTGCGTTGGGACGCGACAGCGAGTAGTCGCCGACTCACAGCTGCAACGATTCGGGTTCAGTCCTGACCTCTGTACTGTCCGTGTGGGAAGAGAAACAGAGTCAACGTTTTAGGTCTGACCTCCTTCCCCAGAACATAGGTTAACTGTTTCTGCACATACAGAAGCGGCCTGATCTGCTGAGTGTTTCCAACATTTTCTGTTCTTCTTTTAGATTTCCACCATCTGCAGTTTTATTTTATTTTCACTGGTATTGTTGTGGAGTTTTCACGTCATCCCTGTGACAGCATGAGTTTCCTTCTACATTCCAGATACATGCGGGTCGGCGGGTTAATTGGCCGCTGTAAATGACCCAGGCGCGGAGGTGCCGCTGCATTGTTCTGAAGGAGAGGATCCCTGACCGGTTCATCCTCCAACCAACGTCACTAAAACTGATTATCAGTTACTCCAACTTTGCATTTTGTGGGCTCTTCCTGTGCACACACTGGCTGTTGCGTTTTCATTGATATTCCAGATTTCCAATCAACCTGTACCTCACCGTACGTGTGCAGATGGCAGTAACCTCGACTCGACTCGACATGACATTTTCTATACAGAAGACTACAGTATACACTGGACTATGAACATTTTGAGATGTCTCTACATTGCAATAGGCGTTTTTGAAATGCAGGTCCCAGTTCTTGCGGTGTTCATTCAGGTCGCCACTCCCAGTAACACCCGCCACTCACTTTACAAAGTCTCCTTTTAGCTGATGGATTTAATTCGGAATATTTCTTTAATATGAGGCGGTTTTAAAATATCATCCTCCCCCTGATTGAATTTCAGTTTTGGAACTCCCGTTTCCATGACAACTGTCCTGATGCATCGGAATCCGCAGAGGGGGCGGGCGGGCGGGGAAGCTGCAGAGAGCCGGGCCAATGCGCGATGTAAGCCGGGCCCGGGGGTGGAACACGCCCACTGCCCGAAGGAGCAGCCCGTGGGGTTCACTGCCCCAGCCCGGTCCTCAGCGACGCTGCCTCCCACCGCAACAGGCATTGGACACACAACACGGCGGGTCGTGAAAGCAGCAGCTATTTCTGACCGCACATTGTGGAATGGTCTGTGGGGCATCACAATCCCCCGAAACCCGACCGTCACACACTCTACACCAATTCAGCGCCCCATCACCAAAACATGCCTCACTATTCCTGTAGGAAATAAAATGCAGATGCTGGTTTAAATCGAAGGTCGACACAAAATGCTGGAGTAACTCAGCGGGTCAGGCAGCATTTCGGGAGAGAAGGAATGGGTGACGTTTCGGGTCAAGACACCTTCTTCTGTCTACTCACTATTCCTGTCATCTCCTTTGGCCCTCATCCCCGGGACCATTTCGCTAAAGGAATCCCCTATGTTGGCACTAGTCACGCCGCCGGCCCGTGGAGGGGTGGGGAGGGTGCGCTGCTTCATGCGGCAGCGATGCCCCACCCCGGCCCACGACTCAGACCACACTCTCCTCCATCGCCGCCACTCCCGCTTCCCAGAAACCAGCAACTTTGCGCCCAGAAAAAAAAGACATACGAGTCATAAAAGAGGCTGAAATATATATTTATATTGTGGCGCTTTACCCTAGATCCCACAGCTAGCGTTGCACATTAACGTTCTCGACCTCATGCACATCACTCAGCCTAGCGATATTGACAAATAATTGGAAATAATTTTATGGAAGGAGTTCATTTCTTCATTTCAAAAGGCACTGGTTTAGCACACGGTGGTTCCCCTTAATCATTTCATGCTGGCATAGCTTGCTAAAACACAGAGGAAACAGGAGTGAGCCACCTTGGGCCCTCAAACCTGCCCGCCATTCAAAACAATGGTGATCAATCCCAGGCATCAAATCCTCAATTCTCCCATCTTAAAAAAACAATCTATTTTATC
The DNA here is from genome assembly GCF_053455715.1 of Rhinoraja longicauda. NCBI lineage: Eukaryota > Metazoa > Chordata > Chondrichthyes > Rajiformes > Arhynchobatidae > Rhinoraja > Rhinoraja longicauda. The sequence goes on from NC_135985.1 coordinate 15,460,136, forward strand.
TTTAAAACATCCAATGATCAAGCCTCCACAAAGCCAAGATTCACCACCCACTGATGGAAGAAATTGCTGTGCACCTCAGTTTTAAATTACCCTCCACAACTTATTTTGTAACTATTTCCCTTTGTTTGTGATGCTCCCATTATTTCAGCATTATTTCGAGTATTGGAGCTTACAGCACGAAATAGGCCCTTTGGCCCAACATCAGTCTGAAGAAGTGTTCCAACTCGAAACATTACCTATCTGACCCACTGAGTTACTCAGCACTTTGTGTCTTTTTGTGTAAACCAGCATCTGCAGTTCATTGTGTCTATGCCTTCGGCCCGTCTCGTCCATGCTGACCAAGTTCTTAGCCAAACTAGTCCCATTTGCCTGGCACAATCTGCCACAGGCAATGATGGTCGAGTTTTATACTGCCATCATAGAGACTGTCCTCACCTTCTCCATCGTGGTCTGGTTTGGCTCAGCCAGCAAGCATGACATCTGGAGGCTGCAGCGCATCGTTCGATCAGCCGAGAAGGTTGTTGGCTGCAACCTTCCTCCCATCGATGAACTGTACACTGCAAGGGCCAGGAAGCGAGTAGGTAAGATCATCTCTGACCACTTTCACTCGGGCCACAAACTCTTTGAAGCACTTCCCTCTGGAAGGCGACTCCGGACTGTCAAAGCCACCACAGCCAGACATAAAAACAGTTTTTTTCCCCACGAGCAGTAGCTCTACTCAACAACCAAAAGTCTGTAGCCTCCTTTTGCTCTGGTATTTAATTTCATTCTTCACATGTTTAAATTATAATGTTTTATTCTTAATTGTTTACTGTATATCATGTTGTTACTTGCGAGCAAAGCACCAAGGCAAATCCCTTGTATGTACACATACTTGGCTAATAAAATTGATTCAATTCAATTCAATTCAAATAGACCAATCACATCACACCCTTCCTTATATTTTGATATAATCAGCAAACTTGGGTGCTTTACATTCTGACCCCTACTCCAGGTCATTAATATAAATAGTAAATAATTGCAGACAAGAACAAACCCCAGTTGTACTTCACTAATAATATCCTTGTAGACTAAAAGAGACTCATTTATTCTGACTGTTTGCTTTGTCATAGTGATTACCAGTCTTAAATCCATACATTATCCCAAATCCTATGAGCTCTTTTTGTTTGCATCAACCTTCGGCATGGCACCTTGTCAAATGCTTTCTAGAAAAGCAAATACATTACATCTACAGGTCCCACTCCATCTCACTTGTTACACCCTCAAACAACTGAAAGAAATTGTCAAACATGTTGACTGGTTTGATTTAATTAACCTTGTCAATTATAAATTATTTCTTCATCACTTTGAAGAGGCTTCCAACCTGAAATGTCATCTATCCATGCTCTCCTGAGATGCTGCCTGACCTGCCGAGTTACTCCAGCACTTTTTTTGTAAACCAGCATCTGCAATTGCGTGTTTCTACTTAAACTATTTCCTCTTTGATTCCAGAGTACTGGATTTTGCCAATAACAGATGTTAAACTTACTGGTCAATAGTTCCTGCTTTTTGCCTCTGTCTCATCTTGAACCCACGGGTGCCCTTTTGAAACTTAGTGTGGTTTAAAAATAATCAACAGGTCACTCTATTATCTCAGCACTCACTGCATTTTAACCCCTTCAGTGGTAACCACAAACTGTGTACAGTTCTGGTCACCACAATGGAGGAAGGATGTAATTGCACCATAGAGGGTGCAGAGGTGATTGGTGGCCAGAGCTGGAGATATTGGCCATGAGGAGGGATTAGCTGGACTGGTTTGATATCTTTGGAACAAAGGACACTGAGGTGAATAAAATTATGAAACCTCAATCGGTGCAAGAAACTATTAACCTCCACTGAATGATCCATTCCAAAATGCAATGGGCACAATAAAGAAGTTTGTTGTGGATCCACAACTTGCCCAGTGAATAGGGAAGGATTAGACATCAGATAGATCTGGTGGTGGAATATAATTCAGGTAATAATTAGAGGATTAACAAAATAACTGGAGATTGAGCACAGACATAGTATACATCTACAAATCATTAACATAGCCAGACTATCAGAAAGGTGATTGAAACAGCATCAGCAGGGAGAACTCATTTGCATTATGGACTGGGAGAGTACAACTCTCAGTAATTTCTTGTGGTCTTCTGCAGAGCAGTTGCCATATCAAGATGTGATGCATCTGGATAGGATGCTTTCTGTGATGTGATAGTACTGGAAAGGGTACAGAGGAGATTTATGATGTTGCCAGGATTGGAAAATTGTATCTATCAAGAAAGATTTGAGAGGCTAGATTTATGCTCTTTGGGGCAGAGGAGGCTGAAGGGGGACTTGATTGAGATGTATAAAACAACAAGAGCTGTTTACAGTAAATAGGAAGGAGCTATTTCATTTAGAAGAGGGGATGAAAACCAGGGGGGAGATTTAAAGTAACGAGCAGACGAGGAGATGAGAATATTTTAAGGCAGAGAGTGGTGGAGGCAGAGATTCCTCCCCAGTTTTAAACAGACCTGGAGCTGTACTTACAGAGCTGGGAACTGCGGGGCTCCTGAGCCCAGGCGGAAGGTGGGATCAGGCTGGGCCACTCTCTCTCAATCGGCATGAACCTGATATCCTGTGGGAGTGGGGTTATCAGGAACTCACTGCCTGGAAGGGTGCTGGAAACAATCGGTCGCTCCTCATTTGGAAAGCATCCGGATGAGCAGAGCTCCACTGTAAAGACAAGGAACTGCAGACGTAGAAGGGTCCCGACCCAAAACATCGTCCATTTCTTTACAAACGTTGCCTGACTTCCCAAGTTCCTCCAGCACTTGTATATGTCCACTGTGACAGGCCATGAGCTGGGAGACAGAGTTTGGACAGTGACATTGGGCCTACTAGAGCATTTAACCCCCTTCTGCACCACAACCCTCTTCGGCTCCTTACATTAATGCTCTCACTACATGTAACACTCTTTGCGTTGCATATCAGAATAAGCCATGCCCTACATATTATCAAACATTCTGTGCAAGAATAGATGTTTCAGCTGCTTGACTTCCTGCCTCGTTCCCCAGAGATCAGGAGATTCAGGCTGGTTAGATTTACTTTACTCTTGAACTGTTGCTGTTGGCAAATCAAATCACGTGCAAGCCGCGTGCATCGTGTGAAGATAAAGGAGCTGAATTTAGCAGAGCGCCCTCTTCAAAGTGTCAGTCAGTGCTGAGGTTAACGAGCTGGGGTCAGACAGGCCAGCGCTGGCAAAGGGAGCTCATAGACTGCACGTGGAGTCGGCACCTCCCTCCTTCCCCTGGGATTAGGATCTGTTCCTCTTTCTAATTCCAGAGAAAATGCATGGTTGTGGCAGGACCCCGGAGATCAGGGGGTGGTGAGGGGTGGGGATCATGAAATTCATCGGTTGAGAACCCCCACAATTGTGCACTAGAATTAATACTCTTAGTAAAATGTAACCTCTAGCCTGAATTACTTGCAGCTCGGAAACTGGCATCTCACACATCACTTTGAGGATAGTCTGGGTCGGCACAACTTTATATTTGATGTAAACCTTAACACTGCCCCTCCCGTTTGTGTGGTGGTACAACAGACACCAGCATCAAACCTCAAACCTGAACTGATATCATTTCTTCAGACCCAAGGGATCTGCTATGCTGACCAATCTTTGACTGGCGGCACGGTAACGCAGCGGTAGAGTTGCTGCTTTACAGCGAATGCAGCGCCGGAGACTCAGGTTCGATCCTGACTACGGGTGCTGCACTGTAAGGAGTTTGTACGTTCTCCCCGTGACCTGCGTGGGTTTTCTCCGAGATCTTCGGTTTCCTCCCACACTCCAAAGACGTACAGGTAAGTAGGTTAATTGGCTGGGTAAAAATGTAAAAAAAATGTCCCTAGTGGGTGTAGGATAGTGTTAATGTACGGGGATCGCTGGGCGGCACGGACTTGGTGGGCCGAAAAGGCCTGTTTCTGGCTGTATATATATGATAATAATAATAATACATTACATTTATATAGCGCTTTTCATATACTCAAAGACGCTTTACAGGGATTTAGAGAACATAGGGAAGTGAATAAATAGATAAATAAGTAAACGAACAGAGAAAGGAGACAGAGGGTGGGATGACCTTCAGTGGTTGAGTACTGAATAGGTGAGACTTCAGTGATGTTTTGAATGTGGTGAGTGTGGAGGAGTCTCTGAGGTAGTGAGTTCCATAGGGTGGGAGCAGCGATGGAGAAAGCCCTGTCCCCCCAGGATCTGAGTTTGGTCCGGATGAGGGGGGATAGGAGATTGGCAGAGCGGAGGGTGCAGGTGGGAGTGTGCCTGTGGAGGAGGTCGGTCAGGTAGGATGGGGCCAGGTTATGGAGGGCTTTGTAGGTCATGAGGAGGATTTTGTACTGGATTCGCTGGGGGATGGGGAGCCAGTGGAGTTTGTATGATATGATATGATACTTCAGCACGGGTGGCAAAGGGCAACTTGCGGGAAACGTGCCGCATCTTTCTGTTTCAGGTGGAGCTGGTATTAATTTAATGTCCTGGGCACTTCTCGAGTCAGCATGGACAAGGTGGGACAAAGGATCTGCTTCTGTGAGGTATCGATCAATGATTCTATGGCTGTGAGGAATAGATCAAACGGGATGCTTATTTGCATCGACGCCATAACCCGATCCAAGATTACACTAACTTCATTGTGATAAAGCTGACATGTTGCTGAGGGAGTTTCCCGGACCGCGATCCTCTGCAAACTCTTCCAGCACCAAAATGGGACTCTGGTTAGTTCAACAACAATCTCATGTGGAGTTTATTGTCATATGCACAAGTCCGGTGAAGAACAGTTATGATGTAAACCTTACTTGTAGCAACATCACAGGTACATCATCTTAGACAATACACACAAACATAAATTATACATAAATTACACTTAAGTTCTATAAGATAGTGAAAAGAAAAAAAGACTGTGCAAAAATCAAGATATTAGTGGAAGCACAATTATAAAACAAGTCCATGGTAGTGCGCAGTGTTCTGTTGTCAAGGTAGGATTAGGGCTGTGCAGGTTGGCTCAAGAATCTGATGGTTGTAGGAAAGTAGCTGTTTCTGAACCAGGTGGTATGGGACATCATGCTTCTGTACCTCCTGTCCAATGGTAGCAGCGAGAATAGGGCATGGCCCAGATAGTGGGGATCCTTGATGATAGATGCTGCCTTCTCGAGACAGTGCCTCACGTAGATGCTTTCAAAGGTGGAGATGGCTGTTCTCGTGATGGACCAGGCTGAATCCACCACTGTCTGCAGCCTTTTGCATTCCTGTGCTTTGGAATTGTCATCCCAGGACTTGATGCAACCAGTCAGAATACTTTCTATGCGCTTCTGTGGAAATTTGTTAGAGTTTTCTGTGACATGCCAAATCTCCTTAAACTTCCAAGAAAGTAAAGACAATGCCGTACCTTGTTTGTGATTACATCTATATGCTGGGCCCAGGACAGGTCATCTGAGATGTTAACACCTAGGAATTTCAAGCAGTTAACTCTCTCCACCACTGACCCACTAATTAAAGTCTCCTAACTTCCCCTTCCTGAAGTCAACACTTAGTTCTTGGTTTCCCTTTGGATAGAACTTTTGACATAAAACAATGGCCCGAGGAGTTGAAATTGGGCTTATCCAATAATAGTTCCCATCAAGCCCCATGAGAAGGGCAGTATTTATTGGAAACATAATGGGGATAAAAAACATAAAACCAATAACTAATTGTCTCGCACATTTTTGCTTGCTTTTGTACTTGTGTGTCAAAGGGACATGCCCAGGGTAGACAGGGGCAACATTAGTTGTCCTCTCCTTGCACTTGGGTGTGAATTTGATGACAAGACACAAACTCAGCAGCAATGCACCCAGAGGCTGTGTCAACAGAGGCCTCCCACCTCTGCAGCTGAGGTCTCAATCTGGCAACAGCCCCGGCTGGTCTGTCCCTCACCCTGAATGTCTTTATCCTCCAATCATTCCAGCGGCTGATGCTCCGACTGGTGTTATGGTGGTCAATTGGAGACAGGAATCTATCTCCCAGGCCTTAGCAGCGGGGGGCACACCAGTCTGTTGGGACTGTGGGGTCCAGGAGGTTGTTGGCATTGACAGACGGAATCATATCAATCCTGACAGATGTGTGAAGGTAAGCACTCTCCCTGAGAATCTGATCACCATCTCTTCCACGTGCTCAGATCACCATCTCTGGCTGCTGACCCAACCTTCACCCTCAGTCCATCCACCCAGGCAGTCACATCTCAGTCCCTGTGTAAGGAGGCTCTGGGTCAGAGGATTCCCCCTTTCCTTTCTCTCTCCCTCTTTTCCCTCTGTTCTTGGCTCCTCAGGGCACGCCAGGCTCTGAAGTTGCTGGATAGAATCAAGGAGCCATCAGACGCTTGGTGCAGTGACATCAGTCATGGGCTGCTTTGCTGAGCTGTCTGGAGCTAGTATCAGCAGTGGGCTGAATGTCTTCCTTGTGTGCTGCAGGAGTTTTTGGTTTCTACCAACACTATAATATGCTGGTCCTTGACTCAATTTGAACCCTTACTCTTAAGCATCTATCACTTGATACATAAACAATCTTATACCTGCAATTATAACATAGCATAGTTATTACCACTAAAGTGTTTGCTCTCCATTTTAATAATCTGAATTATGACTACATATTTGCCTTATAATCAGTCTCTGGTGCCCAACCATTTGGTCTTAAACCACCTGAATCAGCTAGTTTACTATATTTTTCCTACACTAGTTTACTATATTTCATCAGCAATCTCTTCTTGTCAGCAGTCATTATGTGATTTCGAATAATTTAGATACGTCTGTTTCAGTCCTTTAAGGATCCTGATCATGGTAAGTATTTCATACATTTGAACCCTCACAGGTGAGAACCTTGAATTCACCATTGGAGTCTGTTACTCGGCAGGTACAAGCTATTTAATCTTCACGATTCATTTATTGCCACATAATCGCTCCCCAGAAACATCGATTCTTCATCTAATTGATACTGGGATGGAATGGAGTGCCCTTTAAATATTTAGATTCAGATACATATTCAGTTTAGTTTATTGTCATAAGCACGAGGGTGCAATTAAATTCCTAGTTTGCATGAAGCTCATAGAGTGAACAATAAGTACACAATAAATACATTGACGAATGCAAAGCAACAGAATGGTTTAAAGATTGTATTGTAATCTGAAGTAGTACTAAAGTGCAATAATGGAATAATCAAATGAGGTAAAGCAAGAGTAGGTTTCAGTATCTTCAGGAAGGAGATGGGAAAGAGATGATTGCTTCAGGAATCTGATAAAGTGGAGAAGTTGTTTTTAAGACAGGATGCCTGGGCTTTCAAGCTCCTGCATTTTCTCCCAGGAGGTAGAATAGAGAAAAGGGAATGACCAAGATGACAGGCATCCTTGAGGATACTTTCACCCTTTCTTATGCCACACGCCGTGAAATTGGACTGGATAGACAATAGACAATAGACAATAGGTGCAGGAGTAGGCCATTTGGCCCTTCGAGCCAGCACCACCATTCAATGTGATCATGGCTGATCATTCTCAATCAGTACCCCATTCCTGCCTTCTCCCCATACCCCCTGACTCCGCTATCCTTAAGAGCTCTATCTGGCTCTCTCTTGAATGCATTCAGAGAACTGGCCTCCACTACCTTCTGAGGCAGAGAATTCCACAGATGGAAGGAAGTGACAAGCCTGTAATATACTGGGCTGTATTCATCACTCTCGGCAGATTCAGGTGGTCAAGAACAGAGTAGGTACCATACTTGGCTGAGATGCATCCCATCAAAATACATTCTATAGCACATCAGTAGGAAGTTTGAGAGAATCCTTATGGACATGCCAAATCTTCTCAGACACCTAAGAAAGTAAATCCACTGATGCACTTTCTTGATCATCCCATCACTGAAGGGACCAAGTTAGGATGCAAGTGATATGAATGCCAAGAAACTTGAAGCTTTGACCCTTTCCACAGCAGATCCATTGATGTGGTCAGAGTTGTGTTCAAATCTCTCACCCCCGCTGCCACCTCTGACATGCTGCTGACGTTAAGGCCTAGGTTGTCGTCCTGACACCCTGACACAAGGTTCTTGATCTCTTACTAGTACTTCGTCTCACGGCTGTTGTTGATCCTCTGACAACAGTGGTAACAACAGTGAGCTTAAAGTTTGGGTTGACGCTGTACTTTGCCACAGTCATGGGTGTATAGGGAGAAGAGCAGGGGGCTGAGCACACAACCCTGAAAAGCACCAGTGTTGAGGGTTAGAGTGGAGGTCAACCCATGTCTGCCATTCAGAAAGTGCTGGTTGTGATGGAGCTAGATGGAGACGCCAAGGCCAAGGTCTAGGAGTTTAGAGATAGGCTTATGCCGTATTATGCCATTGAAGGCTGAGCTGTAGTCAATGTATATCATCCCGACATAAGTATTCTTATTGTCTCGGTAATCCAGAGCTGAATGAAGGGAGATGGCGAATTCCATGTACGGAATTGCAAGGGGTCTACATTGTACAGAAGACTGGTGCAGATATGGATCATTTCCAATTTTTCAAAGTACTCTATTATGATTGATTTTAGAACTACTGAGCAGAAGTTATTGGGAGAAGTTATTTTATTTTGTAAAGCAGGACAATTGGTTACTGCTTGAGAGAAACAGTCAGAATTTTCCAGCCTTACTGTCAACATTTACTTTTCCAGAAATTGATAAGCAACTCCTACTCTTTCTTACAATAGGAGCGATAACACCCTCCTTGCCTAGATTACAAGGCCCAGCTTTATTGAAACACCTCAGTGTAGGCACAGAAAGGCGTTTAAACCACCTCTCAATAGAATGTCACTGGCCTTGAACTCAGAGAATTAGAGTCAAAATGATGATTCATTAATATAGCTCTGATGTATTCTGGCTACGTGACTAAATATGTACACGTGTGTATGTTTGAATGTGCATGTGAGGTGTGTAAATGAGTGTATGGCCCAGTGTGTGTGACTGTTTGATTGTAAGTATGCCTGTACGTAACTGTCTATATTTGTGTTGCATGTTTGTGTAACTTTACGCAAGTATTCGTGATTGTGATCAAGTAAGTGTGATCAAGTGTGTGTGTGTTTTTAACATTCACACTTTTGTTATAACCAGAACTGGTGGCAAAACATTGCAAGCCCAATTTATCTCAATTTCTTTTTGGATCCATTGCCATGGTAATCACCTCAAGATGATAAATGTTAATTAGTTCACAAGGAAGCAAGATCCTATGACTTCTATCTTGAGAATAATTAAAACACAGTTAAAGTACAATTTTTACCAGATTTTGACCCAGAAATTGTGCATTTTAACACTGCAATCTTTTGTAAATGGGATTTAATCACCTGCAGGATGGATGATGCAGTGCAAATGTTTTTGAGCTAATTAGTTTAGACAGTCATATTTGAGCAGGAAATATTGAAATTGTAATTATAACACTGTCACTCTGATTTCATAGCAGTTATTTAACTAATGGCAAAATTGTTGGTGTTCAAGGGTCCTCTTCTTAGAGGCAACAGGCAGCCTGTCACACCTTTCAAGGTAGCAAGATGGAAGGCAGCCTTGGTTTCTACAGAGAGCTTCAAACTATTAGAGCATAACAGGTGGTAATGAGGTGGAGGTAGAGGCGAGCAGCTCCATTGACACATGATGTCTGCACGCCATATCCAGTCACCGACTCTCCACTGCACATCATCCTCCACACATTCCTCCAACACCCGTGTCATTGCAACAAAACAGACCAATAATGGGCAAAAGCTCCAGAAATTGCTTTCCCAAGATGATCAAAACCAATCCAAGCAGGATTTATGCTGTTTAATTGATTTAGAGTCATATAGAGTGGAAACGGGCTGTTTATCCTAACTTGCCCACGCCGACTAATATGCCCCATCTACACTAGTCCCACTTGCCTGCATTTGCCCCATATCCTTCTAAACTTATCCTATCCATGTACCTGTCCAAATGTCTTTTAAACATTTTGATTGTACCTGCCTCAACTATCTCCTCTGGCAGCTTTAAAAGGGGAGATTTATTAAAATAATTCTGGGACTTTCATTGGGCTGACTATTGTAGGAAATTCTTTAGTCTCGTCTTCAACACGCATCTCCTGTCACTGAGTATGGGGATGTTCCTGAGAACTGTAATTATCTGCACCATTCATGGACGTGATAGACCAAGAGAGCTTGGAACTGATCCGCCAGTTGTTCTGAGATCATTTAGCTGTCAGATTCATGCTGTTGTTTAACAGGCATGTCAGTTTGTGTGCAGGTTCACAAGGTTGGCAAATTATTTTCATGCATGTTGACTATTCTCCCATTCCCTCGCACCCTTCTAAACTCCAGCAGACACAAGCCTATTCTGTACAATTTCTCCTCTTAACGTACCCCATGCATTCCAGATCAGTGGTAAACTTTCTCAGAACTGCTCCTAATGCATTAACAACCATGCTTACAAACATAACTGACTGGCAATAAAGCTCTTTGGGACATCATGAAACTGTGAACATCTCAATAGATAGGAGGCAACCATAGTTTTGAGTTCCTCAACTCGATAAGCTAACCTGCACGGTAGCAATATCCAGACCTCGTTCTATTGTGCATGTGTAAGCCTCCTGATCTTCTCTCCTGTCCGGGAAACATGAGGAATTATTTTGCAGGGTCTGACTGTGTTTGCAATGTTCCTGCTATCGCTCGGGCAGCTTGGCCTGATGACCTCCTCCATCGCTGCAGCTCCGAGACACCCACTCAGTCCTGCATCACCGACAGAGTCTGACATCACACAGTTGTCCACAGCAAATCCACGCAGGGCAGACATCAAAGACGACAGCAGGAACTTAGCTTTTTATTATTATAATTCATTTGTTCTGAAAATGAATATATTTATGATTGTAAAGTGGATCTTATCAAAGAATTAAAAGAGACTTGAAAACAACACATCCTTTCAGGGAGAGAAGCAAAAGTCCTTGCAAATTGAAGGTTCAATCTCTAATATTAAAATAGGCAGAGCAAATGTTTTTAAGTGTCCGCTTTTGTTCATTTTCCTCCTTTTTAAAGGTTTTCATCCCACAATCGTTCTTCCTTTTCCCAGTGAGGTCTGGGAGAGGGACCCATTCACTCAGTGGGCAGTCATACGTCATTGCCTGCTCGTGGCTCCTATACCACTGCTCTAATCTGATTACGTGCCAGGTGCTGTACATCATTATTTTTTATCCATTCAATCATTGTAACTAGCAATCATCAATAACAAAAACAGCCACAGTAACTGGCAGTCATCCAATAACCTATCTGCCACTGTAACTAGCAATCATGACCTACCATCCACTCTTACGAGAAGTAAGGAGGAGTTTTGTTTTTTTTGGAGGTAGAGTTCGGGGATGGGGACGGTGTACGCCCGGATCTATTGCATCCGCTGCACTAGATGTCAACTTATTTACATCGGCGAAACCAAGGGCAGGCTCGGCGATCGCTTCGCTCAACACCTGCGCTCGGTCCGCATTGACCAAACTGATCTCCCGGTGGCCGAGTACTTCAACTCCCCCTCCCATTCCCAGTCTGACCTTTCTGTCATGGGCCTCCTCCAGTGCCATAGCGAGGCCCACCGCACCTCATATTTCGCCTGGGCAGCTTGCAGCCCAGCGGTATGAACATCGACTTCTCCAACTTTAGATAGTTCCTCTGTCCCTCTCTTCCCCTCCTCCTTCCCAGTTCTCCCTCTATCTTCCTGTCTCCACCTATATCCTTCCTTTGTCCCGCCCCCCTGACATCAGTCTGAAGAAGGGTCTCGACCCGAAACGTCACCCATTCCTTCTCTCCTGAGATGCTGCCTGACCTGCTGAGTTACTCCAGCATTTTGTGAATAAATACCTTACGAGAAGTAACCTAAGTATGCACCAGCCAGTGGTAACTACCAGATTATGCACCAATAAACCAATACCGACTGACATTCGCTGTGGGTTAGTACCAAACATAGGATGGATAGCTAAGCCTGTCACTCAGCGCCATTCTTGTAAATATCTGCTTCACCTTCCCAAAAGCCTTTACATCCACCGAAAACATGCTACAGAATTTCAGTTGTGAGGATACCTCACAGCTCTAAAGATCTGAACTTATGGTTGTATGGAGTTTGCACCCTTGTCCCTGTAATCGTTATCCCTGGGTTTCCTCTCACATCCCAAAGGTGTGATGATAAATTAACTTGATGTAAATCAAGTTTTGCGTGGCAAAATAATCAAAGGGAGTTGATAGGTAAGTGAGAGGGCTGTAGAGAAATAAGGAGAGGAGAATGGGACATGAGATTGCAATGCTGGGAGCTGACATGGGTTCAGTTGGGCTCTTCGAATGGTTATGGTGCTCAGATGGTATGAATTCTACAGCTAAAAGTCAAAATCCCATTCCTTTCATTAGCCTTCTCAATACGTCTTACCACCTTTAAAGATGTGTAATGGAGATGGGCCTCCGGAGAGGCTGTAGAACCACCAAGGTACAAAAGGAGTGTGGTTAAGGGGGAGATGAAGAGAAGGAAGGTGTGGAACAGTGAATCCCAGTTGGCCTGAATGGCCGTGTTCTGTGTTGCACATTGCTTCCTGTCAGGTGCATGACCTGTTCCAACGTATGTGGCAGGAATGGGAACCTTGTTGCCCAGTGACACTGTCATATCCAGGATGTAACCAAACAAAAAAATACTGACCTTTTTCACAAGACCCTCAGAAAACAAAAGTTATTTGTAACTAGGCCTGCATTGTTATGGATTCTTGAACATTTTTTTTTGTTGGTTATATTTTTCTGCAGAGATAAAACACTGCTTTGTTTTCATTAAATATTAATAATAGCTCATGTTCACACAACCAAGAAGTGGGAATTAGACTAACTAATCCTGTGAAATATTTATGTTAAATAAATTGCATAAGTATTAAACTGACAACACGACAACTGTAGACACTGCGTGGGGATCGAGGCTGTGGGGTAAAGGTGACCAACTCCTCTGCTGCGCCAAGCCCCATTATTCAAGTTCCTCACACATGTCCAATGTCCAGCCCTTTTGTAGGTTTTAGTATGAGATCATTTCCCTTCTTGCTCCCTATTTGTGTGTTCACCTGTCTAACTGCTTCCATCTCACTCCATCTCAGTCTGAAGAAGGGTCTCGACCTGAAACATTACCCATTCCTTCTCTCCGGAGATGCTGCCTGTCCTGCTGAGTTACTTCAGCATTTTGTGTCTACCTTCTATCTAACTATAACTTGCCTATGTGTCCTTGATATCACAAACATCCCGAGGGATATGAGTTCAAGGCATCACCTCAGACGCTCATCAAGGATTAGAGCACACACTAGGCCAACATTTCAGTGCAGCACAGAGGGAGTGCCACACTGTTGGAGAGGCAGTACAGAGGGTGTGAGGTGGGGTGCCAAGGAATTGTTGCAATACTGGAAAGTTGTGGAGGGAGTGCTGAACTGTCAGAGAGCCAGGACTGATGAGTGCTGCACTGTGGGAGAGTCAGTACTGAGGGAGGGGCAGTACTTTGGGAGGGTCAGCACTGATGGAGGGGCAGTACTAACGGATGGGCTGTATCGAGGGAGTCAGTAGCCAGGGAGGGTCAGTACCGGGAGGGCTGTACTGTGGGATGGGAAGTACTGTGGGAGGATCAGTACTGAGGCAGGGTCAGTACTGAGGGAGGGGCAGTAATGTGGGAGGGGCAGTAATGAGGGAGGACTGCACTGTGCAAGGTGCCATTATTTGGATGAGATGTTTAGCAAAGCTCTTTCTGCTCTGAAGTGAATGTAAAAGATACACTCCCCGTTCATCAAGGGAGAGCAGGGTTTTCCCTGGGATCTTGGCCAAACTTGTCCATGCCAATCATTATGCACTGTCCATACTAATCCCAAAGGCCAACACGTGGTCTGTAGCCTTCTCGGCCTTGGCGATCAAAATGCTTACCTGGATACTTCTTAGATGTTATAAGAGTTTCTGCCTCCACCTCCTCAGGCAGTGAGTTCCAGTTTGCATCCACCTTCTGAGTGAAAGCAGTCTCCCTTATATCTCCTCTGAACTTACTCTACTTAAAACCAATGCCCTCTGGTTGCAGACATTTTTGCCATGGGGAAAAGCATCCCCCTTCACCACAGTCCTGATGCATGGTCTCAATCTGAAACATCAACAATTCCTTTTCCCCGCATAGATGCTGCTCAACTCACTGTGTTTCTCCAGTTGTTTGTTTTTGCTCCAGATTTCAGCAGCGGCAGTCTCTTGTGTTTCCCCTTCACATCTCTACTCTTCACTCAACCACTCCTAGCAGCAGAGTTCCACACACTCCCAGCTATCTGGGGAAAGACGTTTCTCCTCAATTCCTGACTGGAATCTCCTCTATGACCAGACTGTGATCTGAAGCTATCTTTGAATTAGTCGACGATACCATAATTGTTGGATGAATAATTGATAATGATTACATAATGATTAAGATTACATGGAGTACATGAATAAGAGTACACTGATATTCTGGTTGAGTGATGCCAGAATTCCAATCTTAGTATTAACATTAGCAAGACCAAGGTACTAATTGTTGACTTCAGAAAGGGAAAGCTAAGGAACCATGTACCTGTCCTCATTGCAAGATAGCAGTGCAGAGAGTCAACAGCTGCAGGTTCCTGGGTGTACTCATCTCTGCTGAGCTGTCCTAGGTCTAGCACATTGATGCAATCACAAGGAATGCTCAACAATGCCTCTACCTCCTCAGAGGTTTGAGCAGATTCATATTTAGTTCATACCTGGTGCATATAACAAACAAACTCTCTTGAATCTTTTGAATCTTATTTTTATGGCCCAGGTTTTGATCTTTTCCATGTGATATTATTGCTAGGTTAATATGATTAAGCCCCACTATAACTTTAAAGAGCTCACAGCGAGTCCATCATCAGAGTCTGTTTAATCTTCCTTGGTGACAATAATGTCGGTCTTTACAGATCCTTGTAGAGTGAAAACTTTATCTCATATTGAACATTCTTCTTTTAAGGCTGACAATATGTAAATTTGTGATACAGATGGATTACAAGAAACAGTGAAAAAGAAGGAAATGTTTTTTCTTCAAGCAACACTCTAACTTTGTCCACAGTATCCATATAACTTTGTCCTTCCCCAGAGATATCTGTGTTTTTATTATTAAGATAACGTCTTCCATTCTGTCAATTCCTGTTAATTCCTGGTAGAAACTCACTCCATGCTGGTGTGTTATCTTGGGCTAGGAACTGCCTACTCAGTACCAAGGATCCTGTTTCCACAGCGACCCATAAACGAGGATCGAGTGGGTGCAAGAGTACGTATTTCCCCCGCGTCACACACTTTTTGAGCCATCGATTTACTATCACAGGGTCAAAATGCTTGCTCTCTCACCACTGATCAGTAAATGAATGTCAATATGCTGCAGATGCTGGAAATCTGAAATCTAACACTGAGGAATAACAATGTATTGGATGGTTTGTGGCTTAGAGAACAATTTCCAGATGGTGGTTCCAATCCTATTACTGCCCTTGTCCTAGCGGGTAGAGATGGTCGGTTTGGAAAGTACTGTCGAAGGAGTCTTGGTGAGTTACTGCAGAGCATTCTGTAGATGGAACTGACCGCTGCAATGTGCATCAGTGGTGGAGCGAGTGAAAGGTTGTGAATCGGGTGCCTGTCAAGCAGGCTGCAATGTCCTGTATGGGGCATTGAGCTTCTTGATTGTTGTTGAAGCTGCACTCCTGCAGGCAGCATCACGCTGCTGGGATGTGAACCCACATATCAGTCATTGAGCACTGTAAATTATCAGACTTTTACAGAGGAACAACTGACACTTGGATGGGTACTCAGTAGTCAGTGTCACTGCCTCTCATCTCCAGGGAACAGGTTCAACCCTGACCTCGAGTGCTATTGTGTGGAGTTGTTGAAGGCAAGACGTTGCAGAGGTACAGAGGATTAGGGTGAGGGAACATTGGACTGGGGAGGGTTCCCTGGGAGCAATGTGGACCTGATGGACTGAATATGTATACAGAAATATAAAAGAATTCCCAGCCCACATCGCAACTCTCTGGACCGAGGCCTACCTCTGGAGACCAAGTGTGCACAGCACAGTTAGCAAGGGTAGAAGATTGTTCTGTTACAACTTGCGGCATGTCATCGAATAATCTATCGAACTGCTACATGGGTACAGTGGAGAGCATACTGACTGATTGCATCATGACGTGGTTTGGTATCTTGCACGCACAAGGATGAAGGAGGTTGCAGAAAGTGTAGGAAAAATAACTGCAGATGCTGGTTCAAATCGAAGGTGGACACAAAATGCTGGAGTAACTCAGCGGGTCAGGCAGCATCTCAGGAGAGAAGGAATGGGTGACGTTTCGGGTCGAGACCCTTCTGCAGAAAGTGGTGGACACTGCCCAGTCCATCATAACTATTGACCTCCCCACCATCAAAGGAATCTACAAGAACCGCTGCCTCAAAAAGGCAGCTAATATCTTCAGAGACCCACACCACCCTGGTCATGCTCTCATCTCACTGCTACCATTGGGAAGAAGGTACAGGTGCCTGAGAACCGTGACCACCAGGTTCAAGAACTGCTTCTTCCCATCAACTATCAGGCTCATGAACCACCCTGCAAAACGCTATCTCAGCCACAATCTATTATGGACTTTTTAAAGTTTGTACTACCTACTTCGGCTTACAGTATTCTGGTCTGGTTACCTATTATTACTGATAATGTATTGTATTATTATTAATTATTTGTTATGGTCCATTAATGTGCCTGAGAAGCTGCTGCAAATACGAACCTAATGGTTCCATTCACGATGCAAATACTTTTACCTCTTGCCCCTTGAAAAGTGGTCTTTACCCTGGCAGTGTGAATCAGAACAGTGGGGAAAGTGATGACAGACACTCAGGGACCTAAAGGAACGTTTAATTTCTGAATGACTTGTCAAGTTTACATTCAAACCTAGTTAGATACGGAGTAGGAATTAGGCCGATGGCAAGCAGTTCATGCTAATACACAGTTTAAGTACACACACATTCAATTAGTTGGGTCTTGTTGATGTGGGAAATAATGAGAGAAAATTTTCAATTTTATGTTCTGAGAAAGTGAATCACTTTGTTGATTTATGTTCCCTGTGAGAGTGGGAACTGACTGGGCTGTATGTTTTTCATACACAGAGTGAATGTGCAGGAGGGACACACTGGTTATCGAACAGGACCTTTATCGCCCAGCAGAAAGGTCAGTAACTGTGGTCAATGGATTTCAGTGAATTGGTGGAAGGTACAGAGAGAGTGAGAAAGAATTGTTTCAGTCCCTGTGAGGCAGGGACCAGGAACAGGCGGCCGAGGCAGATTGTGGAAGTGCAGAAACTTGCACACCAGACAGCAAATACTGTGTAAAATACAAGTTCATAAGTCATAGTAGCAGAAGTAGGCCATTCGGGCCATCAAGTCTACTCTGCTGATCTAATTTTCCTTCTCAACCCCATACATGTCCTTTAAACTTTACCCCTCTGACCTTAAAGCTATTTCCCCTCTGACATATTCACCATGGAATAAAGGTTCTGACTATTTACCCTATCTATGCCTCTCAGAATTTTATATACTTCTTTCAGGTCTCCCCTCAACCTCCGACACTCCAGAGAAACACAATCCAAGTTTGCCCAACCTCATAGCTAATACTCTATTCCAGGCACCATTCTGCTAAATTATTTTACAGATTTTATAGAGGGTGAAAAGTCAGGAAGCTCGAGACTTAGCCTTATCTCAGGGAGATGGTGTAGGAGGAAGAGCTTCAGACTCCACTTGGACCAGCTCTGGACAAGGTGGATCTGTGCAGATCTGACCGGTTCAACTTTCACAAGGCCAGTGCCGAATACTCGCATTTGAGTTTGCCGGAGTTGTTGAGAAAGTTTAAACTTGCTTGGCACAGCAATGGGAAGCTGAGCAAAGATGTGTAAAGGAGAAATATTAGACTTGGAAATGGGTGTCAGGAAATTAACAGGAGAGTTTGGAAACTGAGCAAACTAAGGTGAGAAAACAGGCAGAAAAGTACTTGGCAATGTTTAACATTATGCACCTTAATTTAACGAGTGTTAAATAAGGCAGGTGAACAGAAGGCACAGATGGAACCTGATTACAGAATCATAGGATCACAGAGTAGATATAGTGTGCAAAGAGGCCATTCAGTCCATCAAATCTAGATCCTTACTCTGTGAACTAGCTCCATGTAAAAGCAATCTGGCTTGTCCCACTCTCTCGCCCATTCCCACCCACTGACTCCCACAACGATCTCGACTACTCTTCTTCCCACCCTGCTTCCTGCAAAGACTCTATCCCCTACTCCCAATTCCTCTGTCTACACCGCATCGGCGCCCAAGATGAGGTGTTCCATACCAGGACATCCGAGATGTCCTCATTCTTTAGGGGACGCGGGTTCCCCTCTCCCATCATAGATGTGGCCCTCACTCGTGTCTCCTCGCAGCTCCACCCTTGCTCCCCCTCCCCCTAGTCACAACAGAGACAGAGTCCCCTAGTCCTTACCTTCCACCCCATCAGCCGTGGCATACAAAGCACAATCCTCCAAATGTTCCGCCACCTACAACGGGATCCCACCATTAGCCACATTTTCTCATCTCCACTTCTTTCTGCCTTCTGCAGAGACCGTTCCCTCCACAACTCACTGTCTAACTTATCCCTTCCCACCCAAACCACCCCCTCCCCAGGTACTTTCCTCTGCAACCGTAGAAGATGCAACACCCATCGCTATACCTCCTCCCTCGACTCTGTTCAGGGACCCCGACAGTCCTTTCAGGTTAGGCAGAGGTTCACTTGCATTTCCTCCAACCTCATCTACTGTATCCGTTGTTCAAGATGTGGTCTCTTATACATCGGCGAGACCAAACGTAGACTGGGCGATCATTTTGCGGAACACCTTCATTCAGCCCGCCTGAACCTACATGATCTCCCGGTTGCCGGACACTTTAATTCTCCTTCCCATTCCTACACAGACCTTTCTGTCCTAGGTCTCCTCCATTGTCAGAGTGAGGCTAAATGCAAATTGGAGGAACAGCATCTCATATTTTGCTTGGGCAGCTTACAGCCCAGTGGAATGAATATTGATTTCTCTCACTTCAGGTAGCCCTGGCATTCCCTCTCTCCCTATCCCTCCTCCACCCAAGTCACACCAGCTTCTCATTTTCACTCTACAAACAGCGAACAATGGACTGTTTTCTTCATCATCGTTACTTTTTTGCATTTCTTTCATTTATTGTTCTTTCTCTCTCCACATCACCAACTATATCTCTCCTTTCCCTTATCCCTAACCAGTCTGAAGAAGGGTCTTGACTCAAAACGTCACACATTCCTTCTCTCCAGAGATGCCGCCTGTCCCGCTGAGTTACTCCAGCTTTTTGTGTCCATCCTCATTCAATGTCTTCTGAGTCCTGACCCTTTCACCAAGAGGAAACCTTTCTCTCTATTCTGCCTATGTCCTTCATGATTTTAAATGCCTCTATCAAATCCCCTTCACAATCTACTCTGTTCAAAGGAGAACAACCCAGATTCCTGAGTCTCTCCATGTAACAAAAATTGTCCACCCCAGGAATCATTTTGTTGAATCTCTTCTGCACCGTTTCCAAATCCTTCACATCCTTCCTAACTGAACACGACTCCACCTGAGATTCTGTAACTGAATGGAGTTTCCCACATTTCCTGAAATTGTTGGGTTGTAGCATGGATGTTTGAGCTCAGTTCAGTGTTGCCAACGGTTGCCTTGGAGTCAGAGGTTAGGGGCCCACTCCAAGGCCTGGCTGCACGATTCAGGCTGGCACCTCCTGGAGTGCCGCACTGTCAGTGGAGCTGGTTATTGTTACCATTCCAGATCAGGGCCACACCGAAAGCCCCAGATAAAGACTGACAATCTGAGGACACCGAGCAAGTCGTTTCACTGCCCTGACCTGTAATTTCCCCCAATAATCACCATTTACTATTGACTATGGAATCTTGCTATGCAAAAAGAAAAAAAACTAAACTTGCCACCTATCAAGGACTAAATGTTGACAAGGTATTAAGCACTTTTGGGGTGTCTGAGTGATGTGAAAGGCGCTATAAAAATGCAAACTCCTTCCTTATGACACAGCTGGTGATGTTTTGGAAGTTCCTGATTCACTTATAAACAGACAATTTGTCATGGAAACAGTTAATGGAACATGAGAGGGTGAAAATAAACCTGCAGCCAAGGAGCCTGGAGACTGATCTAAATTACAGTAGCTGAATTCCCTTGGGAGCAACATATTGTGGTGATATTTAGCTGAAAAGAAGAACAGGAGATTGATATTTTTAGATGACAATCTAGTTGTTCAGAATTGGATAAGCATTCTCCGTGGATGTGTGGGTATATTCCCTTGATCGGTTATCTGTGTTTGGTCTGTGCCTGGTGTGGGGGGAGGATTATGGTTCTACCTCATCTGGAATGGGAGGTCAAGTATTCAAACATGACCATTGTCTTGAGGGTGGAATTCTCAACTGAGATTGCAGTGCGGTACTGAGGGGATGTTGCAATGTCAGAAAGTGTATGTTGGGCAGTGCAGTGGGTCAGCAGGTAGTGGTGCTGACTCACAGCACAGTGACTCAGGTTTGATCCTGGCCTTGGGTGCTATCTGCATGGACTTTGCCTGTTCTCCTGTGACCACATGGGATTCCTCCTGTAATCTAAAGACGTGCTATTGGTGAACTAATTGGCTACTATAAGCGTCCCTCGTGAAGGGGGGATTAATGAGCACACAGAGAGAATAGGTTACAGATATATGTGGTGGGAGAATGAGATTGCCCCAGGAGTCAGCATCGGTTGAATGGGCTGAGTGGTCTCCTTCTCTGTCATGAGTCAAGACTCGTGGAGCAGCACAATCCGAGCCTAGCCCCTGGTTTCCCGCTGTGGAACCGGGAAAGAGAAGCTGCCAAGCCTGGCCCCTGCTCGCCTCAAAGACCGGGAACTGGAGAGGAGGTGGAAGGAGTTGGCGACGGCGGTGGATGCTGGACAAAGGACAGTAGGAAGAACCAGCGGGGTCTTACTTCCCACGTCTTGAAAGTTGGCTGTAGGAGGCACCCCTGTGGCATGAAGGCTTAAGATGGCCGGGCAAGGAGAAGGACGACAGTTCGCTGGACGACTGGATGAAGGTGACGGCTACAACGGGCTTTTTGGCAGCTGCAGTTGGGACAGTGAAATGGCACCAAAACCTGATGACCTTTTGCATTTAGACTCAGTGGACTGTTTCTGTGCAATATGTGCTAACCAGGGATTATACTTATGTATGGCAATAATCTCACTGATCAGCATGCAAAAAAATAATCTCACTGTACCTTGGTACACATGATAATAAAGGAACCAGTGAGCAGGTAATAGGCCCTTCGGCCCCACAAATTCACACTGACTTTTTATACTAATCTACTATGTTTTCCCCATATTCCCATCGACTCCTCCCAGACTCGAGGGAATTTGCAGTTGCCAATTAACCCACCAACCTGCATTTTTCTGGTGTGTGCAGGAAACCAAAGCGGACACAGGAAGAACATGCAGACTCCACACGGAAAGCATCCAGGGTCAGGAATGAACCTGGAATGCTGGGATTGTGAGGCAACAGCTCTACCAGCTGCACCCTTATGCCACACATCAAAGGAATGGTTCATGTCTCCTAGAAGGAGCTCAGTCAAGGTTCACCTGATTGAATCCTGGGATGAATGAGAGTTGTTCAGTGAGGGGAGATGTAGGAGGAGGAGTCTGAGGTCGTGGGACAGTGATCCCAGTGAGAGATTCTTACAGGGCTCAGCAGGCTAGATGGTGAGGGGGTGTTTCCCCTTTGGGGAGTAATGAAGCAGAAGGTCCAGTCTCAGGAAAACAAGTCAGCCATTGAGGAGAAAGGCCTTTACCCAGAGGGTTGTATGTCTTTCCAAATCGCTAGTCAGTCTTTGTGGATCAACTCTTAGCATCACTAAGAGGATCAGGGAAATAACGGGGTCTGAGTCAGAAGGTGGGATTGAGAAGAATCGGAATCAGCAGTGAGTATACAAACGGAGAAGTAAGTTGAGGAATAAACAGCGTGTTCCCATGTTCTAATGTAAACCTCATGAAATAAACCCGCTCTTATTGCTGCCAAAGATAGACGCAAAAATGCTGGAGTAACAGCGGATCAAGCAAGACTCAAGCGTTTCGAGACCCGAAACGTCACCTATTTTCCTTTTCACCAGAGATGCTGCCTGACTCGCTGAGTTACTCCAGCATTTTGTATCTATCTTCAGTGTAAACCAGCATTCGCAGTTCCTTCCTACACATTTTGCCTACTGCTGCCAAGCTTCCCCTCATCAGCCTTGTGTTGCTGGGTCATTGGGTTCGGCTGGTAATATATGCCGGTAATGATTGGACTCAGTCAGATTACTGCCAGGTAATTAGATTACTCTCCGTGAGGGGCTCGGGATGGAGACTGATGCTGAAAATAGAAATTGCATTTCTGAGCACATTCAGTCTCATCATCCTGCTCTTGCTTCTAATCCACCTGAATACTAACCTTGCATCACAATAATTTACAGAAAAAACCCCCGAATATTAAATGCCCTTAAATTGATTCAAACTAATTTTCAAATGTTTTTTGAGGTGTTTCAGCCTCAACTAACCACTTCAAAAAGCCTAGCCTTCCTGTTTAACATATCATGTTTTCCAATTTGCTGTAATTAACACATGAATGTCCCCTAGTATAAGAACTGCTCTGGATGACAGAGTGAAGTTACTTAATTAACAAATGGAGTGAAGGATTCATTTGCATTCCTGAAGCACCGTCCAATTTTTGGCACTGCACATCCATGAATGTCACCAGCGATCAAACAGCACACAAAAGCTCACACAGTGAGGTTAGGGCCAGTTGAGTTGATTCAGTACAGTTACAGCACGAGTACGATTTTGAAATTACCAGCATTTGCTCTGGGTATCTAGATTATTAATCAAGTGATAATCCCACTGCGCCACAGCCACTCTCACTGGGGAGGGGCAATAAATGCCTGTGAGACCAACAACCATGAAAGAGCATATTCAGAGTTTATACAACAGTTAATGTTTTTACTGTTCCCCTTTCAATAACCAAGTAAAAATTACTGAAAGTTAATGGAAATTTCAAGGAATGGGTTTCTCATGCCCTCAGAACCTGTGTGCCCTGGTGTGTGAGGGTTTTACAGCTGGCATTGCTGCCTCTTGCAGAGCTACACACACTGGGGCGAGAGCCTCTTCAAAGCAGTTGGGGAGAGCTGTGGTGGGTCTGGGAACCCCTTTGTCTGTTTTTCGCCACCATCGAGAGAGTTTCCTGGTTTTCTTTAAGGGTTCAGGCAGAGGTTAGGGAGGACTGGGAGCAAGGCCATAGTGCAGTGTCCTTTCCTAATGGCAAAACCAAGGGGAAAATGAGTGGAATCACACAATGGTAAAGGGAGATGGGAAGATGCTGGTGATTGGATGAAGCTGCATGTCTGTATATAAATCACTGAAAGTTAATGCGCAGGTTCAACAAGTAATTAGGAAGGTAAATAATGGAGACACAGGAGACTGCAGATGCTGGAATCTTGAGCAAAAGCAAACTGCTGGGGGAACTCAGCCGGTCAGGTAGCCCCTGTGGATGTTAATGGACAGTCGACGACGGGTCAGGACCCTTCTTCAGACCTAAGGTGAACAAGGCGCTGGTCTTTATCCTGGTGGTTTGAGTACAAGAACACGTCTGTCTTCCTTCAGTTCTGAGGCACTACTGAGGGCCCACCTGGAATCCTAGGCACCCGTCAGTCCTTCCTATCTAAGAAAAGGTGTTCTTGCAATGAGGGAGTGCAGTAAAGTGTCACCATATTGACGCCTGGGTTAGAGGGATTCTCCTATGAGAGATGGGCCTGTCTGTGGTTCATTAGAAGAAGTGAAAAAAGCATGCTTACACAGCTCTCCAGAGTAGATATGGGAAGCTCATTCCAGGAGCTTTGATCACACGAGTCCCTTCCACATCTTACAGTGAGTGATCCTCCCCCACTGTGTGTGCAGGAGACTGCCCTGGTGCGTCTGTACCCAGGTGTGTGTGCCCAGGTGTGTGTATGCCGGTGGGTGTGCCCTGGTGTGTATGTGCCCAGTGTGTGTGAGCCAGTGTGTGTTCTGGTGTGTGTGTGTGTGTGTGTCAAAGTGTGTGCGCGCCCTGGTGTGTATGTGTGACGGTGTGTGTGTGTGCGCCCTGATGTGTGTGTGTGCCAGTGTGTGTGTGTGTCGGTGTGTGTGTGCCAATGTGTATGAGCCAGTGTGTGTGTGTGTATGTGCCCTAGTGTGTGCGTGTGTGCCCTGGTGTGTGTGTGTGCAGGACTACCCTGGTGTGTGTGTGTGCCAGTGTGTATGTGTGTTGGTGCGTGTGTGCCAACATGTGTGTGCCAGTGTGTGTGGGTGCCCTGGTGTGTGTGCTGATGTGTGTCCTGGAGTATGTGTGGATGGGTGTGCCCTGCTGTAAGTCCCGGTGTGTGTGTGTGTGTGTGTGTGCTGATGTGCGTCCTGGAGTATGTGTGGGTGGGTGGGTGTGCCCTGGTGTAAGTCCCGGTATGTGTGTGTGTGTGTGTGTGCTGATGTGCGTCCTGGAGTATGTGTGGGTGGGTGGGTGTGCCCTGGTGTAAGTCCCGTTGTGTGTGTGTGTGTGCTGATGTGCGTCCTGGAGTATGTGTGGGTGGGTGGGTGTCCCTGGTGTAAGTCCCGTTGTGTGTGCCATGCATCCTGGTTCTGTGCTCTGGGGGGGGGGGGGGGGGGGGGGGGGAGGGGGGGGGGTTGCAGGCTCTGGTCCCTGAGTCTGCAACTACCTCCCCCCCACCGCCGTGGCTGCCAACACCCCGATTCGCAGCTCCTGGGTTGCTGACAGCAAATAAATATAGAAACAAAACATCTATTCTCGCCGGAGCGCTCGGTGCCAGATCCAGCCCCACCCCCCCAAACACTGCACTTGTCATATCTGGTTGCCTAGCGACTGGATACATCTGCAGGTAAAGCTAATTCGGGGCAGTTGGAGCCAGAGGTATTCACAGAATGAACCTCCATCAGCCAGATGTGTGCACAAAGGAGAGGGTGTATTTTGGTGGAGGCGGTGCAGTAATAAGGGGTGTTGGTGAGGCTGGAGACAGGCATAGGGAGAGCTGCCTGCTCGCCCCTGCACCCTGCCTCTGCTGAACCCTGGTGACTGTAATGGCAGGCGTGTGCCCACGCTGTGCAGCGGTGGAGAGACGGGACTGGCTGCACGCTGCTCACCACAGTGCCAGGTTTCAACAGACGTCGGGGAGACTGGTGCCGACTGGGTGATGGACACAGCTCATTGCACTCTCGCCAGTCGGAGTGCCCAACCTGTTGCCCAGACACAGCCTGCCCAATGCCCTAACACCCCTCTGTCACCATCTCTGGAGAATCGGGGAAAATATTCCCGGAAATCCTTGGTTATTCATCTCCCAAAAACCAAAGCACATTTCTCTCTCTCCAGATGTTACCCGACCTGTTGAGTGTCACATCAGATCACTAGTGATCTGACCAATGATACACGGTCACCTTGTCTCAATTGGGAAGTGGCTCCACACCCTGTGCATGAGGGTGTGTGGTTGTCCAATAACCATGAATGCATTTTTATTCATCTTGTTTTATAGGAGACGGAGTTCACTGCATAAGAGAATGAATTTCAACATAGTATTGTACCTTGACAGAATGATTCTCTGTCCACTTTCTCTTCTCTTCGCTTGCTGTCTATTTCTACTCTCGCTCATCCCGCTCTGCCTCTCTTTCCTCTCTCTTTCACCTCCTCTCCTCTCTCTCTGTCCTCCTCTCCCAGTCTCTCTTTCCTCTCTCTTTTCTCCTCCTCCACTCTCTCCATCTTCTTCTGTTTCTCTTTCCTGTCTTTCTTTCCTTCTCTCCTCTCTCTCTGTCTCCCTCTGTCCCTGTTTCCTCTCTCTTTCTTTCTACCATCTCTGTCTGTCTCTCCTTCCTCCTCTGCCATCTCCCCTCTCCTTCTCTGCTGAACATTGCTGGTTCATGTATTTTGCTGATAGCTGCTCGCAAGTGGTTCCAGACAGCACCCCTGCGGCTGCACTCCAACTCCCTTGTAATCCGCAGACAAATGAGCAAAGATTGATGTCTCCCACCTCCTTTCCCTTCAGGGAACTCACCGCCTAAATGTCAGTGAAGATCGTGTTTCTACCTTGTGGGGGGAGCTAACAACATAACTGTCCAGTTACCAGACCTTCAGTACGCTTGGTATTCACAATGAGGTGTTGGCAACTAAACAGCCATTTGCCTTAAGCAGTTCATTATTAGATGAAATATTAAACATAATTATGATTCAGCAGCTGCACAGAATGAGGAGATAGATTGATGAAGGTTGTGCCATAATTTGTCTTCTGAATTTATCTTCATCTCCCTCAATAAATATGAGAAATCTACGGGAAGATTCTGAACCACATCAGTACATTATCCTGACTCCATGTATTCCAATCTTATTGATCAACCTCCTGTGTGGAACCTTATCAAAAGCCGTCTTGACAATCCAAATTCACCACCTTCACAGGTTCCCTCTTACGTAAAGAGAGTAACCACGAGGTTAGTGAACCCCAGCCCAGAAATTGGTGTTCTATTTTATGGAATGGGAGTTAAATGTGCTACGAAGCAATAGGAAGTAGGCAGTTTCACATGCACAAGAACAGGCAGGGAAAGGAGGAATATGGACCTTGTGCAGGCAGATAAGTTTAGTTTAGATTGGCATCGTGGTTGGCACAGACAGGATGGGCTATAGTGTTCTATGTTCTAAATTTATCTATCACTTTCACTTCCCTGAGAACACTTCTTAAAAATCTCCATCTGGCCAGGCGTGTATTTGAAGCCCTACAAGAAAGGAGGGAGAGCGAAAACAGGGAATTATGGACCAGTTAGCCTGACACCGGTAGTGTGGAAGATGCTGGAGTTGATTATTAAAGATGTGAAAGCAGCGCATTTGAAAAGCAGTGACAGGATTGGTCTGTCAGCATGGATTTATGAAGGGGAAATCATGCTTGACTAATCATCTGGAATCTTTTGAGCATGTAACAAGTCAAATGGATAAGGGAGAGTCAGGAGAAGGGATAATGGATAAGGGATAAGGGTGGATCTGGACTTTCAAAAAGCCTTTGACAAAGTCCCACGCAAGAGATTAGTGTGCAAAACTAGAGAACATGGTATTGGGGGGTAGGGTATTGACATGGATGGAGAGTTGGTTAGCAGACAGGAAGCAAAGAGTAGGAATTAACGGGTCCTTTTCAGAATGGCAGGCAGTGTTAGGACCCCAGTTATTTATAATAAATATTAACGATTTAGACAAAGGAATTAAATGCAACATCTCCAAGTTTGCGGATGACACAAAGCTGGGTGGCAGGGTGAGCTGAGAGGAGGATGCTATGAGGCTACAGGGTGACTTGGACAGGTTGGTGAATGGGCAGATGCATGGCAGATGCAGTATTATGGGGATAAATGTGAGGTTATCTACTTTAAGGGTAAAATCAAAAAGGCAGATTATTATCTGAATGGTGTTAGATTAGGAAAAGGGGAGGCGCAAGGAGACTTGGTGGCCTTGAACATCAGTCACTGAAAGTAAGCTTGCAGGTACAGCAGGCAATGAGGAAAGCAAATGACATGGCTTTCATAGCGAGAGGATTTGAGTATAGGAGCAAGGTGGTCCTACTGCAGTTGTACAGGGCCCTGGTGGGACCACACCTGGAGTATTGTGTGCAATTTTGGTCTCCTAATTTGAGGAAAGACATTCTTGCTATTGAGGGAGTGCAGCGTAGTTTCACCAGGTTAATTCCCGAGTGGCGGGACTGACATATGATGAAATAATGGATCGACTTGGCTTATATTCACTGGAGTTTAGAAGGATGAGAGCGGATCTTATAGAAACATAAAATACTCAAGCGATTGGACAGGCTAGATGCAGGGAAAATATTCCCCATGTTGGGGGAGTCCAGAACCAGGGGTCACAGTTTAAGAATAGTAGGCCATTTAGGACTTAGATGATGAAAAACTTTTTCATCCAGGGAGTTGTGAATCTGTGGAATTCTCTGCCACAGAAGGCAGTGGAGGCCAATTCACTGGATGTTTTCAAGAGAGAGTTAGATATAGCTCTTAGACCTAATGGAATCGAGGGATATGGGGAGAAAGCAGGTACTGATTTTGTATGATCAGCATTATCATATTGAATGGCGGTGCTGGCTCGAAGGGCCAAATGGCCTACACCTGCACCTATTTTATATGTTTCTATGTTTCTAACTGCATGGCCCAGTGTCAGACTTTGTTTGATAAGGTTCCTATGAAGTAATTGCCCTTCCTCATGGAATCTGACAGTGTTCACAGAAATATTATTGCACCCGGCATCCTTGACACTCATGTGCCCCCCCTGGGGTGATATCCCTTCCCTCATTTGAAGGGTGTCTCCACCTCACCCTGCCCTCCAATGTGCAGCAGCGGAAGGACCCTAGACTATGGTCCGCCCCCACAAACCCTTGGCGTTGGCTTCACCAAGCTTCAGTGCGTACCTCAGCACTGGAGTACTCCTGCAGTCTTGATTGGGACAGCCCCCAACATTTCCTGATGGACATCTCGCTCTGCTGAGAGATCAACAAGGTTCAGGCAGACCAAAGAGCGTCTTTCACCGAGTTGATAACCTTCCAGCAGCACTTGATGTCCGTCTTCGAATGTGTCCCTGGGGACAGTCACTAAATCAGATTTTTTTAAATCCCAAATAAATATTATTCAGAGTAAAAAATATACAAAACAGGAACTGTGCAAAAATTCTTTCGACATTCTCGGAGGCTTACAATCCATAATTCAGATGGCAATGTATTTCCAAGACTGGTTGGAAACTTGTTGGTGACCTTGGGTGATGGTGTCTCTCCGCCTGCCACCTTTGACCTTGATGGCAAGGCTTTAGTTTATGAGAGGACTTTGTAAAATCTCGGCACTGGGGCTTGAACTGATGTGAAGGTTAGACCCAGAAGCTGAATGAAAGGATCAGTTTCCCATGCTGGTTTGATATTTGGCTACACAATTAGACTGTTGGATCCCTAACTAATCACTATGCAAATCAGATGCACTCACGCATTAAAATTTAAATTAAGGTTGGGAGGCTACACATTTCTAATTGGATCCAATAGCTGAGAGTCTGAATCATGCATTTTAAACTGATTAAAATATTATTAGTGAAGCAAAGGGTTACCATCAGTCTGCTCAGCAGTGAGGCTGATGGGATAACATTACCGCCAAACAACATGTTTGTTTGCTGCTGTTTAACCTGACAGCACTGTGTATGAATAAAAGATGGGTGGAAGTGAGCTGAGGCAGGGATCGATCTCGTTCAGGTCTTAGACAGCAGGATGTGGCGTCTAGACCAACCATAGAGGCATTTGAGGTGAATAAACCCCTTGTAAGTGACGACCAGCTGAGTTTTACTTGGCTCCATGGAGTGATGGAGTGGTGCTGACTGGCACATTGCAGGGTGCAGGGGTATGCGCTGTGGGATGCACTGAAGCTTTGTGCAGCCAACGCAAAGACTTTCTAGGAAGGTCCTTCCACCACTGGACACTGAAGGGCTAGGTCCTGTGTAACCGCAAGGCCCTCAAACTCCTGAAAGAGTGCATTGTTCAAAGAGGCCACTTGAGTGGCATTGGTGCTTTACACATTAGAAAGTATTAACTTGATGACACTATGAATGTATAGGCTGGACCACAACATGAATGTAAAGAAACCCAAGGGCAGATATGTAAGTTGTGTTTATACTTCATGAATAACGTTTATTTATAAAAAATAACAATATAAAAGGAGTGATTGCCATCGTGTGAGATGCTGGGGGAGATCCTGCTCACTGGCCCTGACCCACTGATGGTTTCTGGGTTCATACAGGTGGGGTTGGGGGAGGTGTGTTTCAGAGGAACAAATTCTCATCAGCAAATAGATCGGGAACCTTATCAAGGGGTTTTAGTTATTGATGCAGCAGTGAAGACCGGGGTGATTACAGGCTGTAATCTCAATGAGATGTTCAGATGGCTCATCTGTAGAATAATGGAAACCTTGTTGTTTTCATTGTCTGATCTAATTGAAGTATTCAGATGAATTATTGTTACCTCAGTTCAATATCAATGAACCATCCCATTATGTTATAAATAAACAGATACCTGGGAGTGCTCATGTTCTGCCTTCCAACTGCAGAATTCAGATTGTTTATACAGAGCATGATCTAGGTTGTGCAGTCATTACAGTCTGTGATCTAATTAAGGTACTCAGGTGGTTCACATGAATAATAATCATTAGTTGGGAATGACTCAAGCGACTGGATAATGAAGGAGTTCACATGATTTCCGATACCAAGGATAGCTAACTGATCTCGCTGAGTATCTGGGAGGTAAGAGCCAGAGTGGATTGGAGGGAAGCAGGGTTAGAGGGCAGGAGATAATTGGACCTGGACTTGCAATAGTCTTTTATTTTCCTATAAATGTTCTGAGTTGCTGTTATAATTAAGGTGCAGTCAAAAAGACAATTTGGGAATCAGTTTATTGGAATATCGAATTTTTCTGTGCAATTAAGGTGCACTCAAAAAGACAATTTGGGAATCAGTTTATTGGAATGTCAAATTTTTCTGTGCAGTTACAGGGACTACAACACCATTCCCCCACTGACAGAATGATGGAATTACAGCATTACAGCTCAACACTGCATGTTAGTTCCAGGGATCCGGGTTCGATCCTGACCTCTGGCGCTGTCTGTGTGGAGTTTACAAGTTCTCCTTGTGCCTGTGTGGGTTTCCTCTGGTTTCCATCCACATCCCAAATCGTGCGGGTCAGCAGTTAATTGGTAACATGAGTTGGCCTGAGTGCAGAGGTGAGAGGTAGATTCTGGGAGCAGTTGATGGGAATGTGAGGAGAATAAAATTGGTTCGGGTAAGAACAGTATAACAGGGTAAGACAACACAAATTGCTGGAGTAACTCAGCGGGTCAGACAGCTCTCTGGAGAGCATAGATAGATGTTGCTTCTGGTTGGGACCCTTCTTCAGACTCATTAGAAGAACAGTTCAGACTTTGGCCACAAGGTCCCGACCCAAACCATCACCTATCCATGTTCTACGGAGATGCTGCCGAACCCGCTGAGTTACTCCAGCACTTTGTATCCATTTTTGTAAGCCAGCAACCTGCAGTTCCTTGTTTCGACTCCAAGAAAACTGGGTGCTTGATGGTCAGTGTGGACTCAGTGGTCAAAGGGCCTGTTTCTGTGCTATATCTGTCAGTGACTCACGATATGTGGAGGTGGAGAGATCAAGGGCACACCTCTCCATAGCACAAAATGTGTGTGGTTAGATGCACCTCCACACATTTGACCCTTGAGAAGGAACAGCCTGTGAATGCTCCCTGAGCCAACGCATTAAATTCCTGCAAACACAGTCAACAGACCCAGATCCAATGATATTTTTCCCTTAATCTCCATCTCATCGTTAAGCCATCTTTGTCTTTGACTCGAACATGTTTCACACCTGCCATTCTGCAGAATTGTTCGCACAGATCAGGCCATTTGGCCCAGCAGGATGCTGTCAGTGTTTATGCAACAGCTTTCTCCCAGTCTATCTCTGTAACCTCAGTCAGCCCTTCAATATCTTGGTATCTCTCTCGTTCTAGCCTCTGGCACAACCCTATTGATAATCGCTCCAGAACTGTGGCCATGCCTTTAGCTCCCAAGGCCATAAGCAAGAATTCACTCTTGCACTCCTTTATCACATTTTTCCTTTTGTTAATGTCTTCAATACTTGAGACACTGACCAAGCTCTTGGCCACCAGCTCCTGTGTGCATTGCTCAGCCTGATAATCAATTTTATTAGATTGTGTGGGATGTTTTACTATGCTAAAGGTGCTATTTAGATGCAAGCTGTTGAAGCTCCAGCTATTTTACCCCAGATCTTTATAATGAGCCTGCAGTATGACAGACAGCTGTACTCCAGCAATGGCACAATCTGGCAAACCACTTGCATCGCTGGCACTCAGTCTTCCTGGGCTTTCCGCTCTGATTTTGTTTGTCTTCCAGGTAGATCTGCCATCAGCCTCTGAATATCCTGGTAATCCTCTGATCCTAGCATCAGAAACGGATACCTTTAATTCCTGTTGGTGACAATGTTGTAATGCTGTTTTCTGTGGGATGAGTGAGGAAGCAGCAGTCTCCGGAGATGAGTGAGACCATGTGTCAGCCTGTGTTTCTACAAAGGAAACAGTGTTTCCACAACGGTGGTATCACCGGAGCCTGGCCCTGGCATGCATGTACAGAAGGTGCAGTGTGGGAAGTGGGCTCATGTAAGGAAAGTTGGTTTCAATTAAGTAAAATGATTGAAAATTTAAAGAGGAAAATGATGCATATTCTCGACCATGTAACGACCTCCCAATGGAGGTGGATTTAAACCACTGAATTTGCAGCTGTGAAGTAAGCTTTTCCCTGCAGTTATATCATCTGTCCACAGATCTTTCCTTACAGCTCCAAATATTAATCTAACTAATTTTTGGAAATTCCTGTCGAATGTGGTTCCATCCATTCCTGCAGACACACATCTCAGGTGACAGCCACTCACACTTTTCCCATCACCTCGCTGGTTGATTTAACAATTGCCTTTGATCTGTGGTCCTCTGGTCCACCGGAAACAATTCCTTCTTACTGGCCCCGTGAAAACTCCCACGTGATTTTAGTTTTAGTTTTAGAGATACAGGCCCTTCGGCCCACTGAGTACAAGCCAACCATCAATCACTGTTCACATGGGTTCTATGTTATTCCACTTTTACATCTGCTCTCTGCACATTCGGGGCAATTTACAGAACCAACAAACCTGCATGTCTTTGGGATGTGGGAAGAAACCAGAGCACCCAGAGGA
This sequence comes from Rhinoraja longicauda, assembly GCF_053455715.1. Taxonomy (NCBI): domain Eukaryota; kingdom Metazoa; phylum Chordata; class Chondrichthyes; order Rajiformes; family Arhynchobatidae; genus Rhinoraja; species Rhinoraja longicauda. Next base: position 15,493,140 of record NC_135985.1, read on the forward strand.
AACACCTGCGGTTACAGGTAGAATGTCAAACTCTTTACAGACACCATCTGAGGTCAGGATTGATTTTTGTTGCTTTTTTTAAATGTCCCCTTAACTATCTGAGAAGGCCAGCTTCTCCGTTTTCTACAGATAACTGAAGCAAAATTAAATTCCAATAAATACGATGTCCAAAAGCAGGAGCAATCATATAACACGTGATCAAAACCAATGGTTGACCTAAAGACACTTTATTCAGCTCCAAAGCTATAAATAGTTGCTGTGCATGCAGGAATCCAACACAAAATAGCTAAGTAAGCACCAGATCTTTGTCAACGAGGATTCAGTGGATTGCAAGTAAAAAACAAATACCTAGAGGAACTCAGTAGGAGAAGGCAGCATCTGTGGAGGGTAGATGATGTTTGGAGTTGAGCCCGTTCTCTGGACTTCTTGTATCTGAAGGAGGTCCTGGCCTGAAACATCTGTCCATTTTCCTCCATAGATGTCTAACTCGCTGAGTTCCTCCAGCAGTTTGATTTATACACAAGATTCCAACATCTGCAGTCTCTTGTGCCTTCAATAGATCGCAGCCTCTCAGGACTTAGGCACAGAGCACAATGGATGTTCCCAGATCTGATAGAGCTTGGCATTGCCTGAGATGTGAACAGGAAGCAGGAGAAGATCCTGCAGGCCCCCTAGCTGGTCCACCAGAGAACACACAGCCCTGGACTTCACATCTTTTGCCCTGATTCACCTCCTGCTCAGATTGAGGTTGGGAGAGGTGATATCAGGAGTCTAGTTTAGTTTAGTTTAGTTTATTGTCACATGTACCGAGGTACAGTGAAAAGCTATTGTTGCATGCTAACCAGTCAGCAGAAATACAAACATGATTACAATCAATCCATTTACAGTGAATAGATACATGATAAAGGAATAACGTTTAGTGCAAGGTAAAGCCAACAAAGTCCGATGAAGGATAGTCCGAGGGTCACCAAAGAGGTAGATAGTAGTTCAGCACTGCCCTCTGGTTGTGGAAGGATGATGCAGTTGCCTGATAACAGCTGGAAAGAAACAGCCCCTGAATCTGTGGTGTGTGTTTTCACACCTATACCTTTTGCCTGATGGGAGAGGGGAGAAGAGGGAGTGGCCAGGGTGCGACTCATCCTTGATTATGCTGCTGGCCTTGCCGAGGCAGCGCGAGGTATAAATAGAAGGGAGGTTGGTTTGTGTGATGGTCTGGGCTGCTTCCACAATTCGCTGCAATATTTTGCAGTCTTGGATGGAGCTGTTCCCAAACCAAGCTGTGATGCATCCTGATAAAATGGTTTCTATGGTGCATCTGTAGAAATTGGTGAGAGTTGTAGGAGACATGCCAAACTTCCAAAGCCTTTGAAGGAAGGGTGAAAATGGTGATTCATTATGTTGGATGCTTTCCCAACGCAGTATAAAGTGTAGATGGATCGGGGTGGCTGGTTTGAGTGATGGGCTAGGCTGATTACACAACTCTTGTAATTTATTGAGATCTTGGGCAGAGAAGTTGCCATACAAAGCTATGATGCATCTGGACAGGATGCTTTCTGTGTGCATCTATAGAAATTGGTAAGAGTTACTGGAGACATACTGAATTTCCTTAATCTTCTGAGGAAATAGAAGCACATGTTTTTATGCTTTCTTGGCCATACCATCTTCTAACCTATCTATGATCATATACAGAAAGGAACTGCAGATGCTGGTTTATATCAAAGATAGACACAGTGCTGGAGTAATTCTGTGGGTCAGGCTGCATTTCTGCAGAAAAAGGATGGATGATGTTTCGGTTCTGAAGAAGTGTGCCGACCTGAAACATTATCCATCCTTTTTCTCCAGAGATGCTGCCTGACCCGTTGAGTTACACCAGCACTTTGTGTCTATCTTCTATCCATAATCATGTTGGTTTTCAATCTTTATATTGTGAGTACTGGACGTGAGAATGTTCCCTGGATGATAAACTACAGGATAAAACATATCATCTGCCACTCACAATCCACTGAGCCTATTCTCTCTCAGTTTTGTGTAGCATTACCCATTATGTTCAGGCAGGCAGCCTGCAATGCAGGATTTATAGGCTCATAAACACATACAATCTTAAGATCCACTTACGATGCTGAATTTAAAGCAGTCTACTTGCAATCTGTGCAAAAACCGAGTTTACTGAATTTCCACAGGGGCCAATCTCATCATAGCTTCCTTCAGCAGTTCCTGTCACAAGGATACTAGGTGCAAGGTTTGGCTTAAGCTCTGATTTCACAGTCAGCTTGTGATGCATGTTGCAAATGCCTGGAGGTTTTATTATTTATAGTAACGGCGGCCATGAGATTTTTTTGCTTGAATTTTTGTTGTTGCTGAAATGCAAGAGGAAGATTGATGAACGTGCTTGAATGGGTGGAGGCCTCCTGGGCAACAAAAACTGACAGGCCCCATTGTGACAAGCAGGGGCTGCTGCTCCAGCCAGCAACATCACAGGCTGCTCAGTGGGACTTCCAGTTGGGCGATCTAATGAATATTTTGTACATTGCATTGATTGTCGCCAGAAAAAGATGTTGTCAAGTGCAATTGCGTTATACAGTCTCCACTGGCTGAGATCAGTCTCTGCTTCTGCAATCCTTTCTGATGGACTGCATAACATAGAGTTGAAAGACACAACAGCTATTTTTTGTTCTTATCATTTGGACGGGGTCAGGGAGCACATTGCAGGGACAACACCACATGGAAGACATCAAGGGGTAGAGTCCATCCTCCGTTGTGGACACAAGACATGTGATGTGATGATGGAGACACCAGTTGAACTCCGCACCTGAAATCCGTTTCAACAGGGAAGCATGATGTGCAAAGGTCACTACACCAAGGGTTTGTCTGACCCTTGGTGCTTCACTTTAGTGATTGTCGTGAAGAGGAATGTTCAGTTGGATGGATGACAATAGACAATAGGTGCAGGAGGAGGCCATTCGGCCCTTCGAGCCAGCACCACCATTCAATGTGATCATGGCTGATCATTCTCAATCAGTACCCCGTTCCTGCCTTCTCCCCATACCCCCTGACTCCGCTAACCTTAAGAGCTCTATCCAGCTCTCTCTTGAAAGCATTCAGAGAACTGGCCTCCACTGCCTTCTGAGGCAGGGAATTTCACAGATTTACAACTCTCTGACTGAAAAGGTTTTTCCTCATCTCTGTTCTAAATGGCCTACCCCTTATTCTTAAACTGTGGCCCCCGGTTCTGGACTCCCCCAACATTGGGAACATGTTTCCTGCCTCTAACGTGTCCAACCCCTTAATAATCTTATATGTTTCAATAAAATCCCCTCTCGTCCTTCTAAATTCCAGTCCAGTCTTTCAACATACGACAGTCCTGCCATACCGGGAATTAACCTGGTAAACCTATGCTGCACGCCCTCAATAGCAAGAATATCCTTCCTCAAATTTGGAGACCAAAACTGCACACAGCACTCCAGGTGCGGTCTCACTAGGACCCTGTACAACTGTAGAAGGACCTCTTTGCTCCTATACTCAACTCCTCTTGTTATGAAGGCCAACATTCCATTGGCTTTCTTCACTGCCTGCTGTACCTGCATGCTTCCTTTCAGTGACTGATGCACTAGGACACCCAGATCTTGTTGTACGTCCCCTTTTCCTAACTGGACACCATTCAGATAATAATCTGCCTTCCTATTCTTACCACCAAAGTGGATAACCTCACACTTATCCACATTAAACTGCATCTGCCATGCATCCGCCCACTCACACAGCCTGTCCAAGTCACCCTGCAACCTCATAGCATCTTCCTCACAGTTCACACTGCCCCCCAGCTTTGTGTCATCTGCAAATTTGCTAATGTTACTTTTAATGGATGGATGGTTAAGTTGCAGTCAGTCACTCACAGAGTTAACATTGAGCCTGATTGAGCTGCTTGAGGCTGACAGACTGCTGGAAGGCTAGCCTGAAAACTGAACTCAGCAGGAAAATGGGTCCTGAGTCTTAGATCAGATTACCCTGTGATGGCTTTTGGGTTGGAATGCAGTCCTCAGATGAAAATCAGGTCTCACAGCTCCACAATTGTCCCAGTCATGTCTCACAGATCTACACCAGTACAAGAGTAGACATCCTGGGGCAGAATCAGGGAGTGTTGGCTTAATGCAAGTGGGATCTTAAATCAAGGCCCCTATCTGACCTCTCAAATAGATGTAGAGAATCCCATGGCTATTCTTTCAAAAACGAGCATGACTTCTTGTTGGGACCATTTGGCATGAGGAGCAAAAAACTATAGGATAGACTCACAAAAGATCGTTCCATTTTTGGGGAAATCCAAAATAAGGAACTACAAGATTGATCCAATGGAAACTGAGAAGAAACACCTTTACCCGGTGAGTGTGAGGAGTGGAACTCCCTCCGACAGGTTGGGATGAATATCACAATATGGAGAAGTTGGCTGAGGACAGGAGAGATGAAGGGTGAGAAAATTCATGCAACCCAGCACTGCCTCAGCTCACCTATTTGCCCCCAGACCCGACTATTTTGACACACTTCCCATCTGCCGCTCTCAAGGCCTTCAAAACTGCTCTATGCCCAAACTCACCTGCCACCCCTTGAAAACTCTCCAGCCTCTTGATTATCCCTCAGTGATCATCGCACTACCACTGGCGGCTGTGTCTTCAGTTGTTTGGAACCCGAGCTCTGGAATTTCCTCCCTACCTCTCCATCTCTTTCAATTCCCAGATGTCCTGTTTCTGTCCTCCCACCTGGTTTTTACTTGCTAATGCTCCAGGCTAGAATCTAGGACATATTACTCTTTTGGCAGCATAAAATAACTGAACGACATAGTCATCAAAGAGTTATACAATGCAGAAACAGGCCTTTCAGCCCACTGTGTCCATGCTGACCATCAATCACCCATTTGCACTAATACTATTGTAATTTCTTTTTACATATTCTCTGCACATTCCCATCAGCTCTTTTGAAATTCTATCACTCACCTATATACTAGCAGCAATTTATAGTTACAAATTAACCTACCCGAGCACCCGGGTGAAATCCACACGGTCACAGGGAGAATGGGCAGACTCCACACCGACAGCACTAGAGATCAGGATTGAACCTGGGTCACTGGCACTGTGAAGTGATAACTCTACTAGTTGCCTTGCTATGTCACCCCTAGTTACTGAGACAAGCAGAGGAAAGCTGATTGAGGTTTATGTGAAGCATGGATGGTTTTTGTGTCCTGCAGCCACACAGTTACTCAGTGTACATGCACTTCCTTTCTCCCGCTGAGAGTGGGTTTTCTGTGCATTTAGCTCCTGCAATGTTTAGCGAGGGTATTCCTCTAGAGGGGGTGAGAGAGCTTTCTTCAAACAGGCAGGAAGACACCGTTAGAGAGTGCTGAGGGATCTGTATAAGATTTCATTCCAATTGCCAGATTAGCTGCTCTGAGCTCAGAGCAGGAGGCTGAGCGACAATCTCTGCTTCAGGACCGTTGTCTAGTTATTCCCCGGGAGTAGCATTTGCCACCTGGAGCAGGTCCTTATTGGCAGGAAAATAAATGAACAACTCACCTGAGGCAGAGTTACTTTCCTTCCAAAGACCCACTGAAAAAACCCAACACACTCAGTGTAAAGGGACACAAAGTGTTGGAGTAACTCAATGGGTCAGGCAATGGGTAACACAAGCTTATCTGAAGAACATGGATAGGTGATGTTTCGGGTCAGGAACCTTCTTCATACCCTTCACCAATCTATGTTCTCCAGAGAAGCTTGTGTTACTCCAACACTTTGTGTCCTTTTGTGTAAATCAATTTCTGTAGTTCCTTGTTTCTACACCCACTGTAAATACTGACACACTCCCCTGAAACATGGATCCGTTCCCTGGAACCCCCTGTAAACATTGACACATTCCCATGGACCCTCTGTAAACTAACACATTCCCTGGGATCCCCTGTAAACATTGACACACATCCTGGTGTCCTCTGTAAACATTGACACACACTTTGGTATCCCCTGTAAACACTAACACACTCACTGAGACCCCCTGTAACTGCTGACACATTCCCAGAGATTTGCTGTTAATGCTGACACTCTCTCCAGGAACCCCCTATAAATACCCACACAGTTCTGGGGACCCCCTGTAAAAATGAATACTTGGGGACCCCTGTCAACTCTCTCTGCTGGGGCTAGTGGTTAATGAGTGTGACCCTGAAACCTTCAGAGAAGCACCAAGGCCATATCTGGGTCCTTCACCAGGTTTTCTTCAGGTAAGATGATAATTTCGACTCTACCCATGTCAAGTCTACCGCATAGAAACCGGCCTTTTGTTTCCAGTCTCTGCCATTACATCCTGCTCTGTTAAAGGTCTTCATAAATTTACAGCCTTGATCTCTCTGATCCAGTGCCTGTGCCTTTATTTGGAGGGTCATGTAATATTAGACCACCCCTGACCCTCTCCCACAGAGAAGGGTAACCAATCCTCTCTTTTTGGGGGATTGTGTCTGCGGTCAGCAGTCCTGGTGTGTGACCACAGTACCATTGCCCGGAGGCTTGAGAGTTAGTCTTTGACGGGAATTGTTTGCATCCTCTCTGGACAATGTAATGAGGCGCTGGATTAAATGCAAGTCTTCTCCCTGATAGATGCTCATGGTAAAGTGGCTGTGAGGACTCTTTATGTAAGCTCATTATTTATGGTCTGAATAAAAGGCGCTGTGTTCAACACAGGCTGCTACAATGGCTTCACTGCAAGGCAAATTAATTTATCCTGTGCACCTCGGGTCCGCTGGCAATAATTTAATTTGTAAACCATGATAATCAATTTCCCTCTCAACTGAGGGTCTAGATTTGCAATTGTAATGCATGCATTCATTAATAAAATTCCCTTTGAAGAGTGAGATAAATAAATAAACAGAATCCTGTATGCTCTAGTAGAAGACCAAATTGTACCTTTTCTTATTTTTTTTTAGATGATTTGGTTCCCACACAAAACATATGGTTGGTCAAAAAAACAGTTCTACAGGTTTCTACCTCCTAACCTGAACATTGCCCTCTTAGATTTCACTAATAACAGTCAACATTCTCTCAAGGTACATAACACCCGAGGGTGTCTGGAAGGTCGGCCTTCTCCAATCAGTCTGAAAAATGGTCCCGATCCGAAACGGCACCTATTCATGTTCTGCAGTGATGCTGCCTGATCTGCTGAGTTACTCCGGCACTTTGTGTAATTTTTTTTGTAAACCAGCATCTGCAGTTCCATATTTCTCCATTCTGGAAGGTTGTGGCTCAGTTTATGACTCACTTGAGGAATGGTCCAGAAACCCAGACTGCCCCTGTTGTTGCCCTGTCTTCCATCAGAGTGCAGATGGCATGGAGGCTGCCCCATTGTGAGGCCACAAGCCCCATTCAGACTGTCCAGGGACTTTATGAGGCTTGTACTGAGAAACAGGTACTGAGGCTCTGGTCAAGAAAAGATGGCGTAGTCAGTATAGGCAGCTGGGATCGTGAATCCCTTAGGTATTGGGGCTGTGACAGTGCAATTAAGAGGATATCAGGAGGGCCAAATGGGGACATGATACAACTTTGGCAGATAAAGTAAAGGATAATCCAAAGGATTCTACAAGTAAATTGAGGGCAATAATAACAAAGAAGAGAATAGGGCCCCTTAAAGATCAACAGTTATTTGTGTGTGGAGGCAAAGGAGATGGGCGAGGTGTCAAATGAATATTTCTCATCTGAATTTACCATGGATCTGTACTTGTCTCAGTGCCTTCATCGGTCCATGTAATGATGGCAGGAGTTGGGACTTCATGTTACAGCTGTACAAGACATTGGTAAAATCACATTTGGAGTATAGTGTACAGTACTTGTCACCTTGTAATAGGAAGGATATCATTAAACTGGAAAGGGTGCTTAAAAGAGTTATGATATGAAGATGTTACCGGGTCTGGAAGATTTGGGTTATAAAGAGAGGCTGGATAGACTGTTTTCTTCATGAAGCGTAGGAGGGTGAGGGATGATCTTATCAAAGTTTCTAAAATCATGAGGCACATAGATGAGGTCAATAGTCACAGGCTTCCTCCTAGGATAGAGGAGTTTAAAACTAGAGGGTATAGGTTTAAGGTGAGAAGAGAAAGATTTAAAAGGAACCTGACGGGCAACGTTTTAACACAAAGTTATGTGCAACGAGCTGCCAGAGGAAATGGATAGAAAAGATTTGAAGGAAAAGGGTCAGGTGCAAGTAATAGGACTAGTTCAGTGAGGCAACTTAGTGGGCATGGATCAGTTGGGCTGAAGGACCTGTTTCTGTACTGTATAACTCTATGATTCTATAACTGTTTATTCGCAGACACTTACATACTTCTACATAGCTGCACATACTCAGATACAATCCTACACATACCTCCACATACACATTCAGACTCACATTTCTGCACACTTACTCACCCCTACCATACAATATTACACAGTTGCTCAAATACTTCTAAATCTTCTAATACACTCCTATAAATATACTTCTGAATATTCACACTTCAATACACTTAAACACACACCCTAACAAACCTCAATCCTCTCAGACATACACTCTCCCACAAACTCACACACATCAATCCACACTCACACCCCTTCACATAAACCACTCTTACACGCACACCTCTGGAAACTCATAGGCACTCCGACACACACACTCCAGCACACAAATAGATCTCACGTACTCCACAATGCACACCCTGACACACTTGGAACCATCATCTCCAGGGACCTTAAATAGGGGGGGTCACCATCGACTCCACAGTCAAAAAGGCCCAACAGAGGATGTACTTCCTGCGGCAACTAAGGAAACACATCATAGGCAATGATGGTCCAATTCTATACTGCTCTCATTGAGTCCGTCCTCACCTTCTCCATCATGGTGTGGTTTGGTTCAGCCACCAAGCACGACATCCGGAGGTTGCAACGGATCGTTCGATCAGCTGTGAAGGTTGTTGGCTGGAACCGTCCCCCCATTAACGAACTGTAAATGGCCAGGAAGGGCCACACTGCAAGGGCTAGGAAACGAGCGGGCAAGATCATCTCTGACCTCTCTCACCCTGGCCACAAAATCTTTGAAGTACTTCCCTCTGGAAGGCGACTCCAGACTGTCAAAGCAGCCACAGGCAGACATAAAAACAGCTTTTTTTTCCACGAGTAGTAGTTCTACTCAATAACCAAAGTCTGTAGTCTCTTTTTTGCTCTGGTTTATTTTCACCCATATGTTTAGACCGTAATGTTGTATCCTTATTGTTTTGATGTGTTTATGCTTTATTCTTAATTGTTAACTGTATGTTTGTGTTGTCATTTGTGAGCGGAGCACCAAGGCACATTCCTTGTATATGCACATACTTGGCCAATAAACTTATTCATTCTTTCATTCATTCTACACGCTCACAGAAGCGTTATATACAATGCGTGTATGCAAATAATCAAGAAAGACAATACAGTTAATTGTCAGGGAATTTGGATACATTGGAGACATTTGTGGGACCATGTTTGGAGTACTGTGTACAGGATTGGGCTGTTTATTAAAAGAAGGATCTTAATGTGAAGGTTTACCACTAGTATCTGGAATGGACAGGTTGTTGTATATGTATGGAAACGTTGGACAGCAAGGCATACATTTTTTTGTGGTGGATATAGAGTAGGTACTCTATGATACGATAGAACTTTATTTATCCCAGGAGGGAAATTAATCTGTCAACAATCATAAAACACGAGATACATGAAGCATGAAATTTAAAGTGACGAGTGGAAAGGATTGGGGATGTGCAAAGATTGGGGTAGGGGGGAGAGGGGGGGGGGAGGGGGGAGGGGGGGGGAGGGGAGTCCATGTACCCCATGACAGAAGGGGGAGGAGTTGTATAGTTTTATAGCCACAGGGAAGAAGAATCTCCTGTGGCATTCTGTCTAGCATCTTGGTGGACCCAGTCTGTTCCTGAAGGTACTCCTCAGGTTGACCAGTGTGTCATGGAGGGGGTGAATTGTATTATCCAAGATGCTCCACAGTTTGAGGAGCATCCTCCCCTGCAGGACCATCTCCCATGAATCCAACTCTGCCCCTTGGACAGAGCCAGCCTTCTTGAAAAGTTTGTTAATCCTGTTGGCATCTGCGGCCTTCGCCCTGCTGCCCCAGCACACGACAGCGAAGAAGATGGCACTGTCCAAGATTGGGAGAACATCTGCAGCATCTTACTGCAGATGTTGAAGGAGCAGAGCCTTCTCAAAAAGTACAGCTGGCTCCATCCCTTCTTGTACAGGGCATCAGCATTGCTGGACCAGTCCAGTTTACTGTTCAGGTACACTCCAAAGTATTTGTGGGAAAATCTAGAACTGGGGGGTGGAGGGTTGGTTACTGTTTAAAAAGATGAGGGCTACCATTTAAGACAGAGATGATGGTCCTTGGAACTTTCTCCCTGTGGAGAGGCCAAGTGGCTTATCCTGCAACTGATCCTGTGACTGCTTCTGTGAACCCTTAATGTTGCCGTAGAATTACTGTGCCATACTTTGGCTATTAATTCTAGAATGATGATGTGTAATGACTCTTCAAACCAACCATGGAGAGTTAGGACATCACAATGATGAGCATGTGGAAGGACCAATGGTGGTAGTGCGAGGGCGGGTCAGCACCAGGTTTGCAACTCCTTTGGCTCGGCCCAGTTTGAGGTGGGGCTGAGATGGTGAGGTGGCTTCACTCCTCTCTGCTGTGCTGCAGATGCCTCTGTGCAGAAATATCCACTGCAATGACACAGACACCAGACTCTCAGAGCTTACTCCAGGCCCACAACACAGTCAGCACTACAGTCCAGTCTGCTCACTGCTGAGGAAATGATAATTCCCTACATTAATTTAAGAAAATCTATTTATTGCCAGTTATATTAATAGAACAAACTATTACCATGGCAACTGCAAAAACTGTACAACCCCGTTGTTCAAACTGTAACTGAATTTTATTTTGTGGCAATTTGGATCCACGAGATTGATCAGAGCACAGGATCAGGTAACTCGATTGATGGGGTGAAGGCTGAGAGCCGGTTGACTGCTCTGCGGAAGGACGTGGTTGGATCTGGGTTAATATTTTTGGTGGTGACATGGTGCCATGAGATGCAGGGTGAAAGAGCCAATATTTCCCGAGGTGCACGGATTTCCAGTATGATGGGGACAGGGCGGGGATGGGCCATGAGTAGAAGAATTACAAAGCAATGCACCATCTGTTGTGATCTCTGCTTCATCCTGGGAAGTACAAACATTCTCATCCCACTCTTGGAGCCACTGTATCACATCAGGATGTTGATGGTTGTGTTGCTCGGACCAAATCCAGGGATTTCCAACACCGTGGGAGTGCTGGCACCACATGGACCCTCGATCCATCACCACCCCCAGCAGAACAGGCAAAAAATCAGCCATGTCCCCGCAACTTGATCATGTTAAACCGAGCATAGTTCTAGGGACCACTCTTGGCCTGGGCCTGGGACTGGGACTGGGATGAGGGAGGCAGCAGAGAGATGTCAAACACTCAGTTTCAGAGAGTAGCTGGAGGAAAGGAACAGAATTTCAGAATGGTGCATCAACTGCAGAGGGGGGGGGGGGGGGGGGGGAAGGGAAGGAGGATCTGTATTTCTATAACCTTTCACATCCTCCAGCCAGTCAGAGCACTTTTGAAAGGCAGTCCCTACTGAAATGTCAGAAACACAACAGGCAACTTGTGCAGTGTAATCTCTCATCATAAGCAATGTGATGAGGATTGGATAATCTTTTCACAATATTGTTGAGGAATAAACAACATTCCGTGCCAAAGCAACAGCCAGTCTAGCAGTGAGAAGAGGACAGTCTAGATAGTGAGGTCCTTCTAACCTAGTCACCACCCATTCCAGCCTCCCTATCCTTTTGCCCTGCACCATTTAGTAATCTTATTTAAAGTGAACAGCGGGAACTATAGAGGTTCTCAGGGAGCACTGAACCAGAAACTGGCCATTCAGCCCATTCTGCTCTGCTGGCACCAGAAATTCCCACTTCTACCCGTCCCTTATTTTGCCCTCTTGAGAAAGTTAAAACTGCCCACACCACCCTTCCAGGCAGTGGATGCAAGAGACTAGAAGTAGGTGCTAGAAGTAGGAGCAAAAAATAAACAGCTGGGCAAACTCAGCAGGCCGAGCAGCATCTGTGGAGCAATGGGATGGTTAATGTTTCAGGTCAATATCTTGTATCAGTATCATCCACTCTGGTTCACAATGGCAGGGTAGGACGAGCCCTCAGCTGAACTTCCTTTGTGTCGGTTCTGCTGCAGTCACTGGCTGACAGCTGATGAACCTCTCACAGCACCTCACGCACAGTCCATGATCTGCCACCAGGCGATCCTTGTAATTCACTGCCAGGTACCAATCATTCCAATCACCTACAGAGCCCACAGTGTATTGCAAGAGCAGAATGTGCACTGACTGCACTAGTTTCCTATTTATCTGGTGTGTGACATGATGATTTGTTTACCAGTGAACCAGTGTTTTTAATGTGGACTGATTTAAAGGACAAAGACATCAAACACCCTGTGGTGTTCGAGACTCCACATGTGTCACTCTTACTCAGTCTGCAGGTTATCTCTCAACAGGCTGCTTTAGACAAAATATTTAAGTGGGATTTTTTTGAATATTTATCTTAATCCATACATTCATGTTACCACATAGAGCTATGGCGTCTATCCAGGCCATTCAGCCTATCTGGTTCATGCTCGTGCTTCTACTTCACACCAACCTCCTTCTCTTCCCTCTACATCTGCTCCTATTCCCATCTCCTCCTCGTGCTTTCCCCCTCATGTATTTATCCAACCTCCTCTTAAACCACTCTCCATTATTTCCCTCACCCACTGCCCCACTTTCATGACAGAGGCTTGTCCCAATTTCCCCACTGGATTTATTTGTTGCTCTCATTATTTACCCCTCCGGTTCTGGCGGAGCCATATGTAAAATCATCTCTCCATCTCCTCATCCCCCCACCCCTCCTCCCAATCAATCCAGTCATAATGTAAAACACTTTGATCAGCTTCCCCTCAGCCTCTGGATCCACTAAACTTCGCAGAGTGGGAGAACACTTGATGCGGGTAAGAGGAGAGAGTCCTGACATTGGCTGCTCACATGCAGCAGCTCCACAACAATTAGCCCAAGGTTCCTTGCCTCTTCCCAAGGGCTGGGTTAATATTAACATTCCTAGGGAGTAGGTTATCACTTGTGGTCCATGCACAAGTGTCCCCAGAGCTGAGCTGTCAGGCCACAATGTAAGAAAGTTAACATTGGTCGGCTGGGAGTTATGCACAAGCTGGGTAGCGACTTTGCTCCACTGAAAGCATTGGGGAATCAGGCCAGTTCTAGCGGTAATCTGGTAGTTTCAAGTACTGATTTCTAGTTCATACAGCACGCATGTACAACTACAATGTTTAGAAGGCATTTGGATAGTTACATGGATAGGAAAGATTTGGGAGGATATGGCGCCAATGTGGCCAAATGGCACTGTTGTAGTTTGTGACCTATTAACAGAAACAGTCAGACAACCGAGTTTGTTTACCTCTTTATCTACTCACCCAGGCACCGGAGCGTTCAGAAACGCTCAGGCAGCTAGTGTAGCCTCTCTCTCCGAAAACTCAGATTCATACACATTTTATACCCTAAATACATGTGTCAGTACTTTTCCATCGCTGCCTTATATGGCAAGTTTACAATGTCCTATAAATCGTTATGTGTCTTTCGGGACCTCCGTGGCCTCCGTGTCCATCGTGACCTACGTGACCTCTCCATTCTTGGGAACAAAGGGCAGTCCATGTGGCAAGATGTTCTTCTTAACACTTCAAAGCTTTGAATGCCAGTTGCTGATATCAGAAGATGCGATCAGCCATAAACCGTGCTACATGCTGACAAACAGGATGCCTCAGCAATATAACCAAGCTGGAATCTTTTACACTCCTGCAATAGCACCCACATTGCTGCTTACCCAATGTTCACACTTACAGCACCACTGTATTGGGGTACCTGTTAACATAGACAAGTTGGGCCGAAAGGCCTTTTACCATGCTTTATAACTCGATGCATGAATGGCTCCTTGAAATCCCGCACTTAGTTACTCACTTGAAATCAAATTCCCATGCTGCCCCAATGGGTCCTGAACCTGTGTCCCAGATTAACAAATATTGCTGCAGCTATCAAAAATCTGAAATAAAAACAAAGAATCTTGGAGATCACCAGGTCAGGCAGCACCGATGGAGGGGACAATAGAGTTAATGTTTCAGGTTGTAGGCTTTGCTTCTGTTCAAGGCCAGTGGATATTAACTGCCATGTTACATCTTCCTATTGGCGCTGGCGCAAGGTGTCATTCCCGGCACCATTTGTCACCTACATAATAATCACTCAAATCAACTGAACAACACTGCAGTAATCAGTGAGGTAGTTGAGGCAGGCATTATCACAACATTTAAGACATGTTTGGACGGGTACATGGATAGGATAGGTTTAGAGGGATATGGGCCAAATGTAGGCAGGTGGGACCAGTGTAGAAGAGTACACAGTACACATCTGAGCTCAGGCTTTAGCTGGATAAAATATTGTGAGAGTTTGTGTGGAGCAAAGAACAAACTACTGGAAGAACTCCGTGGAGGGAATATTCAGCTTGGGTAGCTTGAAACCTAACTGTAGGAACATTGAATTCTCCATTTTCAGGTCAAGTCAAGTCAAGTCAATTTTATTTGTATAGCACATTTAAAAACAACCCAACAAGGTGCTGTACATCTGATTAGGAAAAAAATGAAACATACAGTAGCACGCAAACATAACAGCACATACAAAACAGTTCACAGCGCCTCCTCAATGAGCCTCAAACGCTAGGGAGTAGAAATAGGTTTTGAGCCTGGACTTAAAGGAGTCGATGGAGGGGGAAGTTCTGATGGGGAGAGGGATGCTGTTCCACAGTCTAGGAGCTGCAACCGCAAAAGCGCGGTCACCCCTGAGCTTAAGCCTAGACCGCGGGATAGTGAGTAGCCCCAAGTCGGCCGACCTGAGGGACCTGGAGTTAGAGAGGTGGGTTAGAAGATTTTTGATGTAGGGGGGGGGATGTCCATTTAGGGCTTTATATGTGAATAGGAGGTAACCCTATCCCCTAACCCTATCCCCCCCCCACACCTTCTCATCTCCCCAGTTTCTTCCCCCACCCACTCAGCGCACACCTTCCTTTCCGCTCCCCAGTCCCTGTCACCCAGTTCGGTTCCCTTCCTCCATCTGCTCATCTTTCACCCACTCCCTATTCCAGGTGCCCTATTGCCTCCCCCCCCCCCCCCCCTCCCTCCCCCAACATGCACACTATTCTCTTCCGTGACTGTTCCTCCCTCTGGTTCTGCACCTCACTCCCTACCTCTGAACTCTTTTGTCTTCACCAAATCACATCCAGCCTTGGGTTCTGTCCATTTCCATGACCACAGATGCTGCCTGGTTCCCAGGGTTCCTCCAGCAGCTTGCTCTTTGCTTAAGATCCAAGCATCTTGTGTCTCCAGTTATATGGCCTGTTTTAGGTCCCCTGCTTAGGACCACATAACATTCTCAGGCAGAAGCCTAATCTTTATGGCATTCCTTTATATTTGCTTCTGCTAGCTGCTGCTATTCCAACCAGTCTCCTGCTGCTGAAGTGGATGTGTGCTTTGCATGTTGCCAACTAATTATGGGAAGAACTTGTAGTTAGATTCATTGCGTGAATTAGCCATCACTTTAAAGTCTGTCTTACTTCAGCAGTTCCATTTACTCATTCTTCTTCTGTCAAGACAAAAGCTACAAATTAACATTCCTGCAGTTGGCTTGCAATCAGAAATCAATTGTAAACTAATTAAACCACGCAGTGAATGATGAATCGACGCTTGTGCCCAATTCTGCGCGAGGATCTTCCCAGTAATTTTTGCAGCAGTGGCCTGGAGCTGAGTGAGGACAGCACAGGCCAGTGAGAACTCACAGAGAGGATCTGGGCAGTCAGAAAGCTCCTGCAGGAAGAACTTGGGAGTGTTTCCAATGAAATGTGGTTGGGAAGAGTGGTGAACCTCCGTGTCCAGAGGAGTCACACCGACCCGACTAACTGTACAAAATGGAGCATAGTCCCATAAAGAAATTACCTTCTTCTTCTAAAACAACACTGTGATCAGGATCCCCCAACATCGGGCCACACACTCATCTCACTGCTCCAATTGTGCAGGAGTTGCAGAAGCCTGATGTCCCAGGAATAGTTACTTTCATGAACCAACGTGCACAAGCGGAGTCCAGCCTCAGAAATGTTTTCTAATTGTGTTTTTACGCTAATGTCTTATTTATTTTCCCTGTCCTGTTTAATTTATTTTGACTTAATTTATCTTCTGTGTTTTCTGAGTCTGAGTGCCTGTGATGCTGCAAAAAGAAGATTTTCATTGGTACCTGTGCCTCACCGCACTTGTCCATGTGACAATAAACTTGTGTTGCCACAGCTGCTGGTTTATACTGAAGATAGACACAAAATGTTAGAGTAACTCAACAGGTCAGGCAGCATCTCTGAAGAAAAAGAATAGGTGACACTTTGGGTCGGAACCCTTCTCCAGTGCTTTGGGTTGGAACCCTTCTTCAAAGTCTGAAAAAGGGTTCCGACCTGAATCGTCACCTATTCCTTTTCTCCAGAGATGCTGCATGACCCGCTGAGTTTGTCCAGCATTTTGTGTCTATTAACAATAAACTTGACTTGACTCAGCCTCTGGAGTAAGTTCTACCATTTAATTAGATCACACGTGCATCTCAACTCTATTTGCTGCCTTCGCACCAGATCAATCACATGGTTTTAGCTGCCACTGCTGAGTCACAAGGTTGTAGGTTCAATTCCATGCCAGGAAGTGAGCACAAAATCTAAGCTGACACGTATATACAAGGCTGGGAGAATCCTGCAGTGCTGGAGCTGCTGCCTTTCAGATCAGAGATTAATTGAGGCAGGCTTACTCTCACAAATGGATATGAAAGATCCTGATGCTATTTTGAAGATGATCAGGGCATTATTCCTGATGGCTGCAGTTGATCCCTGAAAGCTGATTTTCTGTCCACCATTACAATCAACTCGCATTTCACTGTACATTTTGGGCATGTTGTAGTGCTGATTGTGGGAGTTTGCTGACCACAAAGTGGCTGCTGGATCACCTGCATGACAACAGTCTGCAGCCTCAAGCAAGAGGGACTGGAAGTTACAACGGAAACAGACTCCTTGTATCCGCAATCATCAGCTGCCACTCTCTTAGTCTTCACTGCCGCCCTCTCACTCAGGTTTCAAAGTGTTTGGGGAGCAAGACACCAGTTTCCAGTTTTTGTGAAGCTGCTGTGTAATCCGTCAATGGCAAACTCTTGGAGCACAGCTGGTAGCAGAAATAAAGCCAGACTTCCCCCTGCGCATCTCCCTGAGTTACTGAATCTCGGGAGGGGGGGGGGGGGGGGGGGGGAGAGAGACCATACATATCTCACATCAGTAGGAGGGTGAAACTCCAGGAGATCTCTCCCCTAGTCCCAGAGATAATTAACAAAATCTCCAGGCTATTTATCTAATATCTGTCATGCCCTAGCAAGCTGCAGCTCCCAAGAAACATCTGTATTCCACTGGATCCATGGGACACAGATTGTCACAGACCGGGTGCTACCCTTCCCACTGCTTCACTCCTGAGAGAAATAATAAAGATTAAAGTCACAGACATCAATCTGCTGTCACTAGGTATTCCCTGATACTGTCTCAGTACTGAACACTTTCACATTATAAGAGCCAGCTGTTGACATTAGGCTGGAAGTATCAGAAAATCAAAAAACTGCAGATGCTGGGAATCTGAAATAAGAACTCAAAATGCTGAAAACACTGAGCTGGGTCAAGTTTCTCTTTCCATTGATGCTCCTTGACCTGCTGAATGTTCAGTATTTCAATTAATCCAAGTTTATATCAGAGAAACAGGCCATTCGGGCTGAAATGTACCCTCCATATAAGCCTCTCCCCTCTCTCTTCCCTATCTCTATATCCCTCTGTTCCGTTTTCCCTCATATGGTTATGCCACTTTCCCTTAAATTAAATCTACTGTTCCTCTCAGCCTCTCTGCATGGGAGTAAGCTCCATATTTTCTCCTGAATTCACAGTCAGGATTTATTTGTGATTACTCTCTCTGTTCACCTTTATTTCGTCAGACTGCCCCTCAGCCAAGAAGCTGACCGGTTAAAGGGGCTGCTCCTTACTTTTTGGCTGCACCTTTCACCCACCATCCTCATCTTTGGACACCCTGTGCGTAGGGGAGAGGGTAGGGCCGAAGATGTCCTTGTTGGGTTGCTCCTGGGCCTGGCCAAACTGGCCATCCGCGAGTCACGGCGCCAGGCGGAAGAGGGCTCTGCCCGAGCCAGCTGCCTACCCCTTTTCCGGGGTTACATCCGTGCCCGGGTGGTGTTGGAGAGGGACTACGCGCTGTCCACGGGCACCCTGGAGGATCTCCGGGACCACTGGGCACCGCGGGGGATTGGATGTATCCTGGATGGGGATTGTAATATAATTGTATAATAGTTTCAATTGGTATATTTGTTTGTATAGTATTCTGGTGGTGGGTTTTGTTTTGGTTTTATGGTATTGTATATATTATTTTAATATTTGAATAAATATTTTTGATTAAAAAAAATTAAAAAAAAGAATCTGACCGGTAGCAAATGAATCATCATGCAAGCAGCCCGAGGAAGGTAAAGGCATGGGCTAGACGTCACAATGTGAGGCTCAGAGAGCTCTCTGGAATCCCATTGTAGTTTACAGTCACATTCGTATCCCAGTTTCTATTCAGTATTTCGAGCCAGCAATATTCACCATACATCCCACCTGGATAGATTTTTAATGCTGGTATTTATTTTGAATTGTAGAAATATTAAGGAGGAGTAAAGTTGTGTGACTGAAGGCGGGAATATCTGTTTGAGTGCCTCAGAGCTAATTACGAGAAGTGATCCATTGCACCTGTCATTGTGTGGGCACTCTACAAGAGCTCCTCACCCCCCTAAAGCACAGACATTTCAGTTGAATCTATGAATTATTCTGCTGTTGGTCTCATTTAACACTGTTAATATGATCCACCCTGACACAGAAATCTCCAGCCTCAGTTTTATTTACTTTCATTCAGTGGGGGCAGTGAGCATATTTTTAGACGATGAGGAACTAGAAATTATGGTTGAAGTTTCTCAGTTCTTCTTTTCCAATCTCTTGATGAAATATTTGCCTGTAATCAAACCTTTGGTCAGAGTCCAATATCTCTTTACTCTCTTAATATTTCCAGTGCTGTTTACTGAGTGTTGTATCTAATTCTGGGTGCTACACCATAGGAAAGGTATAAAGGCTTCAAAGAGAGTGCTGAAGAGATTTACAAAACTGATTCTCGGATGAGCGGTTTTAGTTTTGTAGATAGTTTAGTTTAGTTTAGTTTATTGTCGTGTGTAACGAGGTACAGTGGGAAAAGTTTTTCTTGCGTGCTATCCAGTCAGCGAAAAGACTGTACATGATAACAATCAAGCTGTCCAAGATAAAGCTCAGTAAAATCTGACTAAAGATAATCCGAGCGGCTCCAATGAGAAAGTTGTTAGGTCAAGACCGCTCTCTAGAATAAGGACACATAGAATGAACTGATTGCCAAAAAAAACAAAGGTAATGTGAGGAAACATTTTTGTGTATCAAAAGATTGTGGTCAGGGGCAGTGGTATAGGCAGGTTCAAATGTAACATCAGACCAGGAGCTGGATATTTCTAAACATATTTGGCACAGAGTTGATTGGCCATATGGCCTCCTACACACAACCATTTTGCAATTCCATTATTCTATGTTGCTTGGAGTCAACTTCAGGCTGAAAAGCTTGAGATATTTTATTGCAGGTGCATTGTAAATGCCCAGTTTCATGGTTTCTATTACGAAGGATCAAAGACGCCGATCTCTTAATACTCAGAAACAAATAATTGTTTGGGAGAGGAGAGTGAAATAGAGAGAGACAGAGAGGTTTAGAAACATAGAAACAGAAAATAGATGCAGGAGTAGGCCATTCGGCCCTTTGAGCCAGCACCACCATTCAATATGATCATGGCTGATCTGTTCCTGTCCTTTACTCCATGTCCCTTGATGCATTGATACCCAACAAAAAAGCTACTGATCTCAGTCTTGAAAGATTCAATGGACCTCAGCGTCTTTGACCATTGAGGAGCAAGTTCCTGATTTCCACTCCTCTGGTATGAAATGTGGTTCCTCAGCGGTCTGAATCAGAGATACGTTATGCTCCTCACACCTCCATGAGAGAAAATTATAAAAGCACCTAACGTTAAATATTCATCCATTAATCCACCATAATCTTTATTCTTAAGCTTGTCTGCATTGAGATTGCTTTGTTTTTTTCATTGTGCTTACAGTTGTCAGTGGTCTCTGCGTCTTAAAGACCGTCATACTAAATGGTGCAGCAGAGTTGAGGGGCAGAGTGGCCTCTTCAGCTCCTACTTCACATGTTGCCCTCTCCGAGTTTATGACAGAGTCACAATGTCATCAATTACTGAGCAAAATAATTTGTAACTCCAATCAACCTTTTCTATGAACTCCCATTTCTTTGCCTTGCAGAACCTAGTGTACGTTTCCTGTATCACTGCCTCTCACTTTGCCACTTGTAACAGCAACTGTTTCAATGTGGACGAGAGCTGGAGATGGCTGTGTCCATTGGAATGCTCCCACCACTCCCATTCGGTGATTGGACTGTTCAGCTTGTGAAGGAAAAACTGTAACATTTCATGGAATAGGAAAACTCAAGAGGGTTCAATTTCATAAATGTTGTCTGACTTGTTGGGTTCCTTGTTGTGTGTGTTTTTTGTTCAAGATTCCAGCTTCTGCAATCTCTTGTGCCTTCACTTCCTTTCAGTATCAGCTGAACTTCAACACCCCAAGATCTGCCCCCTGCACATATCAAACGCTGGCAAATCCAGTAGGAAATTCTAGGGAAAGTACTTTCCCTAGAGAGTAAAGAGAAAGTGGTTCCATGGACACAATCCACCTGTTGGGCACACTCAAGATCCCCAAAAGCACTCAAAGGGACCGAACTCTAGTGATCTGGGGGGATATTGTTAGGTGGGGCTCTCCAAAATATGCCAAAAGGCTCTTCAGCACCAACCTAAGCCCTGGAACAGAGAGATCCAGGCTGTCAAATTGTGAAAGCCTTTGTCAGGGCAGATGTCGAAAAGATAGTTCCAGTCATGGCAGAGACCAGAACCAGGAGCTATATACAGGGAGTCTTTAATAAATTCACCAGTGATTCAGGAGAAACCTTTTCACCTGGAGAGCTGGGGAAATGTGGGATTGGCTTCCATATGGAGTGCTTAATGCCAATAGTAGAGGTGGATTTGTATGGATAAATACTGTACCTGGTTGGAAGAGGCTTGTGTGAAACAGAAAGACCAGCACAGAGCAGATTGTCCAAATGCTCAGTCTATGTGCTGTACATTCTATGCAAATGCAGGTTGCCACAGCCTCTGATCCACAGTGAAACATGAAGGTTCTGGGCTGCTTCACGTTATTGGATTTTGAGTGGCATAATCAGTGCGACAGTTTAACTGTCTGTCACCTTTGTCGCTACGATTTATAACCACACCAGAAGCAGCCAGCTGCACAGGTCAAAGGAAAAAGTGAGTCTGAGGAATTTTCAATCTAGAGTTTGATGAGTCTGTCTGAGGTGCACACTACCCACGACTCCATTCACTGGCGGGCAGACACTAATATTAACTTTAGAGAGGGCAGGAACTCAAGGACTGTGTATACGTGCAGGCAGCCCTGGCACATCAGTGTTTGTTTCTGCATAGTATTGTAGAATGGTGGTGCATAGGACGAAGCCACTTGGCCCACTGAATATGTGCTAGCTCTTTCAAAGACCGTCGGTTAAACCCATTGCCCTGCTCAGTCTGCTCACTCCCCACATCCTGACAGATTTGCCTCCTTCAAGTATTTTCTTTATTCATTTTTCATTATCTTGACATTGCTTCCCCCATCGCTAAATTGTGCTTTAGGAGGGTGTGGTAAGCTGCCTTCTTAAACCACAATAGTCCCTCTGGTGAAGGTGCTCCTGCACATTGCTGCTGGTAAGGGAGCTCCAGAGATTTAAACCCAGCGACGGTGAAGGACCAGCAATTTGTTCCCAAGTCATGGCAGTGTATTGCTGGAGGGGGACTCTGCAGCAAATGGTATTCTCAATTAATTTATACTAATTCTCGTTCGTAGGGGGGGAGTGCAAGTTTAGCACTGAATGTGTGTCCATCGTCTCAATGCACTGTGCCTTCCACATTCCAATCACTTGAACAATTAACAAAATAATTCCCTCCAGTGCTCAGATTTTTTGCCAATCGCCTTAAATCTTTGCCCTCTGACCTGCAAACACTCGGAACTCTTTATTTACAATGTCTGGACCCTTCCTGATTTTAGCACCTCCGCGAGATATCTTCTCAACCTTCTCTGGTGGAAGGAGAAGAACCTCGGCTTCACCAGCCTATTATCCATGACACCACGTTGGTCAGGATGGTCACCGTACCCCAGTCTATGTACCCTCGCTATCAATTGCTTCAGGATGTCTTGCAACTCTGTAAGACACTGCATATTAGCCAATGTTATTACCCCATTTAAGAAAGCATTTTACGAATGTGAACAGTCTGATGACGTTCAAGAGGATTCTGACCGACCCTGTGGATTTGTCACTTTTCCAGCTGATCACTTTCTCTGATTCCCAGTGTCCAAGAGTAGGTCGATGTTGCCTTCCATGTAGTCCACTATCAGGACTAATGAAGAGATTTCTCCTGATCTCTAGCCCTTTCCCTGAGACTGAGCCTGCAAGTCCCAGTCTCTCCAGCCTGAAGAAAGTTCACAGCATCTACTCTCAGCCCCTTTCAGTACCTTGTGCATCTCAGTGGGTTCACCTCTAAATTACAAACTTAGGTCCATTTTATACAGTTTCTCATCTTAGGAAAAGCTTCTCATCTCACGAATTAATTGAGTGGCCGAGAAATTCAATTGCACCATGCTAATTCTTCAGTGTTAAGCAATTGAAAATTGATTCTTCATTTCATCTTGGGTGCCCCGTAGATACGATCACCATACCTGTAGGTAGGACTTGAGAGAAGCTCTCAGCAAAGCTCTGCAAGGGGGCTTTCACATCATCTCCTTTGGAATAACATACAACTTTGCTTCCTGACTGCTTGTTGTATCGCCACGGTTCCTTTCTGTGTTTCTTGAAGCAGTTGCCAATTCCATCTCAAGAGCAATTGAACGACAATAAATATTGCCTTTACCAGCTATGCCCACTTCACCCGAATAAACAGGAGCTGTTGCCGTTGATTTTTGGGCTGTTACTCCGGTGGTGTAATCAGTACACTCTCATCTCCATGTTCCGCCTGCCTCTGTCAGGTCCAAACAGCATCACAGCCCACGCTCCCCACAGTTCCTCAGGCAGTGAGCAGGAAATGCCAGTGACCTGATTTAAGCTCTCCTCTCTGATCGGATGCTCCTAGAAATCTGGCTTGGATTTGCCTGTTCTACGGAGATAGTGACCAAACCAAACCAGGACAGCCTGGCCGATCTTGCACTGAGTGATGCCGTCCCCGGAGAGGATCCACTGATCACCTTCTGCCTTCCTCCCTGTGTGTTATTCTGATTCCACACAGTCAGGTCCAACCCAGTCACCATTGGTTTCAAATTGTGAATCTCGCTTGCTTTTGCTGCATCTTAATTGCAACACACATTTGTGAATAGTATCCAGGAGCTCTGAAATGCAAATGTCACTGTGAATGTGGTGAAGACAGCAGCTCCTTAGCATGCAATCCTTTTCCAGTGGGAGGACTACAGTTTCTTTCAGAAGCACCCAGTGACAATGGGATGAAAAAAAGACAAAAAAGATGTGTCTGTCAGTCCACTCTTCACCTCCCTGCCCGGTTTTGGCAGGTGTGGTTCTATGTACAGTCTCTGTGATGTTTCCATTCTGACAGTTAAAAAACACAGGGACAGACAGACGGAGTAATTATTCTCCCAAGTTCGATCATTTCACTGCTGATCTGCCAATCTCCCACCTTACCTCAGCACATCCAAAACCCTGCTGCTCCTGATCAACGTCATGCAAAATTCCATTCACCCATCACTTCTGACCATGGTCTTGCTAACCATCATTGTTGTGCTGCTGTTGCGAGTAAGAATGTCGTTGTTCCGTTTTGGTACTAATGTCAATAAAACATTCTTGACTCTTGCCTCCTGACTTTGAAATTTTTCATCTTTGCTGAATTCCTTCCTGGTTCTGCCCCTCCTTTTCCCTGTAAACCCCTTCCGGTCCTGTTACTCTCTGAGATCTCTGTGTATCTGTCCCAATTTCTTCACTATTCCCGTTTTTACTCACTCCACCAACAGCAGTTATGCCTTTAGCTGCCTGAACTCTGGAATTTTCTCCCTCATCTCATTGCCTCCCTCTCCTTGTTAAGGATGCTCGTTAAAAGCTCCCTCTTTAATTGAGATTTTGCTCACCTGTCCTGTTGATCTGGTTTACTTTCAAAATACCATCTGCTTATATCCTGTGAAGAGCTACGTAGATGTGAGTTGTTGCTAAAATCTTAGCTGTAATTATTGTAGTTGTTCTATGGATTCTTTTATTCATCTGCAGGGTATGGAAGTCCCTGGCATTGATTATCTGCCTTCCTAAAACGTTTGACAGCAGATCTTATTGGTGAATCTGGAGTCACATATTGTCCATTTTGGCAGCCGGTTTCTTTCCCAAAATGCATGATGTCACCAGGTCATTTTTAAATTCTAGCAGATTCATGGTTGCTATTACAATAGCTCTTTTTAATTTAATTGTTCAATGCTTCAATGGTACTTTATTGTCACATGTACCTAGGTACAGTGAAATTCCTTTTCAGTAAAAATCTTACTATAGATAGGCACAATCACACTTAAGTACAATAGTGCAGAATAGTAGATTACACTGAGACAGTACACAAGAGTCGTCACATTTTCAGAGTCATTTTGTGTGATTCAAGTCCAAAGTTGTTAAAAATGTAGACAATTAACTTGGCCCCATTGTTCTAGAGGCGGCACTGGGTTAGTGGTGCAGAGGTCGTTCTGGCCAGGCGATCTTGTCCACCACTGCTCTAGTGCATCATGCCAATGCAGTCCACGTCTGATCTGTGCGCTCGGCCATTTGGAGTGGTGCCTGATCTAATCGTGCCCCAGGCTGCTGCAGGGCTTCCGGCAGCTTACTTCACCGATGCCTCGATCCATACACATTGATATGGGAACACGCTCATGTGCCACTGTTCAACCTCTGGCCCAGAGCACTTCCCGCAGCCGACCTCGGAACACCCTGAGTGCCACCGAGGGTGCGGGAGGGTAAGGCCCCAGCCCACTAAATGGCATTGTTGATCTCCTGCATCTGCCGCCACCACTATAAATTCATCCAATGCCATGGCATGAGTTCAAGTTGTGTAAACTTTTATGGCTAAGACTCCTTTTCATTATTCTGTTGCATTAGCAAAAACACTCACTGCTTCTCAAAAGTTGACTCAATATGTCACATTGATTTGAGGCAGAATGCAGCAGGAAATATAAATCTGGTAAATTTAGATGGACCCTTTTGCTATCAGCTGCTTACTTCAGACTCCAATACATAAAGTGAGCAGTGTGGGCAAAGCTTGGATTAGAGGCAGCTCTCTTTTATTGCACAGGTTGTCTGAATAAATTGAAATATTTGTTTGATTTTGGCCTTGCTGTGCAATAATGATGCAAATTTCATTCTGCACTGCTCAATTAATTAGGTTGCTTCAAACTCTGCTGCCTTCTGGTTTCAGGAGGGTTACCATGGCATTGCTATGGGATTGAATCAAATGAGATGTTTCCTAGGTGATTCAACTCGATATTAATAATAGAAACAAGTGTTTGATAGTAAGTTTAGTAATGGTAAAATTAGGAACACTTGTGTAAACCTGTCTGAAAGAAATTCCCTGCTCAGTCATACCCCGTGATATAATTTATAGAGTTTGTGGAGAAATCTCATGAGTCTTCCAGCAGGATCAGGGCAGCAAGCTCACAGGTTGGGGGCTTGATGGTGTGAGCTGGTGTTGGGGCATTGGTGTTGGGGCATTGGATGAGATGTGGTGTAAGCGAAGTTAAAGACAGGAGGGCAGCAGAATTGTGTTGGAATAGTTGAGCTTGGAGGTGCCTGAGGCATAGCTTATGACTTCAGCAGCACCAGGACTGAAATATTTACTCACTGTAATACTTCTTTATTAGAGTATTGAATGGGCCCCACCAGGCCAGAATGGAGAAAGATTCCGCTGGAACATATTGGTCACAGGACTCCAATCAGAAAAACAATCCTCCACTACCGTCCTCTGACTCTTGCTTCTAGTTCAATTCTGAATCCAGTTAACAGCTCATCCTAGATCATAGGTGGTCTAACTTTATGGACTAGCGTACCACACGGGATATTGTCAAAGGCTGTGCGAAAGGCCAATGTAGACAATGTCCGCCATCATTCCCTCATCAATCTTCTTGGTTACCTGTACAAAATCCTCTATTAAATCACTGAGACATGATTTTCCATGCAGAAAGCTGTACCGACCATATCTCAATAGCCCTTGTCTACCCAAATATTGTTAAACCCTCTCCCTCAGAAACCTCTCCAGTAACTTACCTATCGCTCATGATAGGATGACTGGTCTGTAATTCTCTGCCTTGCAGTTCTTCTCCATGTAGCCCTTTTCCAATAAAGATAAAATGCTATCATGTTTAAAAAACATTTGGACAGGTACATGGATAGGATAGGTTTGGAGGGATCAGGGCCAAATGCAGATAGGTCGGACCAGTATAGATGTGGCATGTTGATTGGTGTGGGCAAGTTAGGCCGCCAAGTTAGGCCGGCCTGTTTCCACACTGAATTGCTCCATGAGCCAATGACTAGCCACCCTCCAGTCTTCCGGTACCTCTCCCACAGCTATAAACGATAAAAATATCTCAGCCGGGGTTCCAGCAATTTCTTCCCTAGCTTCCCACAATGTCCTTAGATACGCATGGTCATGGGCACCTCCTCTTTTGTAACGTGGATATGGACCAACTCATCATTACTCATTTCCCTCAATTCCTCTGCCTCCATGATCTATTCCTCAGTAAATACAGATAAGAAGTACTCATATTACATCTAGTCCATCTCCTATGACATGGACAAAAATGACCCAGTCATTGAATTGATTATTGACCACCAACTGATGAATATAGCCAGTTACCACCTAACTGATGGATAAAGGCTGCCCACTAGGAGGAGGGTGGGAGGGTAGTAGGTGCACACACTGTGAACTAATGCTAGGAGTGTGAGTGTGCGACTGAACTCTGACTGTTAATCCGCTGCCACATTTTACAACAGGCTATATAGTAGCTGGTATTAGGCTGTTAGGCACATTCAGTACAGGGTTTATGCTTTATGCCAAAAAAGTTTTATCACTGGTACCAAACAGGTTTCCATCTTATTGTGTCTCATCCTCACGTTTGCTCATCTGATCTAATCTTGGAGGTAAATTTAGAGGAGGAAAACAGAAAGGGAGGGGACCAAGTTAGGGATGCCGTTAGAAGAAGGGGTACAGGGATAGAGGGACTGACGGAAAGGTGACTGAACAAGGGGAAACATTATGGGGGATGTTGCAAAACTTGGGCCTGAATGAGCTGGAGTGTATCCCATCCCTGTAATAGATTTTTGTCTTAACTCTGTGCCAGGTATTTCCACACTCGCTCACGACACAGGAAGCTATTTGTCCAATGGAACCTATACCAGTTCACAGAACAATC
The DNA here is from genome assembly GCF_053455715.1 of Rhinoraja longicauda. Taxonomy (NCBI): domain Eukaryota; kingdom Metazoa; phylum Chordata; class Chondrichthyes; order Rajiformes; family Arhynchobatidae; genus Rhinoraja; species Rhinoraja longicauda. Next base: position 15,521,015 of record NC_135985.1, read on the forward strand.
CCAGTTCCCGTTTGTTCCCTGAAACCCATTCACTCTCACGAGCCCAGTAACTCCTCTGGATTCTACCATTGACTACACATCACGCAAGGAAACAGGACCAGGTATACGCCACTCGGCCCCTCAAGCCTACCCTGCCAATGAATATGATCACGGTTGATCTATGTGAGCCTCAACTCCTCTTCTGTGCCAATTCCCCATAACACTCAATTCCTCGACCTTTCAAATATTTGTCTATCTCCTCCATAAATATACCTAATGATCTGGCCTCCACCACCCTCAGGAGCAGAGAATTCCAGAGATTCACTAGCCTCTGAAAGAGAAAGTTTTTACACACCTTAGTTTTAAATGAGCTGCCCTTTGTTGCGGAACAATGTTCCCTTATTCGTGACACTCCCACTGGTGAAAACATCTCAACATCTAACTCATAAAGCCCTCTAGGGTCTTATATGTTTGAATAAGGTCTTCCCTCATTCTTCTAAACTTCAAGGAATAGAAACTGTCTAACCACTCTCAATAGGACATCCCATTCATCCCCCAAAATAATCTGGATTAATTAATCTGAATTTCCTTTGGAGTACTTTCAATATCACTATATCAGCAGTGGCCAATTAACTCCTGAAGCCACACTTCTTTGGGATGTGCAAGTAAAATGGAGCAGACCCATGTGTTCACAGGGAGAATGTGCAAACTCCACACAGACAGCGCAGTGAGATCAGGGTTGAATCTTTGACGCTGGTTCTGTGAGGAGGTGGCTCTACTAGCTGCACCATGTGGCACCCTACTACTTTCTCTCTTATCGGTGTTGTTTTAATTTTGATCCTCAATTACTAGAAGGCTGTTTCACCCACTCGTCCCATCCTGACGTGTTGCAATGAAACTATGCAAGGCAAAATAATCAAGTCTCTAAACTGTTAAATTGGTCCGGATATTTAACAATATCATTTAACAACACTTCATCCTGAGACTAAAGTGCTGAGATGCTGAAATACAGTCTTCCCTCGAGAGGCTAAAGTCTCCAGTGCAACTGGATTTGGCAACTGTACATGCGGTGAACCTACTGTTATATTTCTAAATTTAACTAATGATAAATACATTGAACTGGAGGCGTAAGTCCCTTGAAATAAATAAGCTTTATATTAAGCAATTGATACTCTGTTTTTAATAAATCAACACCACAAACAGATTTTGTCAAAGTTTTTGTGCTTAAATATGCTGCTGCTTCCTTCTCGCACTGCAAGATACCTGTAACTCAGTCAAGCACAATCTCATTATCCTCATGAATCCTAAACACTCCCAGCCTGAAGCAAAGGATCCTACTCATTGAAATTACAAAATTATTATAATCAAGAAATGAGAATAGAATAAATGGGACCAGCCCACTGCCGGCCAGCATTGGCAAAACAGGCACATTCTCCTGTGCCTCAAAATGTTAAAATATACATCTGTCAAGCAGTCAGCTGGGTCTCAAGATGCAAAAGATAAACTGCTGTAAGAACTCAGCAGGTCAAGCAGCATCTATGGAAGTAAAGCATGGTTAATGCTTCATGACCTGTGATGTTTACTACACTTTTGCCTCCTCAGGTGCTGCTTAAAATGCTGTGTTCTTCCAGCGATTTATCTTTTGATCCAAATTGCAACATCTTGTATCGTCGTCATCACCTCCGAAGAGTCCACCAGGGACTATACTGGAAGTTGACGAGAGTGGGTTTGGTCTGGCGGGGGTTTTGCCGTCTGTGGGTCTGGATGGAGGTCTTGAAGGTTGCATAGGTGGGCATGTCAACAGAGGATTGTGGGAGGGCATTCCAGAGGGAAATTGCTTCAGGGAAAAAAGACTGGATGTAGGAGTGTAGTGTGTTGTTGAACTACAGGTTGCTTGTTGTGGCTTCTTCCGGATCTTGTTGTTTTCTCTTTGACGTGTAAGTCAATGTTGAGGTCGATGTCCTTGTTGATGATCTTGTGAAGGGTAGTCAATCTGAGCATCTGGCGTCTGGTTTCAAGAAGTCCCAGTTTAAGTCAGTGAGCATTTTAGTTACACTGGATTGTCGGCTGCTCTTTGTTGAACATTTTGCAGAACATCTTTATTTTTCGTGGTACCATAAATATGTTTCAGAGTTTGGTATTTTTTGGTTTGGTATTTTCCTTAGTCTCTTGTTTCTCCAGGTGTACCTAGTACTATTTTCCACATTTGTTTCTACCCAGAGGGGTAACAGGAGTTTATAACACCAGATCCCTGCTGTTGCATTGAGGGGTTTGAAACAAGATAAATAAAATAAAGTTAAGAGTAGCTGTTTTCTCACTGACTGATGGAACGAGCTCAAGGGCTGAATGACCTTTATTAATTTTACCTTGCTTTGTCTAAGGTGATTCTGGATCTTCGAACATGGGAGAGCAGGTCCATCTACTGTTGCACTCAGTACATTTATCTAGTGCATCTTCTTGAGAGTATTGATTCTGTGCAGAACGCATCGCCATTGCACATTGTGTGCATTCATCCTTGATAAGCTGTGCCCTTTGCTAGCTGTCTGCTGCCATCTGGTCCTCTCTAGACTGTTCCTTCCTGGGGTCTCTTTTGCAAACTGCTTTGAGTCTCAACTGTAATTTGCCAATTGGTCTTGGTGGACAGTGGCCTCTCTTGTAGGACGCCTTTGGTCTTTTGGCATTGCCCTTTCTCTCCTTTTCACTCATTCACACTCATAGACAAACAGGCAACAAGCATGAAAGTAAATCATTTTTGACAGCTAAAGTTCCAGTGTTCTGATCGATTCTCCCAGTGAAGTTTGCAACAATTGCAGAGATAGGCTTTTGCTTGTGACGTCTGTTTGCAGACATTCTCTTCCTGGGTGAGGTCTTGATTTTTCCTTATCTGTGCATGTCAATGGGGTAGCAGATTGGCAGTGAGTGCTTCTGTCCTCTGAATGATGGCTTCTGGCATGGCATCAAGGACCATGCTGCAGGAATTAGGATTCTTTGCCAAGACTGGAAGAATGGATCTGAGTGACAGAGTAAATTGGGTCAGCAGGAGAACAAAGGAAGTCACCGTACAGCCGGGTGACAGATCGTCCTTGGATCATTCTTGCCATCTAACACTCTGCCAATAGTCCCAGCATGCACAGAGATGCTGACAGCAAGCAGTGACCTTCTCACCATCACTGACAGCTGACAAACTCTCAGGAATTCTCACAATGAGCCAATTAAATGAAAAATCCAGGAAAACAATGCCAGAGTCAGAGCTCTGAAACATATTTGTGGTCTGCTGCCTCCCTTGTTGTCAGATAACAATTCACTCCCATCTACAAAACTTAACTTTCTACATCTCAAATCCTCCCAAAAATGCTGCAAGCAGTGAGCCTGCGATTCCTCGGCTGGTGGCATCATGGACCAAATACCCCAGTCCTGGCGCATTAAAATGAGACCTCACAAACCGTGTGTGGCTTTCCCAATGTCCAGCTGCAGGATTCACTTTAAAGATCCAAAACATTGTCTGCCCCTCAGCCCCAGCCCAAGGGGGGCACTGGAGCCTTGGATTCATGCTGGCGAGCACATCCTAGCTGATTGAATTTCTATGAAAAATGTCCCTTATCTTAAATCAGGGATTAACCAGACGGATTACACTCTGCGATTTTCTGCTCATCTGATATTCCAACATCTGAAACACACAGATGTAAGTCACGGTATTCAACAGCATGCAAAGCATATTTGAATGCATAGTGGAATTCTCTGCCACAGAAGGCAGTGGAGGCCAATTCACTGGATGTTTTCAAGCGAGAGTTAGATATAGCTCTTTGGGCTAAAGGAATCAAGGGACATGGGGAGAAAGCAGGAACGGGGTACTGATTTTAGATGATCAGCCATGATCATATTGAATGGCGGTGCTGGCTCAAAGGGCCAAATAGCCCACTCCTGCACCTATTTTCTATGTTTCTGTAAACGCTTCCTCTATAATTTTATTTGCACACGGACGGAATGACCATAGAGTCCAGCCCCGGGGAGACCCAACTTCAGGTGCATCTACAATTCCCTTACTGTGTGACAGATTTCTACATAATCCCCCAACCATTGGCCTCTGTCCTGTGCAGCCACCATGCACTCAGACCCAGACCCAGTCCCAGACCCAGGTTTAAGCCCATGATCCAGAACCAGACCCAGACCAGACTCAGACCCAGAGTCAGATTCAGACAGTCTCACGCCTAGAGCCAGACCCATCCCCTGACCTATTCGCCAGACCCGTGAGCTACGTGTCCCCCTTTGCTTCCCCCCTCTGAGAGAAGAATTTGAATGGACTTTGTGAGTGTGAGTCTTTGAGGTTTCATCCACAGAATTTAGGCCTTGTGCAATTCATATGCTATGTCATCTGGCAACCTGGAGCACATTGATTGCTGCTCAAATTTGCTAATGCACTGTTTGATTGTGATGGACACCCCCATGGTATATGGGTGATGGTGGAAGATAATGGAGACAACTTCAAATTTAATCTCACACTTTGGCAATGCAGCAATCACAATTCCTTTGCTGTTGATTATGGCTCTTCCTGTGTGCTCATTTCATTTCTACTAAAGTGCTTCATTGGCCATGACGTTGTTTGGGATCATCTGGGTCTGAGATTGGCACTTTTGTAAATCAAGATTTTATATAATAAGAAACAGCAAATGAAAACAGAATCCATCACTGTCTGCATTCACACATGCGATAGTACAGTGAGTGTGTGCTGGAAACTGCTCCCCAAATTGAGTTTGTAGGAAAGAACTGCAAATGCTTGTTTAAATCGAAGGTGGACACAAAATGCTGGAGTAACAGCGGGACAGGCAACATCTCTGGGGAGAAGGAATGGCTGACGTTTCGGGTTGAAACCCTTCTTCAGTCCAAAGAAGGATCTCGACCCGAAACGTCACCCATTCCTTCTCGCCAGAGATGCATTTTGTATCTACCCCAAATTGAGTTCCACAGTGGTATATTTTTGAACCAGAGCACAATGTAAGGATGCTGCTGCTGTATCCAAGCAATCAAGGGCAGATCTTTAGCCCAAGAACGTGTAACCAACTAGGACTAAATATTCATAGACTTCAAACATCACAGACAAACCAACAGGCCAGTACTACCTGGTGAGGTTTACAGAGAAATTTTGCCAATAATGCGTCCACATTAATCAATATTTAAACATAATTTGTTCTCTCCCGATGTGGGGAATTAGCCTGAGGAGACCATCCCTCGATCTTCCATCTCCCTACAGCTTGACGAGATCTGGTTGTCCTAGTGCATCAGTCACTGAAAGGAAGCATGCAGGTACAGCAGGCAGTGAAGAAAGCCAATGGAATGTTGGCCTTCGTAACAAGAGGAGTTGAGTATAGGAGCAAAGAGGTCTTTCTACAGTTGTACCGGGCCCTGGTGAGACCGCACCTGGAGTACTGTGTGCAGTTTTGGTCTCCAAATTTGAGGAAGGATATTCTTGCTATTGAGGGCGTGCAGCGTAGGTTCACTAGGTTGATTCCCGGAATGGCGGGACTGTCGTATGTTGAAAGGCTGGAGCAATTAGGCTTGTATACACTGGAATTTAGAAGGATGAGGGGGGATCTTATTGAAACATATAAGATAATTAGGGGATTGGACACATTAGAGGCAGGAAACATGTTCCCAATGTTGGGGGAGTCCAGAACAAGGGGCCACAGTTTAAGAATAAGGGGTAGGCCATTTAGAACGGAGATGAGGAAGAACTTTTTCAGTCAGAGAGTGGTGAAGGTGTGGAATTCTCTGCCTCAGAAGGCAGTGGAGGCCAGTTCGTTGGATGCTTTCAAGAGAGAGCTGGATAGAGCTCTTAAGGATAGCGGAGTGAGGGGGTACGGGGAGAAGGCAGGAACGGGGTACTGATTGAGAGTGATCAGCCATGATCGCATCGAATGGCGGTGCTGGCTCGAAGGGCTGAATGGCCTACTCCTGCACCTATTGTCTATTGTCTATTGTCTATTGACCTAGATCCAGAAAACAGGCAGTGGAATGATGTGTGCTGCAGATTCATTGCACGCCTGATTAGTGAGGTAACATGTCACATTTGAGATTTGTAACATTAGATAATAAGACTTTATCACAGCAGCATTCTTTCTAAAATACCCTCATCAGAACAGGAAGTTGTATGTTGCACTCAATTCAAACGAGCTATGTGGGTGGATGTCATTATCTGTGTTGCCTTTGCCACCTTCCCAATTATTTGCAGGTTTTCACAAATCTTTGAGGGACTTGTCACCTGACTGTTTAAATAACCTCCTCTCCTCTTCCCTGCCATAATTCTAGTTTACAGCCCAGGGCAATGTTTGCTCTTCTTATCACTGTACAGCATCTTTTATTCTCCTGCTGGGGAGGGTTATTGTACCAAATCCAAAATGCAGCAACTCTGAAGATCCAGCTAGTATCTCCGGTCTACTGATCTGCTATTTTTTCTGGATATTCCCCTAACCTCAGTCACTGAAAGGAAGCATGCAGGTACAGCAGGCAGTGAAGAAAGCCAATGGAATGTTGGCCTTCATAACAAGGGGAGTTGAGTATAGGAGCAAAGAGGTCCTTCTGCAGTTGTACAGGGCCCTAGTGAGACCGCGCCTGGAGTACTGTGTGCAGTTTTGGTCTCCAAATTTGAGGAAGAATATTCTTGCTATTGAGGGCGTGCACCATAGGTTTACTAGGTTCATTCCCGGAATGGCGGGACTGTCATATGTTGAAAGACTGGAGCAACTAGGCTTGTATACACTGGAATTTAGAAGGATGAGAGGGGATCTTATCGAAACGCATAAGATTATTAAGGGGTTGGACACGTTAGAGGCAGGAAACATGTTTCCAATGTTGGGGGAGTCCAGAACAAGGGGCCACAGTTTAAGAATAAGGGGTAGGCCATTTAGAACTGAGATGAGGTAAAACTTTTTCAGTCAGAGAGTTGTGAATCTGTGGAATTCTCTGCCTCAGAAGGCAGTGGAGGCCAATTCTCTGAATGCATTCAAGAGAGAGCTGGATAGAGCTCTTAAGGATAGCGGAGTCAGGGGGTATGGGGAGAAGGCAGGAACGGGGTACTGATCGAGAATGATCAGCCATGATCACATTGAATGGCGGTGCTGGCTCGAAGGGCCGAATGGCCTCCTCCTGCACCTATTGTCTATTGTCTTATCTGCTCGAGGGAAAACTGTCCAAGCTTCTCCCCTCCTCCTTCCCAGATCTTCCTCTATCTTCCTGTCTCCACCTATATCCTTCCTTTGTCCCGCTCCCCTGACATCAGTCTGAAGAAGGGTATCGACCCAAAACGTCACCCATTCCTTCTCTCATGAGATGCTGCCTGACCTGCTGAGTTACTCCAGCATTTTGTGAATAAATACCTTCGTTTTGTACCAGCATCTGCAGTTATTTTCTTATATTAAATTTCAAGTATCCCTTCACTGAGCTGCTCCTTCATAGCTGGAACCATTCCGGTAAGTGTCCTCTCCAAGCCCTTGGCATCATTCCAACATGCTGTGCCTGGAATTGGACTCAACATTTTAGTGTTCAGCTTAATCTGCACCAGGTGCACCCACATCTCCATTACAAGTTTAAAGAGATTTGGCATTTTCATGAATCTCAAAAAAACTCGACAGGTTACTGTACTGGTTACATCATGTACAGGTGCAGCAATTCCAAAGTATGGGAATGCAAGACGCCACAGAGTTGTGAATTCAGCCCAGTAAAATTCTGGGCACAGCTCTCCCTATCATCAAGATTATCGACATGAGATGCTGCCTCAAGAAGGCTGCATCAATCATCAGTACTCCCCGCAATCCATGCCATGCCCTCTTCTCACTGCTACCATTGGGCAGGAGGTACAGAAGCCTGAACCACACTACCCGGTTCAGGAACACCTACTTTCCTACAATCATCGGGTTCTTGAACTGATCTGCACAACCTTAGTCCTACCTCAGCATGGAACGCTACAGACTTCCTCTTGTTAATTTGTCATGGACTTGTTTATGTGTGATTTGTGGCCATGTCTATAATTTATGTGCGATTTGTGGGGCATTTAAGAATAATTTATGCTTTTATGTGTTGTCTGAGTCAATGTGCCTGTGATGCTGCCTCAAGCAAGATTTCCATTGTACATGTACCTTAGCGTACATGTGCATATGACAATATATTCAACTCGACTTGACGAAAAACTTGAAGAACAGGAGGGGGCATGGACCATTTGGCCCCATAAGCCTGTTCCATCTTCCAATACACTTATGACACTACACTCTCCCAATACCATACTTCTGGGCTCCCTCCATACCTGTTGATACTTTTTGTTGCAGGTGTTAACTATTGCTTATCTACCACCATGCTGTTCAATGAAACTTCTCAGTCTTTGGGAACCAACTCGCTGCTCGTAACCTCCCAGTTTCCAAGTTTGCATCAAGGATCCTAATGAACCTTCTTTCCAGTACCCATATGCTAGCTGGCTCTTTTACAGACTGATTTAAAAATCCATGCTGCAATGCAGGAATCCATACTCGGTGTTATTGCTAATTTGATTTGACGGGTCTATATGCAGATTAAAATCAGGAATATCCTTGTAACATTCATTGAAATGTTCCTGTTTGATGCCATGACCAGTGTTTCTGCTTAGAGGCATGGAGGCAACTCCCAATTAGTCTTAGTTCTACCCAGAATGATTTGATATTTTGATGGTCTGAGCCAATATCCTGTCTCACTATTTCTTCAATTTCCTTCTACAGTAACAATTCACCACCCTCTTATTCTTTTTGTCTGTCCTTTCATGGATATTCAGCTCCAAATGGCCAGGTACCTTCAAAGGTTTTATACGTGGAGCCTTCTGTAATAAACTGCCTGCATTGTGGGATGGTCCTACCGACTATCACGTGGTTGATGTAAGAAAATAACTGCAGATGCTGGTACAATCAGACTGAAGAAGGGTCTCGACCCGAAACGTCACCCATTCCTTCTCTCCTGAGATGCTGCCTGACCTGCTGAGTTACTCCAGCATTTTGTGAATAAATCACTTGGTTGATGATACATTACAATCTCCACTGGTCCTCCATTCCCTTAGCACATGATGAGCAGACATTGCTTGTGGACGAAGACTTTGCTTGCTAGGAGAAGCTTGTGGAGTTCCTTGTACGAATGCTTTGCTGCAATAAAACCTTTCAGATTGAACTGGATAACTGAGCAGGATCGAAGGGCCAGCCTTGCAGGTGATGGGCAGTGGCTCTCAATGAATAATGGCTGATTATACATTCAGTTATTCTTCATTGTTCAGCCCTAGGGAAAGACTATCCCATCTTTCATACTTTTAAGGGGCAGCAGTTTCACTGAGATGTGTTGAGGACCATCACGAGGGGGGGACTGATATTGATGATCGTTGTTGCTGAAAACATATTATAGTTCTCCCACCTGTCTTACTGTCTCCAACTACATACTATCTCTGTCCCGACCACTCCCCTGACATCAGTCTGAAGAAGGGTTTCAACCTGAAACGTCACCCATTCCTTCTCTCCAGAGATGCTGCCTGTCCCGCTGAGTTACTCCAGCATATTATATTTCCAGCATTGTACATTTCTGACAACATTTTGCTGAGCTTTTGGTGAATTAATCATTAAAAACCCATTTCTCGTGCTACGATTCAGGAAATCTATTGAGTGAGTTTCTGCAGAGTGTTCCTCATTCATAGATTGATCAATTTCTCCAATTCTGGATGTATTTCTGTTATTTTATTAATAAATGATTACTTGTATTTTAAGAGCTACCAAAATATGATAGAAAGCTATCTTATGGAAAGGCAGGGCATGAATTGGTCAGATATTGCCATCTGGATTATTGTACAATATTTACTGGCTATGATCAGATTTAGGATTTATGACAAGCTTACTAAAAATCATTCTGCAGATTCTTGTCCCTGCAGCTAAGGCAGGCACTTGCTGCCTTGGAAGCCTCATGAGAACTTAATGGTGAGCTTCCTTCTTGAATTGTTTCAGTCTATATGGCAAAGGCACTTGTTTCGTGATGTTGGGCAGGTGGCCCCAGGATTCTCACCAGTGGGAGAGTCTAGGATCAGAGACCATAGCCTCAGAATAAAAGGACGTACCTTTAGAAAGGAGATGAGAAGGAATTTATTTAGTTAGAGGGTGCTGAATCTGTGGAATGCATTGCCACAGACGGCTGTGGAGGCTAAGTCAGTGGATATTTTTAAGACAGAGATTGACAGATTCTTGATTAGTAAGGGTGTCGGGGTTTTGGGGTTAAGGCAGGAGAATGGAGTTGAGAGGGAAAGATTGATCAGCCATGATTGAATGGTTGAGTAGACTTGATTCGCCAAATGGCCTAATTCTGCTTCTTATGAACTTATGATTCTGACCCAGTGATGGAGAAGTTCAGAAATGTACATCCAAGTTGGGAATGTCTGTGACCTGGGAGGGCGGGAGCTGGGATGCGACAACGTTGCTTCTTTGCAGTTGTAGCAGTCACAGGACAGGAGGTGATCTTGATGCAAACTTGGTGAGTTGCTGCACCATACCCCACGTATACTGGGGTCAGGTATTAGGCACTGCTGTCCTGGATTGTGTTGAAATTGTTGTCTTGGTTGGAGATGTGTTCCAGGGAGTCAGGAGCACACAGAAGGGAGAGGAAACGGAGCTGCTGATCAGACAAGATAGAACTCAATAACTGACCAGCTTGAGGAGCTAATGTTCCAATTAGCTTCTACACAATTGTGAATTTGAATCCCATTCCTCTGCCGTTAGTTTGCCCAGTGCCAAAGTACTTGCTGAAGAAATGCTTATTTTCTATTCATTAAATCCTTGTTGTTTAAAAAGAAAAAAAGGGGGACAGACAATGATAGAGTGATATCCACAGAGACCATTTTTATGTGGTGAGCAGAATTCATGTTGCTCTAACCTCCCTTCGGTGGAATGAACAGAGGGAGCCCATAGCAGGTGGTTAAACTGGTATCAACTCCACTTTAAATGAAAATCTATGCAATGTGCTAACATAACAATTTTCATTTACACAGCAAAATTAGTCAAAATATACATTCCATGGTCCTTTATAAGATTGTCAGACAAAACCTGATGTCAAGGACAGATTTGGATGGAGGCAATGCAGAGGTAGTGCCAGAAAGAACATCCTCCCACAAGGGCAGTACAAATATGGAAGTTCTCTCTCTCTCCCCATCCCCTCACCCCTCACCCCCACCCCATGACACCAAGAGAGCTTGAACCTGTGGTCAATTGAAATTACTGGGCTAATCCTATTTGCCTGCATTTGCCCAGATCCCTCTTAACCATTGCCATCCATGTATCTGTCCAATTATCTTTCATTGTTTTCATTTGGCAAAGGCTTTGAGGGAAGTAGAACAAAGACAAGTAATAATAATAATAATAATAATAATGCATTACATTTATATAGCGCTTTTCATATACTCAAAGACGCTTTACAGGGATTTAGAGAACATAGGGAAGTGAATAAATAGATAAATAAGTAAACGAACAGAGAAAGGAGACAGAAGGTGAGGTGACCTTCAGTGGTTGAAGGCAGTACTGAACAGGTGAGACTTCAGTGATGTTTTGAATGTGGTGAGTATGGAGGAGTCTCTGACGGTTTGGGGTAGTGAGTTCCATAGGGTGGGAGCAGCGATGGAGAAAGCCCTGTGGATGGAGATATTTCAGCAATGATCTCACTGACTAGTAGTACACACCTGAAGGGTGAATGGCTCTTGTTCTCATTAAGGTGCCTGACTTGTGTGAAATTGAGCTTTGAAGAGACAGTGCAAAACTCAGCAGGCTGTCCCCTAGAAACTATCACCCAGTTCCCAGCGTGTGCTTCCCAGCGAGGGGAAATTGTTCAGTTCCTTCTGTCACCAATAATTGCTTCCAGTAATCTGTCTCTAAGTCTTACAGCAATCATTTCATCACTTTAGGAAAACATGTTACAAAAATGATGAACAACTTGTCAGCTTGAAAATGCTGAAAGGAGTAGTTGGTGTAATTTTGGCACAGACACTGAGGAATGTCTAATCCCATGTTTCTCCCACTGTCAATCTTCCTAACAAACATCTTATTGCAGATTAAACTGATTTCAAGTGAAGAAGTCATCACTCTCCCTGATATCTCTTCCAAGGTACTCTCCTACCTCACTCCTCTTCCTCTTCCCTGCTTCTTTATTCCCTTTATCATCTACTCCCTCCTCCCGCTCCCCTTTCTCTCCTCCACCCTCCTCCCTCTGCAAGATAACCACTTATGAGGTGTTTGCGCAGTAATCAACCAGAACCAGAATCCTCTGTTCCTCTCATCCCTTTTCCCATTAACCTTACTTCTCTTCCCCCCCCCTTCACCTCTCTTAACCTCCTCTCCCATTCTTCTCGCAATGCTTTCTCTCTTGGCTACTCCCTGTTGTTCCTTCCACCTCTCTCATTGTTTAGTTTCATACCTCAGTGATGAAGCCCTTGATGCATTCGCATTCAGAGCGCCTCTTCTGCAAACTATTGAATACCATGGAAGGTTTATCCCAAACATTTTCTTCTCTCAACACTTACTACCCTCTCCACTGGGTTTATAAAATACCAACGTTCAATTTCAAAGAAGGTCAGAGGGTTTCTACAGGTGTACGAGGGCCAATATTTCCATCCATCACCGATGATAACCATTGTCACATTGCAGCGAGTAGGATCTCGATGTGTGCAGATTGGCTGTTATGTTCGAACAATGGCAACACTTCAAATATACTTTGCAGTTTTTCACTATATCCCAGTACATGTGACTACATTAAAGCAATACCAATGCTTCATTAACAGTAAAGAGCTTTGGGACATACTAAAGATAGGAACAGCCCAATAGATATTTAACGAACGGCAGGTGCTGGACTTTTGAGCAAACACATAGTGTTGGAGTAACTCAGTGCATCAGACAGCATCTATGGAGAGAATGGATAGGTGATGTTTTGGGTCAGGACTTTCTGAAACATTGCCTATCCATTTCCTCCATGGATGCTGCTTGACCCACTGAGTTGTTCCAGCACTTTGTGTTTTGCAATAGAAATGTACATCCCTTTATCTTTCATTGATTACAGGACAACCAGATAACTAGCCACAGATGTGACAGGTGGTGCTTGGTGAGAAGAGGGGTGGGTTGTTTGGGTTTTGGCATGCTCCTTCCATTGTAGGCACATGGGGCTGACATGGGAGAGACTCAGAAGTGTTGGTGCCTTCCACTCTGTGCTCTTAATCATGGGAATGGCATGGTGGGGACATTAGGTAGTTTGTAAGAATGTAAGGGAGTAAGTCTAGATGTGTTAACAATTTATTATTCCAGCTGTTAAGTTTCATATTTAAGCATTGAGAATTAGCATAATATTGTAGTTCCACAGGCCAGCCTGTGGATTTGATGATTCCAGGTCATCCTCAGACCGGTTTGCCTCCTTGCTCATCAGATCCATGTTGGCAAAATCTTAACCATTCATTGCTGTTCAGTGTGTGGAGAATTCATTGCTGTTTAGTGTGTGGAGAGAGAGGGAAAGCAAGGGCAATTTGAAGTTAGAGAAGTCAATGTTCATACCGCTGGGGTGTAAGCTGCCCAAGCGAAATATGAGGTGCTGTTCCTCCAATTTGTGCTGGGCCTCACTCTGACAATGGAGGAGGCCCAGGACAGAAAGGTCAGATTGGGAATGGGAGAGGGAGTTAAAGTGCTGAGCAACCGGGAGATCAGGTTGGTTAAGACGGACTGAGCGAAGTATTCAGCGAAACAATCGGCGAGCCTGTGCTTGGTCTCACCGATGTACAGAAGTTGACACCTGGAACATCGGATACAGTAGATGAGGTTGGAGGAGGTGCAAGTGAACCTTTGCCTCACCTGAAAAGACTGCGGGGGTCCTTGGATGGAGTCGAGGGGGGAGGTAAAGGGACAGGTGTTGCATCTCCTGCGGTTGCAGGGAAATGTACCTGGGGAGGGGGGTGGTTTGAGTGGGAAGGGACGAGTTGACCAGGGAGTTGTGGAGGGAACGGTCTCTGCAGAAAGCAGAAAGGAGTGGAGATGGGAAGATGTGGTCAGTAGTGAGATCCCTTTGGAGGTGGCAAAAGTGTTGGTGGATTATATGTTGTATGCGACAGCTGATGGGGTGGAAGGTGAGGACAAGGGGGAGTATGTCCTTGTGCGAATGGGGGGAGGGGGAACAAGAGCGGAGCTGCAGGATATTGAGGAGACCCTAGTGAGAGCCTCATCTATAATGGAAGAGGGGAACCCCCATTTCCTAAAGAATGAGGACATCTCAGATGATCTAGTATGGAAAACGTCATCCTGGACGCAGATGCGGCGTAGATGGAGGTATTGGGGGTTGGGGATAGAGTCTTTACAGGAAGTAGGGTGGGAAGAAGTGTAGTCTAGATAGCTATGGAAGTCAGTAGGTTTGTAGTGTATGTCAGTCAATAGTCTGTCTCCTGTGATGGAGACAGTGAGATCCAGAAACAGTAGGGAGATGTCAGAGATGGTCCCAGTGAATTTGAGTGCAGGATGGAAATTAGTCGGGAAGTTGATGAAGTCAGTGAGTTTTGCATGGGTGCAGGAAGCAGAACCGATGCAGTCGTCAATGTAGCGGAGGTGGAGTTCGAGGATAGGGCCAGTGTATGCCTGGAACAATGATTGTTCGACGTACCTAACAAGAAGCAGGCATAGCTGGGGCCCATGCTCGTGCCCATAGCTACACCTTGGATTTGGAGGAAGAGGGAGGAGTCGAAGGAGACATTGTTGAGAGTAAGGACCAGGCGGAGGAGAGTATTAGTAGATGGAAATTGTCTGCTTCTGTGGTCGAGGAAGAAACTGAGGGCTTTAAGACCTTCCTGGTGAGGGATGGAGGTGTAGAGTGACTGGACATCCATGGTAAAGATGAGGGAATGGGAGGTCATTGAAGAGACAAAGAGCGTGTGAGGTGTCTTGGGCATAGGTAGGGAGGGATTGGACCAGGGAGGATAGGGTGGAGTCGAGGTATGTGGAAATTAATTTGGTGGTACCTGAACAAGCAGAAACAATGGGTCTGCCAGGAAGATAAAATTGGACCTTGCGGGACTTGGGAACGATAAGGTTGGAGGCTTTAGAGGACAGAAAGCCGGAAGTAATAAAATCAGAAATGCTGTGTGATATTAAGGTCTGGTGCTCATCTGTGGGGTCATGGTCCAAGGATAAGTAGGAGGAGGTGTCTGAGAGTTGTCGCCTGGCCTCAGCCCGGTAAGGTCAGCGCACCAGACTACCACGGCACCTCCCTTGTCGGCGGGTTTGATTATCAAGTCGGGGTTGCTGCAGAGTGCGCAGAGGGCTGTACGTTCAGGTGGGGAGAGGTTAGAGTAGGTAAGGGGAGTGGAAAAGTTGAGACAGTTCATGTCATACCGGCAGTTGGAAATGAAAAGGTCTAAAGAAGGTAGAGGGCCATCTGGGGGAGTCCAAGAAGAGGGGGACCGGTGGAGATGAGAGAAGAGGTCATCACTGGGTGGCGAGGACTCCTTCCCATAGAAAAAGGCACAAAGGCGGAGGCAACGGATGAAGAGCTCTTATCTGATAATACGCTTAAGAAGAGTATTATCTGATCCGATTGGTTAGCATGAAAAGCAAAGCTTTTCACTGTACCTTGGTTCACGTGACAATAATAATAAATCTAATCCTGAAATTTCAAGTCATGCTAGTTGATAAATATGAGCGTAGAAAACAGGTTACTAAGCCAACTGCTGAAGACTGTGTATCTGTTCCCAGAGTTTATCAGATGGCAGCATGAACTGGTTCAGAATGCTGCCCTTTCACTACGTAAAGCAGATTTTCAATCCAATTCAGTCTGGCACTTATTTTCTGCTAAATTGTGTAATCAGGGCAATAAGTAGAACTTATTACCCTTGAGCCTTGGGTTAAATTGCATTCAGGCCCAAATAATGCTGTAGGGTCATCGAATGATTGAGTACAAAAGACAGCCACACAGTCCATGCACCTTCAATAAAGCTTCTCCTTCCTCATTGGTGTTTCCCTCTCAACACTTGCCTATCTGATCCTCACTGATTTAAGAAAAATAATTTCCCCTTTTACAATCTCTCCATTTACCGGCAGTTTTTTATGTTCAGGACCATTCAGGACCACTCTGCACTCACTCCAACATCTTGATGTCTTTTGAAAATGTGGGCCAAAAATGGTGTCAACCTTCCAGCTGGGGTCTAACCCAGGATTCGAGGAAGTTTACCATGCCTTCCTTGCTATTGAAATCTAATCTTTTACGTATAAACACATGGATCCCTTCAGTTTTGTTTTTAAATGCTCTCCTATCCCTGCCATGAGACCTCCGTGGCAGTTCCAACCAATCACATGTACGCCAGAGATGCTGCCTGACCTGCTGAGCTACTCCAGCACTTCGTGTCTTTTTGTGTAAACCAGCATCTGCAGTTCCATGTCTCTCTACATGCCCATTATTCAGTGGGTAGGATCAGAATAAATCTAGAGACTACAATTTTCTGTTCGGGTTAGGTTAAACCACTAAGGCATGCTTCTGCACTGCAGTGCTTTAATAACTGATAGGTTAGAGTAAAAAAAGTAAAGCCCAAAATTCAGAAACAAAAACCAAAAATTCAGTTTTGCTCTCCACAGATGCTGCCTGACCTGCTGAGTATTTCCAGCATATTTTCTAATTGCTGATGGCCTCAGGGACGAGTGGTCACATTAGGATGGGTTTGATCTAGAATCATGCTGCCACTTTAAAATCTTTAACATGCCATAAGCTGAAGCTGCAAAGTCTATTTCACCACATAACCTACCATAACAAAAGCTGATTATAATTATTACTCATCTCTGTGTCCATTTGCTCTTGTCCTGAGGGGATTATATCAGATGCAATTCCAATCTCATTTGAAATTATGCTTTGTTTATTTTTTCAATTTAAAGTTAGTAGAATGGATATAAACACTGACTACACAGTGCTTCTGACCCGAGCCCAGTAATCTCTCCAGAATTCTACAGCAAGACCATCGTTACAACCGTTGAGACGGTTTCAACATTATCAGCAAATATTATCACACCTCAGCATTGTTTTGAATATTTCTCCACAAAACAAAGTTAGCTTTAACGTGTGTGATGGAAGTTGAAGTGGATTTGGTGAGATTACAACTCTGAAGAGACAGTGACTGAGGCAATGGGTGTGGAATATACATCAACCAAGAAGTATTCCAGGAAACATTGTTTAATTTTAAGAGTCAAATTAATTATTGAAGTGGATATACAGTTGATATTGGATTATTATTATTGACATCTATATACTAAAACTCTCATTTGTTTGTTTGTTCCTGAACTACAGCCAAAACAGTACACGATTGCGCAACAAATTTAGGCCCACCTTACTCACCATTGGTGCTAATGGAAGAAGTTTCATTGAAATCGGTGTTATATTTTTAAAGTTATCCACATTTTAAAGTTTAAAAATATCTCCTAGGGAGGGAGGGGGGAGGAGGGAGGATAAGGGGGGTTGAGGGGAATGGAGTGGGGGTGATAGGGGAGGGTAGGGGAGAGGAGAGGGTGCTGCACCAATGCAGGAGAGATTTGGGCCCAACGGGTCCACTTGGCCTAGTATGTACCAAGATATAGTGAGAAACTTTGTTTTGCATGTTATCCAGGCAAATCATACCATACATGTATGTAATGATATCATACACGAGTATACATGTAGTGCAAAAAGAGAGACGGAAACAGTGCTGAACAGCTACAGAGAATGTGCAGATAAAAAAGTGCAAGAGCTGCATCAAGGTACATTGGGAGATGCAGAGTGGGGATGGGGTGAGAGGGAAACGTAACATCGACATGCCTTGTGGGGCACCACTGAATGGGAAAAAGTGACAGAAGGACTGGCTCTCTTCTATCGCATTAGTGTGAGGAGAGCGACAGGAAAACAAATAGCAAGAGGAACGAGATCAGGGAAGTTCAGAAGTGCTGAGCGTGAAGGTTGGTCTGCAATGCTCCGTCATGTTCCTTTGTTTGAGTGAATCAATTGAGGGTATATTCCTACTGGAAGATGTGAAACAGTCAGAATGTAGTCAGCATTTGTTTCATTTGGGATGAGTCCACACTGCTCACTGACTGGCCCACCACATCTTGTGTTAAATCTGCAAAGGAATATTATCATAGCTAGTGGAGTGACCGTTCCCAATAGTTCCAGTTACGGGCAATAGCTCAGTTGGTAACATATTGGCATCTGAGGCAGAAGTTGTGGGCTTCAGTCCTACTCCACGAGTCTGGGCACAAAGCTGATATTTCACAGTACAACAGTAACCGCATGACTGAAACACCATCGACTGTGAGGCACCTTGAGATGTGTAAAATTCTAAATCAATCTTTCTTTTTAATACAGGATAATGATCAGAAAGAAAGGCGTGGCTTTTACTAATGGAGACATAATAAAGAATGATGCGGCACAGTGGCACAGCCGGTAGAGCTGCTAGCCTCGCAGCAACAGAGACCCGGGTTCCATCCTGACTACGTGTTATCTGCACCGAGTTTGAACCTTCGCCCTGTGACAGCGTGGGTTCTGTCCATGTGCTTCAGTTCATTCCCACATTCCAAAGATGTGCAGGTTAGTAAGATAATTGGTTTCTGTGTGTAGGTAGAGAACAAGTTTACAGGTGATCACTGGTCAGCGTGGACTGAGTGGGGTGAAGGGCATGTTTCCACACTGTATTTCTAAAACTAAACTAAACTGCAGATGCTGAAATCTCGATCAAAACACAAAGTGTTAGAGGAAACGATCTGCCGAGTTCCTCCAGGACTTTGAGTTTTGATGCCTTTTCCTAATGTCCCTTCACATTTCATCATATGTATAACACTTTACCCCACCAACCCCCCTTTAGTGTTTTGAACAATTATGAAATTACTTTTATTGTAAAATAGAGCTAATTGTTAATAGCAGAGTATGTATTCACTTTAACTGCAATGATGAGAGCAGCAACCTCACTAGCTCTGCATTAGGTAAACAAAGCTTCACTCTTTATTCATCACCCCTTTACCAATAACACTCGGGTAGTCTGTTTAACTCCATTAAAGAGAGCTAAACATATTTATGTACCGCAATAAATGCAGTGGTTAGTGCAGCTGTTTCACAGCTTCAGTGATCCAGGTTCGATTCTGACCTCTGATGGTGTCCGCGCAGAGTTTACACATTCTCCCCATGACTGCATGGGTTTTCCCCACACACATGCTCCAATTTGCCCGCACATCCTGTAAATTATCCTTTCTGTAAATGGGTGGTGGGAGAATTGTAAGGGGAAGGAGAGGAGGGTCATGAAAAAAGGGCAGTTGAGACAGAATGGGTTATTTGGAAATAAAAGGAGGACTGGGACTGTTGGGATATCACTCAGCCTGCATTCTTGATGGGTTGAATGGCCTCCTTCTCTGTTGGAAAAAGTATGGAAACGTGGTCAATAGGGCTGTCCATTGAGTCTGTCCATCCAATAGGAAAAGTGAAAAAAATAATGCTGCTAGGCTTCTCACTGTACAATCTTTTAAATTATTTATATAAATCATTTCCCTTGGAATCTACAATCCGAAATATTCAGCCAACTCATTTTTCAAAGGGCTGTGAGAAAACATCCTCACTGACCTGTAACCTGGTGCGGAAAATGTTTGACTCTCATCATTGCAGTTAAAGTGAATACATACTTTGCTATTAACAATTAGCTCTATTTTACAATAACAGTAATTTCATAATTGTTCAAAACACTAAAGGCAAAAAATTACACATTTCCAACTAACTGGCTTATTGAATCTCAGATCGTTATTATAACCTGTGATTAACATCCCAAAATACAGCGAGAGGGTAGGAAAAGATCATACCGTCCATGAACACAAGCGTAGATCCCACGATGGTCAAAGAATAATGAGCAGACATATCTTTCCTCCTCTCCTTCATTCATGGTGACCACAAAATCATTAGCAATTGGGTGCCATGGGGTTAGCGGGGAGTGCAGTTGCCTCACAACTCCATAACTTCATAAGTCATTGGAGCAGAATTAGGCCATTCGGCACATCAACTTTACTCTGCCATTCCATCATGGCTGATCCATCTGTCCCTCTCAACCCAATTCTCCTGCCTTCTTCCCACAACCTTTGACACCCTTACTCATCGAGAATCTGTCAATCTCTGCTTTAAAAATACCCAAGAACTCAGCCTCCACGGCTGTCTGTGGCAATGAATTCCACAGATTCACCACCCTCTGACTAAAGAAATTCCTCCTCGTCTTTCTAAAGTTTTGTCCTTTTACTTTGAGCTCCAGTGACGTGAATTCGATTCTGACCTCAGCCGCCATCTGCATGTCGTTTGTAGGTCCTCCCTGAATGTTCAGGGAAATCCACGTTGTGATTGCGTGGACTTCCCCGAGCATTCTGCTTTCCTCCCACCCCCAAAGGTGGTCCAGTTGGTGGGTTAATTGGCCATTGTAACTTATCCTTAGTGTAGTTGTTAAAATAATTGGAGGTGGGGGTAGTTAGAATATAGAACAAGCCTTTCAGTCCATAAAGTCTATGCCAAGCATGAAGCCAAGATAAACTAATCTCTTTTGCCTGCACATGATATATTTCCCTCCATTCTCTGCATATCCATGTGCCTATCCTAAAAGCCTCTTAAATGTCACATCTCCATCCCAGCATGAATGATGACCAGAGTATGAAATAATTAACCAATAATTAAAACAGCCACCTTCCTTGTGCCAGATACGATTTCAGGCACTGGGAATTTTTTTCTCAATGCACTTTAGCATCTGTCAAGAAGGCTCCTTGTGGTAGCAATTAGTCGAACACTGCATTAAACATCATTCTCCATATCCATGCCATTGAATTCATATAGGGAAGAATCTCAGAGTAAGAACATATGTTGGAAACAGAAGATATCCTGAAAAACCACTGAAACAGCGGAAGGGAAGCCTGCTCATCTCCTTTCATTTGTTCCATTATTCAACAAGATCATGCCCAATCTATACTTTGCTTAGGCTTACCTTTTGTAATTTCAGAATCATTACTAAATAAAATGTAACCAATCTTGCTATTGAAACTTTCCACTGACATTTCTCACTCTGTGCCGGAAGAATTCCTCGGGGAGGTGTTTTTTTCAGGATTTCAGACCTCCCCGTGTGAAGCCGTGCT
This sequence comes from Rhinoraja longicauda, assembly GCF_053455715.1. Lineage (NCBI taxonomy): Eukaryota > Metazoa > Chordata > Chondrichthyes > Rajiformes > Arhynchobatidae > Rhinoraja > Rhinoraja longicauda. Next base: position 15,542,152 of record NC_135985.1, read on the forward strand.
TTTTCAGAATGGCCCCTCCAGCCCCAACCACCCCCACCCAACTCTGGTTTCCCCAGGCCCAATCAAATCCATTAATTGCCTTGAATACCCCAGTTAGATTCCTCCTTAATCTTTACAAATCAAAAATAATGTCAAGTCAAGTCAAGTCAAGTCAATTTATTTGTATAGCACATTTAAAAACAACCCACGTTGACCAAAGTGCTGCACATCTGACTAGGAAAAAAAAGAAACATACAGTGGCAGGCAGCCAAACACAACGGCGCGGCCATCTTGAACAAAATGTTAATTAATGTGCATGGTTCCTTCTCCCTATTAGTCCTTCAGTTTGTCAGATATAGTTAATCAATTTTTTGATTAATCAGAGTAACCTTCTGCTCATCACTATTCTTCCCCACCTTTCCAGTCTTCCTCTGCCCACCTATTACACGGCTGATTTATTACCAAGGTACTGCGATGACTTGTGCAGCCTGTAGTCAGTAATTCAGAGACTCTCTAATCTCCACAATCCGCTGCAGCAAATGCCAATTTGCTTTAACTGGACTTTAATTAATGAAGTAGTGTTTAATTTCAGATGTTAAATTGGACATAATATAAAAGGGAATTAGAGACTGGGGAAAGGCAATGATTATTCCCTGTGAAGGGAGATGAATTCTAAATTGTTAACTTAAAAGCTCAAACTTGTTGTATAACCCTGAGCTCCTGTAATGGTGATCAGCCAACACCTGGGCAACGCTGCATTGTGGCTGATCACCATTACATGAGCTCAGGGTTATACAACAAGTTTATGCTTTTAAGCCATCAAGAGTCAAGAGGACTGGAGCTAAACCCGGTTGCAGCCCCTCAAAGTCAGAGCAGGAATTTCAATTCAGGTAGTCAAATACATTTAAAATTTTAATTTAAAATTCCTGATATCGGTAATGATGACCACAAAACCTCATGGTTATTAAAACGCATTTGGTTCACCAATGTACTTTGCCATTCTAGTTCAGTCCAACCAAAGGTTCCAGACCCTCGACAATGAAGTTTGCCCTGTTAACTGTGCAATGCAGTGGCCCAGCAACTCTTTGCAGGGGCAATTAGTGATGGGCTATGCAGGTGTGGAAACCCTTGTTCCTACACTGCAGCAGTTAGCTGATCTGCCTTCCATTTACTCTGCTGAGTGAAGCTGCATTATATCCACTAAGATACAATGCATGAATTTCTGACGGAATGGTGCTGTATCATCTGTCCACTATGGTATTATTTATAAAGAACACCTTTGGTCGTAAGGCAATCAGTCTGCAGTGTATTCTTACCCCAATCTATCCATCTTCATTCCCTTTTCTATCTCTCTAGTCCCATCTCACTCTCTATATATCCTGTCTCTCACATTACCATCCCATCCTTAGCTTATCTCTCACTTTCTTGCTCCCTTTCTCTCTCCCATTTCCTTCTCTCCTTTCATCCTATTTCTCTTTCCCCTTTATCTTCCTGTCGTCTCAATTCTCCCCATCTTCCTTTTCTAAATATTCTCTTTCTCTTCTGCATTCATCTCTCTCTAGCCCCTCCCCTCTTCCTTCCTCTCTCTCTCTCTCACTCTCTCTCCCTCTTTGACAACACCCTTTCTCTGTATCCCTTTTCGGCTTCCAATCTATCCCTTTTCTCTTCCCACCCCTCTCTCTCCCCCCTCCCTCTCTCCCCCTCCCTCTCTCCCCCTCCCTCTCTCCCCCTCCCTCTCTCCCCCCTCCCTCTCTCCCCCCTCCCTCTCTCCCCCCTCCCTCTCTCCCCCCTCCCTCTCTCCCCCCTCCCTCTCTCCCCCCTCCCTCTCTCCCCCCTCCCTCTCTCCCCCCTCCCTCTCTCCCCCTCCCTCTCTCCCCCCTCCCTCTCTCCCCCCTCCCTCTCTCCCCCCTCCCTCTCTCCCCCCTCCCTCTCTCCCCCCTCCCTCTCTCCCCCCTCCCTCTCTCCCCCCTCCCTCTCTCCCCCCTCCCTCTCTCCCCCCTCCCTCTCTCCCCCCTCCCTCTCTCCCCCCTCCCTCTCTCCCCCCTCCCTCTCTCCCCCTCCCTCTCTCCCCCCTCCCTCTCTCCCCCCTCCCTCTCTCCCCCCTCCCTCTCTCCCCCTCCCTCTCTTCCCCCTCCCTCCCTCTCTCCCCCCTCCCTCCCTCTCTCCCCCTCCTCCCTCTCTCCCCCTCCCTCCATCTCCCCCCCCTCCCTCCATCTCCCCCCCCTCCCTCCATCTCCCCCCCCCTCCCTCCATCTCCCCCCCCCCCTTCCCTCCATCTCCCCCCCCTCCCTCCATCTCCCCCCCCTCCCTCCATCTCCCCCCCCCCCTTCCCTCCATCTCCCCCCCCTCCCTCCATCTCCCTCTCCCCCCGCCCTGTCCATGGTGCTGAAGTTGTCCCGCAGCGGCGCCACGTGACGCGGTGCCGCGGGTCCCGGGCTGCGAGCAGTCGGAGTTCGGAGCCTCCGAGTCCCCGTTCAAGGCAGGGGCAGGGGCAGGGGCAGGGGCAGGGGCAGGGGCAGGGGCAGGGAGCGGGCTGCGGGTAGGAGATGATGTAGAGGCACATCTCTGGCGAGAATCTGATCTAATTACAGTTTGGTGGCTGGGCGAGTTGCTCGGGCGGCAATGTGAGGCTGGCACCGGCGGCTGCGGCAAGATGCAGAAGGCAATCCGCCTGAATGACGGGCACCTCTCCTACCTGGGGCTGCTGGCCAAGAAGGACGGGAGCAGGAAGGGCTACCTGAACAAGCGGAGCTCGGACAACACCAAATGGCACAACAAGTGGTTCGCCCTGCTGCAGAATATGCTGTTTTATTTTGAGAATGATTCCGCCTCGAAAGCCTCGGGTCTCTACTTGCTGGAGGGATGTGTGTGCGAACGGGCACCATCCCCCAAACCATCGCTGTCCGCCAAGGAATCCTTGGAGAAACAGGTAGGAGGCAAGCAGTGTGACTGTCAAAGCCCTCTGTTCAATACCCCGTGGCCAATGGCCAGTGAACAGGGTTCCAAGTCCAGGACCAACTCCTCATTATCCAGTGCTCAATCCCCAGCGTTCAATATCGAGTACCCACTGGCCACTGTATACCATCCAGTGCTCGGTCCCCAACGTCAAATATCCAGTGCCCACTAACATCCAGTGCCCGTTCGTCCAATATCCATTGCCCACTGAGTAACATCCAGTGCCCAGTCCCCGCCATCCAATATCCAATGCCCGGTAACATCCACGCCAAGCTCCCACCGTCCAATATCCAGTGCCCACTGGCCACTGAGTAACATGTAGCGCCCGCTCCCACTGTTCAACAGTCCATGCTCACTCCCCGGCGTCCCCTACTCAATATCCAGTGGCTACACTCCAGTGTTCAATACCCACTGCCCATGTCCAGCTCACGGTGCCCAGTGCTCAGCCACGGCTCACCTGGATCCCCACTGGCTCCAAACGAGCGTTTCATTGCCAAAAAAGGCGCCAGTCTTCACACGAGGGCGGACTGTTTCAGTTATCGCAATCTCAGTCTGTTTAAAATCCCTCAACTGGATCATTGGGCTGTTTATTTTCCTAATAATCCGAGTGCAATTACCGCAGAGCCAAAGCAACACACGCACCATAGGGAAAGGTTGGAAAATGCAACAATTTAAATGAGCTTAAATCTATAATGGAAATGAGATTTCATATCGTTAACAGCAAGCAACAATCAAAACACCTTTAATATTATCGTGAAATCAACTTTTATTTTTGCACAAATTACTGCATAATGTTTTGCCGGGACCTGTAATTTCTAAATAATTCATCGGCAGTTGGCTTTTGGCGAGAGTCTATTTTTACCGGTTAATCAGTCACAACACGGTTGCTAATGAAGGAAAACGGCGAGCGAGAGGGAGCGCGCCCGGCATCCGACAATTTTAATTAATCTTTGAAGTGAAGCCTCTTCCTGCTGAGAATCCAATATTAAGAAGGAGCAAATCAATAAATTATGCAACAGGCCAGATGCGAGGTTTATCAAACTAGACAAAGTTAATTAACTGTTTCTTGGGCAGAGTGGGTGCAGGTGAGCGGCAGAGCGTGGTCGGGGTGGTTATTTTACCGTCAGAGGGGGCAAAACCGCGGGGCTCTCCAGCGCCTCCTCGTGTACTGAGAGGGGACTGCAGCCCCTGCAAACCCTCGCCTCAGCGAGCACCGTGATGGCTCTCATATATTTTCCTTCAATATCCAATTACATTTTTTATTACTGATGTCAAAACAATTAAATCAACAGCGGCTGTGTTTTATTCTAGAGGATGCAAGCGTGCATTTGCAGAGGGGTGACGGGGGACATTTCCCTGTGGAGTAGACTTTCACTGTGGGAATGTTGTTGGTCTATTGTCAAACATCGATACATCCAAACGGCTATCCCCTCTGTCACTGATTAAATATCGCTGAGCCGCTGCGCTGTGCAACCAAGTGTGCAAAAGTATTCGCAAATTAAACGTTTCTCCGTTCTCCGCAGTCTCACTGTTTATATGTTGTCTTTATTTCAGGCTTCAATATTTATGTCAATGTCTGACACATTAATGTTCCGCAGTGTCAGTGAAACACCAAACTGCAGCCAGCTGCCGCTCCGGGATTACCGTTCGTTTTTAGAGAAGTCGAAACAAAAATTAAAATATCCACTGGATTCGCCGCATATAGATTGTACATAAATCAAAAACAGGCGCGGATTAATCTGAATGTGACGGATTGTCGGAGTCTGGCGGCTGCGGTGGGTGATTGCAGATCATTGCAGGGGGTCAGGAGCGAGCCGCAGACACCTCTGCCAGGGTAATGAACACAACTAGGCGACGCGGCCACTGGGGTACACCTTCCTTCTTCAAAGGCTCCAAACACACTGACAGACTGTCACATACACACAAACACTGATCCACATGCGCTCACTTTAATACACTGAAACACACACATATTGAGGCAGAGACACAAGTACAGATAGATAAACACATATGTAGACAATATTGAAGGACACACACACACACACACACAACATGAGAGATTCAAGTTCTCACAAACAGACGCATACACACAGATTCATGGAAATCGTAGAAAATTCATAGAAAACCACATACCCCAAAAATTGAAAGAAGACAACAAACACAAACATGGGATTAGTTTGGACTTTAGTCCACGGGGACCTCGAATCTGGCAGTGAAGTGAAGCAGGGCTGCTCTATTGCAGTGAGGACTCAGTCTGTCCCGCTGAGATCAAGGTTACTCATAATGCTACAAATGTTCAAAGGGAGCTTCGCCCTGCCCTGGTCCATGTGGATGTGAGAAATCTCCCTAGCGAGAGCAAAGTGCAAAATGTAATAGAGGTAAGCTCCTTGACTCCCACTAGAGACTGACAAGGCGGGTGGTGATTGTGCCAGAGGTGGCAGGACGGGAGAGGGAGGCAGCTGGAGGTGGGATAGGGCTGATGGATTGAAGGAGTGGGGCTCAGGGCTGTGATGGAGGTAGGACCAAGAGAAAACTTCAGGCATCCATGAGATGTGAATGTTTACAGTCTGTGCACAGAAACACTCGCAGAATGGCTTGACGCACACCACGTATTAATGCAGGTCTCTCCATTGAAAGATGAACTCGTATTTATTTGTACTGTGCTTTTGTTGCCAATGCACACTATGCAAGTCTTGTCTACATCGTAAATGCACATTAACCAGGCAGCTAGGTTCCTATTTTATGGATACTTATTATTGCTCTGATTTCTTCCTGCCTCAATGTGCTCACCATTCCCTCGAGTATAGGTCATTATGTGTTGATTTAATGAAGGTTTAATGCTTAAACGAGAGAGAGAATGAAAGATAATGAGAGAGAGATAATGAGAGAGAGAGAGAGAGAGAGAGAGAGAGAGAGAGAGAGAGAGAGAGAGAGAGAGAGAGAGAGAGAGAGAGAGAGAGAGAGAGAGAATGAGAGAGAGAGAGAATGAAAGAGAGAGAGAATGAAAGAGAGAGAGAATGAAAGAGAGAGAGAATGAAAGAGAGAGAGAATGAAAGAGAGAGAGAGAATGAAAGAGAGAGAGAGAATGAAAGAGAGAGAGAATGAAAGAGAGAGAGAGAATGAAAGAGAGAGAGAGAATGAAAGAGAGAGAGAGAATGAAAGAGAGAGAGAGAATGAAAGAGAGAGAGAGAGAATGAAAGAGAGAGAGAGAATGAAAGAGAGAGAGAGAATGAAAGAGAGAGATAATTTTCTCCAGTGGGGGAGACCAGAAAAGGTAGATTAAAATGAGAGCCAGACTAGTTGGAGGTTATGCAAGGCAGCCCTTCCTGACACAAAGGGCGGGGATGGAGGGCAGGATATTTCCCTGGATGCTGTTGAAACTAGCAACTTAATTCAAAACTCACATTAATAGAATTTTCTTGGGTAAAAGCTTTAATTGTAAGGTAAATAGCCTTTGGGTGGGAGTAACAAAGTTTAAAGGAAAGATGGCATTAATGTGGTTGATGGTCAGTGGGCATGGGCTCAGTGGCCTGAAATGTCTGATTTCCTGTTGTACCTGTCAATGACTATGGCTGTTCATTCAAAGTCCAGTAATTCTCACGTATACAGTCAGATCTAGCTGCCGAGTTCTACACTGTTCATCATCCATTTTAGTTCATCATTAAGCCTATAACTTCTTTTTGCAAGGGTGGCACTGGCATGTATTGCTCATCCCCAGCTGTTCTTGAAAGCCTGGTGGTGAATTACCTTCTTGCACTGTTAAGATGCTTCCAGAGTGTTTTTGGAATGACAGTTCTGGCATTCAGATCCAGTGGCAATGAAGGACGGCGATATATTTCCAAGTCAGCATGGTGTGTGATGTGGAGGTAAAATAGAGGTTGTGGTGTGTCAATGTACCTGCTGCCCTGTTGGTGGTAGATATCACAGGAGATTATGTGAAATACCCTGTGACTGCAGTACCTTTGTAGATAGTACACTAGCACAAAGTAGCAGTGACGGTGGGCTTATTGCATGATTATCAGGGAACCTGTGACCCTGTTTTCTCCCAGTTCCTCATAAGCCTTCAGCCTCAGCCATTTCTATGCCATGGGACTTGTTAGTTGTGGCTGCAGATGGTGTTCCCTTCAGTCCTGACTCTCTGCCAAGTTGTTTGCAGTTCCTTCTCCTGCTGCTCACTGAACACAAGCCCTGAATCGTGGCCTTCCTCCACTTGCACCATTTTGCCCCTAAGACCAGGGTTACAACATGGATTCTAAAAGGGCTGGATGGCATTGCCAACCGTCAGAATGCCCAGTAATGAAGGATTTATCACTGGAAAACCGACGGGAGTGACAATCAAAGTGCAAATGTAGCAGCTTTAAGAGCAGTGAGGTTTTCATTTCTGTTTAAAAACTTTTGATAATTAATTACAAACAATGGGACATGGGGCGAAGGGCTGTTTGACTGAAGGTAAGGTTTCAACCAATCACTTAATATTGGATCTTTACTTTCTAATTGGCTGTGGAAAAGCAAGACCACACAAGCATGGGTGTTAGCTGACAAAGGGTGAAAGGTTGGGAGATGGTACTGTTGGGGGAATGATAAATCCAGGATATCATTCAACTGGAGTCATGTGGAGGAAGCCACCTGACCAACGTTCATGGATAAAGTGAGTCAGGTTCCTGAAGGATCGGAGCCCCTGTTTTGTGCACATCTAAATGCTTAACTCTCTTGTTTGAGACAGTGGACTGCATGTGTGCACACAGAGCCTTGCCCAATCAACTACAAATGTTTACACCATTGGTCTCTGGGGGCAACATATACAGGGGAGTCACTCTGCAATCCACTTCAATTAAGTTTATTACTGAGTATACTGGGAACTTCTTGTGTGCAGAAGCAGGCTGTCATGTATCCTACATGTAACTGAAATGAAACTTTGAAAGCACTTTATTGGTTGTGTGCATAAGGAGCTCCGACAGAGATCACTTTTATGACCACACCCCTCCCAACACAACTCCCTACAGCTCTACAGCGCTCTTCCAATTCTGGAGTTTTTAACCAATTTAATGGCTGCACCCACCTGCTTTCACCCCTCCTTAATACTCCCCTCTCTGACCAGGCCTACACTCAGTTGCTTTTATATCTTCTTCTTAACTGCATCTGCACCAATGTTCATGTTCTCTTGGCAATCATTTCTGTGAAGTGCTTTGGTCCTTGCAAAATAAATGCAAGTTGTCGTTGTTGACAGTGCCTGTCATTGGATGTGGCATTTTATCTCAGCCCTGCCCATTCTTATTAGCACCTAAATTGGCACCTTGCATCCTGTGAACGCTGTGTTGTGGTTTCAATATCAAAATGACTTAAAGAGCTTTCTGTTGAAAAGGCAGAGAATAAGGAAGTGGTTATCCTGATATTGGTATAGGTTTATTATTGCCATGCATACCGAGATACAGTGACATTTTTTATTATGTGTGGTATCCAGGCAAACCATATCATACATGAGTACATCGGGTCCTGCAAAAGAGAAAATAAACACATGCAGAATATAGTGTCACAGTCACAGAGAATATGCAGATAAAATAGGAAGATCGGGAAATCATCCTCGGTACACAAACGGCCCATTCACAAGTCTGATAACAGCAAAGAAGAAGCTGTTCTTGAATCTACTGGCCTGGCTTATAGATTGTTAAATATTTATATTCCATATCGGGATACCTGAGAACAGTTATACAGGGAGTTATCCGTGTGAACAGATCATGGAGCCACTGTGACTGCGGGGGTAGCAGTCCTGAACACCTCTGCACAGAGATAGATGTCTAGATTCTGGTAAATTCTTCCTCCCTGCCTCGGAAACCATTAGAGATCTTCCGTTTCACCAAAACTAACCATATGTCAAAATATTATTGCAAAGTAAGGATTGTACATATCCACTTTCAAATTTAAACTCTATTTCAGCTATGTTCTCCAGTCTAGTCAGCCTCTTCACCTGGAGACCATGATTGAAAGAATAAAACAGAAAGATTTACATCTACATATGAGCACCACTCCAGCACTGTAAGAGGTGCTGTCTTTCAGATGATTAACTGGAGGCCTTTTCTGTCTTCTCAAGTATTTTGAAGACCAAAAGGGAGATTGCCAGGTGCCTGGCAATATTCTTTGTTGGCTGGAGTGAAACAGATTATTGGGTCATTTATCAGTGTCATTTGTCAGAGCTTGTTGTATGTATATTGGCTTCTGCATTTCCAGCATTATAAAGATTCAAAGATACATCATCGTGAAGTACTTTACATCATCTTGTGATAAAGGTGCCATAAATATGTAAAACAATGTTTTGTTTCTTGTCATGTTGTTAGTTATTGAAATATATTCAATGATTTTTGTTTTACTTATGGGAGTAAAGTCATTTTCCAATATTAACAGTTAAATGCTTAGAACAGACAGTGTTGTCTCTCTGAAATTATCACATCTGACTAGTTTGTTTTTCGTGTTCTGAGTGAATCTCATTGTCAGCAGCATTCGACAAGATGACAACATTCATACAGTGTTGAGTGCACCAAGCCTTGTACATCTATAATCACTGCATAATGTTCAAGATCTGATTACTCCATAGTCATTTGCTATTATTATCATAAATTATGCTTTCTCTTTTTGTAAATAAGTGTGGAGAAGCTCTATTGTCAGTGTATAATTCATCACCTGTTAAGCTGTACAAGATCAGGAATATACAAGCATCGATTCCCTAGCTGTGTTGAGTTCACTGACTTCTCTTTAAAACTCATTCTTGGGGAGCAGTGGTTGCTGCCATTTATTGCCCACTTTTAATTACCCTTGAGCTGGTGGGAATGGGCTTCCCTGAACCACCACACTCTGCCAACTTTGCTTTGTACAGACTGAGAGGTTCATTAGGCAGCTATGGAGGGTTTTTGAGGCGTGTGGTAGGAGATTCCGTGGTCTAGCAACGATGTACCTCCATTGTGCAACTCTCCTGGCTTCAGAGGGTGACAATAGACAATAGACAATAGGTGCAGGAGTAGGCCATTCAGCCCTTCGAGCCAGCACCGCCATTCAATGCGATCATGGCTGATCACTCTCAATCAGTACCCCGTTCCTGCCTTCTCCCCATACCCCCTCACTCCGCTATCCTTAAGAGCTCTATCCAGCTCTCTCTTGAAAGCATCCAACGAACTGGCCTCCACTGCCTTCTGAGGCAGAGAATTCCACACCTTCACCACTCTCTGACTGAAAAAGTTCTTCCTCATCTCCGTTCTAAATGGCCTACCCCTTATTCTTAAACTGTGGCCCCTTGTTCTGGACTCCCCCAACATTGGGAACATGTTTCCTGCCTCTACTGTGTCCAATCCCCTAATTATCTTATATGTTTCAATAAGATCCCCCCTCATCCTTCTAAATTCCAGTGTATACAAGCCTAATTGCTCCAGCCTTTCAACATACGACAGTCCCACCATTCCGGGAATTAACCTAGTGAACCTACGCTGCACGCCCTCAATAGCAAGAATATCCTTCCTCAAATTTGGAGACCAAAACTGCACACAGTACTCCAGGTGCGGTCTCACCAGGGCCCGGTACAACTGTAGAAGGACCTCTTTGCTCCTATACTCAACTCCTCTTGTTATGAAGGCCAACATTCCATTGGCTTTCTTCACTGCCTGCTGTACCTGCATGCTTCCTTTCAGTGACTGATGCACTAGGACACCCAGATCTCGTTGAACATCCCCTCTTCCTAACTTGACACCATTCAGATAATAATCTGCCTTTCTATTCTTACTTCCAAAGTGAATAACCTCACACTTATCTACATTAAACTGCATCTGCCATGTATCTGCCCACTCACACAACCTGTCCAAGTCACCCTGCAGCCTTATTGCATCTTCCTCACAATTCACACTACCCCCCAGCTTAGTATCATCTGCAAATTTGCTAATGGTACTTTTAATCCCTTCATCTAAGTCATTAATGTATATCGTAAATAGCTGGGGTCCCAGCACCGAACCTTGCGGTACCCCACTGGTCACTGCCTGCCATTCCGAAAGGGACCCATTTATCCCCACTCTTTGCTTTCTGTCTGCCAACCAATTTTCTATCCATGTCAGTACCCTACCCCCAATACCACGTGCTCTAATTTTGCCCACTAATCTCCTATGTGGGACCTTGTCGAAGGCTTTCTGAAAGTCGAGGTACACCACATCCACTGACTCTCCCCTGTCAATTTTCCTAGTTACATCCTCAAAAAATTCCAGTAGATTTGTCAAGCATGATTTCCCCTTCGTAAATCCATGCTGACTCGGAATGATCCTGTTACCGCTATCCAAATGCTCAGCAATTTCGTCTTTTATAATTGACTCCAGCATCTTCCCCACCACTGATGTCAGACTAACTGGTCTATAATTACCCGTTTTCTCTCTCCCTCCTTTCTTAAAAAGTGGGATAACATTTGCTATCCTCCAATCCACAGGAACTGATCCTGAATCTATAGAACATTGAAAAATGATCTCCAATGCTTCCACTATTTCTAGAGCCACCTCCTTAAGCACCCTGGGATGCAGACCATCAGGCCCTGGGGATTTATCAGCCTTCAGTCCCATCTGTCTACCCAAAACCATTTCCTGACTAATGTGGATTTCCTTCAGTTCCTCCATCACCCTAGGTTCTCCGGCCCCTAGAACATTTGGGAGATTGTGTGTATCTTCCTCAGTGAAGACAGATCCAAAGTAACGGTTTAACTCGTCTGCCATTTCTTTGTTCCCCATAATAAATTCCCCTGCTTCTGTCTTCAAGGGACACACATTTGCCTTGACTATTTTTTTCCTCTTCACGTACCTAAAAAAACTTTTGCTATCCTCCTTTATATTATTGGCTAGTTTACCCTCGTACCTCATCTTTTCTCCCCGTATTGCCTTTTTAGTTAACTTTTGTTGCTCTTTAAAAGAGTCCCAATCCTCTGTCTTCCCACTCTTCTTTGCTATGTTATACTTCCTCTCCTTAATTTTTATGCTGTCCTTGACTTCCCTTGTCAGCCACAGGTGTCTCTTACTCCCCTTAGAGTCTTTCTGCCTCTTTGGGATAAATTGATCCTGCAACCTCTGCATTATTCCCAGGAACACCTGCCATTGCTGTTCTACCGTCTTCCCTGCTAGGGCCTCCTTCCAGTCAATTTTGGCCAGCTCCTGCCTCATGCCTCTGTAATCCCCTTTGCTATACTGTAATACTGACACTTCCGATTTTCCCTTCTGCCTTTCCATTTGCAGAGTAAAACTTATCATGTTGTGATCACTGCCTCCTAATGGCTCTTTTACCTCTAGTCCCCTTATCAGATCAGGATCATTACACAACACTAAATCCAGAATTGCCTTCTCCCTGGTAGGCTCCAGTACAAGCTGTTCTAAGAATCCATCTCGAAGGCACTCTACAAACTCTCTTTCCTGGGGTCCATTTCCAACCTGATTTTCCCAGTCTACCTGCATGTTGAAATCTCCCATAACCACCGTAGCATTACATTTGTGACACGCCAATTTTATCTCCTGATTCAACTTGCACCCTATGTCGAGGCTACTGTTTGGGGGCCTATAGATAACTCCCATTAGGGTATTTTTACCCTTACAATTCCTCATTTCTATCCATACTGATTCAACATCTCCTGATTCTATGTCACCCCTTGCAAGGGAATGAATATCATTCCTTACCAGCAGAGCAACCCCACCCCCTCTGCCCACCTGTCTGTCTTTTCTATATGTTGTGTACCCCTGAATATTCAGTTCCCAGCCCTGGTCCTCTTGTAGCCATGTCTCAGTGATCCCTACAACATCATACTTGCCCATGACTAACTGAGCCTCAAGCTCATCCACTTTATTTTTTATACTACGCGCATTTAAGCACAACACTTTAACTTCTGTATTTACCTCCCCTCTCACATCGGTCACAAATGTCCCTGCCCTTAATCTCTTTTCCCCTCTAGAACTTCTGTTCCCATTCTTCCGAGAGTCTTCTGCAATATCTCCTGTATTCCCTTTAACCTCATCTTCATATTCACAATTTGTCAACCCCTCCCCCCCACTACTTAGTTTAAAGCCACAGGTGTCGCACTAGCAAACCTGCCTGCCAGAATGTTTGTCCCCCTGCTGTTAAGATGTAACCCGTCCCTTTTGTACAAGTCACCCCTAGCCCAGAAGAGATCCCAGTGGTCCAGAAATCTAAATCCCTGCTCTCTGCACCAGCCCCTCAGCCATACATTCATACCCTCTATCTCTCTGTTCCTGGCCTCACCAGCACGACGGTCGTCCTCTCTCCAACTTCCCGACCTTTGCAGACTGATTAACAGTGCCCTATTGGCGCTCTTCAGTGACTTGGAAGTAATAGAATTCTGGAGTATTGATCGAAAGACACGAGTTCAAATCCTACTGAACAGATCGGGTGGATTACCCATTAGAATAATGGTGTGGCCATTTTAGAAGACAGTTAGATGTTGGTAGATTGGTAGGTCTATAGTCTAAAATGTAGATTTCCTTCCTTGAACCAGACAGGGTTTACAACAATTCCATTGTTCCATGGTTATTGATATTGATAATACAACAGGAGAAACAACATTTCAGTAATTAAATAAATCTAACACTAATAAACTCTTATAGAAACATATAAACATGGAAAATAGGTGCAGGAAGAGGCCATTCGGCCCTTCGAGCCAGCACCGCCATTCATTGTGGTCATGGCTGATCACCCACAATCAGTAACCCGTGCCTGCCTTCTCCCCATACCCCTTGATTCCGCTAGCCCCAAGAGCTCAATCTAACTCTCTTTTAAATTCATCCAGTGAATTGGCCTCCACTGCCTTCTGTGGCAGAGAATTCCACAAATTCACAACTCTCTTGGTGAAAAAGTTTTTTCTCATCTCAGTTTTAAATGACCTCCCCTTTATTCCTAGACTGTGGCCCCTCGTTCTGGACTCCCCCAACATTGGGAACATTTTTCCTGCATCTAGCTTGCCCAGTCCTTTTATATTTGTATATGTTTCTATAAGATCCCCTCTCATCCTTCTAAATTCCAGTGAATACAAGCCCAGTCTTTCCAATCTTTCCTCATATGACAGTTCCGCCATCCCAGGGATTAACCGCCTGAGCCTACGCTGCACTCCCTCAATAGTATGGATGTCCTTCCTCAAATTAGTAGACCAAAACTGCACACAATACTCCAGATGTGATCTCACCAGGGCCCTGTACAACTGCAGAGGGACTTCTTTGCTTCTATACGCAAATCATCTCGTTATGAAGGCCAACATGCCATTAGCTTTCTTTACTGCCTGCTGTACCTGCATGTTTACTTTCAGTGACTGGTGTACAAGGACACCCAGGTCCCATTGCACTTCACTTTTTCCTAATCTGATACCATTGCGATAATAATCTGCCTCCTTGTTCTTGCCGCCAAAGTGGATAATCTCACATTTATCTTCATTGTACTGCATCTGCCATGCATCTTCCCACTCACTCAACCTGTCCAAGTCACCCTGCAACCTCCTAGCATCCTCTTCGCAGTTCACACTGCCACCCAGCTTTTTGTCATCTTCAAATTTGCTAGTGTTACTTTTAATACCTTTATCAATAAAGATAACCATGAGGCTATGGAATTGTTGTAATCCTGTCTGGTTCAAGGAAAGAAATCTACATTTTGGACTATAGACCTACCGACCTATCACCCAACATCTAACTGGATGTAATTTAAATGCCCACGCAAATATTCTAATGGGCAATTGACTTGATCTGTGCATTTTCATGCTGGTTTGATATCCAAAATCACCACGATTTTGGGATCATTTTTCCATTACAAGCTGAGACGAAGCCTAAGGCTTTGGCCATCCCAGCAGTTGTTGCTAACCAAGCACATGGTTAAAAAAACATCATTAAGAGATTTTGCACTGGCACTGCAGAATATGTGATTGCAAGAGGCACTCGGTAGCATGTATGAGGGCAAGAATGGACGAGTGGGGCTAATTGCAGTGAGCTAGCATAGACACATTGGGCTGGGTGGCATTTTGTTTACGTGTTTTACTCCTCTTACCTTTCCCATTCAAGATCAGAAACTGAGAAACCATGAACCAATCTTTGAAATTCTTCCCCCACAGCCACTTGAATTTTGTAACTGCTGTGCTGGCAGATCCATATTAACCAGGGCTCCGTAGCAAGAATGGTAATCTGACTAGTTTATTTTAATTACATCCAGTACAGTGAAATTCATGTCATTGCAGTTGTATGGTGAAACACGTACAGGAACTCTGTGCAGCAATAGTTTAATTAAATCTAGAATTGCCTTACTCTATTATTCTGCAGCAACTCAGTAAGATTGCTGCAACATCACTTTCTCCGCTGTAGCTGCTGCAAATGGAGGACCACAGCATTGTGATGGAAACTCCATCAGCTCCCTAGTTCCCCACGAAAGCTCAGGTGCGTCTTACTGTGGAGTTGCATCAGGCATTCCTTCCTCGGTGCTGGGCTGGTATCATGGAATATCTTATCTGTGTCTAAGGGACTCCCTGGAGACACGTGGTGAAGCTCCCACATATAAAGCACAGCAGGTATAGTGTGGACGTTCAACTCGGGCAGGAGAGGGCAGCCTTGTCAGCAACAACCACCCTCGAGAATGAGTTTTAAAGTGAAGTCAATTAACTCGGCAGAGATTGGGAATCAATGCTTGCTCACTCCTGGTACCTGATCTTGGATAGCCTAAAAGGTGGTGAATTAGTCACTGACTAGTAATGTGGCTTTCAACAGTTATATATAATCAGTATTCTAGGCTTCTGGATACTACTGCATTTATCCTAATCATAAAATGTATTAACACTTTGTCAAGGCATTTTAAACCAAAGTCCGGCACCAGGCCAAGTAAGGAGATAATAAGGCAGGTGACTGAAAATTCGGTCAGTGGACCATTTTAAAGGAAGCAATGAGGGAATTAAGAGCCAAGGGTCTTGGCTACCAATAGTTGGGGCAGTTAAAATGCAGGATGATCTAGAGGCAATAATTGTAGGAGTACAAAAATCCCAGAGGGTTGTAGGGCTGGAGAAAATTGCAGTGGTAGGGAGAAGCCAGAGAGGAATTCAAAAGTGAAAAAAATGTTAAAATTGAGATGTTGTCAAATCATGCTACCTGCACTAAGTTTCCACTCTCCAGCACCATCTTTACTATGACTTGAGTTTCTAATTTGGTCTTGCACTAATGTCTTGTTTTCTTGCACCATCTTTTCTTCGTTTTACTGCCATGCAGAATTTTATATCTACGCTATGTGTAATTTATGTTTTTGTTTGTTTGCGTGATGCTGCTGCAAGCAAGATTTTCATTTTACCTTTTTGTGTCAATGAACAACACTCAACTTGCCTTGATCAGAAGCTAGAGGTAGCCAGTGAATGAAGTGTGAATAGGGCAGCGTGAAGGGGACATGCAGCTGAGCTCAGACCTGTGGAGGTGGGAGGAGGTCAGCAGTTATGGGGCCAGAAGATTATGCTGACATGGGTGTGAGTACCCACAGTGAAGGGGCTAAGCCATGGGAAGGCAAGAGCTGGCAACCTAAATGGTAGAATATACAGATTCTCCTGCACTTTGAAGGAAGATCATTGTCCTTCATTCTCAGCAGATATCAGGCCTCCAAACCCCATGGAACACATCACAGAGAATTGCAGCAATTGCACAACCAAGAAAGAGACCAATTAACTGTCAGCCCTTTGGAAAGGCTTCACTCCCCAGTTAGTTCCGGGTTCTGCAAATTCCCCCCCTTGTTATTTATCCAATTCCCTTTGGAAATGCCCTGTTATATCTGCTTCTATCATCCTTTAAGGTGTAGCTTTCCAGTTCACAAGAACTCGTGCAGTAAGAAAATTCTCCTCATCACCCCCCTGGTATTTTGCCCATTCTGCCCTGACTGCAGACCCACACTATGGGCTTGACTTTTAATCACCATCTGAAGTGACACAGCAAGCCAGTCAGGTGCATCGTAATCACCACACTAAAGCAGAGAGAGAATAAAACCAGACCAAAATTGGTCAGCATTGTATCAGGCACTGAATTTGCACACAGCCAAGTTGACTCTACAAACATCTGGGGACTAGCGTCTATATTGGGGGAGTTGCCTCGCAGTCTAGTTAAGCAACAGTCTGACTTGGTTGAACTGAAGGAATCATCTTTATGTAAAATGGTGTTGTCAACTACACTGTTAAGTGATACCTGCTCACTGATGGAAGAAACTCTCAGGTCCAGACATCTTCACAGCCTTGGTCCAAATACGGATCAAGGAGCTGAGTTCCAGAGATGGTGGATGAGTAACAACCTTTGATATCAAGGCAGCAATTAATTGAGTGTGGCTCTATAACCCCTGGTAAAAAGGGATTAATGAACAACAAGGGGAAAGCACTTCAATTCTTGGAGTCATTTCTTGCACAAAAAAGGTTAGCTGTGATGTCGGAGATCAATCATCCTATCCCCAGGAGATCTCCGCCATTTACAACCTTCCTTCCCTTGTAAGATCACAAGTAGAGGTTTGCACAATGGTCAAAGTTCAGCAAATGAACCTGTCCATATCTGCATTACTGCAACATCATCCAGACGTAGGCTGATAAGTGATAAATAAGATTCATACCACATGCGTGCTGGGCAATGACTTGTTTCAACAAGGGAGAGTCTAACTACATACTTTTGATATTCAAAAGCATTACCATTTACAAGCCCTGCACCATCACCATCCTGAGGTCGCCACTGGCCACAAATCCAACCAGATCAGTCATCTACAAACACCAGTTACACGAGCATGTCAGAGACTGGATCCTCTGAAGTAACTCACTCCTGATACCCCCAAAATCTCTACCTGCAATATACAATTCAGGAGTGTGTTGGCATACTCTTAATTTGGTGGGATGAGTGCAGCTCCACAACTCTGAAGAAGCTCTTCAGAGCAAAATAGCCCATTTGATTGGCATCCCATCCAGCACCACAACTATTCATTCCCTCCTCTGCACACTGGCTGCAATTTGATAATCTGCAAAATGCACCTTTGCTACTCGTACAGCACCTCTCAAACCATGATCTCCACAGTCAAGAAGGTGAAATGTAGCAGATGCAGGTTCCTTTCCAAATTGCACACCATCCTGATTTGGAAATATCCTTCAATCAATCATCGTCACTGGGTCTAAATCCCACTGCACCATGGGGGTACCTTCACAGAGGCAATTAGTTGTTGTGGGAAATAATGATGCCCATACCCAAATAAAATCTTTAATCCATGTTCTCAGTTTATTGATCCTCCTGCCAGTATGAACCTTTTTTCCTCTGAGCAAACCCTTCATGATATTGAGCACATCTTTCCCAAACCTTCTTTGCTCTGAAGACAATCCCAGCTTCTCCAGCCTCCACACTGAGCTGAGGTTCATCATCTCCTCAACCAATCTGGTAAAGCCCCTGCATTCCCCCTTCCAAGGTCTTAACACCCATCCACCAAAAAATGTTGGGCACATTAGTCCAGTTCGGGTCAAAGCACGGTTAATGTGGTTGTGTACTGTTCTCTTATTTTTGTACTCTGTGCCTCTATAAATAAACCCATGGATCATTGTTATGTAGACTCCTTAAATCTGTCCTTCAAAGAGTATGTAGACACACTGTACCGTCTCTCTGTTTCCTGCATGCACTTCCATCATTTCACACTTGTCTGTGCTAAATTTCAATGTCTGTTCGTCTGCTCATTTCTCCAGTCTGCGTTAGACCTCCTGAAGTTTGTTACTATCTTTATCACCATTCATTACATTTCCTTTCATTGCACCCCCTGCTAACATTTAAATCTTGCGCTGTGTATCCAAGCCAGATCACAATCAGCTACCAACAAAAGCTGTGGTCCAAATTGCAACCAGCCGGGAACACCACAGTCATCTTCCCTTGGTCTGAGAAACAACCACTCACCACTATTCACTGCTTCATGCAACAAATATTCATCCGATTTATGAAGAATTAGCATTGCATGATAGAGCTTTTAAAAAACACAAAGACGGAACATTTTGTGTAACTCTGTGTTCAAATCTGTGGTAATTACAGAGCACGGAAATCTTCCTGCCCTCGTTTCTCCGCCCTCTCTCTACCAATCTTTATATAGACCCAGGCAAGCTTCTCCTGCCAAACATGAACATTTATGCCAAGTGTACAGTCTTACAATCAGAGTCACACCATTCGATAGTAGGTGTATCCAGAATATTGTCTCCCAGAATCAACTCCTACATCACATCCTACATTTCGAAAGATTTTTGGAACATCCTGAAGCATTGTGACAAGTACTATAAAAAAATATATTTTTAACACCTTTTACCAAAGGTCTGGAAATATTCCAGATTCAGGTCAATGTATGGTTTGTGTGGAATGAAAGAGTATGGATCAAAGGCAAGTGAATGGAATAAGGAATTCAGCTGTATTAGATAGAATGGCAGAACAGGATCAAGGGTCTGTGACCTCCTGTTGCCCATGGATACATATTTTGATTACTTTGCAGTGCCTTTGCTGAGGAATGAAATGTTTGGAAACACCATCTGCTTCCTCATCATGGGTAGCATGGACTGGATTCAGAATACGTCTGTCCTATTCCCTTGAAAGCTTAGAACACAGGCCCATTCACAGCTTCTCCAGGTTCAATTATACTGACAACAGAAAATCAACCAACTTGATCTGGTGCCACCTAACTTTGCACTGATTGATCCTATTTACTGGAAAATGACCAAATGGTGACGTTATAAAACATTAGGCATTAAGCATATAAAATACCAGCTAAAGGATTGATGCTACACTTTATCGTGTTTTTAGATCCTTGTAATTAAAACGAAAGATTTTTCTCTTCTGGGCTGCATGACAAGCCAATTTATTTTCAATGACCAAATCCATCACAGAAAGCTGAATGTTTGCTGCACCCACAGCATGGCTGGCCACTGTAAATTGCCCCTCGTGTGTAGGTGAGCAGCAGAATTTGGAAGAGCTGATGAGAATGTGGGCAGAATTAATAAAAAGGATTAATGTAGAATTTGTGTAACTGGGTTGTTGGTGATTAGCACAGACTGGCTGGGGCAAAGGATTTGTGTGTAAAATAAAACCAGAAAATACTGGTAATACTCACCTTCTCTGGCCACATCTATGGGAAGAGAAACAAAGCTAACATTTAAGGTCTTCAACGAAAGGTACTGAATGGTCTTTGACCTAAACCATTAACTCGGTTTCTGACCCACCATGTATTTCCAGCATCATAGAGAAGAATCACTCTAACCTTGCTTTCAATAAATGGCTGCAGTCAATTTGTGCGATCTCTGACCACGACATTGGGAACTATGATGTCTCCAGTATCAAAGCCCCCTCATACCTTGCATCAATACCAGTAAATGTGCGATGTTCAGACTAGCATCTGCTCAATATAGCGTGGTTCTCCTCACTTCCATGGGCCCAGATTTCTGAAGTGGATTAGAATGCACACATGATACTGCAGGGCTAGAGATCCAGCTTTTAGGCAGCTGTGTTAGAGTTTCCATAAAGTTCCCAATACGTCAGTCATTAATAAGTCCAATGGAAAATTCAGGAGAAATATACAGTATTTGGTCAGAGAGTGGAGTCATGGTTCCACCTTACAAGTGCAACTCATTCACAAAGAAAGTGGTTGAAGCAAGTAGCAAAAATGTGTTACGGCAGAAGTTTAATAGAAAGGACGAGAAGACCTACTGATGGGGTGGGATGGTAGTGTGAGGTGGGAGGAGTATGCTGTGCAGCATTAGCACTGCTCTCTGCACTATAAATTCCATGGGAAGATATCCAGTGCCATGGAGCCACATGCAAGTGGAATGATTGTGCAGGGTCAGGGGGAGGGGAATCAGCAACTGATGATTGCATGCTCAGTGACAATAGAGCAGGGAGTCTACCTCCTCAGGATACCCTAAGACTATTCCTGGTATGAAGTCCTCCTGAAATGCAGTCATTTTTGTTCTGAAGACACACAGTAACCAGTCTGTGCACAGTAAGTTGACACAGATATCATGACCCAATAGTCCAAATGATGAAAGAGAAGTAAATATTGACCAGACACCAGGGAGAACTCCCTACTTTAAAAAAAAAGGTCCACCTACACAGTGAAAGAGGTCCTCAGAACATCTCAGCTGAAAGACAGCACCTCGCTGGTACCATCTGGATTAGATTAGGTTGCCTAGTTCCAGAGCGTGGTCTTCCACAACTCCCGCCCCCTCCCCCCTCGACTCAGTAGACAAAGTGCTAACTAAAGAGCCCGACTGATGCAAAAATCTTCCAGTCACATTAGTATTGAATTATGAACAATCTGTTGCTCTGATCTAACAAACCATGAACAAATACAGGATTAGATATGCCAAAATGATTACATATAGATTTAGTGATAGTCATGGAAAATGACTTGCAATGGACTTCAGTCCAGCAGGTTTGATTGAAAAGTATCAACAAAGGAGTACATCAGTGGAAATGTACCAGTACCATCTGATTTCTAAAGATAGTCTCCTGATATTATTCACTTACAAGGAGCCAGAAGAATACACTCCAGTACATAAAAGTACAGTTAGGAAATCTTTAATTGGTTACCAGGGAAACCATATTCAGTACTATAATTAACTAGAACATCTTGTAACTGAAATAAATAAATTGTTTTTAATCAACTCACTCATTAATATTTTCTCCATGACAGTAAATAGCACCCATAATTCAGTATTTGTTAGAACTATTTGAAATGTAGACACATTCCTTTCCTTTCATGAAACAGTGGCTACTATTATCGAGTGTTGAATATAGGCTGGTGTTAAACATCAGCTCAGCACAATTGGTGAGGAATGTGTCTAAATTACAGCTGGTCTACGTCAGGATCCCCTCACTGGGCTGCAGAGGGAAAGTAAAAGGTGCAGAGAAAGCAGGTAGCAAGACAATTAATGTTCCCTCACATTTCTCTCTCCCTGTCTTTCTCTCACACACACACAGAAACACAATTCAAGCTTAATAGATAAACACCACACCTGTGCAATAGACCCTATGCTGCCAACAAGCAATCCCACAGGAAGCCAAGTGCTTAAATATAATTATACCGATAAAACAGTAAGCCTGATGGATAAAATGCGTCGGCTTTAGATCCTAATCTGTGAGGCAAGATCATTTATGAGAAAGCTGTTGCATTGGGAATAATCCATTTTCTATTAATGTCCATCTGATTCCTGCTCTTGATATAAAATGGAAGGACCAGAGGGACACCGATTTGTATGCACACTAATGGCAGTGAGGAAGAAGGTTCACTGTGATGAATATTGCTCATTATTGCTGAAGTGATGTAGTTTAAGGATTACATTTCCAACGGCAGATGTAATTGAAGGAAGTAGTTACATTTAGCATCTTTCCCATCTCAGAAAAGGCCACAGCACATTCTGTCTGTGACCTGGTGCAGTCACTGTGGTACTGTAGGAAACACAACATTTTATTTGTGTATATCATGCCCTCATAAACACCACTGTGTTTATGACCAGATTATGTGATGCGAGTGGTGTTACTTGAGGGGTTAGTACTGGTTAGGACAGGGAAGAGGCCTGAAACAACAACATTCTGACTACAAATGAACTAAGGCAACACATTTTGAACAATGCTTTGCTCCAAATGCCCTTTGTTGCTTCAGGCAGAATGACTTATACTGCAGTATCACAATTGCTAGTCTACAATTTTTAGTAAGAGAACTAATTATTAACCAGGTCCTAGGGTTTGTTGGTGGCTTACTGTTGTAGTTTTACATAACATCCCTCACTCCTTCCCAGCTCAGGAAGCTCAATGGGCGCGCAATAGCAATGGTGAAATTGCTGTTCATATATATGTCAAATATGGGGTTCCAATTAGTTCACCTTCTCTCATCCATATGATACAATGATGATAGAGTTGTTAATTAATCTCTGTCAACAAGTCCACAGCAGTCCCTATGGTAGAGACTAGAAAAATGATGTCTGCCGAATTTGCAAAGAGTGTAAAAGATCTAAAGCTCCCTCAGTACGGGCTCTGAGTCTCACATCAAGGGAGATGATGAACCCTCGGTTTGCGTGGGCATTACAGGTACCAAGCTGTTTCTGTACAGAGGCAGTGCCCTCTTTGAATCTTACGCTCAATTGGGTTGTAAGATCTGATAACTCCCGGGGTACATGACAACGCCGCTTGCTGTTGGGTGATGTCATCAACCACACACTGGATAATTTTAAACTCTGTCTCCAGACTCAGTAAACAAGTCAATAAGTGCATTGTGTCAATTGCTGAAGCGATGCAGTGCTTCGTGCAAAATATTACAAAAATTGCTTCCTTAAATTTCTCAACTTTGGTTTAAATATGTTTGCTATGATCATAATGATACCATAGGTTCCATGGCGAATCTCATCCTAAATCCACAGATTCTTTACATAAATTATATAAAACTTACCAAGACAAACATTGACTGCTGCTGAAAGATTATCATCTTAATGAGTGGTGCACTTCTATCCACTTGAAATATGTTGGCCATTCCCAGGTGCAGGAGTATGCGCTGAGGGATGCATTCAAGTCTATTGGAGCTGTGTCAAAGACTCGGGGGGGGGGGGTCTTCAGTATAGGATTGTCACACCACAGCACACAGACAGAATGGCTGGGACTGAAAAATACTAACATGCTGTAAATATTGTAAACTTATATAATGGAATTGGAATAGTACTGTCATAAGTACCAAGATACAGCAAAAAACTGCCATCTGGGCAAATCATACCATTCATAAATACATCAAAGAGAGAAAAAACACAATGCAGAATATATTGTTACAGGTACAGAGAAAGTGCAGATAAAAAAAAGTGCAAGGGCTGCAACCAGGTAGATTGGGAGATCAATAATTTATCCTTAGCATATGAGAGGTCTGTTTAAGAGTCTGAGAACAGTAGGGAGGGACCTGTTCTTGAACCGGGTGATACGTGGTTTCAGACTTTGTATGTTCTGCCCAACGGGAAAGGGGAGAAGAGAAAATGGCCGGGGTGTGCTGATAATGATATACTTAGCACAGAGAAAGATGACAATGTTACATTCCGTTAGTATAACTATAATTTATGAATAAAATATGTTTTTGGAGGAAAATCATGTTAAAATAAAGCAGAACATTTACAACTACTATTATGTTTTCACTGAACAGTAGACAAATCCACGATGTAACTCAGTTGTCAGCACTCTTCCCTCTGGATTAGTCACCTGTGGATCGTTCCACTCTGAGAACTCTCTAAGGTGGATGTAAAAGATGGTATGAGCATTGTTTTGAAGAAACACTGTGAGACCCTTCTTCCTTATAGTTTAAGTGGTTTTAATTTGCTTCATTGCATCAGTGACTATTTCTGAACTGTAAATTGCTTTGGCAAATCCCGAGATTCTCAACTAGTGGATTTCTAGATTGGGTCCCGAGGAAATGATCCATGAGGAATTGCACAGCTCTAGTTCTTTCTAAATGAAATCCTCCAGTGAATTTCTTGAATAATTATTTTGAAGTATTGAAGAATTCTTGATATGATATTGCAGAATATCTCTCAATGTGTTCACGTCTTCAAATCTCCAGCGTCAAGTGGACAATAAAGTCGTAGACTCCTCGTTGTACCACATCCACGCTGATCTTTTGCCCATCTACATTAATCCCATTTGCCTGCATTAGGTCCATATCTTTCGATGCTTTGCCTATCCAAAAGGTTCAGAAATGTTGTAATTTCCATTACTTCCTCTCTCAGTAAGCTATCAGCCCACTTTCTGCATAAAAGAAAGATCCCATCAAATCCCTCTAAAAACTACTCAATCTCACTCTAATCCTGTTGCCTTTTGTTCTAGAAACCTTGACCATGGGATAATGTTTCTGACTATTTACCCTATCTATGCCTCTTAGAATTTATATAGCTCTCACAAGTCTTTCTATTTTTCTCAGCTTCCTTCACTTGGGGAAAATAGGCCCAGCCTATCCAATCTGTCCCCATAACTAAAGTCTTCCAATCCAGGCAACATCCTGTTAAATCTCCTCTGCACTATCTTCCCTCATACAGTGTGGTGACCAGAACTGCACACAATACTTCAGGATTCTGTAAAGTTGCAACATAATGACCCAACCGATATATCCGATGCCCCTTGACCTATGAAAGCAAGCATGTCATAAGCCTTCTTCACCAGCCTATTTACCTGTGTTGCCACTTCCAAGGAAAGTTTATGGCCTTAGACCCAAAGGTCTCTAAGTTCTAGGGGTGCCAACTAAATCACTCCCAACTAAGGGACAAGGTGACATCACCGCCCCCACGCCCCACGTGACCTCACCCAGCCAGTGCCCACATTCTCCCGCTCCACCAATGGTGGCCGCCCGGGCCTGGAGGCGGGTTGCTATGCAACCTCCGTTAGGCGGCACTCGGGCCTCCGGGCCTACACTGTCCGGACCTACACTGTCCGGACCCACACTGTCCGGAACTACACTGTCTGGACCTACAGCGTCCGGGCCTACAGCGGCTCTCGGGCCTAATAAGGGACAAGGGAGGTCCCATACGGGACAAACCAATTTAGCCCAAAGTACGGGATGTCCCAGTAAATACGGGACAGTTGGCAACCCTACTCAGAAGGAATGTTCCTTTTTCAATTTCTTTTAGATATCAAGGGAGCATGGTGAGTTAAGACTGAAGGTCAGTTATGGAACAGGGGATCAGCATTGAAGGGTCAAATGGCCATCTCCTGCTCCTGTTTCTTATATAGACTCTTCCACAAACCGCTATTAGATCACAGTAACAGTTGTAATTTATTGGTATCTCACAGATATCGGCCACTACAGGTGAGTAAACATGACCTGGGACTTCTGCCAGGAATGTGGCAATCCTTTAATCATTCATGAATTGCTCCTTCAGAACATGAAGCGTACCGTTTTGTGATCTAAACATTGTTCATCCTGAACAATGCTATCTGCAAAAAGCTCTTTCAGACTTTCCATTTCCAGTGTGAATCAGAGCCTCACAATATTGACTGGATTCTCCAAAGAAGAATCAGCTTCAGTCTTCTGCAAACTCTTGCTCACATGTCCCAGTCAGTATGTTCTTTCCCATTTCATTGCACTCCAAAGACGTACAGGTATGTAGGTTAATTGGCTGGGTAAATGTAAAAATTGTCCCTAGTGGGTGTAGGATAGTGTTAATGTACGGGGATCGCTGGGCGGCACGGACTTGGAGGGCCGAAAAGGCCTGTTTCCGGCTGTATATATATGATATGATGATATGATATGATGATATTGAAGAAAGAATTATATTATTGATGGGGATTTCTCTAACGGCATAAATACACTTATGGATATATACAATGGTGAAAAGAAAAGATGACAAAATGTGAACTAAAGCTCTTTCAAGCTGTGCTATTTCTGAGAATTAGCATTTGGAAACTTCAAACTTGGTGAGAATTATTCCTTTTAGAGGACTCAGATATATTCAAGGACATTGTGGGAAACCAGAGAGGAAATTGTGGGAGCCCTGGTTGAAATTTATGACTCATCTTTAAATACAGGAGAGATCTTTAAATACAGGAAGACTGGAGGTTGGCAAATGTTGTGCCTCTTTTCAAGAAGGGCTGCAGGAAACTGTTGGGAACTATAGGCCGGTGAGCTTACATCTGTAGTTGAAAAGTTACTAGAGAGTATTCTGAGGGATAGGATATACAGGCATTTAGATGGACAAGGGCTGATTAGGGAGAGTCAGCATGGTTTTGTACATGTGAGGTCGTGTCACACAAATCTGATTGAGTTTTTTGATGACGAGATCAAAAAGGTCGATGAGGGCAGAAGTGTAGATTATGTATATATGGACTTCAGTAAAGTATTTGACAAGGTTCCTCATGGTAGGCTGCTCTGGAAGGTTAGATCGCATGGGATCCAAGGAGAGATAGATGAATGGAAAGAAAATTGGCTTCACGGAAGGAAGCAGCGAGTGAAGGTGGAAGGTTGCTTCTCGGACTGGAAGCCTATGACTAGTGGTGTGCCTCAGGGTTCAGTGGTGGGCTCGTTACTGTTTGTCATCTATATCAATGATTTGGATCATTGTTGAGAACATACACGGCAAGATTAGCAAGTTCGCAGATGATACAAAAGTGGGTGGTTTTGCAGATAGTGAAGATTAGTTGTGAAAAATTGCAGCAGGATCTTGATCGATTAGCCAATTGGGCTGAGGAATGGTTGAGAATTTCATGCAGAGAAATGTGAGGTGTTGCATTTTGGGAAGTCTAACATGGGCAGGACCTACACAGTGAATGGTAGAACTCTGGGTAGTGTTGTAGCGTAGAGGGATCTAGGAGTGCAGGTGTATGGTTCCTTGAGGGTGGAGTCACAGGTAGAATGGGTGGTCAAAAGGCTTTTGGCACATTGGCCTTCATCGGCCAGGGTATTGAGCATAGAAGTTGGGAGGTCATGTTGCAGTTGTATAAGACGTTGGTGAGGCCGCATTTAGAGTATTGTGTTCAGTTCTGGACACCGTGTTATAGGAAAGATGTTGTCAAGCTGGAAAGGGTGCAGAGAAGATTTACAAGGATGTTGCCAGGACTGGAGGGTCTGAGCTATAGGCAGAGGTTGAGTAGGTTGGGACTCTATTCCTTGGAGCGCAGGGGGATAAGTGGTGATCTCATAGAGATGTATAAGATCGAGAGGAATAGATCGGGTAGATGTACAGAGTCTCTTGCCCAGAGTAGGTGAATCGAGAAACAGAAGACATAGGTTTAAGGTGAAGGGGAAAAGATTTAATAGGAATCTGAGGGGTAACCTTTTCACACAAAGCGTGGCGGATGTTTGGAACAAACGGCCAGAGGAGGTGGTTGAGGCAGGGACTATCCCATCATTTAAGAAACAGGTAGACAGGTACATGGATAGGACAGGTTTGGAAGGATATGGACCAAGTGTGGGCAGGTGGGACATGTTGGCCGGTGCGGGCAAGATGGGCCGAAGGGTTTGTTTCCACACTGTATCACCCTATGATTCTATGAATCTATGACTAAAAGCAGGGATGTCTCCCAAGATCAGTTATCTGCTATTAACCTCTTCTGCAATTGTTTGAGATCTCCACACTCTTGTGGACTCCCATTCATTCCTGAATTTAATCATTCTGCCACTGCTGGTCTTGCTTATCTTGTGGCTTCGTTATCCTGAGCTCTGAAATTCTCTTCCTAGATTCTTTCACCTCTAGACTTCTGTAAGGTGCAAGTCTATCTCATCACATCACATCTCATCACATTTTCAAATTTCTCCAGATGTGGGTCTGTGTCAGATAATGTTCATGAAAAGTGTTTTGGACTTTTTCCTTGTGTTGTACAAATGCCTGGTGTTGTTGTTACTGACTAGTAGCCCAACAACCAGAGAGTGGCGTTGCCAATAGTGATGCACCAAAAGTTCAGCTGATGACTGTGCAGGCCAATATGTGCCACTGTCCATCCACTAACTCCTGGGGGAGAAGCAAGTTCTCCAATTGACATCCCTGACAATTTAAGGACAATTTAACATGTGGTACAAAGATAGAAATGGAATGGAGATCTAGACAGACCTCTGCTCCCATTCTCCATTGTTCTACCTTACTAAAATAACGTCAAATATTTGCGTTAGCAATGCGTTAAAAATAATGATATCTTTGTTCCTCTTCTACTCTTGGTTTTAATATAATATCCCTCAAGAACACAAATCGATAGTGGCTGGAGTAGGCCACCTGGCCTTTCAACACCTCGTTTGTGCCAGTGCCCCATAGTGCTCAATTCCCTGATCTTTAAAAAAACTATCTACCTTCTCTTTAAATGCCTTCAGAACTCTAAACTCCACGACTCTCTACTTGTGAATTCCAGACATTCGCCACTCCCTTAGACAAAAATCATTGCACATCTCAGACATATATCGTACAGCTTTAATCCCTTCATCAAGACTTTCCCTGTGGCATCTACTTTCTCCTACCCCTTAGGATCTTAAATGTTCCAATAAAATCACCTCTCATTCTCCTAATTTTCAAAGAATAATTTTGTGAGTAGAAAACTCTCTGATTCCAGAAATCACCTTTGTGAATCTCTTCTAGATCACCGCTGGAACATTCTTTCTTTACATAAGGGGATCAAAACTCTCCACAGGATTATCAGTGCAGCCTCACCAATATCTTGTACAATTGAAAGAATATTTTTTCTATTTTTAATTTCTAGCAAAAAAAGGCTAATGTCTGATTTTAGATTAACTCTTCTTTCCATCCTCCTACTTGTACCAGGTAAAATTCCCACTATTATCCCCATCAATTAGGCCATTGTCTGCAATAAGGATTTTCTAAAAGCTAAATACAGTTCAATCCCCAGTGCAAAAATCGTGCATCATGCTTTCTCATACATCTCTTAATCTAGCTTTTTCCAATTAAGGCTATATACTGAATGGTGTTTGTTCAGTTCATCAGTACAGCACTAATCTTCCTTTGCAGTGAATGGGTAAATTCATACAATGCCAACTCTCTTTCTCTCTCTCTCTTTGGCTTTATATGATACTACGTTCGTGTGGGAGGATCCTGCAGTATTGTATGCTAGGTATCTGATTATTACAGTGTGATGTCTAAAATTCCGTAGGTGTTATCCTTCTGTGACAGGAATGAGTTTTATTGAAGACTGAGGGCTGGGACGTGGAACCCTTTACTCCATTCACTCCATTAGACGGGAAGAGAACCAGTTAAGAGGAGAATGGTGTTTCGTGAATATTTAGGCACCAATAACCATTAAAACGGCTGTTTAACAATCCCTGCATGAATACTGCATTTCCCTGAGCAATGCCCTTGAAAGTTTTAATGTCAATTGGTAAAAAATTGTGAGCAAAACACGAAGTGCTGGAGGAACTCAATGCGTCAGGCAGCATCTCATAACTGGATTGGAAACGTTACATCTATTTCAAATACTTACCTCTCAGAGAAAACAATCTCCACATTCCTTTTGAGCGGCTCCAAAACAGTAAAGAGCAACAAATCAGCTTTTTAATTATGTATTTACGGTTGTAGTGTAGGAAACCAAATAGCTAATTTGATCACAGCGAACGCTTCTGCATAATAGTCAAATAATCTGCTCATTCTTCCTAAACTGCGCAAGGGATAATTTTTGGCCAGGGCACTAAATCTAATTTACCAGGTGGGACACTCTCAGAACTGCCCCTCAGTCAGTGCGGGGCACACTCAAAGCTTCCTGGCTTTCGATGATCAATTATAGTGAAACTTAACTCCTTTGAGTGCTTCTTATGATTTGCCATGGACTTGGTTTTCTCTCTTTGATTGTTACTGTGATGATTACATACAGTTGGTGCTAATTTTTAATCCCTGTAATATCAAAAAATGCAGGGGCAATAACGAAACTGAGTACTTGCGGTTTTTTTAATGGCGCTGATTAATTGTGTGGTCATTTATTAATTATAAAACATCTGGTGAAGAAGTCAGGGACAAGGGGATATATGGAGGAGTCAGGAATCCTTGGTCACATGATGAAGGGCCTGCTGACTTTTCAATTGGCAATGGAAGGATGGAATTTGGTGATAATGATGAAAGCATTGGGGTGATTGGCCGTGGGCAGCAATGTGATGAAACTTCCTTGAGTACATTCTATGTGAGAGGTTGGTCTGAGATAATTGAGATGTTTTATCCTTTGTTTCACACAGTATTATTTCACAATTAACTTTGGCCATGATGCTCAGAAAGCCCTGGAGCTGAGGACAGAGGACATGAAGGATTGTGATGACTGGGTGACAGCAATTGGCCATGCAAGGTAGGTGATGGATCAACGTTCCAGCTCACCGGGCCAGCCTACCGCCTCCCTGAGCCCACCCTGCCGCTCCTGTCAACATTTGCATCCAACTCTCACACGTTCTCAATCGCCCATCACCTGTTTGCTCGCTGACCTAAATCGGCTCCTCGCTCCGCAAATCGTTTGCAAATCCCTCCACGGTTTCATCCCCCCCTCTATATAATCACCTTAAGCAAATATGATAGTGGCGTTAAAGAGGCTTTTAGATAGGAACAGGACACAGTGGCTTAGCTAGTAAAGCTGCTGCCTCACAGTGCCAGAGACCCAGCTTTGATTATGACCTCGGGTGCTGTCTGTGTGGAGTTTGCAAAATCTCCCTGTGACCGCATGTTTTTCCTCAGGTATGTAGGTTAATTGGCCTCCATATCTGCCTCTGTAAAATTGCCCCTTGTGTGTAGGGAGTGGATGAGAAAGTGGGATAACATAGAAATAGTGTGAACGGGTGACTGATGGTCGCCGTAGACGGTGGACCGAAGGGCCTGTTTCTTTACTGTATCTCTAAATTAATGAATAAGCAGGCAATAGAGGGATATGGACCAGGTGCAGGCAGAAGGGATTAGATTCATTTGGCTTCATGTTTGACGCAAACATCGTTGGCCAAAGAGCCTGTTCCTGTGTTGATTGGTAATTCTCTAAAATCTCTGCACCTCTCCACTTCCAGACTCATAATCATCTCCAATTTCCAATGCTCCACTCTTGGTGAATGTGTATTTAGCTGCTCAGACCTGTTCTTCTGGAATTCCCTCCTTTAATTTCTCTTACTCTCCACCTTAAATTCTCTTCCTCAAACCTCTGACTTTGTCTGAGCTTTGGCCTCTCACCCTAATGTTTCCTTACATGGCACGGTGTCTGATTTTGTTTGGTGATGCTTAAGCAAAATATGCTGGCAATATTATAGGTAGAAACATAGAAACATAGAAACATAGAAACATAGAAAATAGGTGCAGGAGTAGGCCATTCGGCCCTTCGAGCCTGCACCGCCATTCAATATGATCATGGCTGATCAACCAACTCAGTATCCCGTACCTGCCTTCTCTCCATACCCCCTGATCCCTTTAGCCACAAGGGCCACATCTAACTCCCTCTTGAATATAGCCAATGAACTGGCCTCAACTACCTTCTGTGGCAGAGAATTCCACAGATTCACCACTCTCTGTGTGAAAAAAAACATTCTCATCTCGGTCCTAAAAGACTTCCCCCTTATCCTTAAACTGTGACCCCTTGTCGGGATCCCTCTAAAAGTGCATCACTCCCTAAATACTGCCCCTCCCACAGTGCGGCACTCCCCCCGTATTGCCTTGCCACAGATCAGTACTCTGCCAGTACAGCACTGCCTCAGTACTTGCCCACAGACTGCCACCTTTTCTAAAATTCTCTGGAGTTAACTTGCCCATCCTATTTGTTTTGCATGCTTTTGCTAAAGTCTAGTAATTGGTATCAAATGTGCTTTTCTTATTACACCTCCTTGTTGCCTTCTCAAAATATTTCAATGTATCACTTTCCTTAAATCACACAATCTGCAGAGTCTGCTGGTTCAAGTGGTATCTAATTTTCAGATTCGATCTCTGCATGTACCACTAATGGAGAGGTGAAAGACATCCAGAAAATCCCAGTCTTCAGACAGACAAAGATAGCAACTGAATTGTTTCCAGAATCATTGATTTTAAGCAGTGGTTGTACAAATAGGTCCTCTGAGTGTCAGTTCTTATGATAATACTTGAGCTTGATATTAATTGACACAAAATGCACCATTGGGAGCGATTCCAGGTTAGTAATTTGAGTGAAAGGCTGCAGATTGTGTCAGAAGGTGGCTCGGCATCAATCACACTCAAGAGGCTGTGAATGGATTTCCTGTTGTCCTAACAAGACATTATTCTGCTGTTAAGGCAGAGATGCTTAATCTGCCTCAGAAACATAGTTAAAGACATAAGGAATTGCAGATGCTGGTTTACAAAAAACACAAAGTGCAGGACCCTTCAGGGTTCCGACCCAGAACTTCACTTATCCATGTCCTCCAGAGCTGCTGCCTGACCCACTGAATCATTTCTTAACTTTGTGTTGCAGAAAAATATTTTATGGCTCCAATATAAGAGCAACATTAGACATGATGGGAGAGTTGCACATTTGGAGGATCATAGAGTTATGCAGCATGGACGCCGGTCCTTTGGGCCAACTCATCCATGCCGACCAAGATGCCCCATCTAAGCTAGTCCGTTTTGCCCACATTTGGCCCATATCCCTCTAAACCTTTCCTATCCATGTACCTGTCCAAATGTCTTTTAAATGTGATTGTATGGCGAGTCTGGAGGCTCGTTCTTTGTTGAAGAAGTTTATTGCGACAGCAATATTCGATCACAAAGTTTACATAACGAGATTACAGACAACCATTAAAACTAACTGTTCACTTCGAAGGAGTCTCTCAACTCACTCCTTTGGGCGCCAAAACCGCACGTGACGACGCTGTCCAATCAGCGGTCTCACTCCCTGGACCAATCCTTACGGTCGCACCCATACGTGACCTTGCTGGCCAATCTGAGGGTTCGACACCTAGGACCACTCTCTATGGTCGCTACAATTGTACCTGCATCAACAACTTGCTCTGGCAGATCATCCCATTTGCTCACCGCGCTTTATGTGGTGGACAAGTGATGACCAAGGTTCTTATTAAATCTTTCTCCTCTCACTTTAGCCTATGTCCTCCAACTCTTGATTCCACTACCCAAGGAAAATAGATATTGAACATTAACTCCATCCATTCCCTTCATGATCTTGTACACCTCAATAAGATCACCCCTCAGCCTTCTGCACTCCAAGGAATGAAGTCTAGCTTGTCCTACCATTCCCAATATGCAGTCCCTCAAGTCCTGGCAACACCTGCGTGAATGTTCTCTGCATACTACAAATCAGTGAGTTTTGTTTTCCATTGTCCAGCACTACTGAGCCTCCTCGCATATTGTCTGGATTTGTTGCAGCCAACAATAGGGATTGATCACTGTGTGATTACCCAACTACTCCATTATCATATCATATCATATATATACAGCCGGAAACAGGCCTTTTCGGCCCACCAAGTCCGTGCCGCCCAACGATCCCCGTACACTAACACTATCCTACACCCACTAGGGACAATTTTTACATTTACCCAGCCAATTAACCTACATACCTGTACGTCTTTGGAGTGTGGGAGGAAACCGAAGATCTCGGAGGAAACCCACGCAGGTCACGGGGAGAACGTACAAACTCCTTACAGTGCAGCACCCGTAGTCAGGATCGAACCTGAGTCTCCGGCGCTGCATTCGCTGTAAAGCAGCAACTCTACCGCTGCGCTACCGTGCCGCCCGATTATTGTTGCATCAAGTCACTCTCAGCGTAGATTAGCTAACAGAGGGAGATTATACAGTCCATCATGTCTGTACAAACTCTCAAAAGAAACTACCAAATAATCCCTGCAGAACACCTTGTGCCCAGCAAGTTTTTGCTTTGTATAACTATTTCCCTTTAGGTTATTTTAAAACTGTTTCCTTTCAGGAAAAGCAGTCTAGCCAGAGATAGACATTGACCCCTTTAATAAGAGGACATTTATGTAGCATCATATAACAACCAAGATAGAAAAGTAAAATGATTCAAGAAAGGCGGCCATTCAGCCCATTGTTCCCATGCTAGTTCGTTGGAAGAGTGTCCATCTCGGCTGATAAACGAGAATAAGATGAACTTTGGGTTTTTCTCATATAGCGGTTCCCAGGCTGTTTGAGGCCAACAACTACCTTCCAGGCAGGGTACGAACAACTAGGCATAAATGTGTAGAGCAACACATCACCTCATTACAACACTGCCATCCTCACCCTCTCATATAATTTACACCCGATGGCTACATTTTGAGATCCTCTCAGGCTAGCAATAAAATCCACACAAATATTAAATGTGCTCATTATAAACCACATACAGGCAGTATAGGCACTTTAACGGTCCATATGCTGCAGTCATCTTACCACCTGTCGGATTGCTCTTGCTGATTCTCAAAAAAATGTCTTTATTATTTTCTTCCTCCTCCTCTCCTGTGGGTCTCGCTGTAAGCCCCACGGCTACCCTTCCAATAACTCTCCCAGTCAGAGTGGAAAGAAAGCTGTTATCTTTATGTGGTTCTGAGCCTATGTGTGCCTCATATAAATGATCACACCAGCGTGATCGACTTTTAAGGGCCGAATGGCCTACTCCTGCACCTATTTTCTATGTTTAACTGAACTGGCCAAGCAAGCTGAAGAAAGACGGCAATGCCCACAACTCCAAAACAGAGTTCTTTTTTAAAAAGTCATTTGAATTGTGGTTACTTTTTCAACATGTTTCTGTAATCACGTGACACACAGTAAGGATGAAGGTTTGCAAGTGAGATGGAGGTTTGATTGATATACAGGGTAAAATTTATTCCTTAAGGTCAGTGTCACGATCTTCTTCTGGAATGTACTTTATTTGCCTGAGTGGCCAATTATTGTGACAAACAAAGTCCAGAAAGGCTTTTAGTAACCATAGTAACCAAAGGCCATCAAGGACAGGCCCTGACAGTGGGCCTGCCATGGTTTCATAAGCAAGTCAAGAGCCTTGCTGACTAAACTATTCAGATCCTTACACGGCTGGAGTGTGATTTTTTGTGACATTTTGTTATGTTTATAAAGAGACTGTGTTTGACGTTGAACAATTGAAGCAAGGATTGAAAAGATTTCAATGAAGTACTTGGGGCAAAAGATTTCAACTGTTTATTTTGTGCTGTTAGATCCAATGCCCAAAAATAACTTAATGGACCCAGGTGTTTCTCAGCCTCAAGAAACCTGGTGCCCTGGGTGAATTAGCGCTGCAACCATAACTGGAATGCTAAGAGCTGGAGCAGGAGGAGGCCATTCATCCATTAAGTCTGTTCTACCATTCAACAAAATGACAGTTGATCCTGTGTATCCTGCACTTTCCTGCCCTATCCCCATTTTCAATATTTCCCCGAGTCTATTGAATCTTAACATCCTTGAATCTACAATCCTTGAATGGTTGAGCAGACACAGACCCAAATAACCTATTCTATTCCTCATAATAGTGGGCTCCACCCTTGCTTCTGAGGTGAAGATTGCATGCTCATGCTCCATGTTCATATATAGAACTCTAGGCTGATTTTCCAGTGTGCAACTGGGAAGGTACCATTATTTTGACATATTATCTGCCCTTTCAAATGCCTGTGAAAAATCCCATGCTGCTATTTCAATATGTATTCTTAAATTATTAACGGTGATTAACTGGACCTAATTCCTTGAAAAAGAAAAGACTGTGCAAAAGGAAGTAGTGTAGGAAAATAACTGCAGATGCTGGTACAAATCGAAGGTATCACAAAATGCTGGAGGTTTCGAAGGTATCACAAAATGCTGGAGTAACTCAGCAGGTCAGGCAGCTTCTCAGGAGATGCTGCCTGACCTGCTGAGTTACTCCAGCATTTTTGTGCAAAAGGAAGTACATGAGTGCAAAAACACAATAAGATTTAAAAAGTTGATGGCTGTCGAAGAGTGGTCCATAGTGCTCTGTTGCCGAGGTAGGATTAGGGTTTGGGTAAGTTCGAAAAGTTGTCAATTGTAGGAAAATATCTGTTCCTGAACCTGGTAGTGTGCGACCTCAGGTTTCTGTACCTCCTACCTCATGTAGTTGCGTTTGATGGTGAGGAGGTCCGTGCCTGGGATAGAT
Organism: Rhinoraja longicauda; assembly: GCF_053455715.1. Classification (NCBI taxonomy): domain Eukaryota; kingdom Metazoa; phylum Chordata; class Chondrichthyes; order Rajiformes; family Arhynchobatidae; genus Rhinoraja; species Rhinoraja longicauda. Next base: position 15,578,631 of record NC_135985.1, read on the forward strand.
TCACTGCATCACTCTCTGCAGACCTGTGACAACCTGGTATGGGCAGCAAATATAAACTAGACCCTTTCCAATGGCCCAATGCAGTGCCAGGAACAGCATCTTGCATTTAGTGATGCTGTCAACCTTTGGTGGAGACCTCATGTTTCTGATGAGATCCCTGCGTGCCAGGAAGAATTAGTGGGCAGCAGGCATAATTACTGGTCTTGCATTGGAAATAAGTATCTCAATTCTAGTTCCTTTAAGAAGATTTAACTCATTTTTCTACTATTTGATGATAGTTTGCTCCATCAGCACTAACTTCTGATTCACCATCACTGGAATTTTACAGGCTGAAGTTGAGATCTGGGCTTACAGAGAGAGACTGACTGCTGGGATTAGTCAATAATTCTGTTATGTGAGGATCAGGTACACCTTATCAATGGACAATAGTCATCTCATCCAAAAATCTCTTTGCCTTTCCCTACATTCCATTTGTTCACAATTGCATTTTTGAACAGTTACAGGAACCTTGCAACAGAACACGAGTCCCTGATGCAGAAATACCTCCACCTTCTGCAGATTGTAGAGACTGAGAAAACAGTCGCAAAACGATTGCGGCAGCAAATTGAGGATCAAGAGATTGAAGTTGAGCGACTGAAGGCTGAGGTAGGAAACGATGAAGACTGGGTTGTGCTGACTGGCATGAGGGATGTCACCTCTGGAGGATTATTCTGGGTTACAAATCAAGGAAAAGGGTAGAAGTGGAGAAGGTGCGATTCTTACTGAATTCGGGAATTATTTCACTCCCAATTACACTGCAGAGAATCCTGTTGGAAGCTGTGTCACTGGGAATATTGTATGGAAATACTTGTGACTCGTGTTTGTGAGCCCATGGCTGAGTGCCTCCAGTAGTAATGGATCAGGTCATTGAATTCACTTTGCTTTCTTTCTCATTTTTTTAAACAGATTGCTTCACTGCTCAAAAACAATGACCGCATCCAACTAACCCAGCCAGTGACGCAGAACGATGAAGATGTTGATATAAGGAAAATCAAGAAGGTAAGACAGATATACACTCAGATACACTGAGGTATCCTGCAGCAAGACATTTTTTATTTTATTGCTACTCCATCCCACATAACATATTCTTCTTAACCACATAATCTGCCTGACCTTCAGGGATCTGTAGACATAAGCTCCAAGATTTCTTTGCTCCTCAGGTGTCCCCTATTTATTACACATTTTCTTGCCTTGTTTGCCCTCCACAATATATATTGCTTCACACATTTCCAAACTGGATTCCATTTGTCACTTTCCAGCCCTTCTAAGGAGTTCATTGATATGTAACTTTCTTCCTTGCTGTTGATTGTCTGGTCAACTTTGGTTTCACCTGTAAATTCTTAACTCTGGCACCTACCCTCCAAGTTAAAGTCATTGCTGTATCCAATAGGTCCAAAGCTTCCTGCGAGGATGGCTGTGCAGAAGGAAGTGGAAGACCATTATTCAGGACTACATCCGCTCCCCACATGCTGAGAGCATGAGGAAGAGGAACCAGGTTGTGTTCAGTATGTTGGAGGCTGAGGCTGAGTATGTCCAGCAGCTCCATATCCTTGTGAACTGCTTCCTCCGACCACTCCGCATGGCAGCCAGCTCCAAGAAGCCTCCGATCACCCATGATGATGTTAGCAGCATATTCCTAAACAGGTATCCAGCAAGAGACTCTAATAACATAGTAATTAGGATGCTGGACCAGCAATCATGAGGTTGAGTTCCTATCCCATGCTGGCAGGCGGGTAATTTAAATTTAGGTAATGAAATAAATCTGGAATTATTGTATTGATGGCCAGGTGGATTATGATAAAAACTCATTTGGATCACTAATGTTCAGGGAAGGAAACCTTTGACCTTTACCCATTGTGACCTGTATGCGACTCTGGATTCACTGCAATATTCCCCCTGAAAAGGCTCTGAAAGACAGTTAGTTACACCAAAGCTTCATGACTGGTTCCAGCTTTCCACCAGGTTCCTAAACTGTGAAGAGCAAATGCAACCTTCCACTGTGAAAGATTTCCAAAAAAAAGTCATTTTTAGAATTTCATACATACCTATCACCATTGAGTTGTCTATAACTTGGAAGGATGTGATCAGAAATGATTAGCAGGATTTTACCAAGCTTGAGGATTGAGAAATGTGGGTTTAGTTCCCTGATTTTATTATATAACCAATTAGAGGGATTTGAGATATTATGCAAAATTACGATCATATTGATGAAAGAAATGAATAAATGCTGGATGACTACAGAGAGAAGGTCTGTAAATACACATTCCATTCTCTTTCTTTATACTTATCTTGTTCTCTTTTCCAGTGAAACAATTATGTTTTTGCACCAAATATTTTACCAGGGACTAAAAGCTCGAGTCTCCAGCTGGCCGACACTAGTATTAGGTAGGTATTGTGAGTACTTATATCATGAGGATCCCCACTGGTAACTCAGGTGTTGGGTTCCTTTGTGCAGATGTGAAAATTATAGTGTTCAATCCGCAATATGTTCTGCTCTTAAGATGGAGCTATGCCTCCTTAACAGAACAGGATTAGCTTCTTGTGAAGTAAACAAAGCACAGTTCAATCAGAGTTCAGTTGCTCCTCTAGTTTAATTCCTCATCCAGAGTGAAAGATCTGGTTGTTTAAAAGGAATGTGATCAATTGGTGAAAAGGCTGACTGTCAGTATAAAATCAAAGAGCAAAAGACGAGCTGGCAGAAAACTCAGCAGGTCAAGCAGCATCTGTGGGGCAAAGGAATTGTCAAAGTTTCTGTTCGAGACCCTACATCAGGATTCCTTTCCTCACACAGATGCTGCTTGACCAGCTGAGTACCTCCAGCAGTCTGCTTTTTTTTTGCAGATTTCAACATCTACAGTCATTTGAGAGTGATCAGCCATGATCGCATTGAATGGCGGTGCTGGCTCGAAGGGCTGAATGGCCTACTCCTGCACCTATTGTCTATTGTCTATTGTCTAAAAAAAAAGAAGAATCCACTTAACAGAATGTTTTTACAACAGAAAAGGTCCAGTTAGTAGAATTCCATAAAATGTTAAATTGGGCCTTCTCCCATTTATTACATATAAAGCAATTCAGATTATTTTTGGAATTCGATTAATCTACAATTTTGGCAAATGTCAATTAAAAGACTTTAAATCTAAGTGCAGAGGAAGAAAGTACAATTTTAAATGTTGTTCAATGTTCACACAAGAGTCCAAAGGTATCATTGTGTAAAAAGCCCACAAATAAAAATATCTACCATCTTTGTTTTAGTATCAAGGAAAAGATAATGCAAATGTGAAGAGGTAACATTGAGTGTTTACCATATTAAGCCACATTGGAAATGCTGTTTTTCAGATTTAGGCACCAAGTATAGAAAGGATGTGTAAATGTAAATCCCTGGGATGTTACCAACAGTTATTGGGATACATGTGCAATACAGGGTATTCAATAAAAGTGGGTACATTTAGAGAACGGTCGGACCTTTAAGATCACCATATTACTGCCGTCATTTCAATTAAAATCAGACAATGCTGGAAAATCTCAGCAGGTCAGGCGCATCCGTGGAAAGAGAAACAAATAATGCTTTAGGTCTGGGATGTAGTTTCAACTAACTGAGATTTTGCAAACAAGGGAAACAAATTCACCAAAACAAATCACAGGTGGTGACAAAAGGAAGTAATGTTCTTACACTATATAACTACATGGCAGTTATAATTTCGAATTATTGGCTACTGACTGATGATTGAATTGAATAGAATTCAATTGAATAAGTTTATTGGCCAAGTATGTACACATACAAAGAATTTGCCTTGGTGCTCCGCTCGCAAGTAACAACACGACATACAGTAAACAATTAAGAATAAAACATAAAAACATTAAAACATTAAGAATAAAACATTATAGTTTAAAATGTGAATGAAATAAAATACCAGAGCAAAAGGAGACTACAGACTTTTGGTTGAATAAAAGTCAGCATTTCCCTGCCAGTTAAAGCTTTTGTCTTTCCAGATAAAATGTTAAATTGAGTCCCAGCTTGCCTTCTAGGGTGGGTGCAAGCCAGAAGAAATGCAAAGGGTTTCTCCATGAATTGTCCCCAATCAATCTTACCAAAACAGATTATTGGCCTTCATTTAATTTTATTTGTGGGAACATGCAGTGCATATTGCCTGTGTGTTTGCAGCAGTGATTGATTTCCTAAAGCTCTTCACAGGCTGCCAGGATCATTTGCAGCTCATGAAAGGCAACACTTTCTTTATCCACACAATGAATGAATCTTCCCATCTGTGTGCCAAGTCATAATGTAAGGTTTGACTTTCCACTGCCAGTCCGTGTGTAGTCTTGCAGAAATGTTTAGAGGTGGTGACTACACCAAGCTTTTGACCATGTGTATTCTGAACCATCCCACAGCTGACCTGTTCGACATTCTCCTTCCAATGCTGAACATCTATCAGGAGTTTGTAAGGAACCACCAGTATAGTCTACAGATCTTGGCCAGCTGCAAGCAAAACAGGGACTTTGACAAACTTCTGAAACAATATGAAGCAAAGCCGGATTGTGAAGAGAGGACACTGGAGACATTCCTGACCTATCCAATGTTTCAGGTGAAACAGCAGAGCATGGGGGAGGGGTTGGGTGCATGTTGCAGCTGATGGGATAAAGTCCAGGACCAATTATGTCACCTTTATAAATAGAGAATTCCTCAACTTTTTCAATAACACAATGTCGTTCTTGTGTCAGATCCCACATTCCGTGTGATCATTGGATTATCCAACTGAAGATTGTGTATAGAATGTGGAGAAAGTAGAGAATACCTACAACATGTGCAAATGAAAAATGAGAGGGTGATATTAGTTGGGAAGTAGAGGAACACAGAATGAGCAATGGGGACTTGGTAGACACTTTTACAGCTCATTTAATTTTCCAGTAATGTCTAGTCAGGCAACTGATTCAATATTATCCATTTTACATTATCGTCAATTATCCATTTTATTTCTGTAGTCTTTTGCACAAAACAACAAAGTCTGTTCGGCATCCTATAAAAAGCAGCCTGCAAACAGAAGATCTACTTGTTTGTAATTTGCTTTTTTTGACTTTGGCTCCTTAGATCCCCAGATACATCCTGACTCTCCATGAGTTGTTGGCTCACACACCTCACGAGCATGTGGAGAGGAAGAGTCTGGAGTATGCAAAGTCAAAGCTGGAGGAACTCTCACGGTGAGTAACGCCATCCAATGGCCATCTCTGGCATGAGCTTGAAACACTTTCTACGCTTCTCCAAGAATGAACCATAAATTCCTAACTTTTCTAATCCAATGCTGATCGGATTGTTTTGCGATTTCAAGCATGGTGTTGTATTGATGCCTGTTCCTGGAGCAGCAAATTTGCACAGTTTTAAGTGGGATTCTGCTTACAAGGGCCAAGATTTACAGATTGAGACACAGAAAGATGAGAAGAGGAAGTGAGAATAGGATATATCACAAATCAATGGTTTGGGGATGCCATTTTTCATGTGGGCAGAATGAACATGGATCGATTGTGTGGATCTGATCTGACATAAACACAGACAATGTTGAAAACATGTTTAAACCTGAAAATATTATTTCTGTTTTATTCATGATGCAGCCAGATCTGCAAAATATTTCCAGCATTTTCTGTGTTTATATTAGATATCCAGCATATGCAGTTTTTTCCCCTCACAATTTGACTACTGGTTTGGTGGTTCTCTTTACCTTGGCAATTAAAAACTTCAGAAAAAGTTAGTAGTTTTCTCTTAAACTCCATTTCTGTAATGGAACACAGATGATCCTCACAGAAGGTCCTGAGTGTGGAAGGAGGTGGGGGGGGGGGGGGGGGGGGGGGAGAGATTCAGTGGATGGAACATTCCTCACACTGATCTTGGCAGCATTTGAAGACTGTGGGTGAATTAAGCATCAAAGTTTCTTCAACTTTTTCCAAGATTACAGGGCAACAATCCTCCTTTGAAAACTAATGTCAGCTCACATTCAGCTATTACATCCTCCAATCTGTCTTTGTAAATTAAAATAGTGTTTTGGTATTTGAAACTATTTCTTCAAGTTTATCTTTTCCAATTTTATCTCTTCCAATTTTATCCACTTATTCTCCTCTCCTTCTCCGTTCCCTTTCTTCTGGAGTTAATTGTTTTCTAGTTCTGATTACCTTGCTCTGGCATCTCACTGATGACACAGGGAGTGTTGAAAATCTATTCCACGAATGAACTATTGAAACTGAGACCAGTCTCCTTCCATAAGCATATCAGTGTGGGTTGGTGGAAAAAGTTCACAGTGCGGAATACCCGGGTTTTTTTCCCCCTCCTGGTTTAGAAGTGCTGCACTCACCCACATCGCGGACCATGAGAGAACTTGGATCCACTGAACAAAGATTGACACAGTTCTTCCATTGTCCTGCCGTAAAGCTGTGTTGTCCGTGTGCAAGGCAATGTGAAACTAACACTGTTTGTGTTTGTCACAGGATAATGCACGATGAAGTGAGTGAAACAGAAAACATTCGCAAGAACTTGGCTATCGAGCGGTTGATTGTGGAGGGCTGTGAGATTCTCTTGGACACCAGCCAGACATTTGTACGGCAAGGTAATGGGAGATCGTATTGTTCAGGACTGCACTGAGAGCACATGGCATACCGCTCAGTCTGTTTCAATGACATGCATGATCACTGGTCTAGTATTATATTTTAGAGTGAGGCCCAAATACCTTTGGTTCAGTGCGCTGGATTGATTCAGTTTAGATGGATTGGCCATTGAAACATTATGAATTAAATTAATCCTTTGCCATTCACTTGTATTTTCATTGGCAAGTAGACTGTCAGGATCATTTGATAAGCTGATTTTAGGCTGTGCCGCCTGAAGATATTTGCAATTAGATGAATTTACCACCTTGCAGCTAGTGAAATCCCTGTGATGAGTTGCCACGACCCAAGAAAATACCCGTGGTGTAGTTACATAAACTGATTAATGATGGTTGGGAGGGAAACTGACTGAGACACTGAGGGGATCTGTGCTGCTCTTCTTCAAAGGCAACCTAGGTTTAAAGTCTTACACTCCTTCAATAAGATTTTGCATCCGACTCTGGGATGCATCACTAAGTTTGATATTCTTGGAGTGAAAAGTTAAACTGAAAACCCACCTACATTCGTGTATGGATGTAAAGAACCAATTTGGATAGTTTCTTATTCTTACAAGGAAACAAATTCCTTGTTTATATGAAGCTCAGAGAGTAAATAATATACATACTGTAATGATAGATATAGCAATAAATACAATGAGGGGTGCAAAACAGCAGAATGGTGCAAGATCGTATTGCAATCCGAAGAAGTGTAAAAAAATCATATAAGGTACAATAACGGAATTAACGACTGGAGTAGAGTTAAGAGGAAGAGTACGTCTGAGAAATGGATGTGAAAGAGATGATTGGTTCAGGAGTCAGATAACAGTGGGGAAGGAGCTGTTTTTAAGTTTGTACATCCAGGCTTTCAAGCTCCTATATCTTCTCCCAGAAGGAGAAGAAAGAACAGGGAATGGCCAGGGTGGCAGGCATCCTTGACGAGCAAAGAAACCCTGTGTATCACAAAATGCTAGAGTAACTCAGCAGGTCAGGCAGCATCTCAGGAGAGAAGGAATGGATGACATTTCGGGTCGAGACCCTTCTTCAGACTGAAGATCAGTCTGAAGAAGGGTCTCAAACCAAAACATCACCCATTCCTTCTCTTCTGAGATGCTGCCTGACCTGCTGAGTTACATTAGCATTTTGTGATACCTTTGATTTGTACCAGCATCTGCAGTTATTTTCCTACAAAGAAATCCTGTGGATTGATCCTTCCCAATGGAGTGGACTATAAGCGAACAAAGTTTTCGGTGACACAACGAGTCACATGGACGACCATTATCTATTGTGCCATACCTTCAGCAGCTTGCAAGTGGAACTTTAGCAATTTATTTACATACACTTTGGAAGGCAGTTCGAAGACTCGGAGCAGCTAAGATGGCAATTTTCCTTCCCTAATGTACATGAGATGGGTCACAAGAATTCAGTGGTATTGTGACTAATTATACTTAATCAACTGGAATTATTTAATGAACTGAGTTTGCCTTCAAACTCATTTGCTAGATGACTAATCTATTATCATAACTGGCATTGCATCATGCTCAATACACACCCACTGCAGTTTTGCTGAGTTGGCGGCTCGCATGCTATTCTGTTGAGAGTGATATGCTTATCTTACGGTCCACCTGTAACCAGCTGATACTCTCTCTAACCCAGGATCGCTTATCCAAGTACCAATGACTGAGAAAGGGAAGATTACCCGTGGTCGGTTGGGATCGCTCTCACTGAAAAAGGAGGGAGAGAAGCAATGTTTTCTGTTCTCCAAACACCTGATAGTTTGTACCCGAGGATCGGGTGGGAAACTCCATCTAACCAAAGTAGGTGACCAATGCTTACTTTCATTGATCTGTGTGTTCTTTCATCTCAAAATGTAATATAAGAGCAGAAATGCTGCAGCATTAGCACTGAAATAAGTGATGTACACAGAAAAGAAATGTATTTTCGCCGCCCATCCATCAATGTGCTAGATTTTTGAAAGAGTTCTCATTTCAATGCCTCTTTTTCCCAAAGGTTCTGCAAATATCCCCTTTCGTCAAATTTCCCCTTCGAAAGTAGCTATCGATCACCGGTTATTGTTCACTTTAAAATAGCATGTTCCAGAAAAATGCTGTGTAAAAATCCCTCAACTTCCCTCTGGTTACCAGCCTTCTGTGGAAGCAGCTTCTCCTCACTGACTCTATCAAAACTCCATGTGCTTTATGAAGACCTCTGTTGAATTTTCCCTCCATTTTCTTGACTCTCAGAAGAACAATTCCAGCAACTCATCACTCCCCCACATAAGGTGAAGTCTTTCTTCCTTGGACTCACATGCATAAATATCCTCCCCGAGAACATGATCATGGAAAAATTATTCCGAATGGTGTAGCCAGTGACAAGGTGAAATGTGTTTTTGGCAATATCTTATGCTAGCGGTTCAAATGTGATTTTGAGGAATTCCTCACCTGAGTATCAAAGTCTGAACATTGGAAGCAGGCTTAACCTGAGAGGCTGGATATCAGGCTGGGAATCCATCCATGCCCAAATGCTGGAGGAGATTTGATAATCTGGTCATAAATCTGCAGTTGAGATTCAGTTTTAGGATGGTAATTTTTAATTTGATAAACAATGGAATTAAGGGAAGAATTAAAGGCCACATTAATGGAATTAGATCACACATCACTCAAAATTTACAGTAAGGTCAAATGGGCTTGAGGGAATAAATGGCCACCTCCTCTTGCGTTGTCCCTCAATATAATTTAATGTCACAAATATAGACCATTCTCCCACCCACTCAGACATTTATCTGCTTCCTCATCCCCCCATGTGATAATCACTGTGGTTGGTTTTGTTTTTCAGATGCTGTTTGACAGTAAACGAGTGAGTATACCAGAAGCTGCTCAGGGAATTTGACTGTCCCTCAGTGCCAGTGGGAAGTGAAAGGCTGGGGCTTTAGGTTCAGGTTAAACCTCCCATCATTTGTACAGTGCAGAATATACAGGGGTTCCATTCAGGGATCTCCCCATTGCTTTTACCAGTGACCTCACAGGTTGGAACTCCTTGGCCCTGACCCAGAATCTCTGTTAATTTATGAAAACTACCACCTCTCTGGGGACCACTGAGGGGATTATCACTGGCACTCGAGCCTATGTTAACGCCCCCGCGTTGGGGATCTCTCTGGAAAAAAACCGAGGTATGTCCAGCTTCTCCCCCCCCCCCTCAGTGCCTGAGGGAGTGCAGTACATCCACCCACACTGTGCCACCAACGAGCTCAAGTGCAGAGAGCACCGAGCAGGAAGCTGCAGGTAAAGGACAGTGTGTGGTACATAATGTTCTGTCTGTACCAGGGTGGACAACAGACCATGGAAAGCAGAATCCAGGCCAACCTCATGTCCTCTGAAGCAGCCACTGCTAACAAATCAGTTTTCACTCCCTCCCCTTCTTTCTCATTGATACGCATCCAACTACAGCATCTTTAGTGCTCCCCTTTATCAGCCAACAACCAGCTGCACCGAGTCATGTGTGTGACTCTGCTCCAGACCAATTGCCGATGGGGAGGTGAACCTTCAATTATTTATGTATATAACCTCCTGTTCACTTGTTTCTTGCATCTCCTGCATGACCTCACCATTGAGTTTACACTACCTTTATTCAAAGTATTATGAAAATGTAATTTCACACCTTTCTGTTAATTATCACCAGCGAGTGCCTGGCCATTTCACTAATGATATGTATCAATCCAGGGATTAACTCAGCTGTGAGAAAGAAAGTAATTTATGTTTAAGTCAAATCTTGTTTGCCTTTTCAAGTGGTTGTAATTGTTTTACAGAATGGTGTTCTCTCACTTATTGACTGCACCTTGTTGGAGGACCCAGAGACTACAGAAGATGAGAGTATGTAAAAAAAGTGACAGTATAGTGTTTGCGTGCAAGTGTGAATGGGAGTGAGCACCTGTAAGTGTGAATCTGTGAGTGTGTGTGTTTATGTCTGAGACATAATCAACCAGAACCAGAAGACTGGGCTTGTACACAAGACTCAGCACATGAATTTGTGTTTGTGTGTATCTGTGAGAGGTCTGTGTGCGTATTTGCTTCTGTAAATTGGCAGGTTAAATCAATATGTCAACTCCTGGAACTAGAGCCTGACTTCAATCTCATTGTGTTCTAAGGGTTCTCACTGAACTCTGCCTTGGTACGGCCCTGGGGAAAAGAGCCTCAGCACTAAAGGTTAAAGTTGATGCTGAATTTATGCTTTCCACCAAGCTGGAAAGGGTACAGAGAAGATTTACGAGGATGTTGCCAGGACTAGAGGGTCTGAGCTATAGGTAGAGGTGGAGTAGGCTGGGACTCTATTCCTTAGAGCGTAGGAGGATGAGGGGTGATCTTTTTGAGGTGTATAAGATCATGAGAAGAATAGATCGGGTAGATGCACAGAGTCTTGCCCAGAGTAGGTGAATCGAGGACCAGAAAACATAGTTTTAAGGGAAAGGAGAAAAGATTTAATAGGAATCTGAGGGGTAACTTTTTCACACAAATGGAGGTGGATGTATGGAACAAGCTGCCGGAGGGGGTAGTTGAGGAAGGGACCATCCCAACATTTAAGAAGGAATTAGACAGGGACATGGATAGGATAGGTTGGAGAGATATGGACCAAATGCTGGCAGGTGGGACTAGTGTAGCTGGGACATGTTGGCCTGTGTGGGCAAGTTGGGCTGAAAGGCCTGTTTCCACAATGTATCACTCTATGACTCTTTGACACTTATGACCAAGAAAGCTTCTCAACTGACAACTGACTTTCTCAGGCAGCACATACATAAAACAACTGCACCTCCATGATCTTGTACGTTACGTTTTCCTGATTTTGACCACTGCAGTCCTTCTGGTGAACATGCTCCCATGGTGCTGTTGAGCAGGATGTTCCAGGGCTAGACCCAGTGATGGTGAAGGAACAGTAATGTATTCCCACATCAGGATCATGTGCAGCATGGCGGGGAGAGGGGAGGGGGGGGGGGGGGGCAGCAGTGAATGGTGCACCTGTGTGTAAGTAACTCTTTGGGATAGATTGGTCAGGCTGTCTCAATTAGGATTTGAGCCAAGGCAGGAAGGCCAGAAGCCCTAAACTAGTAGATATGGGTAGAAGTTGAAGCCAGAATATTGGGGATTCTATTTCTGAGGCTGCGGACAGGAATGTGTATGAGGCATGGTCAAGGGATATTTACTCCGTTTCTGCCTGTGCATCTGGCACCAGGTCAGATGCAAGAAAATTCCTGAATTCTATTTTCTTTAATTCCATTAAATCCCCGTTTGGGCACTATTCCAGGATGTAATAATTCATATCTGGTGCTTGTTGCTTTGGGAGAGCAAGATGGGAAATTCATTGGATGATGCGTAACTGGAAGCAATGGCGCAATCAAGGAGTTGAAGCCATGGACTAGGCGGCTGCGGTTAGGCTTGTCAGGGATGTTATGATATTCGGGGCAAGTTCATGTTGTTGGGAGAGGGAAAAGAACCAATTTGTGTGCCACTGTTCCTGTGAATCTTATATTTTTACATCTGCCAGCTCGAGGAGTAGGTCAAGACATGGAACACCTTGATTTCAAACTTGTGGTGGAACCGAAAGAAACTCCATCATTCACTGTGATTCTGGTGGCCTCATCACGGCAAGAGAAGGCTGCATGGACAAGTGACATTAGCCAGGTGAGTGAATCCTCATAGAATCATGCAGGCAAAGACTGTTTGGCCATTGTTCATATCCCAATGTTGAAAGAGCCTCCTCATTTAATCTCACTCCTCCTGTCCTTTTCTTTGGGCTTTCTCTCTGCTTCTTGCTCTGATTCTCACTCCTTTCTTCTTCAAAAGGTTCCTAATTTTCTCCCTCATTGGCAAAAGTTTAATTTTAGCATCTCCTCATGTAGTTGGTAACAAACTGTTTGTTGGTGCTCCTGTGAAGTATCTTAGGTGTTCTACGGTGTTAAAAGGTCTTTAATTATTGTTGTATAGCCATATATAGTTTCGGAATTTTCCAACAGTAATTTCAGTTCTTAGAGAATACAATTCTTGCTGAAAATATTCAGTGGGTCAGGAAACATCAAAGGAGGGAGAAACAGATTAATATTTCAAGTCAGCAACTTTTCATCCAGTTGTTCAAAACTTTGCGGGGTGTTCTGTTTTAAAAGAAAATCAGGTCTGCAGTTTTTTCATTATTATATACCAAATTATTTCTCTCTCTCCAGTGCATAGATAATATTCGATGCAATGGTCTGATGATGAATGCATTTGAAGAAAACTCCAAAGTCACAGTTCCACAGATGATTAAGTAAGTGATAATTCACTGCATCTCTACTCAACTCACAGAAGCAATGGGGTTTAATGCAATCAGAATTTGGTCACATAGTGGCTAAGTTCCTGGGCTAGAAATCTGCAAACATAAAAACATTATGCTGTTCAGGGAAGGAAATCTGTTCATCTTATCTATTATGGCCCCATGACTCCATTGTATTGAATCCATGACAGATTCTGGATGAGTCTTAACTACCTTTGATATGCCTTACCAAGCACTCACCTTCTCATGGCAATTAGGGATGGATAATGATTGATAGTTTTGCCAGGAACCCTCACATCCCATTAATTAATTCGAAAAAACACTCCCAAACAACGAAAAGAAAGACTCTTGACCTATCTCTGTTATGCAGCTCCATTTCTATCTGCTGTGAGATAGACATTCTCCTACAATATCCTGGCTAAAAAATTCCTACCTGCTTTTGTTATTGGGGCTGAAGCTGTCAAATACTGTACGTCTGCTACAGGGAGTTTGAGACTATACCCTTAGCTTATGAAAGGTCTGGTCAGTAGTCAGATAAGAGCGTGGAAGAAACTGTTCCTTAGTCTGGTGTTACGTGCTTTCAAAGTTTCTTATCTTCTGCCAGATAGAGGAGAGAAGAGGGTGTGTAAAAGGTCCTTGATTTTGTTGGCTGCTTTCCCAAGGCAGTGTGAAGTGTAGATGGAGTTTGCTTTGTATGATGGACTGGGCTACATCTACAACTTTCTTCAATTTCATGCCAACTTGCACAAATCTGTTTCAAAACCAAGTTGCGATGCATCCCAATAGGATGTTATCTGCAGTGCATCCATAGAAGTTAATAAGAGATGTTGGAGACATGCCAAACTTCCTTAGTCTTCTAAGAATACAGAGGCATTGCGGTGATTTCTTGGCTGTAGCTTCAATGTAGTTGGTCCAGGACAAATTGTTGGTGATTCGTACAACTAGGAACTTGAAGCTGTTGACCATATCCATTTCAGTGCCATTGATGATGATTCGGGCTTGTTATTGTTTTCTTGAAATCAACAACTAACCTCAATCTTTCTGACATTGAGAGACGTTGTCTTGACACCATGTTACTAAACTCTCTTTCTCCTCTTGTTCTCCATTTTTGCCATTGTTTGAAATCTAGCCAACTATGGTGGTGTCATCGGCAAACATGTAAATGGAGTTAGAGCAAAATTTGGCTACACAATTGTGAGAGTTTTTAGGGAGTGTAGTAGAGGCTGAGGACAAATGATTGCAGGGCACCTGTGTTGAAAATTACCAACAAGGTTGTTTTGTAGCCTATCTACCCTGATTGTAGTCTATAGGTCAGGAATCGAAGATCCAGTGGTAGAGGGGGGTGCTAACTCCTCGGTCTATGAGTTTGGTGCTATAATTTTCTGCCACTTGAAATATTAGGAAAGGTGAGTGTTTGCATCCTCTTGAGCTGCTAAGCCAATTCATGAGATTGTGATTGTTCTATTACATCTTAACTGCAGAAATTCTACCTTTCACCCATATCCCACCAACGTTGGTTATCTATCAGTCTCAGATTTAAAATTAAAAATTGATCTGGCATCAATTGCCATTTACAATCTGCATCTTAACTCTAAGTACCCATCTCAGCTTGCTATCTATTGAAATCACATACTGTACTGTATGCACAAAAATCTGCCAAACATTATCTGGGAATTTACCAGAAACTACATCATCTGCATTTCAAATGACAGTCCACCCTTTCCTGATCATGATACTCATTATTTTCATTGTAACTGGCAGGTCTGACACCAGCCTTTACTGTGATGATGTGAATATAAGGTTCAGCAGAACCCTTAACTCCTGCAAAGTTCTCCAGATTCGCTATGCAACCGTGGAGCGTCTATTGGAGCGCCTGACTGACCTGCGCTTCTTAAGTATAGACTTCCTCAACACGTTCCTGCATTCATATCGGGTTTTCACCACAGCCGAAGTGGTACTGGACAAGCTCATCACCATTTACAAGAAGCCAATAAGTGCGATACCTGCAAGGTGATGTCTCTCTGTGTCCCTGTTTTTGTGTGATACATTTAAACCTACTGTTCATGTGTGTGTAAATGTGTGCACAAGCATATGTCATGTGGAAAGAATGAGTCCAATCATATGAATAATGATGTCAGTAATACCTTCATACAAAATTCTTCACATCATTTACAGAATTGAAATCATTGAGTTCTTGTTCTAATGAGAGCATTTCCACTATTAATTTTGGGCGAGGCAGATTTGCAACACTGTCAATTTAATTCAATAATTCCTTCCAACATTCTCTCCCAAAAACACATAAAAATCAATAACCATCAATAACCCTGAAAGGGATAATAATGAAGAGACTAACTCTCAGCAAAGTGTGTTTGATTTCACAGTCTGCCCTAATCGTGTAATGATGCTTATGGTTAAATAAATGGAGCAATTATACATCAACCATCCTATTAACACTAGATTTCCTCTCAAATGTAGGTCACTTGAACTCTTTCTTGCAAGCAGCCAAAATAATAAACTTCTGTACAGGGAGCCCCCCAAATCCCCACGAGCGAGTCGGAAGTTTTCCTCCCCGCCACCCCTTTCTATTTCTAAGACATCGTCACCAATTCGGAGGAGGAAGCTTTCCCTGAATATTCCCATTATCACGGGGGGTAAGGCCCTGGACCTTGCCACCATGACCTGCTCATCCAATGGCTATGCAAGCATGTACTCCTCGCCATCCCCCTTCAGCAAGACCAGCCTGGATATCAACAAACTGTACGTGTCCAGCACCTATTCCAACAAACTCTCCGATGAGCAAGAAGCCAAATCAGACAAAGCTGAAGATTCTGGTCCCAGTAAAGGAGGTGAGTTGTTAGAACACTTCAAAAGCCAATAGAGTTAAGTGGTAAATGGTCAGGAAAAGAATGGTTCTACAACTCACGTCATGGCGTCAGGGTTCTCAAGATGTCGCTGCTGTTGGTTTGGCCAACACTTATTGCTTGCCCCTAATTATGTTTGAGAATCTGAAAGTGCTCCTCCCTGAACCTTGCAGCCTGCACAGTTCAAGGGAAGACACTACCCTCCTATTTAATGACAATGCGTAAATGCAGCATGGTGAGAGGGTGTGTAAGATGGAAGGGTTGGTTTTCCTTTGCACTTAATATACAATGATAGGAAATATTTAACTGATTTTATTCATTGTGTACATCAGTTACTACAGAAAAATGGCCACTTCCCAGTTTACCTGGGAATTTGTGGCTTTGACATATACTGTATATGTCCGGTATCTTGATTAGTTGATCCAATACGAGTAAAGGTGATGGCGTTTTTGTGAGTAAGGCTGGTGTGGACAAAAAAGCTTATTTACTGTAGGGTGACTACTTCTCATGTCAGCTATGATAGCCAGGCCCCTTTCAGGCCAAGAAAGACAGTCCTTCACTGAAATTGACACTGAGGCCAATTATTTCACGCAACCCTCTGTTGAAAAGAGAAGGTATTCCAGGTAAAGATTGGCATGGATTGAGAGCACTCCAGACGTATAATAAATTTCTCATTTTGCAGTAGGTGCAGCCAGGACAGTCAAGGAGGATTCCGAGATTGAGCAAGGCTTCAGTGATGAGGCTGAGACAGAAACATCACCGACAAAATCTCCAACATCTCCAAAAAAACTAAAATCAAAGAACTCCTCAGGTACGGAATAAAGAACCTGGTGTCAACTCACAATGAGATTAAACAATCCTGGTAATATCCTTCAACCTGGGAACTTTGTGCCTCTGTAACCTTTTCCCGACTCTGTAACTTGTTTAGGATTCCTGTCTCTTTAGTCTCTTTAGTCCCAACAGTTCTTGGAAAAAATGTAACCACCTCTAACCTCTGCAACGATCTAAAACAGAATAACCACCTCCATCCACTACAATCATATCATTTTCACTACCTTCAGCCCTGACCCTCTGAGATCACTGCATTCTTCCATGTCTAGCTTTTTGTATTTATTCATTAATAGCCCCCTAGGTCCTAATATCTGGAATTCCCTTGCTTAACAAGCTTTTCCTCTTTTAAGATGTTCTTTAAAACCAACCATTTTCTTACTTGCCCCTGTATCACCTTATGTAAATGTCTAATTTTGTTTGATAACATTTACATAAATGTGTTCACATGTACTTTCTCCAACTCAAAGATTTGTCACAACACTTTTTCAGAAGGTTGTAATTCTTGTCTGACTAGTCTGCTCCGCAGACAGACATTTTAGGCAGGATTTTTTATGTCTTTCATTTCTTTCTTTTTTTCAAAATTCTATTCTTACTTTATAAATATAATTGTCCCATTATTCTGTTTTATCAAGAATAATATACCTCATCATTATATACCAGTTGTATTTCATACAGAAAGATAAAACTATTAATGCAGAGAATTTGGGGATATTGAGGGAATCAAGGGATATGGATGATTGCACGAAAGTGTACACAGGAACAACAGCTATTAGCTTGTTAAATGGTGAAGCAGGCATGAGGGGCTAAATGGCTTTCTTCTGCTTTTAGCTTTTATGTTCCCATTTTCTCACAAATGGCTTTCTAGAGAATGATATACACTATAGTATACATAAGTTGGCACAGCCTGTCTAAGTTGAAATGTATAACAAGCTAGTGATCGAAATAGCCAGGAGTTGTGGATTACCTGTGACCTACTTTGACTCTGCAGAGTTCCCCTTGTTTTCCTACAATAACGGA
This sequence comes from Rhinoraja longicauda, assembly GCF_053455715.1. NCBI lineage: Eukaryota > Metazoa > Chordata > Chondrichthyes > Rajiformes > Arhynchobatidae > Rhinoraja > Rhinoraja longicauda. Next base: position 15,596,296 of record NC_135985.1, read on the forward strand.
GTGGTAGTCACCTCCAGTCGTGAGATGGAGAACAATCGTAGTGCACTGTCAGCGACCTCAGCCTTTGCCATTGCCACAGCTGGTGCCAACGAGGGCACTCCCACCAAGGAGAAGTTCAGGAGAATGTCCCTGGCCAGCGCAGGTACCCTTTGGTTTTGGCATGTGGGATCGGAGTTCTTAATGCTGAATCTTTATTAATAAAGTCCCCTTCTAGACATAATAAATACTCTAATAACCAGCAGAAGATGGTTTCAAAGATTAATCAATAAAAAAGTGTGTCAAGTAGCTAAATGAAATTGCATTTCTGCCTGTTTATACTATTAATGTGGTTAATGCATTTTCAGTGAGATCATGCTGTATTGGTGCTAGATTCATATGAAATATCAAAAAGGAGGCACGAGGTCCCTTATGTCTGCCTCCGCTCTTTTAAAGAGTGTTATATTGGGGTCTGATCAATAAACAGCTAAATGTTCCTGATTGTAAGTGAGAAATATAAATGACGCATTACATTCTCTTATGAACAATATTCTAAATTAGCACAGATGTTGATGAGTTGGCAGTGGTAACAGAGTAACATTTGATGGTTAGCGAGGATCCACATAACACCACAATAGAGAACAGAGTTGATCAGATTTTGTGACAATGTAGGCAATGTGGGCAGTGGCAAGACTGGGAGCTAAGAGCAAATAGAAATTAAAAAATGGGGAGAGTCTACAACATTACAGAATCTCCCAGCACAAGAATTTGGAATTTTGGGGGGATTGGGGGGAGGGGTTATAGAGCAATTTCATTTCATGGCAGCAGTAACTCCACTCGTATTAATAGGATTTAAAGGGGAAGGCACCAAAGCTGGAAATAGTTTTTTGTTTATGTGAGAGAAAGAAATTTGTGCAGAATCACATGTTCCAAATGCACATTACAGAATGGTTGTACTCTGCTGCTGAAATTCAGTTCCACTGATTTCACTGGTGAATTTTGAAAGTAGCTGTTGATATGTTGCATGAGGAGCACATATGAATGAGGACCTATTTTGATCCACTTGCTTAACTTTAATGGACCCTAGGTAGACAGTGAAGGAATCAAAGGATATAGAGTTAATGACGCAGAAGTAAAAAATCACCCGTGATCTTACTGAATGATAGGGCAGGCATGATTTGTGATTATTATATTCTTATCTCGTAGGAGATTTGGTGAGAGATAGTGAACCTGTTTGGGTTTAAAATTAGAATGTGATGTGAGCCTGACCTGACCTGACCATGCCCAATTCCAGGCAATGGACTTGGAATATTTTTCTGACTGGTGGAATGAATAAACAAGCTCAAACATGCTACGGTTCAGATTCCTGTGTTGAGTACCCAGCTTGCATCTACCAGATCCAACAGGGCAGGGCCTCACGATGTGACCAAGTTTAAAAACTCCTCTTTCACCCAAACGTCACTAGCTGTTCACCCCAAAAACCTCCCAGACCCAAACCAGATCTCTCTTCCCCTTTCAACATGCTGGGGCTGGATACACTATTGTGAGCAAACCATCTCCCAACAGAAACCACTGCACATGGCCTATGTGGTGAAAGATAGCTCAGCACAGGTTACTTGAGGGTGGCACAGTGGCACTGCAGTGGATTTGCTTCCTGCTGCACCAGAAACCCGGGTTGAAACCTGACTACAGATGCTGTCTGTACGGAGTTTGCATGTTCTCCCCGTGACCGCGTGAGTTTTCTGCGGTTGCTCCGGTTTTCTCCCACATTCCAAAGATGTGCAGGATTGTAGGTTAATTGGCTTCTGTAAATTATACCTCGTGTGCAGGACAGAACTAGTGTAAGAGTGATCATTGGTTGGTGTGGACTCAGTGGGCTGAAGGGCCTGTTTTCCACGCTCTAAAACTAGACAGTGTAAATTATTGCATGTGGCCTAGCACTGCCAACCAAAGCTGAGCTCCAGATGCATAATCTTTTTCATAACTAATACAAGTCTAACATAGATAGTCAGGTTCTGTCAGACTCAAGTTGGGAAGCCAAGCCCCAGTGCGAGAGAGAGAGAGAGAGAGAGAGAGCGAGAGATATAATCAAATGCTGACTTGTCAGCTCCCAATAGACGATGTGCCGAGGTGATCTCTGATGTTCACTCTTATTTCTGAATAAATTTCTGCATTGATTCCAGGCTTTCCTGCTGATCAGAGAATTTGTGACAAAGAATTTGTCATTCGAAGAGCAGCTACAAATCGTGTGCTCAACGTGTTGAGGCATTGGGTCTCAAAGCATTCCCAGGTAGTGTTTAGCTTCAATGTTCGTATCCAATGGAACTTGATGTGCGTAAAAGAGGGTCGTGTCCTCCTGGTTTGATTCAAATGTTGTTCATATATTACCCAGCAGGTCCAGTCCAGGTATTATTTCCATAAACCTTGTGATCGGTTCTTTGGAATGTTATTGTTCCACTGTTCCTTGCTGTTAATCAAGGTGTATCCGAGGATTCTCTCATGCAGTGGTTTCAGTGATCCGAGGTACAATCTTGGCTTGCCTTACAAGCTGTATTGGATCAGGTACGATGCAATCACTGAACAGATGACAGAGGTTCCCCTTCTCTGCTGTGGCCACAGTCAGGAACCAGTCAAGAGCATTTGATTTAAGTGTTTTGGGAAATGATAAAGGCAGAAGAATTTAATTGCACGTCTGGTATTCTGGTGTGCGATTGTCCAACTGCACAGGAGTATAACACTCCAATGTGGCGTACCACGGGACCAGGGAAGCCATTCACAGAGTCTCTGCTCCTACTCTGCAAAGTGCTGCAGTAGGATATTTCTCATGCACAGATAATGAAATACTTTTAAAGTCTAGATACTGTAGCAGTATGAGAAATATACTCACCAATATGCACATGTTACAAAAATTATACTTCATAATATACACACAGTTTTCTTGTTTTCCTTACATTCATTTTACCATCAATCCAATACATTCTCTTACAATGTGTCCATGCCAGTCATGTTTCTTCCTTCAACAGTGTAGCTGTGGAGCCTTTGAGAGGCTGTTAGAAACATAGAAACATAGAAAATAGGTGCAGGAGTAGGCCATTCGGCCCTTCGAGCCTGCACCGCCATTCAATATGATCATGGCTGATCATCCAGCTCAGTAGCCTGTACCTGCCTTCTCTCCATACCCCCTGATCCCTTTAGCAAAAAGGGCCACATCTAACTCTCTCTTAAATATAGCCCATGAACTGGCCTCAACTACCTTCTGTGGCAGAGAATTCCACAGACTCACCACTCTCTGTGTGAAGAAATGTTTTCTCACCTCGGTCCTAAAAGACTTCCCCCTTATCCTTAAGCTGTGACCCCTGGTTCTGGACTCCCCCAACATCGGGAACAATCTTCCCGCATCTAGCCTCTCCAACCCCTTAAGAATTTTATATGCTTCTATAAGATCCCCCCTCAGTCTTCTAAATTCCAGCGAGTACAAGCCCAGTCTATCCAGTCTTTCCTCATATGCAAGTCCCGCCATCCCAGGGATTAATCTGGTGAACCTTCTCTGTACTCCCTCTAAGGCAAGAACGTCTTTCCTCAGGTTAGGAGACCAAAACTGCACACAATACTCCAGGTGCGGTCTCACCAAGGCCCTGTACAACTGCAGCAGAACCTCCCTGCTCCTAAACTCAAATCCTCTTGCTATGAATGCCAACATACCATTCGCTTTCTTCACTGCCTGCTGCACCTGCATGCTTGCTTTCAATGACTGGTGCACCATGACACCCAGGTCACGTGCATCTCCCCTTCTCCCAATCGGTCACCATTCAGGTAATACTCTGCTTTCCTGTTCTTGCCGCCAAAGTGGATAACCTCACATTTATCCACATTATATTGCATCTGCCATGCATTTGCCCACTCGCCTAATCTATCCAAGTCACTCTGCAGCCTCCTAGCATCTTCCTCGCAGCTAACACTGCCACCCAGCTTCGTGTCATCCGCAAACTTAGAGATGTTGCATTCAATTCCCTCGTCCAAATCATTAATATACACTGTTGCACAAGCACAGCCACCCAGTGGCAGTTGAGCCCTCCACAGAGCCTTCATGCACTGAGGATCAGCACATACCCTTGCACCCTGGTATGTTCCAGTTGGCAGAATTTGCTTATGGACATTTTACACTGGACGTTCAACAGGTTTCAAGCAGACCAAAGTGTGTCGTTCACCAAGTTAATTATTTTCCAGTGGCGATTTATGTTTATCTCAGTGTGCATCCCTGGGGACAACCCATGGATCACAAAGTCCTCTGGTACACAGCTGATCACGGCAAACCTCAGCAAGGACCACTACAGCTTTTCCCAGACTCTGGGAAGAAACTGTACAGAAATGGCAGCTAAAATTGCTGGCCTTGGAATTAATTACCACGTAGGACTCACAGCCACCCATTTGGGTTAAAGTATCCCCAACACTAATTGTAAAATATCCCACGGAGGCAGAAATTATTCCATCAATCTACCACAAAAAAATAGATTGATTCATAATTTGCTTCATTGATACTTATGGGATCTTTGTTCATCTAGTTAGAATATTGGAATTGTCGCAAAACAACAGTGACTACATTTTAAAGAATGGCTGAAATCCATTTGGGTCATTCCTAAAATGTGAAAGGCACTTTATAATATCAGCCATCCCTCCACATGATGCAGATGTTTCAGTGTTGTCAGGGCTTTTAGCCACCGTTTTTGTGAGAGGCACCGTTTTTGTGAGAGGCACCAGGAAATTTAGCCACCGTTTTTGTGAGAGGCACCAGGAGTGTTGCTGGCAGTAACGGAAGTCCCAGAAATATTCAATGTTAATTGTTCTTCATCTATAGGATTTTGAAGCAAACACCGAGTTAAAAACCAAAGTGATTGTTTTTCTGGAGGAAGTTATTCATGACCCTGAATTGCTAACTCAAGAGAGGAAAGCCGCAGCTAACATCATCAGGCAAGTTCTCCTAAGCAGGATTTTACTCCAACAAAAATATGCAGGTACAAAACTATGAAATCGTAATACGAAATACTTAATGGAAGGAATACTTCTTCAGGGTGAACCACGTGATATTCCACAGAACCTGCACTTCGGAAACTGACCATTTGGCATCTGGTCTCTGCAGTTCCTGCTCCTCCTTAAACACCCCTGCCATTCCTTGGCCCTTTCCCCATTACCATATCCTTTCTTTTATTAGTCATTTGTTTACCTAGCTTCCTCTTAAATCCATTTTGATTATTGATTTCAACCATTGTGGAAATAAAAGCACAAGCAGGGGTGGCACGGTGGCACTGTGGTAGAGTTGCTGCTTTACGCCGGCAGTTAGAAATAAAGAGGGAGAGAGGATAGAAGGCCGTTCTGAGGAGTCCAAGAGGAGGGGGACCGGTGGAGAAGGGGTCATCAGTGGGTGGTGAGGAATCCTTCCCATAGAGAAAGGCAAGGAGGTGGAGGCGACAGAAGAAAAGCTCTACGTCGTGGTGGACCCGGAACTCGTTGAGGTGGGGGCGGTGGGGAACAAAGGTTCCGTATCAATAAGCGGGAGGTCAGGGGGGATGTTGAAGACACGGGTGGGGGTTAGGGTCACAGGGGGGGGGGGGGCGGGGAATGGACAAAGGACGAGGCGAGGTCTGGTGGGGGGGGGGGTGTTCAGAGAGGAGGGGGTATGACTATGTAATGACTTTGGAGCAAAGTGTTGAGACTGAGCTCCTTACCTGATCTGTTCTTTAATGTAACTGAGACTCAGAGCTATAGAGTCATGAAGCACCAAAGTAGACCCTTTGGCCCATCATGTATGTGCTGATCATCAGCTACCCATCTATACTAAATCCATTTATCAGCAATTGGTCCACAGCTTTCTATTCCTTGGAAATTCTAGACACTGTTGTGAATGTCTCTGACTCCACCACCCAAACTGCCACGACTCCAGCAGGTACAAGGTGGTGGAGCCGAGCATCATTGGTGTGAGTACAGGTACCAGGTCAGTCAACGTATCTCCATAGGGAAAATTAATTTGTTTTAATGAAGCTCTTGCTGGATTTTGTACTTGTATCTCTGTGCTAAATGTACTTCCTCGCCCACCCCCTTAGTATTTTAAAGACTTGCCATCTTCCTGTGTTTGATAACACAGCATTTCCAATTTCTAGGAAACTGAATGAAGACGACCCAGGAGATTACCAAATCCCTATGGAAGAGATTATGAACACGGTTGGTATCATTTTTTTCTCTCCGGTTTGAGGGTTACTGTGCTTTACGACCTTTATATTAAAATTTCATCATTTTTCCTCCTCTTTGCAAAGACGGAAGAAGAGACTTTTGAGAATCTCTCTGCCCTGGAGATAGCTGAAGAGCTGACTTTATTGGACCACCTGGTCTTTGGGTGCATTCCATATGCGTAAGTCACTTCCTTCTTTTTAGACTTCCTTCATGTCAGTACAGAGGTGGCCGATGAGGCTTCTGTGGGATTTGCAGATTATGCTTCAGGTGTTTGACAGGGCAGCTGGTTGGGTAGTATGGGAGATGTGTACTCTTTCATCGGTTTATTTGGCTACTCCGCGCCCTACAAAGAGACACCAAGTGCTCAGTGCCTTCCTCAATGCTCCTTCAACATGCTTATCAGTCATGAGACAAGATTTCCCAGGAGTTGGTGTGGATGTTGTATTTTTCCAAGAACATCCTTGAAGCATTTTCTCTCTCTTAGTTACTCTCTTAGTTCTTTCTCTCTAGTTACTCTCTTACTGTGATAGAATACGGGGTAGAGGGCATGTTTTGAGTACATAAACAAAATGATGACGATATAACCGTCAGACCTTGATGTTGAGGTCATTGCACTGGGAGAAGTTCAGAATCGGCTTGCCTATCATCTAATGGACTAAGAAGATTTTACAGAGGCAGCACTGGAGGTGCCTCTCCGGTGCTTTGTGCTGTCAGATTTAGTAGTCCATGTACTAGGCATAAAGGAGGGTGGGGACCAATGCTGCACTGTGGATCATGAATGCGATGGTATGTTTGTGGGTCTTGATCTTCAAACACTCTTTTCTTCAGATAACCTAAAGCTTTGTTGGTGCACGAGGGAGCTGAATACATATTCATGTAATTTATTGGTCAGAGATGGACCTTTTGGCCCATCTGGATCATACTGGTGATCGGGCTCAAGAGATGGTCTCTAATTTCTCTTTTCTCTTAACAGCTACAAGCACCTTTTCTGCTCCATCCTAAAAATGATGTTTGCAATTTAAATATCTCTATTGATTTATCTCTCAATCTCCCCTTATCTAAAGAAAAATGTCCATGTTACAAGATGCAGGAAAACATTAATCAGAAAATATCACAGAATAAAATGTTCACTTATTTGTTTTCTATGTAGGGAGTTTTTTGGTCAAGGTTGGATGAAACCTGAGAAGAACGAGAGAGCACCCTACATTATGAAAACCACAAAACATTTCAATGATGTGAGTGCAGCCATTCAATAAATTGTATTGGTTTTGTTTTTTCACTGAAGTGTCCTTCGACTCGAGTGCAAGGCTCAATAAAGTTTACAAAGTTGAGATGAATTAAGCTTCTTTGGGTAAATGAGATCTGGCGTGATGTAATGGAACAGTAGTGTCGACAGGCTTGAGAGTGTCAGTCATCCTCAGAGCATTAGAACATTGCATAAAGGAATTGTCAACTGACATAAAAACCTCCTGAGAACCAAGTACTTATTTTAAAATCCCCCAGCTAATTAGAGTATCCCCCAGCTGATACAGATATATTCCCAAGACAATGAGTGAGACTCTACATGTTGTAAGAGAGCTATCTTATTGCTAAACTCATCAATTTGACATTATTTTTACATGCCAGCCCATCCTGATTCCCAGCATAGAGTAATCTTAAACTTCCTTTACCTTACATCTAACAGAGTTCTCCTCCACCTGACTTGCTTCATATCTTCAGGATTTTTTCTCTATTTTTTCTACATCGGCGAGACCAAGCGCAGGCTCGGCAATCGTTTCGCTCAACACCTCCGCTCAGTCCGTCTCAACCAACCTGATCTCCCGGTGGCTCAGCACTTCAACTGCCCCTCCCATTCCCAATCTGACCTTTCTGTCCTGGTCCTCCTCCATTGTCAGAGTGAGGCCCAGCCCAAATTGGAGGAACAGCACCTCATATTTCGCTTGGGCAGTTTACACCCCAGTGGTATGAACATTGACTTCTCTAACTTCAGTAGTCCCTGCTTCCCCTTTCTATTCCTTCCCCCTTCCCACTTCTCCCACTAGTCTTCCTGACTCCGACTACATCCTATCTTTGTGCCGCCCCCTCCCCTGACATCAGTCTGAAGAAGGATCTCGACCCGAAACATCACCCATTCCTTCTCTCCCGAGATGCTGCCTGACCCGCTGAGTTACTCCAGCATTTTGTGTCTGCTTCATATCTTCCTTCATCTCATTATTTCAGAAAGGTTTATAGTTTAAACTGTTTTCCATTAAATTTTAAGCAAATTGGGAAAATAATACCATAATAGTACAAAAAAGAAGTATGTTGTGCAATCGATACTGAGTCCATAGTAGATTGTTATCGTGGTAAGGTTGTGGTTAGGGCTGTGCAGTGTGGTTTAAAAGTGAAATGTTCAATGGTTAACACTCTCCTCAGATCAGCAACTTAATTGCTTCAGAGATTCTGAAGAGTGATGACGTGAATATCCGAACAACAGCCATTGAGAAATGGGTGGCAGTGGCGGACATCTGCAAGTGTCTGCACAATTACAATGCCGTGCTGGTGATAACCTCGGCACTGAACAGAAGTGCCATCTTCCGGCTGAAAAAAACATGGCTGAAAGTATCAAAGCAGGTGGGTGGATGGAGATAATGTGGATGGGGGTTTATTTTAGTAATTAAGTGGCTTTAGGTGCAGATGGCCAGACCTGTGTTCAGATTCTCCTCTCTCTTTCTTGTTGCAGACCAAAGCATTAATTGACAAGCTGCAAAAACTGGTGTCTTCTGAAGGGCGATTCAAAAATCTCCGGGAGGCACTGAAAAAGTATGTTTCCATTCTCAAACAGATATTAAATGGAGTAAAAGGAATTAGAATACATTAGATGCATTTTCTAGATGTCCATCTTTCAAGTGTCAGCTGGCAGATAGCATTCTCAACTCTAAATCAGACGTCGTGGGTTCAAGCCCCACTTGAGTGGAAAGATCTAGACTGATGCACCAGTACAGTCCTGAGAGAGAAATACACTGGCAGCTATGTAATCGTCCAGATGAGACATGAAACCAAAGCTATATCTGTTCCCGTTAGTGGACATAAACAATCTCATGGTCTTTCTTTGAAAAATAGCAGGAGAATTCTCCTAGGTGTTATGACCTTCATATATTGCTCAGTGAAATCCTATTCTTTCTATTTTTCTTTCATATGTATATGTGCTCAGGTTTAATGTTTAACCAACAATTTTTTTGTTGTTGTCTGAAGTTGTGATCCTCCGTGTGTTCCTTACTTGGGAATGTACCTGACCGACCTGGCATTCATTGAGGAAGGAATACCCAATTATGCTGAAGATGGTTTAGTCAACTTTTCCAAGATGAGAATGGTAGGTCAGCAGATCTCCATTGTTTAATCATGTCTCACTCTGCTGCATCTTGTTTTCTGGCAGATGATGTGGTAGGTCTTATGTGATAAATATAGCGTGCCGGGGAAGACAAACTCCCAACACAGCGATGGTTTCCAGTTTTCCCCAAACCCATTTTCATTAAAGAGATCCAAATTAAACTACTTGAGTGGAGAGCCAATGAGATAGATGTCATCTGCCACTAGTAATCCTCTCCATTACTGAAGGTGTTGATTGCAGAGGATACTAATTATCCTGATATTGTTTGGAAAAGGCCTATTGGGCAATAGGAGCTTTACACTAAAGCCTAGCTCTATCCAGTATTAATCGAGACTGGATCTGTTGCAGACTCATTGGTTGGAATCACATCTCCTATGCTTCTGAAACATATATACATTGCTGAGGGCAGCCACATCTAAGAACAATTCCCCACCAATCCTTTTAATTAACGGAATCAAAGGGATTTATGAGTTCAAGAAAGACCACGTACTGTGGTTGATGCATTTCTCTTGGATTCATCAAGCAGTGAAGATCACGTCTATTGTACCTCCAGATGTATGGAACTCGCACTAATTTGAAAGCAGTTCTTTATAGCTAATGGTGAGAGGCAGTTGTGGCAGGTATCCCTGTGGCAGGTATCACTTTCCTTACAGTTACGAATTATGGGATTCTGGTGCCTCTCAAATACTGCAGTTGTCAAATGAGCGTTCCTACTGTATCTGAAGCTTCAATGGCCTCATTTTTATTTTGTTCCCTATGTACTGTTTATAAGCGGCAGATTTTTAAAAAAGTTTAAAAATCCACATTGTCCGAATGGATCAGAACAGGAATAATTTCCATTTCACTGACTGATGCACTAAGCACAATAGTGGACCACATTACAATGCTATAAATGGATCAGAAAATTCATACAATTATAATTTTTTAACAGAAAATGCTAGCAATACATAAAACAGGAAGCACTTGTGAAGGAAATAACATTTCAGGTTGGTTGACCTTTTGTTCAACCTTTATGATCCTCTGACCATTTGCTATACTTTCTACTTTTAACTTCAGATTTTTAGCACTTACAGTTTAGTGCTTCAGAATATTTTTTTAATTGGTTTTTCAGAATCTCATGGTGCTGGTAAGACTGGCAATTGTTACCCAAACTTGTCCTTAAACAGAATGGTTTATTCAGTCGTATCTGCAGGCATTGAAAATTCAACCATGCTTTTTAAAAAATCGGTCACTAAATTTCAGAGGTGAAATGTGGATTCAGTTGAATTTTGCAGAACAGGAGGGAATGAGGGATACAATTGGGACACAAATTAAAAGTTTTTGTAAGTTGCACAATGACTTCAAAGAGCAGTGAATGTTTTTAGAAAACCTTCTATGGTAGAGTTGTATAGTACTCATCAGACATCCTATAATGTACAGAAATGGAGTGGACGAAGATTATCCTTTATCTTAAGGGACTGCTTAGGAACAAGACGAGGGCTCAAAAGGTTCTAAACTCAATGGAATTGTAAATATTTGATATGTCTTGAACAGAGGTAACCTACAAGATAAATGAATAGGCCTTTTTCTTTTATGATGTTATGCTACACACGATATTTAGACTTATACATAGATTTATTCAGCTGTTAACTGGCTTTAAAAAGTTATTGGAAGACTGTGTAAGCATGATTGATTGTGGAATGCATTTTCACCCATGGTTTACATTAACAGATATCTCACATAATCCGAGAAATCAGACAATTCCAGCAGACATCCTACAAGATAGAGCAACAAATCAAGGTCAGTTCATTTTGTGTTCATTAAATAGTTTCACCAAATATTCGCCTGACAGGTAGAATAGATGTAGTTTCCATTGGTTGTGCAATGGAGAAATATTGGTGAGGACTGTGAGGAAAATCTCATCCAGCTTCAAATAGTGCTGGGGGATCCTCAAAAACCATCTGATCCAACAGACAGGTGCTCAGCCTTATTCAAAGCATCATACTTCTGACAATGCAGCACTTCCTCATTAATGCAGTAATAGCCATTTAACATTCACATCTTGCGCTCAATTTTAGAACTTATTTTTAAATCTTATCCTTTCCATTAATCTCGAATTTTCTCAAAAGCCACCTACTGAAAGAGTTAGCATGCTGATTATTCCCATTACTTTCTCCCCAGGTCACACACTATCTAACTGAATATGTAGTGCTGTTCCTTCATTGTTTCTGGCCAAAATCTTGACTTAACGCCTTCACCATGCCAGCTGCAGTTCTCTTGGGAATAAATACAAGCCTTGATCCATCCCTAAAATTTTAAATTACCAGAGCCTCCAAAGAGTTGGACCTTACACATTGCTGAGCTGGGAGGTAAACATAATTGGAACAATTCAAAAGAATGAAATTGCAAATAGGATCAAGTTTATATATATCACATTTTTTTTGTCAAATTCCATTGAATAACTCAGAAAGCCATCAATTTTTATAGCCTGCAGAGCTTTAAAAAAATATTCTCCACTTCCAAACATGGCTTGCATTGTGATTTTAACCAAAGGTGTTATTTTTAGACCTGTTGGTGGGGGGGGGGCAGCAGCCCTTAGAGACATTTCCTATGGAGACTGGGAGGGAAATGAGAACCAATTAACCAATTAACAATAGACAATAAACAATAGGTGCAGGAGGAGGCCATTCGGCCCTTCGAGCCAGCATGGCTGATCATTCTCAATCAGTACCCCGTTCCTGCCTTCTCCCCATACCCCCTGACTCCGCTATCCTTAAGAGCTCTATTCAGCTCTCTCTTGAATGCATTCAGAGAATTGGCCTCCACTGCCTTCTGAGGCAGAGAATTCCACATAAACGTTTAACCTCTGCACTGTTATTTCAAAGAAAAGCCCATTGTGTATTCATCATCCCGATTGCTTATGAACTGAGAGGTTTCCGGGGCTATTTCAGAAGGCAGTTACTCAGTCTTGAATCCCATAGAGGCCAGACCAGCTATTCTTCTCCAACAGAAGTGTTGCCCTTTGGATTAACAAAAACATTGAAGATGTCAGATAGCCACACAATGCTGGAGATAAACTCCAAAACTTGCTGCACTTAACATCCACTTAAGAATCCATGTTTTTCTATGGTTTTGTAGGAAGTACTAATCACTGAAGAAGGGTCTCGACCCGAAACGTCGCCCATTCCTTCTCTCCCGAGATGCTGCCTGACCTGCTGAGTTACTCCAGCATTTTGTGAATAAATACCTTTGATTTGTACCAGCGTCTGCAGTTATTTTCTTATACTTATATAATCGCTGCTGGGTCAGAAGACTGTGGACTCAAGTGCCCCTCCAGAGACCCGAGCACACATATCTAGGCCATCATTCCTTTTCAAAGGGAATGCTGTATTGTCTGAAGTGTTGCCTTTAGGAAAAAATGTTAAAGTCAAGTCCTGTCTGCTCCCTCAATGGAAGCAAGAAACATCTCATGGCAACACTTTAAAGGACAGCAGTAGAAAGGCAACGATAATGTCTTTGAGATTTGCTGGCTCAGGCTGTGAATTGAGTGTTGAATATGGATTATTTTAGCTGGATGTTGATGTATAATCACAACACAGTGCTGAAAATTCTAATTAGTATGTAAACATTGAAAGAATCCACATGTGGTCACCAACTGTACAACCTACGAGACTTCATTTTTAATTTAAAAATCATGTTTTTCTTCGATTAGGTGGCACGGTATTTATTAGACCAGTCTAACGTCATGGATGAAGAAAGCCTTTATGAAGCATCTCTGAGGATAGAACCAAAGCAGCCAACCTGAATCACAATCATCCCTCAGCATCAGAAACCTTGCATAACTGATGATATCACTGGTCTCCTTCAATGTGCTGTGCATGGGCCATCGCTGAAGAGAAGACACTACTAAATAATACAAGGATTGCACCATCCGTCCAACTGCTCCAGAGGGCCATTTGACAATAAACAGCTGCTGGACTTTGATTGTCGAGCAAATCTTTTTGAAAAAAAATAGTGCAGCAGTTGTTGGTATTTAAGTTACAACTGAACCATTTCCGCATTCTTTAGAAAATCTACACACTTCTCGAACACTATCCCAGAACGGATGGTATAATGGGCCAGAACATGCCCTTTCACTTCCAAGGCCTGGATCCAATCCAGCCCAGGGTGCAGGGCCCAGGGTATTAAAGTCTTCACTATCTCATGGACTCCTTTCACCACTGGGACCTACTGATGTGCTGTATGACCCTTCCCACTTACAAAGGGTTGTGTGATGTTCTCATCCACACTTGATCTTGTTATCACAGGCTTGCGGCTGAACCTAACGGTCACCTCTTCTCTGATGGGGGTTTCCTTTCACCACTGGAGGCAGTGTGATGTTACTGACCAGCACACCATCCTTTTCCAGGGAGGATCCGAGCTCATAACCCAGATTGAAATCCTCCTCGCTCTAGCTCACTCACCTTCTATCTCTGGGTCCACATTAAGCTCACCTTGATGGGTCGTATGCCTCCTTTCCAGTGTTAAGGCTGGATTAGCACCCCTGGGACCCTGGTTTGAATCCTCTCCTTGCTGATCTTTGTTGTTAAATAATGAGGCTCAGACTACTCAGTCAGGAAACAGGAGCCTCTCACATAAAAGCCCACTTGATGTAGCACCAATTTCCAGTTGATGTCCAAGGATAGTGTGGGGATGTTCACACTGAAGCTAAGATACATAACTAAAACATGTCAAGAGATCATTAGTTTGCACCTATCCCGTGCTCTACCTAACTGCAGAACACTGAACACCAAACTTTCTCAACTCATTAAGATGAGAATTACCAAGATAAACCTCACCTTAATGAGGACCCAAAAAAACCCTCTACCCCCAATACTGAAACAAACTCCCTTACAAACAATTCTGGAATAAGAGTTCTGCTGAAGCTCAATCTCCAGACCAGTGCTTCTCTGTAGACCTCAAGCTGCTTTAAGTCTCTCTGGGATTGCTTTGGCTGACATGAAGTGCTCGGCACTCAGGATGTTCAGGATAAGGTTCGTCCACAGTGGCTTTGGGCAGCTCCTACAGTCTCCGAGCAGTGATGAGAAATGCAAATAGGCTGGATCTTTGCTCTGCGTGTACTTACATTATTTTATGAGTAAAGAGATTTTTCACACGTCTGTCAACATTTTCTTGGGTATTATTTTATTTTAACTGTTCATTGTACTTCATAGTAAATGTGCGCAATAACGATTCAGTCAAAAATGCAAACAGAGGAAATCAGGTTTTGAGCATGATTATCTGTTAAAAAATCATTCCTCGTATACATAACCAGGCCTCTCCACTGATTCAGCTCAGTGTAATGTGTCGTACCACAAACACAGTCCATTCCAGACCTGGTCTTCAGTCTGCCTCACCTGCTGCTGCTTATAGAGTGCAGGACAAACGGGTAAAATCATAATATTCAAGCCAAACTGCTCAGGTAAAATCAGGACGTGCTTCATCACTAAAAAATGGAGAGGAACTCTGGCTTTCGATGTGAAAAGCTACAGAACTGCCTACAGATGGAGCAGGAGATGGTGATGCCATGGTAAATAGTATGAAGTGTGATCAGGTAAGAAAAAAATTCAAAGTGGAGATTTTTATTAAGCATTTATATTGGGGATTGCACAAACCATTCAGTCCATATGATCAATGCTGGATTTTGTTGTGCACTCCAACTTCCTCACACCTTACTTCATCTCACTTCCTCCCGATATCCTTCAGGTTTTTTTCTCTCTTACACATTTGTCCAACTTCCCCGTAAATATGTTGTTATTTGTTTCAATGACTGCCTTTAGGACCTTGGTTCACAAACCCACCGCTCTCTGGGTAAGAGTTCATTGTTGGACTCATATGTCAATAATCTCCGTTTTTTAGGTCCCTACAAATGATAATTGTTTTTCCATGTTCCATTAAATGCTTTCATAATTTCAAAAGCCTCTTTGAACCCAAAACTTCTCTTACAATGGGGAATGGGTCAATAGCCTCACAGGTCTAGCTCTAAATGTTCGGAGAGGATTGTGGGGCTGTGTAATCCCCTCCAGTTCCTGTGTTCCTATCATTGTTTAAGTTCTATTGGTATTTTCAGTTCTTCAAAGAAAATAAATGCAGTACAAATGAAAGCATGGTTTAAGAAATAGTGCCTTTCTGATGTTTGTGCTTTTCACTGCCATGAAGGTCATCATTTCAGAATAATGCAGCACAGAAACAGGCCCAACTCATCAATGCCAATGAAGGTGCTTACCTAAGCTTGACCCATTTATCTATGTTTGACCTACAACCTTCTAGTCTCATCCAAATCTGTCAAATATTGTAATTGTACTTGCCTCTACCACTTCCTCTGGCAACTCATTCCATAAACCCAACCTCTGAATGGCAAACCTGCCCCTGAGATCTCCTTTAAATCTTCATCTTTACACTTTAACCCTGTGTTCTTTAGGCTTAGACTCCCTTATCCTAAGAAATTGACTGTGACTATCCTCTCTATGCCTCTCATAATTTTATAAATGTCTTTAAGGTCTCCCCTCAGCATCCTTTGTTCCAGGGAAAATACTCCCAACCTGTCTAGTCTCTCCTAACTCAAATCCTCCATTCCAGGCAACGTCCTGCTGAATTTATCCTGCACTTCATCTAGCTTAATCCCATTCTTTAATCTAAAGTCTGGTGATCAGAAACCCATAGAAGACTCCAATTGACTTGTACCATTGCAACATATTGTCCCAGCTTTTGATCGTAATGTCCCTACTTATGAATGTAAGCACGACCCTGTCCACCTGTCTTGTCTTGTCTTGTTGATACTGCACCAACTGCCGCTGTTGGGCTATAAACGTGCAGTCCCTCATGCATGCATGCAGTTGCAGATTTAAAATTTAGTGTTTGCAAGCAACAGTTTAAAAGATTTATTACCAGCAGCAGATTTTATATGCGGTGGCAAACGATTCCAAACAGGGATGGTTCTGTGGTACAGCGAGTAGCAGAAACAGTCCTTTGTTGGTCTTGATGGTTATATAATTCAAGGATTGGTTTAGTCGAGTTCCTGGTCTGTTGTTCCGACTGTATGAAAGATGGGCAATGTTGGATGGAGGCTAATGAGTGGGTTTCTTTGTAGACTGCAGTAAGCCTGGATATTATACGGCGTCTTTGAAGGGTGTCCCATTTGAGTTACCCCTGTGTCACCAATTTCAGCTAACTGTGTCACCAATTTCAGGCAACTCGATTTCTCTGGTCAACTATATTCCCCAGAGCCCAGCCACTTACTGTGTGTGTCCTGCCCTGATTTAACCTACCAAACTTCATCACTTTGCACTTACGAAGTTAAACTCCATTCCTTTGCCCATTTACTCGGTAGGTCTAGAACCTGTTGTAACTATGGACAACATTCTTCACTGTCCATTACAGTACCAATTTTGGTGCCGTCCATAAATGTACTAATCATGCCACCTAAATTCTCATCCAAATCATTAATGTGTGACAAATAACAGGGACACAACACCAATCCCTGTGGCACACATTTGGTCACTAGCTTCCAATCTGAAAAACAACCTTCCGTCACCACCCTCTGCTTCTTACCATCAAACTAATTTTGTTTCCATTTGGCTAGTTCTCCCTGTATGAGTAAACTAACCTTCAGACCAACACACCATGCAGGACCCTGTCTAAGGCCTTGCTGAAGTCCATGTAGACAACATCTATCGCCCTACATCATCAATCCTGATCACCTGAAGAGATATGTTTTCTCACGCAAAAAGCTGTCCTGACTATCTCTAATCGGCCCTTGCCTTTCCAAATGCAAATAATATAATTATTCCCAACAACTTTCCCACAACTGATGTCTTGCCATAAACTCATCTGCCTACCTCGTAGGCTTCATACTAAGATAAATGCAGCTTAGCTAATCCAACCTTCCTGCCTACTTGACTTAAATCATTTTTATAGCTATGTTTGCTTCATTTTTCCCATCTGCTACACTACTGCTTTGAGTCTCACTCCCTGCCAAAATAATTTATGGTGATTAGTTTGTTTTTCTTGATCCTTTGCTTTAATATCTTTCTTTATTAATACCAAACTCAAATGTTAATAAAAAACATCACTTTTATTTTCAAATAGTTAAACCATTCAAGCAAATTCCACGGTCAATCATCCTTAGAATCATAAAAGGAGTTTACCAGATGTGACCAAAGGCATAGAGGAGGATTAGAATCATTTCACGTTTACTCAAGTTACAGTGTCCATGAGTATCAGTGACTGCTCTATCTGTCATCTGATACTTATGGTATCAAAATCCATTTCCAATCTGTAGATCCCATTGAAGGAGATGACTGCCGAGTCTTGCTGCTATGCTCCTGGCCTTAATACGAATAGGAAAATAAATTGGAAGTAGTTGATATTACATCCTGTTTTAACTCTTCCATAATCAAGAGTGTTTAATTTTCATATGCACTGGATATGAATCATAGCAAGAAATTCTTACTTGCTGCAGCTTTACAGTCTCATTAGATGCAACAAAAACAACAAAATATACAGTAAATTAAAAGTTATTTTAAGCAAACTAGACCATAATAACACAAAAGACCAAAGTATTGCAAAGTCTGGTGCAGTTTGGTGCCGAGGTAGGGTTGTGCACAGTTGTTCAAGAGCCTCATGGTTAATGGGAGGAAGCTGAGGTAATGTTTCTCATGCTCCTGTACCTTCTTCCCAATGGTAGCTGTGAGAGGAGAACGTGACAAGATATTAGGAAGTGTAGGAAAGAAAACTGCAGATGCTGACCCGCTGAGTTACTCCAGCATTTTGTGACAAGATAGTAGCTGTCTTCTTGAGGCAACGCTTCCTGTAGATCTCTTCAATGGTGGGGAGTCATAGAGTGATACAGTGGGGAAACAGGCCCTTCGGAACCAACTTGTCCATACCGGCCAATATGTCCCAGCTACACTAGTCCCACCTGCCTGCGTTTGGTCCACATCCCTCCAAACCTGTCCTATCCATACACCCGTCTGTTTCTTAAATGTTGGGATAGTCCCTGCCTGAACTACCTCATCTGGCAGCTTGTTCCATGCACCCACCATCCTTTGTGTGAAAAAGTTACCCCTCAGATTCCCATTAATGTTTTTCCCTTTCACCTTAAACCTACGTCCTCCTGGGAGGTCAATGCCTGTGATGTCCACTGCAGTGTCACAGATAGCAGCACAGGGAAAATAGCTCCAGCAAAGCTTCCTTCATTACCAAAGCTGCCTGTCTTGAGGTTTGGGAGGGTGATTTGTTTATATAACCATTTACCTTATATAGCCACAGTTTTGGACCCTTTCCCACATTGCCATAATTAGCAGCTTCATGAAAACAGCTAAGAAATTCCACCTTCAAAAATCTTTTGAAACCGGTGCATTAACAAAAAAGCAGCGTGACTCAAGGAGAAGGTTTAAATGCACATTTTTACTTTCTTCAGCCGCATTTAGAGAAATATCTGCCTATACTCTGCAGACTGTTTTGTGATTGTTGGCTCATTGAACATTATCTTGCCTGGATGGCCATGTATATCACCAAAGCCACATAGGATATAAGTGAGGAAAGCCTGTGTATAATGCAGTCTCAGTACATGCCTGCATATGAGTATAATTCCTGAGCTAATAAGATGACAAACTGCAATATTGTATACTGTTTCTACAGACATGTCCCCCACTTCAATTCCACACGACGTGCAAAGAACCAGAATTTTCCGTTGTTATGCCGACAGACAATTCTGCCTTGCACATGGGCTTTACAGATAACAGATAGTCGGCAATGAATAATTTTAAGATAAATGTCATAGCAAACAGCAAACTTATCACTGGTAATAACCTGAGTGCCCTCATCTCTTAAAGTTCCTTCTGTTTATGACTATGAGGTATTTGCAATCGGTAAAATACTTTGACAACTCAACTGCATGTCTGAAGAAGGGTTCCAACCCGAAATGTCACCCATTCTTTTTCTTCCGAGATGCTGCCTGACCCGCTGAGTTAGTCCAGCACTTTGTGTCTATCTTCAGTGTATTCCATCATCTCGAGTTACTTTCTATTCAACTGCATGTCTCGCTTTTAAAAGCATTCATAAATGATTACACGTTTCTAATAAAATAAGCAGATTGTAAGGACCACAACAGTTTTTAATCCCTAAAACCATCATCTATGTGAACCATATTGAAGCTTGGTCCTCAAGTGTCCTCCTCTAACTGTCACTACCTCCAGTGACATAAACTCCAAAAATACCAACAAACTGCTTGAGGATAGACACAAAATGCTGGAGTAACTCAGCAGGACAGGCAGCACCTCTGGAGAGAAGGAATGGGTGATGTTTCGGGTTGAGACCCTTCTTCAGACTGATGTCAGGAGATTGGGTGGGACAGAGATAGAATGTAGCCGGAGACAGTAAGACTGGTGGGAGAACTGGGAAGGAGGAGGGGATGGAGAGAGAGGGAAAGCAAGGGCTATTTGAAGTTAGAGAAGTCCATGTTCATACCGTTGTGGTGTAAGCTACCCAAGCGAAATAAGAGGTGCTATACCTCCAATTTGCACTGGGGCTTTCTCTGGCAATGGAGAAGGCCCAGGACAGAAAGGTCAGATTGGGATGGGAGGGGGTGTTAAAGTGCTGAGCAACCGGGAGATCAGGTAGGTTAAGGCCAACTGGACGGAGGTGTTCAATGATCTTTAGAGAGCAGAGAGCCGGAAGTGATGGAATCAGAAATGGTGTGTGATATTTAGATCTGGTGCTCATCTATGGGGTCATGGTCCAAGGATTAGTAGGAGGAGGTGTCTGAGAGTTGTTGCCTGCCCTCAGCCCGGTAGAGGTCAGCGCGCCCTTGTCGGCGGGATTGATATCAAGTCGGGGTTGCTGAAGAGTTCACGGAGGGCTGTACGTTCAGCGGGGGGGGGGAGGTTAGAGTAGGTAAGGAGAGTGGAAAAGTTGAGGCGGTTGATGTCCCGCTGGCAGTTGGAAATTAAAAGGTCTAAAGAACTGCTTGAGGAACTCGGTGGGTCAGGCATAATCTGTGGAGGCAAAGCAACAGTCCGACATTTCCAGTCAATTCCCTGCACCAGGGTTCTTCCTGTCCAGCCAAGTTCCTTCAACAGTTTGTTTTTGTTCTAGTACAGAATCAGCAGTCTCTTGTGCCTCCAATATCAAATCTAAAACTGCACTCTGCTCCCATCAACCATTAAAGTGACCCTTTTGGCATTTTAGGCTCCAGCATGTCACTGGCAACCTTCTCATGTGCTCCTTTACCTTGCTGTGTCTTTCTGGAGTTAATCTTCTCCTGCCGTTATACCCCAGTCCTCACTCATCACTCCTCCAATTCCAGATCAATGCTCTACCTCATCAGCAGGTGCCAATCATTCACACACTGAAGCTCCGAGCAGCTGAGATCTGAGGTATTGACAGAACAGCCTTGAGGGGTGAATAATATGTTCCTGAATATCCAAATAAGTGAAAAATATGTACTATTACTTTATAAGCAATAACAAGCAACTTTGACTTTTCTTTATGTAGAGCAAAAATGTAGCAGCCCAATATAAGGAGAAGTTGAACATAAAGTTTGGGGGTATATCCTCTGAGAGAGAGCAATATGGGACAATGTTTGTTAAAGAGAATGTCAAGAGCAAAATAATGTGGTAAATTGGAACTAGTGCCGTTCAGTTGCTAAGTCCAGAACTCTGATGCATACACTCTAAAACACCCTGGCCATGCTCTCATCTCACTGCTACTGTTGGGAAGAAGATGCAGGAGATTTGAGAATATCATATCATCATATCATATCATCATATATATACAGCCGGAAACAGGCCTTTTCGGCCCACCAAGTCCGTGCCGCCCAGCGATCCCCGCACATTAACACTATCCTACACCCACTAGGGACAATTTTTACATTTACCCAGTCAATTAACCTACATACCTGTACGTCTTTGGACCCCAAGTTGGACCCTTTGGACCCCATAGTAACCCCAAGTTCAAGAACGGCTCTTCCCATCAACCGTCAGGCACTTGAACCATACTGCACTCCTCCATCCACAACCCCACCTCAGCAACAATCTACTATGGACTTTTTTTTTTGTACATACTTCCATTTTGCACAATTTTGGTCTCCAAATTTGAGGAAAGATATTCTTGCTATTGAGGGAGTGCAGCGTAGGTTTACTAGGTTAATTCCCGGAATGGCGGGACTGTCATATGTTGAAAGACTGGAGTGACTAGGCTTGTATACACTGGAATTTAGAAGGATGAGAGGAGATCTTATCGAAATGTATAAGATTATTAAGGGGTTGGACACGTTAGAGGCAGGAAACATGTTCCCAATGTTGGGGGAGTCCAGAACAAGGGGCCACAGTTTAAGAATAAGGGGTAGGCCATTTAGAACTGAGATGAGGAAAAACTTTTTCAGTCAGAGAGTTGTGAATCTGTGGAAGCCTCTGCCTCAGAGGGCAGTGGAGGCCAATTCTCTGAATGCATTCAAGAGGGAGCTAGATAGAGCTCTTAAGGATAGCGGAGTCAGGGGGTATGGGGAGAAGGCAGGAACGGGGTACTGATTGAGAATGATCAGCCATGATCACATTGAATGGTGGGGCTTGCTCGAAGGACCGAATGGCCCCCTCCTGCACCTATTGTCTCTTGTCTATTGTCTATTGTTACCCAGTACTTCTGATTATATTGCAATATTCATTTGTTGTGTTATTCCATTCATGAGTCTATAAAGCTGCAGCAGTGGAGAAGAATTTCAATGTTCTGCTCCCAGTACATACGATATTTAAACACTCTTGACTTGACTCTCTTAACGTGCACACTGGCAAATGACTGCCAGACTCGGAAGGCTGAATTTTACTTGCTTTGCCCTCACAGTTTACCTTGTCGCTGGACTCCCCATACAATCTTGCTGGGATTCTTGCAGGAATTGCCACAGATCTTGTGCCAGGTTTGACGTGGCAAAGAATCTTAGAGACCTCATTACTGTAACTTGAAAGAGGATTTGAAGTTATGAGTTACTTTAAAAAAAGACACTTTAAGTTATTTTACTTTTTATTTCAAAGATTTAAGGTGTTTTTGATTTTAAATACATGTTTCAAATATCAATATTTTTAGATATTTTTTGTTTTCATTGTTTTAAAACATCCGGGAGAACTAAACCACACACAGCATTTACAACCAGCAAAGCCTGGTGTGTAATATACATTGTCGGCTGTCAAAAGGATTTCAGGGTTGAGATAGACGGTGGATCTCCTCATTTTGTGGCCCAGGTCCTAAAGGCTTGGAGGTCAGGGTGAAGTTTGTAACAACTCCAAGCAACAAAAGCTTTTCACTGTGTTTTGGCAGATGTGACAATAAACTAAATTGAACTGAACTGTAACATGAGCAAGTTTGGATGGATGAATGTGTTTTTACTGATCTTGAAACATTATTAACACTTGAATAAGCGAGCCTTGGGTTTTCAAATTGAGATCTTGAGTAATGCAAATAAAAAGAGTGGTGTGTTGCTGATTGTCACACTAATGTAATTAAAAACAACCTTGAGCATGTGTTTTAAATACCAAAGGGGAGTGTTTAGTGAAAAAAAAGACTAGAGTAATACAAATGGACAATAGTTCTCCATTCAATTTAATTTTGCTTAAATATTTTTTACAGCGGCACAGAATTTAATGCAAATAAAATGAACATAATAAAAGTTTTGCATTCAGTATTATTACAGTTGCTTTCAAGTGACAGACATGAAAGCTGAAAGGATTCATCAGGTAATTGTAAATCTCCCCGGTGTGGGACGAATAAAGGAATATATTATTATTATTATTATTATTATTATTCTGCTAATCATGATATTCTAAAGCAAATAAAAATGAATATGCTGGAAATCTGAAAAAGAAAATACTGAAAATATTCAGCAGATCAAGCAGCATCTGTGGAAAGATTAATAGTATTCACAGTTCAGGTCAATGAGTTTTCATCAGAACTAGCTTGTGGAGAGAAAAACTAACCTTGCATGAGGCCTATTCAACATGTAACATGAAACATTGTTTTCTCTCTCTGCAGATGTACCCTGCTGAGTAGTTTCAGTATTATTTTTTATTTAAGATTTTTAGAAAATGCAATGTTCTGCATTTCGCAGTTCCAGCACCATCTTTTGCATTTTCTTCCCTGTCCTCACTCATCTCCCTCTATCTATACCTCCTCCACACAGCCCTTTTTAATCCCCTTGTACATCACCAGCAGCACTTGTTTCACCTGGGCAATCTTGGCTCCAACCTGTCATAGACATTCCCTCTGTTCTGTCAGACCTCCCTTCCCCTGCACTTTAAAACACACTTGTTTGCAAAAGTTCATCGAACTGAAATGTTAACTTGATTTCTCTCTCCCAATCTGTTGATACCTCGTGATGTTTTGAAGACCATTAAGTTTGAAAACTTCAATGATTTTTTCGAAGTTTACCCATATTGTTCAATAAATATTTTCTTTAATTGACAAAATAGGTTTTATTCTCAGTGATATAATTAGTGAGCACACTAAAATAGGGTATAAACACCATTGTGGATCAGTTGGACCGAATGGGATGTGAAACTAACCTTTTTTAAAGGTTAAATTTCTTGCTGTTATTTAATTTGATCTGAGATCATGAGAATCTTAGCCCAGCTGTTTTGGTGCTTTGTATCGTGATTATTGTCAAGTTTTAAATAACACCGCCCTGCATGCACTTCTGGTAAATGGTATGATAATAGGTGATCTATTTTGTCAAGAAGCCAAATTATTAAAGAGTTTATTATTAAAGATGTATTAAGCAATACATCTTTCATCCACACGATGGCAATCATTCCCTCTTACTAATTGAAAACACATACAGTTGGCAACTTTATTTCTCCCAGCACAGACCAGGGGTTGTAAAATTCAACATTTACAGCATTAAGAAAACTTGCTTCATTGCCCCCTCCCACTTTTTCGCCGAACAGCTTCAATTTCCCGTCATTTGTTCACAGCTCTGCACTGGGCATGCATTGACTTCTCTCTCTCTCTCTCCCTCCAAGTTAACAGCTGCTTGTTGTTTGGCAACTGGTTTACAGTAAGAGGAAGTAGAAGCAGTGAAACTCAGCAGAGAAAGGGGAACAGTGCTCGTTCTGCTCAGTCAAGGCGCCTCCTGAAAATGTCGGGAGTAGTTATCCCATTACTCCTGCTTTTTCATTCCGTCTGCAGCCTGCCCGAGTTTTCTTTCAAAGGTAAGCAATTCTCTTTCAAAGGTACTTTTCTTCAGAAGCTCCGAGACAGGAATCCTATTTCTGATTATTCCGGAGCATCTGGCGTGATTTCTCCAATAATTTTTTGTGCAGAGTTTTGTGTAAAGAGTCGTGGTGAGAGCTTCTGGTGAAAAAAACACTTTATTATCACGGTAAATTATTATCTAGAAACCACAGCCCAAGGGTGCGGTTGATTTCAGCAGGTTTTCAAAAACAAAAGGAAGTAGATATACGTGCAAGAAGGATATATTTTGTCGGGCTGCGATGGAGGGAAGTAATTGGAAAACTTTCAAAAAGCGCAGGTATAATGGGCCAAACTATCTTCCGTGCCACATAGTTTTATGATTTTTTTAAACTCAAACTGCTGTGTGTGGTCAGACCATTCGGCATTAACCCGACTCAAAGCTCATGTTTAATTTTTAGGCAATTGCAGACTGTACTGAGACAGGTTCCAACGATACCATCTTGTTTCAAGATATGTTGGAAAACTCCCTGCATGTTTCCTTAACACTGGGTGCTCTCCCATCTTCTGCTCTTGTTCCTGGTGGCTGCACAAATGATAAAGACTTGCTTTTCCGCTACATCATTCAAACCTCCTTTCAGAACAACCCAACGCGTTTTAACACTAATTGAGTTTTTTTTAATGTTGTCGTTAACGTTGTTATGGAAATAAAATCAGGGCCTGGGATTGTTGGGTTTCAAGTGCGGAGCAGTTTTCACTGAATCAGTCGTTCTTCAGAAGCTAGGGCACTAAAACCCGGGCTGATGCTGCCAGTATTGCGCGATTGACGGGTTAATACGTTAAACAGAAATATCCTCGTCTCGACCACAGGCAGCATCCTGCCGATATTTTTCCACTGGTCTATTTGAGAGCTGTATGGCGTTTGTGTGTAATATTGGCGGGGTTACCTTGTACTAGGTTGAGCTGCTGGTGAACTTCATATTCACAGGACACAGGAACTTAAGAGCAAATATGAGTGCTTTAATCTACCAACACCAACACATGGCAAGATGTTGCTGGAATTTTGTGGACAATGTATTTGAGATTCTGTGCGGGGTGTGTATTGATGAAGAGAAACTAATGGAACAGCTAGCTGAACTGAAGTGGGCACAGCACCTACTTCGGATGGAATACATTGCTGAGGGCAATAGGGCGAAAGCCCTACATACAATTAACCTCCTTAGTCTTCCAAATATATATAAAGATTCAGGGGTGGAATGAGAGGACTGGAAAATTTAAATGTTGTAATCTTTAATTGATAAGCAGTGTTTGGAGAAGACCGATAATGGAGAAAGTTTCAGAAACAATAGTTAGCAGACAGATGGATAAGTCACAGAGTCATACAACATGGAAACAGGTCCTTCAGTCAACTGGGTCCACGCCCATCAATGAACAAACATTTATACTACCTCTATTTTGTTCTCTCACCTCCCCCCAATGCAGATTCTATCACTCAATGACACCTCGGAGGCCATTTACAGTGGCCAATTAATCTATCAATCTACACATCTTATATAGGATGTGGCAGGAAACTGAACCACAAGGGGAATCATTCACACTACACACACACACACATCGAAGTCCAGGATTGGGCCCTGATTTACTGCAGCTGCCCTACTGCTGTACTGATTAGAAAAAAGCAAGCTAGCAGTATTAAAGATAAACCACATCCACTTAGCAGAATTTTCTGAGTAGTTAAGAGGTAACGTGGTTGATGTATATATGGACTTCCAAAAGGTATCCGATCAAGTGCCATGTAATAGGCTTGTCACCAAGAATGAAAGCAGTGGAATAATAGCATGAACAGCATCTAAATGAATTTGCAAGGCTGTAGGAAGGATATGGAGACGGGGCTAGCTGGATGGTTCTTGCATACTAAGGGCAGCACAGCAGCGCTGCTGGTAGACACTCTGCCACACAGCACCAGAGACCTGGATTTGATTCTTGCCTTGTGTGTAGTGTGTATGGAGTTTGCACATTCTCCCTGTAACCACGTGGGTTTCCTCCAGGTCCTCTGGTTTATCTCGCATATCCCCAAGATATGTGGGTTTGTAGGTTAATTTGCTTTAATATAGTGGATTAGAAAGTGGGATAACATAAAGCTAATGTGAATGAGTGATAAATTGTCAGCATGTATTTGGTGTTTCCATGCTCTATCTATAAACTGAACTAAACAGCCATCACAGCTCGATGGACCATGTGGCTTCTTTCCATGTTGTAACCATTCTGCGAAGACATCATTTATTTTTATCTTGAGTAACCTGTTTACATTTTGTACGTAAATGCACCACACTCTAAACCTTCACACGATAAAGCATATAAACTAGGCATTTGGAAGTTTGTACCTTTTGTTAAACCTCCATTTGATTATTGAAGGCTCCAAATGAATCGCCCATTTACTGATCGTCACTGCTGTTAACTTGTAACAGCTATAGCACTATTAGAGAGACAAGAGTTAGCCTTTAAGTTGGATGGAATGTGATTAGAGTGTGTTTTGAAAGACTCCTGATCCAAAAACCTTCACTTATATCTAGCACCATACATCTATCATGGCCTCTTTAGGCAGCGCTATTAATAATGTTATAGATTGGTTGGCAAGGATGAGTTGCACTGAAGGGGTTTGTTTCCAAGCTGTACTGTTCTATAACTCCCTTTGATTTTTATTCATTCATTCAGGGTGATAAATGCAGGCAAATAGGACTAACTCAGGGGCAGCACAGTGGTGGAGTTGCTGCCTCAAAGTGCCAGAGACCTGGGGTTCGAACTTGACTACAGGTGCTGTCTATGTGGAGTTTGCACATTCTCCCTATGGTCACATGGGTTTCCTCTGGGTGCTCCATACGTGCAGGTTTGTAGGTTAATTGGCTTCCGTAAATTGTCCCTAGTGTGTACGACAGAACTAGTATATGGGTGATGGCTGGTCAGTGTGGACTCGGTGGGGCTTTGGGCCCGTATCCACATTGTATCTCTAAGCTAAACCAAAGGATGGGCAACTTTGTTCGTATGGACAAGTGGATAACTCTTTGACTTTAATCTCGGTCCTGACAAGTGGGACAGCGTTGATTTTGATGAACGGATCCCAATTAGGGAAGAATTGATAGAAATAGGATTTTTTGATACAAACGGCATTGGTAACATATAGTGTCAGCAACCTTGAGAATGGAGGGAGGACAATAATTTAAATGCCATAACTGAAGTTAATTTTCTTTATTTTGTTTTACAGAAATAAATTATTTCAAAGAATGGATGATAATGGTAACTATTTCTGTGCTGCGTTGATCCTTTCTGACATTCCATCATAACCAATCGTACTTGTATTGCTTGGTCCCTCTACCCAAGATGGATTCCAAGTCAGAGTTTTTATTGAGCCTCCCATGTACCAATTTTCAAGAAAGCCTATGTGGGGAAAATGACATTTAAAAAGAAGAACATTTCTCAGAATAGGAACACGGTTTGTTAAGGGCTTGTAGAATTCTTGCTTCTGATTTGTCATCTACTGGACAGAATTAAGGGGATTTCCATCAGACAGAATCAGTTCCTTCATTGTGGGAAGACTGAAATTAGAAAAAGCAACTAAATGAATTCAGTGGTTCATGTTGTCTTGACAGTTAATCCTTTGCTCTGAATATTTTTTTAAAAAATTCAACCCTGTCTTCCTGGTCTGATGTTAAGGTCGATGTTAAATATCCCACAGCCTCTTTTGGAAGATCAGTATAAAACTAGATCTTAAAATGCAGAGGAAAGTAGGTAGGAGTAAAGAACAAAAGTGAAAGTCCATTATAGAAAGGTCCAAGGTAGAAAAACAAGTAATGATGAAGGTGCCGCGGGGACAAACTGCATTGGTAATAGGAAAATGAATCAAAGACTTGTAGAGCAAATGTAAATACAAACAGAACCCATACCTACCCAAAACTGTTGAACTTGCTGTTCGGTTCAAAAGGCTGTAAAATGACTAGTGAGCTTTATAGTTACAGAATGGGAGGCTGTGGAAAGGGAGGTCAGGGTTGAAATTTGAGGGAAAATTAATGTTATCAGAAGCTCAGGGTCACAATTGGGCAACAAAGGAGAGCATTCCATAAATTTGTCAGCCTATCTGTTGCTGGCCATTAAATATATAATCGCAGGTCAGCAAAGCAATTCGTGTTGAACTGCACAACATGTGAGCCTTGTTGGCTTGGCTAAGATTTATTATGGCTAGATTAGCTGTTATTGCCCATCATTCTCTAACCTTGTACTAAGTATCAGGCTGCGCCACATCGGAGAACTGTTAAGAATTAATCACATTGCTGGGATTTTAACATGTCAAAGATTTGGGGAAGGTAGCAGACTGAGAAAAGAATTGTTGTAAGGAAAACAGTGAGTAGATCGGGCTTCTGTTTCCTTTAGAAAGGGGTTAAAAGTGACATGGTAGAAATCTGAAATTATGAATAATTAGTCAAGGTTGTTAAAGGCAGAATGCTTCTATTTGTTGGAGAACCCAAAACTTAACCTGATAAATGTAAGATCGTTGCTAATAAATTCAATGGGAACTTCAGAATAAATTTCTATAGTAGTGTAATTAGAAGTTGGAAGTCTCTGCCTCTGACAATAATTAACTTGTATACTTTGGATGCTTTCTGAAGGAAATTAGATGAGCATTTGAGAGAAGAGAAATGCTGAAAGAGTTCGATGCAATAGATTAGATAGAAGACTCCTTTGGTTTATAAACACCAGCAAAAAATTAATTGGGCCGATTGGTTTATCACTATGCTGTGTATTCTATGTTTATCTATATTATAAATGAACACATCCAACACTCTATTGAAAGTGATTCAGTTTACGAAGGGATACAATTCAATAACTAACAAAGATTTGAGATAATTGGCAAGAGATCAGAAGATGGATTAGATTAGAAGATGGTATTTAATTCAGCAATTTATTGAAATCTGGATGGTATCATGTAAAAAAGTGTTAAAATCATTCAATCGCATGCAAAGGAAATTGAACAGATACTTAAAGTAATTGCAGGTCCATGTAAAAATAGAATACAGCAGATGTTTGGGGAGTGGTAGGAGAGAGGACTTTGAAACCCTAAAGTCTTTTAGAATCTAAATCTAAATCTTTGGTATGCTGTTTGTCCAAAAGATCTTTTGTGATGCAAGATTCTATGGTCTACAAATTTTGTAACCTATCTCTTGTCTTTTGCCATTTTGTTTATTTCAGACATTTAGACAGGTAAATGAATAGGAAAGGTTAGAGGGATATGGGCCAAATGCGGGCAAATGGGAATAGCTCAGATAGGCACCTTGGTTGGTATGGATGAGTTGGGCCAAAGGACCTGTTTCCATGCTATTTAATTAAATGACTCTGAAGACAATTCTTAATAGTGACTTAACATGGAGTTTAGTGACGCATTTTATTTGATTAAGCTTTCTGGGATGTTTTACTGCATTAAAAGATGATACATAAATCAAAATTCTTGTTGATTCAAGATAATATTTTGCTTGATTCCAATTCTTGCGAGCAGTACAACAAAGACTACAGCTCAGAGGGGTACACCCACAGGCTGCAAACCTTCATCCAGAACAAGAGAAAGATTGATGACCACAACAAAGGCAGTCATACCTTTCGCAGTGAGTTCACTCGGATATATTTACAGCTGGATATTTGATTCTCTCGTCAACTATATCACAGCAGAACAACGAAGCACATTTAAAATTTAGATTGAGACTGTTCAGGGAGTTACAACAGAAAGCCCTTCTTCACACAAAATGGTAGTCATCTCACTTCCTCTCTGTCCAACAAAAGATGGTTGGGTGTGGCAGAAGGGAACAGTATTAATGGCCATAGAACTAAAACAGATGGATGGTGTTGAGGTACAGATCAGTGATGATTGAATCCTGTGGCTGAATGGATTTTATAGACAAATTATCCAACCCTTATTCAAGTTCCACCACTTCATCTGTTCCTAAATACCCTACACACTTAGATTGAATGGAAAGAAAAGAAAAAAAGATGGAGAGCACAGTCATGATGCAGAGATCAACAGATTAGAAAAAATATCTTCTGGACATTTTTATTGACCGTTAAATAAAACATCATGGATTGAAGTAGCTTCATTTTAATGATTGCCATGCTAATTATCTCCATGTACAACAGCTGAAGGAATTTCACAGACTTAGCACAACGGTTTGGAGAAAAGTACTGCACTCTGTTAACTTTATGGTTGTGAAGTAATGCCATCAATATAAATGTTGTGCTTTGCAGCATGCAAGCTTTACTATTTACACTGTAATACCATTTTGGAGGAATAATGTCAAAGCTTTAATTTATCATATTTTTAATTCCCTTTCTACAGTGGGTCTCAACCAATATTCTGACATGACCTTCAATGAGCTTAAGACACTGTACTTGATGAAAGTACCACAGGTAACAGCTTCTTTCAGCTCTACTTGTGGTTTCCCTTAAAACAGGCACCATGGTGAAAAGATAAGGCCGATATAGTAATTGGACATCCATGTGTAAAATACACAAAAAAATAGAGGAAGGCAAAAATTCATGGCAACTACAAAGGGTCCTGACAATATGTTTAACCTCAAATGAACTTTCTGACAAAGTAACTTTTTCAAAAATACTTCATTGGATGTAAAGCATTTTGAGACATCCTTAATGAAAGGTGCTTTCGCAAAGCAAATGCTTTCACTTGCTCTATAGTAGGATTTCAAGCGTTCATGGCTCATTCGAACACATACTGATTTAATTCCTCTGCCATGTTATTGTACCAGAGATATGCTTTTTGTTTCCCCTGCTGTGTGGTGACTGCAGTATCTTATGTTGTTTCAGTAGTAACCAACTAGCCAGGTTATACAAGGCAGGGAGCTCGTCAAGTGTGTATTTAATATCTTCATAATTATGTTAACAAGAAAATCCTTGTACTTCACAGTGGAGAAACACTAAAACTTACAGGATTATCTTGAGAACTTGAGAGTTGATGATTCAACATATGCTATGTGAATCATCCAAGTGCCTCACTAGAAAGAAAAGTGCAATGGTGCGGTTAGGATGAGAAGCGGAATGATTTAAGGTATTATCTTTCAAATTAGATCTCCCCAGCCCACCCTCCTTCCCGGTTGGACAATAGATTCTGAGGCACTATTTGCAGCAGGTTCCTCCAGTGGCAAAGTGGCATTGTTGAACTTCCCCAATATATTGATGGAGAAGACAGGTTTGGAGGGATATTGACCAAATGTGGGCAGGTGGAACTAGTGTAGCTGGGACATGTTGCTGGTGTGGGCAAGTTGGGCTGAAAGCTCTGTGGGCAAGATGGGCTGAAAGGCCTGTTTCTACACTGTATCACTCTCTGACTCTATTAGGAACCAACACTCGTAGCTGAGCTAAAGAAAAGAAAGTTTGATATACATCTGAGCGATCTGCCTGTAGGTACTACCCTGATGACAAGGTCCTTCATGGCAAGAGAGGGTTCCATCTGTAATGTGATCATGTGTGGTAAAATGTCTCATTCACAGAAAAATTGACAGCGGGCTAAACCATGCCATCTTAATTAGCTTGATTGTCAAGACTATTAATGCTTAAACTGTTGACCTCTTAAATATTCCCAAACTTTTCAGAAACAGTCACAAATTTTAGCAAAAACAAAAAAAAGTCAGAAGTAAAAATTCTAAAATGCTTACATTTCTTAACATTAAAAAAAACATTTTGTGTAAATAACATAAGTCTTTATATAATATCACTTGTCCAAGGGTTTTTCATTCAAACCATTCGTGTTAATGTTCTCTGTTTTCAGGGAAGCTAGTCTGTTTCTTTGTGGTCTTCATATGGAATCTAGAGTTGCAGCTGGGGGCTTTCCAGTGCCAAATCCCATAATGGGGCATTGGTTCTTCTATTCATATATGTTCAGAAGTCTTGAGCTTGCTGCCATTTCCAATACTGGAATCCTTGCTGTAAACTTCCCAGAAAACCCAAGCCCTAAATACAAAATTAAAATATTCCAGGTGCTGGGAATCTGAAATGAATCTAGGTTCCAGATTGCGGTGAATAGCAATCTTCGGGCCTCGATAGCTTTGGGTTTATCTTTTCAAAATATAAATTGTTCCCTCTGTTTCATAGAACTGCTCAGCTACGCGAGGGAACCATTACTCAAAAGACGGCCCGTTACCCAAATCCATAGATTGGAGAACTAAAGGAGATTTTGTCACGCCCGTGAAAGATCAGGTAAAGACGAATGATTCACTCGATCAGGTACAGAAAGAATAATAAGTTAACAAAAAAACATATTTAGTGGATGCTGGAAACCTGAAATTGAAACAAAATGTTGAAAGTATTAATCTGATTACACAGCATACATGGGGGAGAAACAGATGTAACATTTGTTCCTCCGTCTACGCCGCATCTGTGCCCAGGATGTGTTTCACACTAGGGCATCAGAGATGTCGTCATTCTTTAGGAAGCGGGGCTTCCACTCTTCCATTATAGATGAGGCTCTCACCAGGCCTCCTCTATATCCCACAGCTCTGCTCTTGCTCCCCCTCCCCCCATTCGTAACAAGGACAGAATCCCCCTTGTCCTCACCTTCCACCCCATCAGCCAGCGTATCCAACAAATCGTCCTCCAACATTTCCATCACCTCCAACGGGATCCCACTACTGGCCACATCTTCCCATCTCCTTTCCTTTCTGTGTTCCGCAGAGACTGTTCCCTCCATAACTCCCTGGTCCATCGTCCCTTCCTACACAAACCACCCGCTCCCCAGGCACTTTCCCCTGCAACCGCAGGAGATGCAACACCTGTCCCTTTACCTCCCCTCTCGACTCCATCCAAGGACCCAAACAGTCTTTCCAGGTGAGACAGAGGTTCACCTGCACCTCCTCCAACCTCATCTATTGTATCCATTGTTCCAGATGTCAACTTCTCTACATTGTCAAGACTAAACGCAGGCTCAGCGATCGTTTCCCTCAACACCTTCGCTCAGTCCGCCTTAACCAACCTGATCTCCCGGTGGCTGAACACTTCAACTCCCCTCTCCCACTCCCAGTCTCACCTTTCTGTCATGGGCCTCCTCCAGTGTCACCGTGAGGCCCACCGGAAATTGGAAGAACAGCACCTTATATTTCTCCTGGGCAGCTTACAGCCCAGCGGTATGAACATTGACTTCTCTAACTTTAGATAGTTCCTCTGTCCCTCTCTTCCCCTCCCCCTTCCCAGTTCTCCCACTGTCTTCCTGTCTCCACCAATATCCTTTCTTTGTCCCACCCTCCCGACATCAGTCTGAAGAAGGGTCTCGACCTGAAACGTCACACATTCCTTCTCTCCTAGATGCTGCCTGACCTGCTGAGTTACTCCAGCATTTTGTGATACCTTCGATTTGTATCAGCAACTGCAGTTATTTTCCTAACACATTTGTTTAATCAAGTGCAGATAAGGACAAAGCACAAAGTGTCTGCCAGTATTGTGTTGTTAGCTAATGAATTGGTGCTCAAGTGGTTCCTGAAGCAATATGCACAGAAAGTAGTTTGGTTTTACAGCTGTGTCTCTTTACTCAGCAAAAAGTCTGTACAGCCAAAAGATGGCCAAAACTGTAGAAAACCATACTGTTATTACAGCAAACTGCAATGCTTAGAAGATGACTACAGAATCCAAAATGATGGTAATAACATACACTTTCATGCATTTAGAATAGGGGATGGTGATAGAAAAAGTTCCCAACTACCTTTATTTTTACCAGGAGAGAGATCAATTATGTGGCTTTTACGTAATGTCATTCACCCCCCTCCAGCCTGCATGCCCGAGTTGGGATTGATCATAAACAATGGGGAAACTATTGTCCTAAAATCATATTGGTTCCTTGAGCAAGAGTTTCGGGCAGTATTTACTCGCAACATACAGACTAAGATGGTGGTCAGGGCAGTGTCTATCGTCCTCATCAGAAACCGATCCAGCTTCTCCTTGGTCACCAACTACAGCAGCAGGTAGCAACTCATTTCAAGGTTTAATTTCTCTCAGGGAAACAACTGGCCATCGCAGTACACTTATACCAATGGAGTTTAAGCTCAGTTTCTTTCTTCTTCAAATTTGTTAAATTGAAATAATCTATAATTATTTCATACAACTATGGCAGTTTGCCTTTAATTTTTTTTAATCCAGTCCCAACAAAATAATAAAGTTCCCTAAACTGCTTCACACACGTGCTATTAAAGAATATTTCTCATTTAACGATACATTAAAGCAAATTGGTAAGAGAGGTAGATTTTTAAAGATGAAAGAGGTAGAGAGGGAGATTGCCTTAGGTTTAGGTCTTAGCCCTACAAGGAAGGCCTGAGTGAGATTGAAGGAGCAACTCCACTGAAAACAGAAATACTTTTGGCTTACAATCATGTCTATTTTCTGGTTTTAGTAACATTAATTACAGATTGCCATCTCCACAGGGTGGGTGTGGAAGCTGTTGGACCTTTTCTACTACAGGATGTTTGGAATCTGCAATTGCAATACATTCAGGAAAACTTTTTTTGCTGGTAAGTGTTGTTTCCAAACTTTGTTTCTCCGAGTTATTGGACAACTTTCCAAAAATTGCATGGGGCTAACATATTTTCAAACTTCTTGTAGGCAGAACAGCAACTTGTGGACTGTGCTCAGAACTTTAACAACCATGGATGCGCA
Organism: Rhinoraja longicauda; assembly: GCF_053455715.1. Lineage (NCBI taxonomy): Eukaryota > Metazoa > Chordata > Chondrichthyes > Rajiformes > Arhynchobatidae > Rhinoraja > Rhinoraja longicauda. The sequence goes on from NC_135985.1 coordinate 15,631,754, forward strand.
GGGTGAGTGAATGAGCAATGTGTTATACTTTTTCAAATAGGACTTTTCAAATGTGGAACTAAGAAATTATTATCTGGTTCTTTTTGTAAGGACCTATCATCCTTCCCACAAAGCCTCTCTAACAGAGGAATTTACCTACTCACAATCTTTATTTCATATCTCTCACTTCTCAGAGGGTTGGGAAAAATCTCTCTCCTTGTTCTGAAGAATTCAAGTACTCTGCATGGAATCAAAATTGGATCACCATGATAAGTCTATCCAAAAGTAAAGAATGCTGTGCTTTATGATTATAATAATCCCTTTGATCTAAAATAGGGGACTCATTTTGTAAAGAACTCCATGGCTATTTCCTATTTTCCACTATTGTTTTCTATATTTCACCAGGGGACTACCAAGTCAGGCCTTTGAATACATTAAGTACAACAATGGGTTGGAAATGGAAAAGGATTATCCTTATGAAGGAAAGGTGAGATTTTACATTTGTAACTATACAGTTAAATAGAATCATTAACTATGTCTTTGTTCAATCACTTAACTTTTGCAAATGGATGAGTAAAATGCTGGACAAGTTTTATAAAATGGCACCCCAAAATATATCTGTAAACTAAATTGGAGGATAGCAAAACTCGTGAAAACTCAAAGTGAAAATAATGTGAATGTTGGAATTTCAGCATATAATTAGTTGACTCTGATGCTCTTCGGCATAAGTGCACTTTTATGATATCAGCAAGCAAGTCTCATGTAACTATTTCCTTCTGGTCATGTCACAGAATTATTATCATTGTTATTCCACTAAATGAGAGAGTGGAAGTGCAAGGGAGAGGAGAGGCCCATGATTTCATGTTCGACCCATATTTAATCTTGGCTAGTACTCACTTGGCTGATCTTGGTCAGGGTCTTAAAATAAAAATCAGTTTAGTTTGCCTCTAGATAGACATGACGGGTGATAAGAGAGCTCAAATAAGCAAAAAAAGATTTCACTCAAATGATGTAGGCCTCATTTGGGAATGCCAATCAATAAATGCCCACAAACGATTGGCTTGCTTGGCCCTTTCAGAGAACAATTAAGATTCAATTACATTGCGTGTGGGTCTTGAGACACAATTATCAGACTGGGTTAATATGATGCACTTTCTTCCGTATTGAAATAGATGTGTTATTGTAACAACCAATAGTACACAGGAACGTAAATTTGTTATAGTTCAAGTTGGTTACAGAAACTAATGCTGAATTACAGATGTAGTTAATTGTTTTTACATTGATTCTAATGCAATACTCCAAATGTGGATTAACCAAAGTCCTGTAAAGCTGCATCATGACTCTTTGACTCTTATACTCAATGCCCTGACCTATGAAAGCAAGCATATGCCTTTGCCACTTTCAGGGAGCTATAAACTTGGACACCAAGATTCCTCAACATCAATGCTGTTAAAGTCAAGCCATTAATGTATATTTTCCCCTTAACTTTGACCTCACAAAGTGGAACTTTGGCTTGCATTATTATGGTTTGGTTACCTAGTATAACTTTGTCTTAATAATTAGCGTATATTTATTTGTGTTATTGCTTTAATGTGCCTGTAAAGCTGCAGCAATTAAGAATTGCATTGTTCTATTCCAATGTATATGATAATTAAACGCTCTCTTTACTTGCTTATCTTGCGACTGGATAGGCTAGGCTTGTTTTCCCCAGAGCAAAGGCAACTGAGGGACATTAAGAAAAAGCATAGGTTTAAGTTGAGAGGAAGGAATTTTCAAGGAGATTTGAGGGAAAAGTTTCTTTCTACAGAGAGTGGTTGAAATCTGGAACTTATTTCCAGAGAAGGTGTGGAATTAAATACAATCACTACTTTGAGATACTTAGACAGACACTTCCATAAGCAAGGATATGGTCTTAATAGGGGCACATGGGATGTATAAGTGGGCAAGAAGGTCGACAGGGAGCTTGGATGAAGAGCAAAGGGAACTGTTTCCTTGCTGTAAAACTCTACGTCTCATACAAAAGGCATAGCATCAGGGCACTCTCAAAGTCACAATAAAACTAAGCAGAATCAGCATGGTTTTAAAGAACAGAACTTGTGCTTCACTAACCTATTAGAGCTTCTGAAAATATAACTAGCAGGGGGCATGAAGAAGACAGAAATGAGCCAGAGGGCATGTAATTTTGGATATGCAGAAGGCCTTTGATCAGATGTCATGCAGTGGACCATTGAACAAGATTAAAATTTGAGGTTGTGTATATATGTTGAAAACAGCATGAATCTGGATTCAGCACACTGACAGACTACAGGGTAAGAATACACAGTTCATCCTTGGGGTAGCATAGACTAAAATAGTTACATGCCACAAGAATCATGGTTTGGTCTATTTTTATAATTTACTTTAACTTCAATGAGAGGACAATGTAGTATATTCATGATACATTATTGATAATAACATGCTAGGTAAGATTATGAGGCGTCTACAAAGATGCATTTTGAGTGGGCAAAATTAGAGCAGGTGGAGAATAAGGTGGTGAAGTGTGAAATTATCTGCTGTAGCAAGATATGGAGATCTAGGGGTTTTTTTGAAGTGTGAGACAGAGAAATGCAACTTAGAGCGATGTCTGTGCTCTGGTGTATAAATCATAGAAGAGTAACAACTAGATTCAGCAAAAGAGTGAACTGGTATGTAGTGGGTTTGGATGTTACCATAAGGAAGGCTGGCTGCAGCTGTACAGAGTTTTGGTGAACCATGAGATCATAGGTGCTGGAATCCAGTACATGAAGTATCTCAACCCAAAACATTACCCATTCCTTCTCTCCAGAGATGCTGCCTGTCCATTTGAGTTACTCCAGCATTTTGTGTCTATCTTCAGTTTAAGCCAGCATCTGCAGATCCATCCCACACAAAAAACAAACAGCTGGAAGAACTCAGCAGGTCAGGATGTGGAGGCAGAGGTGGGTCAACATTTCAGGTTGAGATCCTGCATCAGAACTAGGTCTTGACCCAAAGCATCAACCATCCCTGTCGTTGCCGATGTTGCCTGACCCTCTGCCTTCCTCCAGCAGTTTGTTTATTGCTAGGCCCAACCCTGGCGTACTTTGTATTGCTTTAATCTCTGCACTTTAGGACGCAAGTTTTTGAAGGGGTGCAATGGAGATCAACTAATCTCACAAAGTAATAAATCTTAATACATTCATCTTCAAAATTTTGAGAGTAAAACTCAGACCCAAAATCTTAGTCTGTCCAACTTAAGCCGAGTGAAAATATAACCAAACTGCAGTTAATATTCCTATTATAATCTTCTTTCACCCCTCATGTTTCTACCAGAATGGATCTTGCAAGTTCCAGCCGAGCAAAGCAGTTGCATTTGTCAAAGATGTGGTCAACATTACAGAGGTAGGTTGCAAATCTTCCTGAACAACATTCTCACACACATATATACACACACGCTTTTGTGCCTTACCAAGCTACAAACACACTTCTGTGCCTTATCCACACCAACACACACGTGCCTTATCAAACCACACACACATCTTACCAAGCTCCACACACGCCTTACCAAACTGCGCACACGTGCACGCACACACACACCCACACGCGCACGCACACACAGACGCACACACCTTACCAAGCCACACACAAAATGAAATGTTCTTTCTAAACTGAATTCAATTGGATCAGAACTCAATGCTCAAATTAATTTCAAGCAAGGACAGAATGACATTGTATTTTTTCCATTGACCAAAAGAGAGCCATTGTAGCTTTGGAAAGGATGGACCATGCTTGACTATAGTTATGGACATGGAAATGATTATGGATGTCCTCAGAGATTTCTACAAGCCATTTGATAGTCTCTCTTAGTGTTATTAATATATAGGATGTGGGCAGTGCTGGCAAGAGCAGCATTTATTGCCCACGCATAACTACTTGAGAATGTGATAGTGTCATCTACATCAATGATTTGGATGAGAACATACAGGGCAAGATTCGGAATCTTGCCCTGTATGTTCTCATCCAAATCATTGATGTTGCTGATAATACAAAATCATGAGAGGAATAGATCAGGTAGATGCACAGTCTTTTGCACAGAGTAGGGGAATCGAGGACCAGAGGACATAGGTTCAAGGTGAAGGAGAAAAGATTTAATAGGAATCCGAGGGCTAACTTTTTCACACAAAGGGTAGTGGGTGTATGGAACAAGCTGCCAGAGGAGGTAGTTGAGGCTGGGACTATCCCATCATTTAAGAAACAGTTAGACAGGTACATGGATAGGACAGGTTTGGTGGGATATGGACCAAGCGCAGGTAAGTGGGACTAGTGTAGCTGGGACATTGTTGGCCGGTGTGGGCAAGTTGGGCCGAAGGTACTGTTTTCACACTGTATCACTCTGTGACTCTATGGTGGTCACTACCCTTGTCCTTCTGCAGGGGGCTCAGGATAAGATGCACAGGCAGTTCTTGCAACAATTTCAAACGAGATTGACAAAACCATCTCTCAGTAGCATGTGAAAGGTGGCACATTGATGTAATGTTAAAAGTTATAAATACAGTCTTTGATTGCTCGAGGTGTAGCTGACATAATATGTGACAGTTCAAAAGAACATAGAAATAGAAGTAACTTTCTAATTCAGCCCATTTTTTCCTGCTCTGAAAAGTTTTGTGGGTTTATGTATACAAAATTAGTACACAATTTAAAAATTATAAAGACCCTGGATATAAAGATTAAGGGGAACAGAAGTTATGCTTCAGTTATACTCTAACACTTCTGGCCTGGTCAAATTAGTATGCATTGGTCTTGAAAAAAGTAAAGTTGTTTTACCAGAATGAGAATCTCAGGAAATTAAGAATCAAGCCTTTTAGAAGTAGTTAATAAACAAATACACTCCAGGAATATTACGTCTGAGACCATCTTCCACAAAGGTAAATTGATGCCTAATTATTCATTTGAAACCTGACCATAATAGCTTATTGTTAATCAAAACTACCAAAGAATTTGGCATTAACAGAAATATTATGATTCATTAGACCACAGACCCAACAGGTTGAAAGCCTTAGTTACAGTTCCGTGCCCCGTGTGTTATTATAGTACTTGTAGAAGTACATCAGTCTAACACCTTGTTTGTTTTACAGTATGATGAAAGTGGCATGGTGGATGCTGTGGCAAGATTGAATCCTGTCAGTTTTGCATTTCAAGTGACTGATGATTTTATGAGTTACACGAGTGGTATTTATTCCAGGTAAGTTTCTTCAAGCCATTAGTAAACAGTTCAGTTTCAAATGGCTCATGTATCACAAAAGATGTTTTGCTTATCAGCATAAATGGAAAGTCTGAACTGCTGTAACGTCCAAGTGTAAATGCTGGGAGATCTGCAGGGAACTCTTGGCATCTCCCAGCATGTTAATGCATTTTTCTAATGAAGTTGGTGGAAATAAAATTATTAGAGGCAAGTATTCCCCTCCACTAGATCCAGTATAACTGCATGCTAGTCTCTCTCCTATTAGATTGCTGACCATTGTCTCTCCAGTGATCCAGAGCCACTGCTGAGTTTTGTGTTCTCAGCAGGTTCATGTCCCATTGAACTAATCAATAGGCCTAGTGGGTAAAATCTCTCAGTAATTACTAAATACCTTAGCGTCACGGTCATTCCTCATGTTTCCCATCCTCATCCCTCAAACTCCATTATTATGATCAAGCCAATCTCTCCATACCGAATAACACCAACATCACCACAATGGGGTTGAATGCCTGTTTTGGTCTGTTCACAAATGCCTTTGTCAATCATGATTGCTCTACACATCAACATACCCTTTTACTCCTTTGCTTCTTTGATCATATAGATTCACACAGAATCACGAGAGGCTTGGATAATGTAAATGGATATAGTCTTTTTCCCCAAGGTGGAGGAGTCCAGAACTAGAGGGTATGGGCTTGAGGTGATTGGGGAAGTATTTAAGTGATCTGAGAGCCAGTTTCTTCACGCAGACGTTGGTGCGTATATAGAATGAGCTGCCAAAAGGCGTTATTGAATCAGGTATGCTGGCCATGTTTAAAAATCGTTTAGTCAGGCACATGGATGGAAAGGTTTAGAGGTTTATGGGCCAAATGCAGGCAAATGAGACCATCTCAGCTGTAAAACCAGATTGGCATGGACTTGTTTGGCCAAAGGGCGTGTTTCTGTACTGTATCACTATAATTTACATAACTTCCCTTTAAGTGCTTCTGAGCTAAAGCCTCAGTCTTGTAGCGGTGAACTCTATATTCTCATCATCCCCTGTGTATAGAGCTTTCTCCGGAATTATTTAATTAGATGTATTAATGACTTTCTTAAATTTATGGTTACTACTCTCCGGCTTCTCCACAATGGAAACATCTTCTCTACGGCTACTCTGTCAAACTTTTTTTTTAAACTTAAAGATCTCCATAAAGTTATCCTTTAACCACCTGTTTTTGTAGGGTGGGTCTGGAATCCCAAGATGGACGATTTCGAGAGAATACAAACGTCCAACAGGCCCATGTATTTAAAATAATAAATTCAATGAATTGGTCTCTCACTCCTGGTCTCAAACATTTTCACTTATCCTCTAAAGCATGCAGTTGAGTTGATGCCTCATACCCCAGAGCATATTCCTATCATTCTTCAGGTGAAAAGATTCAATTTTGCAAAAATCCTCTGGTGTTCACTTCTGGGTTATTTGATGTTTTAGATACTTTTAGTAGGTTTACCTTTCTAAAGAACTTATTTAAAATATATATATTTAGCTGACCTCATGTTTTGCACACAAGGACTGAGGGTATAAGCGACGTTTGAACTGAACCAGGGCACCAAAATTCAGTGCACGATCCCAGTATGAATTTCTGAATTTATAATGACGAATCCCCATCTAAACCTGACATTTTGCAATGAAATCTCCTGTCACTGGTGTTGTTGTAATTAGCGTGTTAAGTTTCTGGAGACGATTCCCATTGTAACTATTGACAGAGCAATTTACACTACAATGGGAAATATTAACCAATGCACAAGTATAAGAATTTTATTTTTTCAAGTTATTGAAACTTATGGTATTTAAACAATTCTTTGACAGCAAAAACTGCGATTCAACTCCAGACAAAGTGAACCATGCTGTGTTAGCTGTGGGCTATGGAGTAGCCAATGGGACCAAATACTGGATTGTGAAGAACTCGTGGGGACCCAAGTGGGGAATCAATGGGTCTGTAAATTCCTTCAATGTCTTGAGCAATAGATTTTTGTCAAATAACTGCATACTTGAATCAATGAGATTATGATTAACTGGCAGTAACATATACCAGTAACACTGATTTAAACTGGTTTAATAGCTGAGAAATGAATACAGGAAGATTACTGGCCTGCAATTTGATTCACTTTGTGTTGCTTTTTCAATTCCTGGTCCCATATGTTGATGAGACTGTACAAAGGTTCAAAGGTAATTTTGTCGAAGGCTCTAAACCCCTCAAAATATCATCCAATAAGATCATGAGTGATTCTCCTGCCAAATCAACAATTTAAAAAATATATATATTTAGTATTCAAAAATGTATGTTCATACCAGTGCTGAATGCTCCTTTTTGCGCATGTATTTTCACGGTGATCTGCAGTGAAAAGATAAAGTAAATCTAGGACAAGAGGCCATTGGGTTCAAGCGCAAGCCTTGCTTAAACATAGGCGGCAGAAAAATATTGGTGTTTTAAGTCTGAGCACTAGAATCAAATAAATTAACTCAACACTGACTGCAAAGGGGATTCTGGAAAGATGAGGTTGAAGGACGTGCCTTGGAAGGACATGGACTCATTCAAGGAATGTGTCCTAGCTCAGTTAAACTGAAGTCAAGGTGCACAAGACCAGATGGACAGAGAGAGGAAAACAGATGGCTGTAAGACAAAGATCAAAATTGGGCCTCTCCATGAAAGGCAAGATTCTTCCCAACAGAATGGTGCAGCACAGGAGATAATTCAGCACATGGTTTTGGTGGTTCTTTGAAAGGCCTCCATTAATGTTGCTCGGCCACAGTGCCATGATTCCTGCCCCTTTTCAACTATTCATTCAATTCCTTTAGATCTGTCTACTACTACTAGATGTATCCCACCTGCTTTCATCCCCATGTGCACGCACGCACAGCTCTTGTATGTCAGTTGTTAAATCTGTGTTCTCTAGTTAGTCACCCTTCTGTCTGCTAACATCTTTAGAACTACTCTGAAGTGTCCACGATTCATGTGTTTTTGAAATAAATATTTTAAATGTATAATGGTTTCCACATTGCTTGTCAATCATCATTATGAAGAGAGTGCTGTGGAAACTGTAACATCGCTCGAAACTGTAACATCGTTCACAGTCAAGCAGAATTTCTTGTGCTTATCCATGAGAAATGATGAATACTGAGTGTGATAAATTGCACACCCACACCTGGTGATGCCCCGAGGACCACAGCAGTCATCTGGAATCCATGGGAATCTCTGATTAAGTAAAGAAGATGTGGGATGTGCTACAAAGTTTAGCCTCAGGCAATGACAGTGATCCGCCAAATTAAAGTAAAACAAAATCAAGACCAAAAGTTAACTTAACAAATTAGATTGTATCCAGTGACCACTGTATCCTGCACGGTGGCGCAGCGGTAGAGTTGCTGCCTTACAGTGAATGCAGCGCCAGAGCCCCGGGTTCGATCCCAACTAAGGATGCTTGTCTGTACGGAGTTTGTACGTTCTCCCCGTGACCTGCGTGGGTTTTCTCTGAGATCTTCGGTTTCCTCCCATACTCCAAAGACGTACAGGTATGTAGGTTAATTGGCTTGGTAAATATAAAAATTGTCCCTAGTGAGTGTAGGATAGTATTAATGTGCAGGGATGGCTGGACCTGGTGGGCCGAAAGGGCCTTTTTCTGTGCTGTATCTCTAAACTGCAGTCTCAGCAGTGTCCACTGTTGCAAAAGTGCAAGGCCTTAGCTATATGAAAGTGGTCAAAAATCACAGACAGATGATTCCTCCAACATGTCTGTCTCTTGATACCTAGTTCAGACAAGAAACATTTTCCCTGTCCCTTCACTGAGAACTTTGTATTCTCCCTACTAGAGCAGACCAGGAGCATGTGATGACTAAAGATTGGATTTGAGCTGCAGGCCTGTGAGATTTTGAAACAGGAGCTGTAACTTGATTGAAAGATATAGCATGGAAACGGGCCATCATTGAAACATACCAAGTCCACACCAACCTGTTTACACTAATTCTACGTAATCCTACCTCCCACTCCCTACACACGGGGCAATTTATAGAGACCAATTAACCTACAAACTTGCAAAAGTTTGGGACATAGGAGGAAACCGGAGCACCTGTGGGAAAACCCACATGGTCAGAACGAGCAAACTCCAAACAGACATCACTTGAAATCAGGGTCGAATTTGGGTCTCTGACATTCTGAAGCAGCAGTTTACCAGCAATGTCATTGTGTTGCCCAAACTTCTCAAACTGCAGGTAAATGCGAAAGACAAGCTGCCTGACAATGAAGTGTCAGAGTTCTTTCATAGCAAGCACTCCTGAGACACTGATTTGCAAGAGTTTTTTTTGGAGAATAATGAAAATGTCGAGGAGTGTAACTAACCTTGATGGATTGGTTTAGAGGATGCAAAGATTTTAGTGCAATAACAAAAAGCTGTTTATCTGCTTAGTCACAGAGGCATGGACACTAAAATGTACTTGCTCAAAAGACAATGTCTGCATCCTGCAGTTTATGGAAGTTTGGTGTCCACAATACCGGCAGGTGTATATATGAACATATGAAATGGGAACATAGGTGGACTACTTGGCCCTTCTGCCATTTAAGAAAAGCGTGATCTGATTGTTCATTCCAATACAACTGTA